>NC_138887.1:98903357-99623782 GCF_965194825.1 Balaenoptera physalus | reverse complement strand
TACCTGACTTCTTTAATCTTTAAACCAGGCTTGGGCTAGAGATGATCATCTAAATTCTTTTAGCATATCAAGAACCAGGCCTACTCACTGGAGAGCATAGAGCCTGCCGTAGTGTAGAGAAGCTAGCCAGGCCTCAGATGATAGCCAGGCCATGAGGCTTGCTGCCCTGGGTGGATAAGGATATGATGTAGAGCAGTGGGTCTCAACCCTCTCAGATCCAGTGTCCCATTTCCATAACTAATGTTGTGTAATTCCTCCTTCATTATCCTGAAATGAAAGTCATAGGTAATATAAATTATATCCACATAGAATTCCAAAAAAATCAATATAATAACCTATACCTAATATAAAGGGGAAACAAAGGGGAAGTAATTTATTATAAAATAATAAATCTTTCAATGTGTAAATGCCTGGGCATGTCTAGACTAGAAGATATCACGTAGGGGTCAGATGCTTGAGTCTCGTTATAATGAAAAAGTTTGAATTTGAGAGAAGTAAGCAATTCCTCTGTACAAGAAATACAGGAAAATGAAAGAGAAGAAGTACAAGTGGAAATGAAAGTATAAACTAGAATTAGGATACGTATTATGGATCAGGCTTATTTGTATATGATAAGAGAAAGAGGGAAATAACCATGACTTAAGTGTAGTTAACAGCCAAGACAAATTACAGACAGTTGAAATGGAGAAAATGAGGAAGTACTGTATGATATTTGTACACGTGAGTTTGGTCTTATTTGTTAGTACAATGTAGAATAATTCCCTTTATTATGACATCAGATAGACAGTGATGAAATATCACACACACACACACAAAACATGTCTCCTGTCTTAAAATCCCAGTGCACTCAATCTTTGGTATTTAAAAAGACCTTGGATACTACATCCTTAGACAGGCGAACAGGGAGAAGGCAGACTGGAAATAATACCGTATTAGAAGAGACTACCAAGAGGCTTGTTTGACAGGCTTCTGGGAACATGAGTAAGATCGAAAAACAACAGACCATTATGAATTACATAATTTTAATATGTAATTTTCACAGCATAGATAACACTGTGTTACACAACATTAAAATATGTAAGTTAGAAATGACATAGAATATTTACAAACAACCCTTATTGTTAACATGCATTGAGATGCCTGTGTTTCTAAATCTATTAAAAGGAGTCTCAAATTCCCTTGAATACTTATTTGCATGTCACAGCAACAAGCGCAGACTGATACAGAAAGGCATGTTACACCAGCAATTCAAATGCCATGAGGGCACTGCCATTGATCATGTGCTCTGAAATAATGAACAGATCTTGCTAAGCTTCTGAATATAACATGGTATAATCGATACTCAATTTACATGGTAGTTGCATTCCTTGAATTCACCATATATTAAAACCATGCAAAAATATTTCATGATTGTATGTGACCTGGAGTTAAATTCTAGGCTCAGATAATTATAAACAATTTTTCACCTTTATGAAAATCTAATAGGATATTCAAAAGTCAGGCATGGTATTTCTCCAGAGAAGATACACAAATGGCCAATAAACCCATGAAAATATGCTCAACATCATTAGCTATCAGGGAAATGCAAATCAAAACCACAATGAGATACCACTGCACACCAACTAAGATGTTTATAATAATAATAATAATAAAAGACAGTAGCAAGTGTTAACAAGGATGTGGAGAAATTGGAACATTCATTCACTGCTGGAATTGAAAAGTGGTGCAACTACTTTAAAAAATAGTCTGCATTTCCTCAAAAAGTTAAACATAAAGTTACCATATGACCCAGCAGTTACACTCCTAAGCATATACCCAAGAGAAATGAAAACATATGTCAACACAAAAACTTGTATTTAAATGTCTAGCAGCACTATTTATTATTGCCAAAAGAGGAAACAACCCAAAAGCCCATCAACTGATGAATGGATAAATAAAATGTGGTACATCTATACAATGGAATATTATTTGGCAATCAGAAGAAATGAAGTACTGATACATGCTACAACATGGATGAACCTTGAAAACATAATGCTAGGTGAAAGAAGCCAGGCACAAAAGACCACATACTATATGATTCCGTTTATATGAAGTGTCCAGAATAGGCAAACCCACACAGACAGAAAGTAGACTAGTGGTTGCCAGAGACTGGGGAGAGGGGAGTAGGGCAGCGGTCCCCAATCTTTTTGGCATCAGGGACCAGTTTCATGGAAGACAATTTTTCCACGGACGGGGGGTTGGGCGGGGGAGGGGGTACGATAGTTCAGGCGGTAATGCGAGCGATGAGGAGCGATGGGGAGAGGCAGATGAAGCTTCGCTTGCTCGCCTGCCGCTCACCTCCTGCCATGTGGCCTGGTTCCTAACAGGCCTTGGACCGGTGCTGGTCTGCAGCCGGGGGGTTGGGGACCCCTGGAGTAGAGAATAGCTGCTAGTGGGTATGGGACTTCTTTTTGGGATGATGAAAAGGTTCTGAAATTAGATGGTGGTGATGGTTGCACAACTCTGTAAATATACTAAAACCTACTGAATTGTTCATTCTAACAGGATGAATTTATTCTATCGGTTACGTAATGTTAACTATATCTCAATTTAAAAATATATGTATATGTATATATACACACATTGTGTATAGACACACACGTAACATGATGACACCATGTTTTGTGTGCATGTTTGAGTGTAGTGATTAAATCTCTAATCTTGTTACACACTGGGATGCTTTTACTTGCTTTTAAGACTAAAGGACCACCACTCATGGCCTACAGGGGTCTTTCCAGCCTCATCTCACACCATGCCTCCTGTGCAAAGGCGTACTGGCCCTCATTCTTCCATGAGATCTTTGCACCTGCCAGACCCTGTGACTGGAACGCTCCTTCAGCCTCACTTCGTCTGGGTAATTCTTTGTCATCATGTCCTTTAGCAAGGCTTCCCTGACCTCCCTGACAAGGTCAGACCCCTCTGTTAGACCCTCTTGTAGCACCATACCTCTTATCATGCCACTTCTCATATTATGCATATTATATTTGCATTTTAATGGGTGGCTTTTGATTAGTATCTGTCTTTTCAGTTAGACTGTAAACTTCTTGAGGGGTAGTACGATCATGTCTGGTCTTGCTTACACCTATATACCTTGGAAGAGTATCTGACATACAGTGCCTGATTTAATTATAGAGATGAGAAAATATTTATTGAGTGAGTTAATGAGTGAGTCACTTTCTCTTTTTTTTAACCACTGTTATGCTAGTTCTGAGTTTACTTCCACTTCTGCCCATTTGTTCATTCATTTAAAAATGTTCATTGGGTGCCTAGGGTGTGCCAGACTGTATAATGTTGCCTGTGACTCGTGAAATGATGACTGGTTTAATCAACCACGATTACAAAGGCAGGAGTTGTTTTACCTGCAAACAATTCTGAATAAGCCTGCAAGAATATAGGAATTCATCTCCTCATCATGTGGCTTTGTATATGGCAGGAACTTAAGGCTTCGTAGATTCTGCCTTCAGAGTTTTCATATGTTATTCTTGGTAATGTCAGTCAACTAAATCACATGACTTAATCTTGTAAAAGTTTTTTCCAGCTCCTAACCTAAATCCTACTACCAAACTTCCAGCTCAACTGTAAATTTAATTTTGCAGCAAATCAAACTACTGGGGTATGTAAGAACCAGACTACTAACCATAAATGTTTCTAATGCTGATCTAGACCATAGTATCTATCTGAAAACTGCAAAACGCCAGCTAATTAACTTTCATAAATAATTTTTGATCATTCAAGTAATTATATTCTCTTAATGAGTCACATTTCATGCAAATTAATTTGTCTATATAAGTTAATCATAGCAAAGAACATTCTTACATATTATGTATATTTGCACTAACTCCATAAATATAAGCAGTAATGTATTTTGGTAGAATATGGTTTCTCAGATTATGTAAATTGAGTCCTTCTAAGCTGATAATCATGATATTTCTGCTGAATGTTTAATAGAAGAAAATGTTTTTTCTGTTTTAATTATTTTGACATTTTTAATCAGAAAGTAAATTAATGAAGGCACATGCATGGAAACAGTAGACTTCATGTGATCTGTAGGGAGACAGCAATTGTACTAGACTGTAAACTCCTTGAGGGCAGAGGTCATGTTTTTTTGTTCATGATTATATCTCCCATCCCAATCCCTAGCACTGTTATTGGCATATAATAAGTGCTCAATAAATAGCTGTTATATGAATGAATCAAAATACTCTAATTCCATCCTTGATATTTATAGAGGATAAACCAATGATGCCTGACCCCAGTGTTGGCATTAACAGGTCAAGTTGTTGGTTTGTATCTCAATTTATGAAAAAACCAGTGAGTAAAATTGTATATTCTAACTTTGAATTAGGAAGGGTGGGAAAAGTCTGATTTCTTATTGTATGGTTCATGTGAGAAAAGTTTATTCTGATTTATTGTATTTTGAACTATGAGTTCCGAGGCACGAAGGTTTGGTTCAATCACCAGTCATTTGTGCACAACGTCTGGGTTGGAAATAACTTCAGAGTCATCTTTTTAAACCCAGTCTTCCGTCTTAAGTTTGAATCTCCTTTACAATATTTCTGCCAAGGGCCCAGTAAAAGTTTGCACATTTCCAAGTGATAGAGAACTTATCACCTCCTGAGGCAATCCATTCCATTTAAGGACAGTTTGGTTAGAAAATTCTTTATTCTATCATATTGAGATTGGCCTTCCTGCACTTCTTGCACCCAGCAAGGATGGGCATACAGAACACATATTTTTCCTCTTCTATCTGACACCTCATATGTTTTTGAAGTCTTCAGTGGCTAGGCGAAATTTCCCCAGTTTGTACGAACACTCCAGGTAGGACATGATTTCCTATCTCTTCCCTTTTCTGGTCATTCTCCCAGTGAATGTGCCTCTGTTTGCTTGTATCTCTTTTAAAGTGTAGTGTCCAGAGCCCAGTATTTTAAGTGTGGTTTATGTGCTCCTGCCAAATGCTGGATTTGTAGATAGCCAGGAGTGTCCGCACATGTTTTCTCCTGGTAGTGTAGTGACAGTTCCTATCAATCTGCAGCAACCTTTCTGTCTCCCTTGTGAAAGTATCAGAGCTAGAGCATTTTAGACTGGGCAAAGTGATTTTTTTCATAGGTCACATAAAAAACAACAGGAGAGAATAGCTTCATGCTCAGTGAACCTATGAAGGTTAGGATAAAGCTATTTAATACTGCTTGTTAAGTGAGATAATGAATGTAAAGTGCCTAGGCTGGTGTCTGGTCCAGAGTAGTGATGATTCAACTAATGTTCATTAACTTTTCCTTTCCCCTCGCCATCTCTTTATATTTTTTCTCAGAATTTTTTCCCCTCTCTTTTAACACAAGGATGATGTAGGGATGAACACGTAGACTATAAAATATCTTCTGTAGACTCTTTCTGTAATTCCCAGAAGACATGAGTTCTTTGTTTTCTTTAACTAAAATCCTAAGGGAGAGTTAGATGAGATACGTCTCAGATGTTTTCCACATAAAATATAGCACTTAAGTTGAACAATCTTTAGCCATTCATTTTATTAATCTAGTTGACTTGTGCGTTATTTTGCATCTTCATTCATCTGGCTGGGTTGTGTGTTTAAAATGAGCTTCCTAGCTATTTGTTTTTTTTTTAAATTATGGATACAAAGTCAAATAAAATTAGTGTATTTGAACACCAAATAAAATAAAATAAAATAAAATGAGCTTCCTAAGATTAGAAAGACAAAGATTAAAAAATGAGTTTCAATTAGATCTTCTTTCACTTTATTGTATTACAGTTTCCAGTTTCACAAGAGATTAAGAAAAGAGAACTAACATGGATAGGGGAATTCTTGAATATCCTATAGCACTTGTTTCTTTAAAAATAAGGTTCTGAAAAATGTAAAGCAACTTTGTTCCCATAAATGAAGCTGCCATTCCTAACAGTTGGCACACCATCTCTTTTAGCAATAAGATGATCAGAAACACACTGAACTTTGACTCACTTTTTTACAAAGACATTTATTTTAGAAGAGAGAGTGACACTACTTTAGGTACTCCCCCACAAAGTACTAAGAAGAAAGCGTCATTCTATGGCATTGAAAACAGTGATATTAACTCCAGCATCTAGGTATTACTGGATGACTTAGTACTGCCCAGCAACACAGGTCTTACCAAGGATCTCGACACTCTGGATCCTGAGGGGCTTTCTCCTAAATTGAAACGTCTCTTCTTGAGTGGAGAGAGTAATTCCTTGATGCTCTTTTTCAAAATTCTCACCAATCTAACTTTTTTCCTTACTCCACGTATGATCATTACAACACTGAAATTGCTTTAACTGTTTGCTGACTGACAATAACTGATGACTTGAAGTAGAAGAAACACCCAAGCAAGCTTCCTGACTTTTTATAAGGTACCTTCTACCTGCAGAGGCTCTAATTCTAGAGATTTCTCAGCTGTAAAATATGCAACTTTCATTTGAGAAAATTAGACCATTTGAAAGGGAAAAATTAATGCCAATTTAAGATAAAAATGTGATCATTTTGTAGAAATTATTTTAGAAATTACTTAAAATCTCAGATCAATATAATAAGTGCAGACACCATTTATTTACTTAAAAATGTTCCATTAATACAGTATTTTGTTGTAGGTTATAGTCTGGTACATAGTAGTCTATGTATTCAACTGGAATTAAGACCTAAGGCACATGTGTTGACTCAGTTCTCATAAGTCAAAAATGTACATTTCTTCTGATACTTTGTTGTTAGAGATGAGGCATCATCTCACTTTTCCAGAGAAGATTTTGGAATTGGTATTTTAGATCAAGATACTAATGAAGTTAGAGTTACATAAAAGAGCTAACTTCATTCTGTTCCACATTCCTGAACTGCAGCCTTATTTTCAGTCATGCAAATAAACCTTCTTGGCCATAAGGAGGAACAGTTAGGAGAATGAATGAAAAACTCAGACTGTCTTTGATGGTACAATATCAAATACAAAGCCCTTCATGACTATTGTTCAAACTGAATCAGAAAGCATTTACAGCTTCCGATTTAGGATGAATTATTCTCTTAATATATAGTAATAAGTAACCTATTAGTTAGCTGTCCTAGAGAAATAGGTCTTAGTAACATTTTAATATTTACTTGGAAAAAAACAACATATTATTATTCATGATCTATTATTATGGCTTTCTAACTCAAGTTGAAAACATGTTGCAAACACCCCCTCCCCTCCTGCCCCCATGCTTCTGTTGTGAATAGACCTTATAAGTCCATGGTTTCAGTCATCTCTCATGTGCCTGTCTTACGTGATTATCATGAAACAATACAGGTTTTTATTGTGCCACCATTACTAGATTGGGAGCTCCTCAATAATTAGACTATAAACTCCAAGTAGGTAAGAACTTCCCAAATTATTCATGAATGTATTCCTAGAACCCAGTGCATAGGCACTAAGGAAATTTTTGTTTACTAAAGGGAAGAGACCTGGTCTTACTCGTCAATGTATTGCTTGACATGATGTTTGGAATATCATAGATACTCAGCAAATGTTGGTTGAATGGATTTACTGATAATAAATTAACACCCAGGGTAATAACAAATATTTTTCTAACTTTTTATCATATAAGAGTAAACCAAAAAACAGTTTCCAGTTACATAATTGACCATAGTTTCTAATTATATTACAGTCAATTCATTTAACTTTTACTCTGTTTAATTTTGCTTTGATAGTTTCTAAAACCTAAGTAAGATTACTGAGATCACTAGTTAAAAGGAGTCTCTATAATAAAACCATTGTTATCTACACACAAATTACTTATTCATAACAACAGGAAAAACAGTAACTATACAGTGGAGAAGCTGAATAACTTCTTAAACCCGTGATCAAGATTAATATCAAACATACATGCACCCCCGTGTTCATTGTAGCATAGCATTATTTACAATACCCAAGACATGCAAACAACCTAAGTCTCCATTGATGTGCATATATATACACACAGTGGAATATTATCCAGCCATGAAAAGAAAGAAATCTTGCCATTTGTGACAATATGATGGACCTAGAGGGCATTATGCTAAGTGAAATAAGTCAGACAAAGACAAATACCATATGGTCTAACTTATATATGGAATCTTAAACAAAAACAAAAACAAAACAAAACTGAGCTCATAGATACAGAGAACAGATTGGTGGTTGCTGCAGGCGAGGGGTTAGGGGGGGTGGGAAGGAGTGAGTGAAATGTGTGAAGGGGGTCAAAAGTACAAAAGTACAAACTTCCAGTTATAAAATAATAGGTCCTGGGGTTGTAATGTATAGCATGGTGACTATAGTTAATAATACTGTATCGTATATTTGAAAGTTGATAAGAGAGTAGATCTTAGAAGTTCTCATCATCAGAAAAAAAGTTTCATAATTCTGTGGTGATGGATATTAATGACTTATTGTGGGATCATTTTGCAATATATACAAATATATTTGAATCGTTGTGCTGTACACCTGAAACTAATATAACGTTATATGTCAATTATATCTCAACTTAAGAAAAAGGATTACTGGGAGTTCTCTGGTAGCCTAATGGTTAGGGCAAGCTGCGTGGCTAGGTGCAAAAAAAAAAAAAAAAGCCTCTCAACCAGGCATTCCATGCTGTGAGAAAGACACCACATCAAGTATTACATACCATTCAAAAAATAGAAAACTTCAATCTAATCATGAAGAAACATCAGACAAGTCCAAATTGACTCATTCTATAAAACAACTGACCCGTATTGAACAAAATGTCATTGTCATGAAAGACGAAGAAAGGCTGAGGAACTATTGCAGGTTAAAGGAAAGCAAAGAGACACGACAACTAAATGCAATATGTGATCCTGGATAGGGTCTTAGATTGGAGAAAAAAAAATCCATAAAAGTCATTATCAGGATAACTGACAAAATTATAACATAGACCGTAGTCTAAATAAAAGTATTGCATCAGTGTTAAACTTGCTGAATATGATAACTGTATTGTGCTTATGTAAGATAATAAAATCCTTGCTTTCAGAAAATACACACTGAGGTAATTACGGATAAAGGGGCAGGATGTACATTTGAATCTACTCTCAGATGATTCAAAAAATCAGGTATGTATATGGATTGAGAGAGAGAGCAAGTGAGCAAATATGACGAAATGTTAAAAATTTGTGAATCTGGGTAGAGTATGGGAATTATTTGTGTTCTTTCAATTTGCTTTTAAATTTGAAACCCTTTCAAAATTAAAAGTTAAAAAAGTCAAAGATGATATCTAAAAAAAGCAGAAATTGCTTAAAATAAAATCCCATTTATTTGCAAGTTAAAAAAAAAAGTTAAAAAAACCAACCAAACCAAAATAACCACCCCTCATAAAAACAAAAACACAATCCTGATGAATGGTTTAACCTGATGAATGGTTTTACCTGATGAATGGTTAGTAGTTTCAAGTGTCCAGCTATGGCATATAGTCTACAGCATTACTAATTCTATACAATAGTGGTTCCTTTAATTGTCCTCGTATGGTCGTTCTCTACATTGAAAATGAGTGTCCTATTAAGCCAGGGGCCTAATTAAACTAAACCAGTAAAATTGATTTTCCCCAGTAAACTTTTTCTTATGATGTTTATTGCAAAGAATGAGCGTTGTCAATATTTCTTCTTTAGCCCAATTGAAGTGAAAATTCGTTCACTCAAGCCCATCTAGTAACTTTTAATTGTTGCCTATCATGTGCCATGTAGTGGGCTAGGTGATGGCAAAACAAAGAGGGATAAGTTATGATGTGTTTCTTGACGAATTCAGACTAGTGGGAGAGTCAGCCATTTAATCAGAATGATTTATTACAGGAGCAGGAAAATGGAGCAGTTATTTGTCTGTGGGAGCTAGTTTCTCAGAAGAAGTGACATCTGAAGGATGAATAGGAGCTTTACAGGTGGAGGGGAAGGATATTTATTTCCAGGTGTAAGGAGTAGCATGTGCAAAGACTCAAAGCCTTGAAAACTTCAATACTCATTTCTAATTTATGCCAGATGTAGTTCAGAGGCATTAAAACCTACGTCAGCTGCTTTAAAAAATATTTTTATTGTGAAATATTATACACGGTCATAAAAGTGCATAAAACATAACTATCAGCTTGCTGAATTATTACAAGGCAAATATACATGTAACAATCATGAGGTCAAAACCTATAAAATGGCCAGTAGCCCCCAAATTGGCACCCCTTCCCTCCCAGTACACTTCCCAACCTTCTACCCAAACCACTGTTCTATTATTTAACAGTTGCTTTCGCTAATGGATACAGCCACATAACCTACAACTCTATCATCTCTCTCTAAAATTCCCTCGTGTCCCACACTCCCTCCCCATCCAGTTAAACTACTGTTTGCTTTGTTGATTTCTGCAAAGGGTGAGAAATCCAGCAAGTTTGTTTGGAGCATAAAGTTGTGAAGTTGTGGGAGGGACAAGTATAATAGTCAGTATTTATTATTGTTATACCTGAAATGTGTTCCAGGTCCTGCTGGGCACTTTATTCAGTCACTGATTTCCCACAACACTGAAAGTAGCAGACAGCCTAGGAAACTGAGGTTCAAGACAGGTTCTCACTTGTTTAGAGACACAAAACTCATGAATGGTGGAGATGGGACTAAGACCTAGATTTTTCTGGCTCCAAAACAAATGCTTTTTTTTTTTCTTCCAACACAGCTTGTGGGATCTTAGTTCCCCAACCAGGGATCGAACCCTGGCCCCCTGCAGTGGAAGCGCAGAGCCCTAACCACTGGACCACCAGGGATTCCCCATGTGCTCTTTCTACTAATGGTTTTTGTTGAGATTTGACTTCTTCATATGGAACATGAGCAGTCAACAGAAATTTTAAATTGGGAAGTAATATTATTATATTTGTTTGGACTATAATTCTGTTGATAGTGTGGAATAATGGAGAGAGGGAGATATGGTGGTAGGGAGACCATGGAGGTAGTTATTGAAATGGTTCAGAGATGAGGTTTTGGACTAGAAGATTGATGGTGCCCATGGAGAGAGGACACTATTTCCTAGACTTTTCTGAGGTATAACCAATGGTGCTAGGTTAGACGCTGGGGATAAGTGAGATGAGAAACCTTGTACACAGGTAACTTGCGTTACTTTGCATCTCTGCATGTGCTCCTCTCTCTGACTCCAAGGCCTCTACCTTGATAGCCTGAATAGATAGCAACACTTGATTAAAATTTGGAAGAGGAAGAACAGGTTTCATGAGAAGGTAGGTTCAGTTTGGACCCTGCTAATTTTGAGATGCCTGGGGAAATTCAGATTATCTGCCTCCTGGGTAGTTAGAAATAGAGCTTAGAGGCTTCAGGGACAGGTCTGAGCTGAAGATAAAATTTTAGGAATAATCAGAATGTATAATCCGAACGCATGTAACTTAAGGTACAGGACCTGAACTCAGACCTACGTTTAAATCTTAGGTCAAACACAAATGATCTGTGTCCTAATTTGTAAAATGGGATAATATCTAACCCAGGAACTTAGTAAGGATTCAGTGAAAAACCAGAAAGCACCTAGTCTGAGTTCAATAAGTGACACAATTATCTTTAGCTATTATTATTAGATTATAATACAGACTTACTTATGAACATACTCTAACAAAAAACATTTTTAAAAATGGAATTCACTTAAATGCTATCTGGAATGCATTTGAATGGAAGACCTGTAAGGCATGGTTCGGTGCTGTGTCACATGCCAGCATGGTGCATGCACTGTGTCACCTAGCCAGGAAGACCTAAGTGTACTTTTAGCACCAGGAATGGAAACTTTAAGTCCATGTTCGGGGGGTGGGGCGGGGGGGTGGTGGTTCCTAGTAGGTGACTTACCTCCAGGGCAGCAGACCAGGTACAATTCACTCCCTACTGTCCTTAAAATAAACATCTTGGGGAAAGCATTATCATCTTTTTTCATGTTATGTTGCTTGCTTAGATGTTAAGTTCTAGAATTGATAATAGATCAACAGTTTAATATTTGTCCTTCTAAATCAATTTTTCCATGACCCTTTCTAAACTTTCAGCCTCTATTTTGGTCCATAATTTGATTTGTAAATAATTATGAATTTAAATATTTGTGTTGTACAATGCCACATCATAATCAAAGCTGGAAAAATGTGGACCAGAATATGTATGTCCTATAGGAACTATAACTGCTTCTACTTGTTGTTAGGTTTTTATACTGTGTTTTAGAGAGATTTGTTTAGAACCGATGGGAAAATCTTAAAGAAAGCAACAAAATGATGAGAAAAGTGAAGGAATCACTAAAGTTTATTTATACAAGGCCAGCAAATTGACCCACTTAGTCAGTTTAATGAATTGGTCTGACTAGTGTTTCCTTGTTATGCTCTTCTTAAAGGAATCATCAAGCATTAAGAAAAAAAAGAAAAAAGAAAAGCAATCCAGCAGCTTTAATTAGTTAGTATCATTCTTGAAATAATTATATATTGTGATAGACTACATGCAAAGATCATCACAATAATTGCTTCCATTCCTATATGCATATCCCTTTGAAATGTGACTTGGCTACTCCTCCCATCAAGAAGAGAAATTTAAAATATAGCACAAATGAACCTATCTACAAAACAGAGACTCACAGACATAGAGATCAGACTTGTAGCTGCCAAGGGGGAGGGAGGGAGGGAGAGGGGTGGACTGGGAATTTGGGGTTGGTAGATGCAAACTATTATACTTAGAATGGATAAACAACAAGGTCCTACTGTGTAGCACAGGGAACTATATCCAATCTCCTGGAATAAGCCATAATGGAAAAGAGTATTAAAAAAAGAATGTATATATGTATAAAACTGAGTCACTTTGCTATACAGCAGAGATTGGCACAATATTGTAAATCAACTATACTTTAATAAAAAAATTTAAAAAGAAGGGAAATTTATCTCCCCAGTTTCTGAATATGTGCTGGCCTTTTGACTTTCTTTGACCAATAGAATGTGGTGGAAGTGATGTCAAGTTTCTGCTTCAAGAGGTGTTGCAGTTCCCACTCTGTATTTGCTTGGTGTGCTGCCACAATGTGAAGATGTCCAGGATAATATTCAGGATGAAAGGCTACAAGGGGAGAGAGAGGTCCAGCCAATAGTCAACACTAACTGCCAGCCATGAGTGCACCCAGTCAAGCTGCCAGATGACTGTAGCAGCTACATGCATGATCCCAGACAAGGCCAGAGAGCACATCAAATGGCTTTAAGGCACTGATTCTAGGGTGGTTTGCTATGCAGTAATAATATATATGTGTGTATAAGTAATATATACACATACACACACTCACATATATATTCTCTAGCCTTGAAGATGAGAGAATATTTTTAAACTGTAAGAGGGTCTTAACATCATTAGGATGCACTTGCAGACTTTAAGGATCAAAAATTTCCTTAAAGCTGTAATGATGTGTCACCTAGGTTGCTGCAGTGAACAACGAAAAGGAAGACAAATAATTTTTCTGTGATGGTTTGTGCATAGTGTTTTTAGAGGTAGGGTGAAAATTCTAGACGATGTTCAAAGTCTCTTTAAACTCTAGGGCCCTGTGAAATTCAGTTGTGATTTCAGCAACTCCATTCCCGCTTCGTGAACTTGTACATGGCATTTTAATACTTTTCACAAATGACAGGATCTACTGGCTCCTCTTTCATATACAATGTGATCCAAAACAGCTGTGGTACAGTGTAGGCAACACAGTATAGTCCGCATAACATAGTGGCTAAGGTCATGAGTTCCAGAGCCATACCATTTGGGTTCAAATGCTGGTTCAGTTGCCTATCAGCTGTAACCTTGATGAGTTATTTAACCATTCTTTGCCTCAGTTTCTCCCCCTGAAGAATGGAATGATAACAAAATCTCATTGGATTGTTGTTAGGATTAAATGAGTTAATGCTTGAGCTTAAAACATATTACTCAAAACATGTCATATACTAGTATTGTTATTTTATAAAGGGAATGATCTAGGTCCTAGACTCAGTTCTGTTAACTTGTGTGACCTTCAGCAAATCAGTTAACCTATCTGGGTTTCAGTTTTCTGTCTATAAAGTAAGGTTTACTACATAACTTCCATGGTTTCTTTTCCTCTTTAAAATTCTATGATTCAGGGTTCAATATTTGTTCTACCCACATGCACATTACAATCTTGTCTATAATTCTAATTTTTCAAAGATTGTTTAAAACTTATTCTATTAGCAAGCAATTTTGAGGACCCTCTAGTAATGACCACTTTGAAGTACAATATAAATAATACTGCATTTACTCAGGAAACTAAACATTTTTTATTCACATCTGGTCAGCAAACATTTACAACTCTCACATATCCGAAGCAATGCCTTTTCAGGTTTATGAAAACTTAAAATTGTATATTCATTTTTTTAAACCCATGATAAATTTGCTTATTAAAGTAGGAAAAGATCTTCCAAAAGTGAAGACAGTATTTCACCTCAAATTTTACCAAAGATCTCCAGTGTTAAATAAAATCCACTGTTACGGGTCACGTTTAAAATTAGTTTCTATTTTTTTGCTTAAGCATATTGCACACAATATTATAAAAATGTGATTTTTTTTATTGGCTTCATAACAAACACCATCATGTGGACGTAGTTTATTTTACACTGGTTTATAAATTGTGGCATTTCATTTTAGTTTGATGTTTTGTGTTGCTTCTTGACAATGGGACAGATAAAAAGATCAAACGTACTAAGGTGACCAGTTAGTATGTAGAATGTACAGTACGTGGAATTCCTTTTAAAAAGTTTTTCATTTTTCTATCCTTTTCCTGTCACCCCTATAATCAAGCTGCTACAATCCCTCAGGACCCATGCAAATGCTCCATTCAATATTTTTACAGTAACAAATTTATCAATTACTGGATCTTCTACAAACTTAACTTTGTATTCTGAAAATAGATTTCAGTCACTCATTTGTTCTTCGAAAAGCCCATCAACGAAACTTTCTTTTTCAGGGATCCGAAAACTGGCAAGCTAACTACGAAGTGGATCTTGGGGGTAGGGGGGGAGAGATGGAGATAAACAAAGCAAAGGGGCTTTTTCTGTCTTAAAATTTTCATATTTGCTTCTGGAGCAAGAATTCTTTCCTAGGAGTCGGGGAGAAGGCGGGGGAGGTGTCTCTCCTGCCCCCGAGCAGCGGCACACGGGTTTGCTGAATTTGACAGACCACTGCGATCTTGGGGGATTTTCCAAGCTGGAAGAGAGCGCCGATGAGAAAAAGTGCGTACAGCCCACGTGACCCAACTTCACTTTCAGGTGCCAGAAGCGGAGCGCAGCTGCAATCAATACCGATCTTCCACCAACTAGATTGTTTTCCTCCCAAGGACCTGATAAAAACCCCGAAGTTCTGAGAGACACACTTGGAAAATTGTTGGGTTTAAAAAAAAAAAGTTCCACTTGTACCATTTATAAATGCGCTGACAACTTTTTCGGAATCACAACGATTTACGGCTTACGCATTTGCCAAGCCTCTTCCTACAGTTCCCTCCCTTGCTTTTCCAAGCCTCCCGTTTCGGTTCCACCGAAAGAAGAAAAGCGATAGCAACAGTTTGGTTGCCCAGCAGCCCGTCTCCCGGGCGCAATCACCGCACCAGGGGCCTCACACCTCTAGGCCCGCGAAGCCCAGGACTTCGGCTCCCCGTCCACCGGGGACGTGCGGGAGTACGGCCGCTTCGAGACCCGGGCCGCGGTCCCGCGCCACCCGCCCCGGCTCCCTCCCCGCTCCCGGCCGCAGAGCGTCGCCTCCCCACCGTCGGGGGCGCCGGGCTGGGCGCATGCGCGCGGCGCTCCCGGGCGTGCCGGCCACACTCCCCCCACCCACTCCGAGAGCTTGTCACTTCCTGCCCTCGCCCCATCTCCGTCCGGGGTCAGTCAGTCGCTCCCTGTCGCAGCCGGCGAGTCTCTGCTTCCCCCTTCCTACCCGCTCCGCGGCGGCAGCTCAGGCTCTTCGTGGAGGGGGAGACAGAGAAAGAGAGAGACTGACTTAATAAAGTTTCCTGAAACAACAACTATTACCAAAAAGAGCCCAAGGCGGGGGGAAACCCCCATCCTTCCCCGCCCCTCTCCAAAAGCCTGAGGGACCGTCGCAGGTGGAGCGGCGCTGGGGGGAGCCGGGCTCCGGCGGCAGCCGTTGCCCTGGCAAGGGGCGCCTTGGGTCCTGCCCGCTCCGGTTCCGGCTCCTTCGGTGGCGGCGACAGCGGCTGCGGGGCGGTTCCTGCTGTCAACTGCCTGCGCCCGCGCGCCGTCCGCCCGCCCGCACGCCCAGCTCCACAGCGCGGAGGGACGCCGTGAGCCGCCGCCGCTGCCGTCGCCTCGGGCCGCGGAGGGACGTGGTGAGCTGCGGCGCTTCCGCGTCAGCGCCGGCGGGGAATCTTTGCGAGCGCGTCGGGCCCGAACCCCGGTCCCTTCGCGCGGTCAGCCGAGGCTGCGCCAGGTGGGGCCCGAAGCCGCCTCCCACGCCAGGCTGTCCCCGCGGCCGCCCGGCCTGCCTTCCTTCCTTCCGCCCGCCCGCCCGTCGGCCCGCCCTAGGAGTTCAGTAAGTTGGGCGCACTTGGTTGGGGGGACGGGGGCTCAGCCGGGGAGACCCTGGCGCACGTGCGTCGCGGGAGGGCGCGACGTGGGCCGGCCGCCGGCGGGAGCTACACTTCGGCCACCCGGCCGCCGCGCCCCCCGCCCCGCGGGCCCCGGCGCCGGCCGTGCCCGCTGCGCTCCGCGCCTCCGTCTCCGCGCGCGCCCGCCCGGGAAGGCGAGGCCGCCGCCACCGCCGCCGCCCGCGCAGCCGGCCAGGCCCTCGCTCTGCGCGCCCGGGGCTGCGTTTCCGGGTAGGGCGATGAACCTGTGCGGGAGTTCGGGCTGAAGAAGCCTTCGTGCGTTTTTCTTTCTCAGTTCGAGAGGAAGGTGCAGGGCTGTGGAGGGCAAGCGGAGGGCAAGCGGAGGGCGGGTGAGGGGCACGTTTCTGGAAAATGCAGCCAGAACCCCCCCAGGAAGTTCAGGCTGAGTGACGGGTTTGTGCTTCTTTCAACAGCCAAGCCGCAATGAAGAGCTTCTTACAGTGAAAGGAAAGTAGGTCGCGCCCACTGAAAATGCCTTTAAGGGACAAATACTGTCAGACTGACCACCATCATCACGGATGCTGTGAACCAGGTATACGCCTTTCTTCAGTTACTTTGCCCTCCACCAGAGCCACTCTGCCTTCTGTTTTCTTCTAGTTCTCCTTATCTCCTGCCCAAGAAGACATTCCTAACTAAGCAGGCTATAATTTCCCCCAGCATAAAACCAGTTATGAAGCTAAAAACTTGTACAAACAAGAGGTCTCCCCTGCTTGATCCCTTAAAAAAAGTACTGCAAGTATCACCTTAAATCTTTTCCACAAGATCAATTACTCAATCCCCTTTCCTTCTCTTTCACGGCAGCCTGCAGTTAGTAGTATACCCTCATGCTCTGTGAATGTTTAAAACTGAAGAGAAAGGAAAAAATGGGTAGTAGAATACTGGCATTTATCTTCGAGGAAGCTGTTTCATGTAAACTTTTAAAAACTAAAAGTTTCTCATGCTTTGATAGTGCTTAAAGACAGAATAATGCTTAAACCTAAAAATGAGTTTAGTTTGGGCTAAGAAAAGTTTGCTGGAGTCAACTTGTTGGAAGAATCAGGTTTTGTTAAGGGGAACCTTTTAAAGAAATTTCTTGGACAGAACACATTGTTGCAAAATCTGAATATTTAGGTAGAATACATAAATATTTTTAGGATAGTTTGTTCAGTGGAACTCTTTTGAGTTGAATTTATGAAATGAAGAAGTTGCTTTTTGGAGTCTCATGAAGAGTATTACAACACTTTAATAAATGTGACATATAAATTCTTAGTAGTTTCTCTGCTTATTAGAAGTATGATGTGCTTTGTCACAGACATTTAGAGGTACAGCTTAAAAAGGGAATCCTTGAATACACACTGTCACTAAACCAACTAAGGGGTCTTCTGTTACAGTTCAAAGGCAGTTATGTATCATTATTTTTGACCTAAAAGTTATTAGGACTTTTTAATACTTTTGCTTGTTTTTTTGTTGGAGTATTTTAACTGCACTAATGTACTTGGTTTTGTCACAGTAGAGTTCATGTAAAGTAGAGTACTTTTTTTGTATAATGGGAAAAAATGGCAGTGGTAAAAGGGGAAGAACTATTTTCGGAACACTTTGGTACACATGAGGATAAAATTTGTACTATGACCCTATCCCCACTGATTTGCTGAAAATAATACATCTGCTAGTAAAACAGGCAATCCCAGGGTGGAATCCAGTGTTTATTCTACTGTTCCCTGATCTGCCTACCTTTCACCATCCTTTCTGCTGCATATTTTATGTATTTGAAGTGATGATATATCACTTAACGTTTTGCCAAATGTTGAATGGATTTTGCTAGTTTTGAAGTAGAAAGCTGTGAATGACTTCTTATACTTGTGTTCCACTGTCTTTTTATTCCATTTTTTTTCCTGAGAAGTCATTTGAGTTGCATTAGTTAATTAAATCATTATATTAAAACTTCTTATTTAGGAAGAAATTTATTTGGTCACTCATTTCTTTATTTCTTTGACAAATCTTTATTGAGCACCAGTTAGGTGCTAAGCACTATTCAAGGCAATGGGGATATAAGTGGTGAACAAAACAGATAAGCTCACTCCCTCATGGAACGTTTGAGTGGGAAGAGATAGACATAAGTAAACAAGTAAGATAATTTGTGACTATACCTTATTTAGTGTATTCTGGTAATTAAAGTTTTCTAGATACTTTAATGTCTTTTTAAAGAGATTTTCCAGAGTTGAACTTTTAAATATGTGTTGGAACTTTTCTGCTGCTTTTTCTCCCTCATTAACACAAATTCAGATAAGTTGCATTAATTGAAAAATTTCAACTTTATTTTGCTAGGAACTCTTCCCATGCAATTTATTTTTCAGACTGTCAGGTCAAAAGTGGTTGGTGTTTCTTCGCTTCCTTAGTTAGAAGTAAACACTTTCTGAAGATTTAGTTCAGTGGAAAGCCAAAAGTTTAACTTACGGGGTAGTTAATTGTCATTATTTCAGAGGAAGGTATGGGCCAAGTGGGAGGATGTTTCCATTATTGAGAGGAATATGTTATGGTAGTTTTAAAAGAGGATGGATGCCCTCAGATGGAGGAAAGATGATGACATGATGTTTGAGAAGTTCTTTTAATGGGCTGTCCCAAGAGGTCTGGCCTCCTTTGGATTATGGACGATAGGTGAGTTCTGAATGAGAGCAGTGTGTTCCTGAGCAGGTCTTGATAGGATGGATCAGTCTGTAGTGAGGGGTGGTGTTATAAGTCTATCAGTGTATGTAAAATATATTCTTAGTCATGTTTTAAGAAAGTTTTTTGTTAGAGAAATTTTCAAATGTTCAGAAGTAGAGAGAATGGTATAAGGAACCTGATGTAGCCATCACACAACTCCATCAGTTTCAATATGTGGACAAGCTCTTTTGATCTGTATTCTCCCCTCCCCACAATTCCCTTCTCCATCCTCCACCTGCTCCCCTACTCTCTACTGTTTGAAAGCAAATCTCAGACATCATAGGTAGAAGGATATTTTAAGGGGCTTGTTTTAAGGTAGGAGAGACTCTAAAAAAAGTAGGTGTTTTATTCTGGGAAGTGTGTTCTTGGAAGGATGTAAAGAAAGGTGTTAACTTCTGAGCGTTTGTGTTTTTTGGCTGGAGAGAGATGCTTTTTTTCCTGAATGGTCATGTAACCTGATCTTGGGAGGGATGTTAGGATATGTAAGAGGAAATTTTATAAAATACTAACATATAAAGTTTTTTTAGGATTGAGACTATGTTTTCATGAAGAAAGAAAAGTTTCTTACAGGGGGACCTACACAGATGTGTATACCAAATGAATGTGTCTACTGATAACTGAACTAACCCTGGGGTTATTTTGAATGGTGTCTCAGGATGTGTATGTATTCTGGTGGTACCAGTGATGGTTATGGGTAACAAAATTTTGCTCTAGCTTTAAAATCAGATGTTGTTATGTGGAAGTGGAAGTTAGTGTATTAGAGGAAGTTTTCTGGAGCACGTACCTAAATGAGGAAAGGGGGCTCTAAGGAGAAGTTTCCATTTTTTCCCCCATATTTCTCCCTTATTCATTACTCTTTTCTTCATTCTTCCTTTCTAGAATTCTTGTCACTTAGAGAGCTAGGCCTTCGAGCTTTTTAGTTCTTTAAAATTGTATAACTTCTGCCCTGTCTTCTGTAGTTGTTATTTTTTGTAATCAGTTATTGGTTCTTACAGTGTACAAATACTGGAAAGAACATCTAACCTAAATAAATGATATCATCAATCTATTTACAAACTTCTACTGTTGTTTCTCTAAGGGGTTGCATTCTACTTCTCTTAGATTTTGGAAAAGAGTTTTCAGTTTTTGGTGTCAGGAAAGCAGTTGATTTGTAGATGATGATGATGCTAGAACATTTATTGAGCCTTTACTATATTCCAGGCTCTGATTTAACCAGGTACCTGCATTAGCTAATTTCATCCTCACACAACCCCATGATTTGGGTACTTTTATTATCTGCATTTTAGAGATGAGAACAGAGAAATCAGAGAGTGTAATTTGCCCTAGTGGAAACTAGTTATTGGTAGAAAAAGAATTTCAGCGCAGTCTGTCCAGGTCTGGAGTCTTCTGTTCTTAACCACTGCAGTTAGTGCCAATGTCAGATATTCCCAAAATGAGTTGTATTTGTGTGTATGTTCTTAAAAATATCTCAAAGTTTCTCTTAAAATTGGGAAAATTTTGCTTAATGGAATGATTTGGTCCTGAGACATAGTTCCTCCCATTTGTGTACACTGAACTTAAGAGTTGAAGCCAGAAAGAGAATCTAAGGCTGTGTCTCTACACATAGCCTAGCAGGCTTTATCAGACAGCTAAATGCTGTCCAAGCCTGGGCCCTGAAGCAGTAGCAGCACACATTACTGAAGTAACCCTCCTTATCTTCTCACACCGAGCAGATGATGGTAAAATATCATCTGGGTTAAGACAGTAAAACATTATAACATATTGAAAAAAAAGAGGTAATTAAAATGGCCGGTTTTTCTCCACCACAACTATCTCTTTATTTGATATCTGATGGGAAACTTCAGTTTTCCTTTTCAGTTACCTTATTTCTTATTACCATAATCTTATTTATATTATATATTTATACTGCTACTCTGGGAATTTTGGAAAGCAGGGATGATATAGACCTCTGTATATGAAAATTTTTACTTTTACAATGGGATTATTATTTTTACTTATTATAAAAATGCATACTTTCTAAAGTGCACACTTCCAAAAGCCCAGGCTAGTGAAATGTGAGGCAGAAAGTGAAAATCACCCCTATAAACCCACCCTGACAGAAAGAACCATTGTTAAATTTTGTTGGTATCCCATCAGACTTTCTGTGTTTATATTAGCATTTATACATAGACGCTCATATATGTTAAGTTTATTTCTTTCTGTGGCTACTGAAATATATATTAATATAATTGAGGTCATATTCTATAACCTGTTTTTGTTGCTTAACAATGTAGTATTGACATCCTTTGTTGTCAGTACATGTAGACCTAGCTCATGCTGTGCAAGAGCCGTGAGAGATTCTGTTGTATGGCTATTTCATAGTTTATTTAGTCTGGTTCCTTTTGAGAGACTTCTAAGTTGTTTGAAATTTTTCTCAATTATTTACAGTACTGCAGAGTGCTGCAGTGAGCTTTCTTGTACATCTATCGTTGTGCACTTGACCAGTTCTTTCCTTAGGCAGTGGTTTTTGAGTTTTGCTCTCTTAATTGCCCAGAGAGCTGTACTAGATTGTCCAGAGAGTTTTGGAATGGTTTATGAGGTGTGGCTAGGTTATCATTGCCCTAGAATTTTGGTTAAATTTAGTGGTTCCTCTTCAAGGGGAATAAAAAGGCAAACATGACTAATATGTACTAACTAACACCAAAATAGTAAGATCTTTGCATTTGAACTTAATGCATAGTCTCAGTAGCCTTAATTTCGCCTCGAATTGAGAAAAATTTTAGTTACATTTTTCCCATTATTTCATTTTGCCTTACAAAGATAATGGTGGAATATATACAAAAAAGTGTGATTGTCATTAACGTGATTATAGCAAACCATTGTTTTACTTCAATAGTAAATGATTTAAATAAATAACCCTTTTTTTGTGGGGATTGGGTTGGGTGTTTGTCTTCCATGTAGTTTATATCCTGGAACCTGGAGATGCTCCTTTGTTACAGCAACCACTACAGACATCCAAATCTGGTATTCAGCAAATAATTGAGTGCTTTCGATCAGGTATGAATGTTTTAGGATGTATTTTCAATCTTCACATAGTAGCTAAAAACTACCTAGAAATCCTTAGAAATAATTTTTTAAAAATAAAATGTATACATTGGTTTTCTTTACAGAATACTTTTAATTGTCATTTTTAAAAAGTGGATGAGTAAATATTAACTTGATTAGAGATTCCTTTTCAGTACTATATATTATATACTAATTTAAAAAGTAGTATGGCTTAAAGAAATATGTGGTATATTTGCTGGCAAAGATTCATTGTTATTTTTTGGCATGTTCTTTATAAACTCTCAAAGGACGGTAGTAGACTATACAGGGTCTTTATGAGCTTTGACAGAGTAGATTATTTACTCAGAATGTCTGAGATGTCCCTTGTTCTATATTAATTACTTTATCATCTCTGTTTATGTGACTCACCATCTCCTACCTAACCCTGGAGTTTCAATATCTTTAGTAGAGCACAGATAGAAAAAAGATTATTCCAGCCCTGATATTTAGATATATTTGTTTAGCTTTTCTTTCCATTAGATTACTATAGTAATGGATATATAATAAGTATATTTGTGCAGTTACAATCCAGTGCTCTAAAGTAGGTGTTGCTCAGTAAGTATAAATGGTTGAGAACTGTTAGAACTCCAGTGTTTTGTAAAGTCTTAGGTTGCTGTGATTCTTATGATCCACTTGTCCACCTCTTGTGGATTTGGCTTCTCTTGACATTGCAGGCTATCAAATCAAATATGAACAAGCAAACATACATGACTGATGGACACCTAAGTGGTGGGCAATTAAAGGGTTAGAATATCTTTTGCTGTTATTTTAAAGCTTATTATATCGTAATGAAAAATTTCTGAGGTTCAAAGAAAAAGATAATTTATATGAAACCGTTTGTTTTGTATTGAGAAATTTTTTGAGGTGCTTGTTGTTTTTAAATCATTTTAAAGGGAAGTAGTATCTATTTGATTTACTTTAGGATTCTAAGAAATAGATTGTTCTTTAATCTAAAATAAAGTTAATTTCTGAGTCTAAGATTCATTTCTTACACTTTTCATCTGTAGTCCTTATGGCATTGCTTTTATGTATATTTAAATCAGTAAGTATTTTGTGTATACCATATGCCTATGCTCAATGTTGGATGGTGGTCTAACGTATTTTACTGTGTTTTTTGTTGTTGTTTTTTACTTTTGATAATTGCCCTTGGTTAACAGAAATAAATAATACGTCAAATTCTCCTGTGGTAAATACAATTAAAATTTTTCTAATTAGAGGCAGGATTTAAATACGTTTCTGGCATAACAGAAGAATGGTTAGTTTTTATTTGTAGTTAGAGTTTCTGTTAGTTAGCTACTTTTAGTATAGAGATAATTCTTTTTGTTCTTTCTCATATCATGGAAATGAAGGTAATGACTTCACACTTAGTCATATTCCTTGCTATAGGTTTCTTTTTTAAAAATTCATAACTTGGGATTAACGAAGTTATTTTATACTGCTTCAGTTTATTATAGTGTTATTTGATTAAGAAGTTAGAATTGTTTCATTTATTTGTGCTTTGTCTTGTAAAAAATACCTTTTCAACAAGCTCCTGTACCCAAAATCTATGGTTTTTTTTTTAACTTTGGAAGGTGAATATTTAAAAAGGAAATTATGTGTTTTTTCATTGCACTGTGGTTGTATCTGTTTTCTGTGTTTACTGTTTCTTTACAAAGCTGAAGAAAAGGGACTGTGAAACGGGTAATATGTTCTTTCTTAAATGTCCCTGGTAAATTTGCCTTCTGAGTTTTTTTTTTTTCCCAAGCAAATTTTGAAAATACTATAATTTAAATTCTCTAAGTACCCAATCATTTAAATTAGAGATGATTTAGAAATGTGCTGAATGCTACAAAGAAACTAATTTTGGATTAAAAAAGGAATTCTTTTACTTCATTAGTGTATCTCATAGCTAAGTAATTCTAATTTCCTCAGGATAGTAATCTCTTACGTTTCTGGATAATCTCAAGTCTCCTAAGGTAGCTCTTCTTTAGCACTGAGGTATTTAAGCCTTGGCTGACTGAAACCTTGAGAGGATGAGCTGGAAGTTTGGGCCTCATGACTTAGGGTCTAAGATCCCTTCTCATCCTGAGACTCGTGTAAGTTTCTCCCGGTCTCAGTCTACTCCCAAGCAGCCCCTCAATGACTCATCTCTTTCTAGGCTCTCCATTACAGCTGGGTCACACACATTGCATTTAAAGAACTATCTTGGTGGTGTTTTGTATCTGACAGGTACTTGAAGATAGAACTTTGAAGTCTATGCTTTTGCTCTTGTTAACCTTCAGAGGCTAAACCAGGTTGGGCAGTAGTAGTGTGTTAGGATATCTGCCTTTGTCTTCAAGCTCAAGATAGTTGTCTTCAGCTCCGGTATCAGCTTTGCGTAAGGGATTCATGGTCTCCTGCCTAAACTGGGTTCTCTTTGGCCTGGTATTAATTCCTACCCAAGCTGGAAGTTCATGAAAGGCTGAGGAAGGAGTTGACTCATTTTTTAGGTCTATCAACCCCATGTGTGCTGTACTGACTGCTTGGCCAGTTTTGACTCATTTTCTTTGCTTCACACTTCAGCTTTTGCTTTGGACTGTTTTCCTGGCTTTAAATTACAAATACTTCTTAACCTCCAATCTCTCTTTATTTCTATCTGCTTAACTTATAATCTGCGTAGACTTTTCTTTTTGGAATAAGTGGTTTAAAAAAATAATAAAGAGGTATAAAAGGGTATACAGAAATACAAAAATAAGTGTCTTTGTTCAGACAGCACAGCTACATGGTTTGTGTCTTCTTCTAGAGACCTTCTACACACATATGAGCATATATCCCTCACTTTCTTCCTAATAAAAGGAGTAGCTGACTATGCATAGTTACGTATCTTTGGTTTTTTAACAGTACTTTCCACTGTTGTTTGACATCTGTCCATAGATAGATACCTCATTTTTTTAGAACGCTGCCAGTTTTGCCCCTACCTGCACATTTTCTACTCTGAAATCCCTGATGGTTGGTTGACTTGAGACATGCTGTTTGCTTTGAATCCTGGCTTCAGGTACTACCTTGACTGTGCCCTGCCCTTTGCTCGAGCCTTTCCTTAGTTGTGTCAGTCCTTCCAGGATCATGTCTGTGACTTTTTGTCTTCAAATTTCCGTCGTATCTATTAACTTTTTTTAAGAAATAGTTGATTTACAATGTTGTGTTACTTTCCAGTGTACAGCAAAGTGATTCAGTTTTATATATATATGTATATATTCATTCTTTTTCATATTCTTTTCCATTTTAATTTATTACTAGATACTGAATATAGTTCCCTGTGCTATACAATAGGATCTTGTTGTTTATCTGTCCTCTATGTATTAGTTTGTATGTGCTAGTCCCAAACTCCCAATCCAACCCTCCCTCTATTAACTTTTATTTTAGCTTCCTTCTTTTCCCAATCTCTCTCCCCAAACGGAAACAAAATTTTAAATAACAAAAAAGGTGTACTTCCATGAGGTATTTATAAATAATTGATTAATTGAGCTTAATATTCTTTCTTAGTCTCTTAGTCTTCTGGTAGAGGCAAAGGAGCTGTGGAATGCCCTCAGGTTAGAAGCAGAAAAATGGGAAATTGTCCAGTATTCATAACTGGTCTTTAATATGAAGTTGACATCTTTTTTTGAATTCTTGAAATATATATGATCTCTTTTTACAATATTATACTGTTGATTCTTGAACATTTACCATGGGTGTGAACTGCGCAGGTCTATTTTTTGCGGATTTTTTCAATAGTAAATATTACAGTATCAGACGATCCTTGGTTGATTGAATCCAAGGATGCAGAAGTGAGGATATGGAGGAAGGGAGTATAAGGAGGACTGTAGGTTATATGCAGATTTTTGACTGTGCAGAGTGTTGGCATCCCTAACCCCTGTGTTTGTTCAAGGGTCAACTGTATTATAGAAAAAAGATTCTACCTATAGAATACATTACTACTATTTGCAAGTAGCAGCATCTTTTTTGAATCTTAGGGAGGAATAAATTGCAGTGAAAAATGAGAATTGGCTTTGTGTGATGTTTGCTATTGTCATTAACTAAATTTAAGTTTGGTCATTTAGTTTCTTAGAAGAGTTTTTGTTTGTTTTTTATTGCTTAAAGCAACATTTCTTGGAGTTAGTGTAAGCTATGACTAGATGGCGATGCCTCTGTCCTGGAAGTGTGATTTATCAGAGATACATAAGAGAGTGCCATATTATATGATGGATTTTTTGGGATTTTTTTTTTTTTGGTTGATACATAGCAACTGTAGGAAGTTTTAAATCAGACTGCATATTTTGGGGATGAATAAGAAAAATGTAGATTTGTTTTATTTGTTGTTCTTACATTCATCTTCAAAGAATCTCATCTGGGGCTGTGTTCCTAGGAGAGCAACCATTTATATTAGGGAATTTCTCAAGGGTGCAGATCATATCCTTCACTTTTCATGTCTTCAGTGAATAACTTTGTACCTGGTATTTAATAGGTGTTCAATAAATGTGTGTAAGACTAAACGAAAGATTCACCAATTGGGCACTAAAATAATTTTATTCTACTTATAAATTTATTGTAGTATGCGGCAGTGTTCCATAATTAATCTAGTATTTTTTTTTTTTTTTACCAACCTTTGTAGGTGGTGGTTTTAAGATAACAATTTCAATTTTCCTAAGTTTTCTTATGTTAAGGATGATCAGTACGAAATTCCTTTCGCACTGGTCTTGGAACTCAGGAGGTATGACACGAGTTACAGATTTGCTTGCAGTGTTGGGATGATATTGTGGTTAAACAGTTGTCCTAAAGAAACTGAGCTCGTGTGTGAGTCAACAATAAAGCATGCAGTATACTATTTAAAAATCATTATGGCCGCAACTTAAAAGGGTCATTGATCAACATATCAGTATATTAAGGGAGAAAAGGAAAGTTTATCTTTGTCTAGCACTGAAGAGTTAGAATTAATATTATGTCATGTCAACTGACTGTCACCCAACCTAATGTAAAATTGACTATTGATTCCTTTTGAAAATAATTTTTTAAACATTTTTATCAGTATATACAATGTGTTTGGCATTAATTGATAGCACAGGAGAAACCCTTGATGGGGTTTAACTAAATTTTATTGAGCACCCATTATGCGTGATAATCTGAAATATTCATTAATTAGTTAATTTCTAGGCATCAAAAGCCTTCCCTTTGGAGGGCTGGTTTTTTGAAAGATACTGATTGATGATCTGTGTAAGCAGTATGTAAGCAGTACGTAGTGACGTCTAAGATAATTTAAAAACCTAAGGCAAGAAAGAGAGTTAAATATAGGAAAAGGAATAATTAGGGGTAAGGCAGTGTGGCTCTCTCTATCAGGGTTAGGAGTTGTGGAAGAACTTATGTGGCTGTCTAGATGAACTTTTGTTGCTGTCTTGTCTCGGTGTTTCAGGTTGTAGAAAGTTTAACTGTTGACAGAGGCGCAGTTGGTTGGCTGTGTCTAATTGTCAGTGAGCAAAGCAGTCAGAAAAAGGTAGCTGATTAGAATAAAGCAGTTATGTCCCCATGGGAAACCAACAAAACCTTAAATGGTAACTGGAACTAACTTAGGGAATAACTTTTGCCTGTATTTATGGAATGAGGGCACATCTTATTTTTCTCATTTGGAAAATATGTAAGCAGATTGGAAAATCATTCAGGTCCCTTTTTTGACTTTCTGGTCAACTTTACATAGACTTAAAAGAAATCTTACTTATAGGGAAGGTTTTCTGAAACATAGAGAAGGCTCTTCAGTATGTCATTTAACAAATGCCCATCAGGCCTGGTCCTGAAAGCTGGGAGTACAGTGGTGAGCATCAAAGATATCTTCTCTGTCCTCTTAGAGCCTCCAGTTCAATGGGGATACAGAAAAGTAACTAATTACAAGATAGCGGGGTAATGTAGTATAGATGTATAGGGTGCTCTGGGGAATATAGGGGAAGAATTCTTAACAAAAAACAGGAGGAGTCCGAGAAGGCTTCCTGGAGGAAATGACATCTAACCTGGAATCTGAAGGATTGCTAGAAGTGACAGACCAGGGAAATGAGAGAATGTTATAGGCAGAGAGAAAAAAACGTAGGTGAAGACCTGAAAAGTAAGTGAGAGAGAGAATTTGGTGAATCCAAGGACCTGAAAGAATTTTGGTATGCCTGGATCAACACAACTGTGTTTGTATGTGTGTGTGTGCATAGGTGACGTGAGGGTGGTGGAGCATTTGTGATTGAAAAGTCAGGCAGGTTCTCTTACATCGACCGCCTAAGGGTCGCGCTGTAAGAAGCAACAACCTCTCCTCCTCCTCTCTGCCATCTGCTCGGCAGCCGCAGAACAGCAGCTATGCGTGAGTGCATCTCCATCCACGTTGGCCAGGCTGGTGTCCAGATCGGCAGTCCCTGCTGGGAGCTCTGCTGCCTGTAACACTGCTACCTGGCCTAATGGCCAGATGCCAAGTGACAAGACTGTTGGGGGAGGAGATGACTCCTTTAACACCTTCTTCAGTGAGACAGGCGCTGGCAAGCATGTGCCCAGGGCAGTGTTTGTAGACCTGGAACCCATGGTCATTGATGAAGTTTGCATTGGCACCTACCGCCAGCTCTTCCACCCTGAGCAGCTCATCGCAGGCAAGGAAGATGCTGCCAATAACTATGCCTGAGGTCACTACACCATTGGCAAGGAGATCATTGACCTCGTCTTGGACCCAATTCGGAAACTGGCTGACCAGTGCACAAGTCTTCAGGGCTTCTTGGTTTTCCACAGCTTTGGTGGGGGAACTGGTTCTGGGTTCACCTCCCTGCTGATGGAACATCTGTCTGTCAATTATGGCAAGAAGTCCAAGCTGGAGTTCTCCATTTACCCAGCCCCTCAGGTTTCCACAGCTGTAGTTGAGCCCTACAGTTCCATCCTCACCACCCACACCACCCTGGAGCACTCTGATTATGCCTTTATGGTAGACAGTGAGGCCATCTATCATCTGTCGTAGAAACCTTGATGTTGAGCGCCCAACATATACTAACCTGAATAGGTTGATAGGTCCAATTGTGTGGAGCTCTGAATGTTGATCTGACAGAATTCCAGACCAACCTGGTACCCTATCCCCGTATCCACTTCCCTCTGGCCACATATGCCCCTGTCATCTCTGCTGAGAAAGCCTACCATGAACAACTTTCTGTAGCACACATCACCAATGCTTGCCTTCAGCCAGCCAACCAAATGGTGAAATGCGACCCTCGCCATGGTAAATACATGGCTTGCTGCCTGTTGTACCATGGTGAGACATGGTTCCCAAAGATGTCAGTGCTGCCATTGCCACCATCAAGACCAAGCGTACCATCCAGTTTGTGGACTGGTGCCCCACTGGCTTCAAAGTTGGCATTAATTACCAGCCTTTCACTATGGTACCTGGTGGAGACCTGGCCAGAGTACAGCGAGCTGTGTGCATGCTGAGCAACACCACAGCCAACGCTGAGGCCTGGGCTCACGTGGACCACAAGTTTGACCTGATGTGTGGCAAGTGTGCCTTTGTTCACTGGTACGTGGGTGAGGACATGGAGGAAGGAGAGTTTTCTGAGGCCCGTGAGGACATGACTGCCCTTGGGAAGGATTATGAGGAGGTTGGGGTGTCTGTTGAAGGAGAGGGAGAGGAAAAAGGAGAGGAATACTAAAGTTAAAATGTCACAAAGGTGCTGCTTTTACAGGGAAGCTTACTCTGTTTTAAACATTGAAAAGTTGTGGTCTGACCAGTTTATTTGTTCAAACATTTAGAGAAGAGCTAACACCTATGCTTCTCAAACTCTTGCAAAATACAGCAGAGGGAGGAACACTCCCAAACGCATTCTGTGAGGCCACCATCACCCTGATATCAAAACCAGACAAAGATGTGACAAAGAAAGAAAACTACAGACCAATATCACTGATGAACATAGATGCAAAAATCCTCAACAAAATACTAGTATATAGAATCCAATAGCACATTAAAAGTATCATACACCATGATCAAGTGGGATTTATCCCAGGAATGCAAGGATTCTTCAATACAGGCAAATCAATCAATATGATACACCATATTAACAAATTGAAGGAGGAAAACCATATGATCATCTCAGTAGATGCAGAAAAAGCTTTCAACAAAATTCAACACCCATTTATGATAAAAACTCTCCAGAAAGTAGGCATAGAGGGAACTTACCTCAATATAATAAAGGCCATATATGACAAACCTGTAGCCAACATCGTTCTCAACGGTGAAAAACTGAAACCATTTCCACTAAGATCAGGAACAAGACAAGGTTGCCCACTCTCACCACTATTATTCAACACAGTTTTGGAAGTTATAGCCACAGCAGTCAGAGAGAAAAAGAAAAACAATCCAAATCAGAAAAGAAGAAGTTAAACTATCACTGTTGCAGATGACATGATACTATACATAGAGAATCCCAAAGATGCTACCAGAAAACTACTAGAGCTAATCAGTGAATTTGGTAAAGTAGCTATAAAATTTGGTAAAGTAGGATATAAAATTAATGCCCAGAAATCTCTTGCATTCCTATACACTAATGATGAAAAATCTGAAAGAGAAATTAAGGAAACACTCCCATTTACCATTGCAACAAAAAGAATAAAATACCTAGGAATAAACCTCCCTAAGGAGACAAAAGACCTGTATGCAGAAAACTATAAGACACTGATGGAAGAAGTTAAAGATGATACAAACAGATGGAGAGATATACCATGTTCTTGGATTGGAAGAATCAACATTGTGAAAATGACTATACTACCCAAAGCAATCTACAGATTCAATGCAATCCCTATCAAACTACCAATGGCATTTTTCACAGAACTAGAACAAAAATTTCACAATTTGTATAGAAACACAAAAGACCCTGAATAACCAAAGCAATCTTGAGAAAGGAAAACGGAGCTGGAGGAATCAGGCTCCCTGACTTCAGACTATACTACAAAGCTACAGTAATCAAGACAGTATGGTACTGGCGCAAAAACAGAAATATAGATCAATGGAACAGGTTAGAAAGCCCAGAGGTAAACCCACGCACATATGGTCACCTTATCTTTGATAAAGGAGGCAAGAATATACAATGGAGAAGAGACAGCCTCTTCAATAAGTGGTGCTGGGAAGACTGGACAGCTACATGTAAAAGAATGAAATTAGAACACTCCCTAACGCCATACACAAAACTAAACTGAAAATGGATTAAAGACCTAAATGTAAGCCAGACACTATAAAACTCTTAGAGGAAAACATAGGCAAAACACTCTATGACATAAATCACAGCAAGATCCTTTCTGTCCCACTTCCTAGAGAAATGGAAAGAAAAACAAAAATAAACGAATGGGACCTAATGAAACTTAAAAGCTTTTGCACAGCAAAGGAAACCATAAACAAGGCGAAAAGACAACCCTCAGAATGGGAGAAAATATTTGCAAATGAAGCAACTGACAAAGGATTAATCTCCAAAATATACAGGCAGCTCATGCAGCTCAATATCAAAAAAACAACGCAATCCAAAAATGGGCAGAAAATCTAAATAGACATTTCTCCAAAGAAAATATACAGATTGCCAACAAACACATGAAAGGATGCTCTACATCACTAATCTTTAGAGAAATGCAAATCAAAACTACAATGAGATATCACCTCACACCGGTCAGAATGGCCATCATCAAGAAATCTACAAACAATAAATGCTGGAGAGGGTGTGGAGAAAAGGGAACACTCTCATACTGTTGGTGGGAATGTAAATTGATACAGCCACTATGGAGAACAGTATGGAGGTTCCTTAAGAGACTAAAAATAGAACTACCATATGACCCAGCAGTCCCACTACTGAGCATATACCCTGAGAAAACCATAATTCAAAAAGAGTCATGTACCACAATGTTCATTGCAGCTCTGTTTACAATATCCAGGACATGGAAGCAACCTAAGTGTCCATCGACAGATGAATGGATAAAGAAGATGTGGCACATATATACAATGGAATATTACTCAGCTATAAGAAGAAATGAAATGGAGTTATTTGTAATGAGATGGATGGACCTAGAGACTGTCACACAGAGTGAAGTAAGTCAGAAATAGGAAAACAAATACTGTATGCTAACACATATATATGGAATCTAAAAAAAAAAAATGGTTCTGAAGAACCTAGGGACAGGACAGGAATAAAAACGCAGACATAGAGAATGGCCTTGAGGACATGGGGAGGGGGAAGGGTAAGCTGAGACAAAGTGAGGGAGTGGCATGAACATATATACACTACCAAATGTAAAATAGATAGCTAATGGGAAGCAGCCACATAGCACAGGGAGATCAGCTTGGTGCTTTGTGACCACCTAGAGGGGTGGGATAGGGAGGGTAGGAGGGAGATGCAAGAGGGAGGAGATATGGGGATATATGTTTATGTATAGCTGATTTACTTTGTTATACAGCAGAAACTAACACACCATTGTAAAGCAGTTATACCCCAATAAAGATGTTAAAAAAAAAAAAGATGGATGAGTCAAGGTTAGCCCCAGTCTTTTTTTTTTGGGGGGGGTGGGATGCTTACTGGGAATAAATATATACTCTCTACTGAATATAACTGTGTAACTGGGACTGAAGAAAAAATTGATACTGTTTTTGTTTTTTATGGTTGATTGAGAGAACCTGATTTAGAGATGCAGTCTTAGTTTTTATAAATAACTTTTTTTATGTATAACTTCATGTTGTATATTCTAGTTAGATCTTCAGTAGAATTCTTAAGCTAATCCTAGTTCAGATTATTTCTGTGTCCCTCTTCGATCCTTTTTAACTACTTTTAGAGGCAGAATTGAATTTGTAGTATGGGTCTAGCTGGTCTTTTAATTTATAATTAAAGTGCAAAATTTTCCCATGTTTTCTTCCGTCTGGTAACACACCCACCTACACTTACCGAGAACTATATGTAGATCAATTAGAGAGGTTTATCTAAAGTGTTTTTTTTATCATCAGCCTACCTCTCATAGTTTGTCAGTGACTTATGAGGTTAACTATGAACTAAATATATTAGCACTTTATTGCCAGTATATTTTGTAATGTGAAATAAACTAGAGAAGTGTGTGTGTGTGTGTGTGTGTGTGTGTGTGTGTGTGTGTGTATGTGAACTTACTTTTATACAAAGTATAATACCCAAGCTATCCTCTGAATCTTTTAAAATGTGTGTTTTCTGATTTTGCAGTAGTATGGTCTAGTGGACCAAATTAAACCTTGAGTTGGATTGGGAAATAGTGGAAGTTATTTTATTTTATATATATATATATATTTTTTTTTCACAGTAGAAACCTGGATTTATAATTTAATTCTTGTAGAATTTAGGTTCATATTTTCTTTCATAATTCTCCAAGATAGGTTTGGTTTGTTTGTTTTAAAAGATGAATAAACCAAGGTGCAAAGATTATATAGCCCTTTAAGGCCACACGACTAGGTGATAATCAAAATTGGAATCTCTAAAGACTTAGTAAAGTTCTGATAATGTGGTAATCTTTTTGCAGTAGAAATTTGAGGGCTGGCTTGTCTTCAGAATGATAAAATGCAACATGATGATTGATACAGTAATTAAATATAAACAGATTGCAAAAGATTGAATCAGAAATGCTTAACTTTTATGGATCCTACAGTATTAATTATGCTACTGAAATGGTGTTTATTCTCTAGTAGTCTCAGAGCTTAATAGTCATGTGCTTGTTTAATGATGGAACACTGTGCACCTAGGTAGTCTTAGGTATTTTTCAGGATGCTGTTCTTTCCCCTCTTTAATTTAAGTCAATTTTATCATTTTTTTTGAGGAAACCAAAGGCTCATTAATTAGTGAACACTGCAGATCACTTTTGTCAATTTACCTGTGTCAAAGACCTGTAGGAAGTAGTGACAGAAGAGCTTCTATTTGTGTTTTATTTTAAAGATTTAAAGAGTGCTTGTTGCTGTTTATTTTTTCTCTGCCTTTTGATCTTCCATCATAATAATGCTTAGATTCCGTAGATCAGTGGCAATTCTTCAACGAATATTTATTGAGCATTATTAGAGCTGAGCACTTTGTAGCTGTAAATAAGGCAGGCTTGGTCTTGGCTGCCTTGGAATTTATAATCTAGTGGAAAAGATGGGCTTTAAAGTAGTAATTATATCAATATTTAATTTATTGCAATTAGGGTGTGTTTTTGAGGGAGAAAGGCTTTGAATAAATTTCTAGTGGTATTAAGAGACCTAAGCAAAATTCAAAACCATGAACAAGGATTCTTTACTCTCACACTAAATGGCCATAATCCCACGTTGCCCCAGAACCCGAAGTAATTTAAGCTGAATTTAAAAAGAAAGTCACAGACAACCCTGTGACAGTTTTGACCTTCTTTAAGGAATCGGGGAAAGTGTATTGCTCATGTTTACTTCCTAATGTGAAAGAGAGCTGGAAGAACCAGCCAAAAACTTGGGTTGGGGTGGCATTTAATTCTTCTGTCAAACTCCAGGTCTATTGAATCAGAATCTCCAGGAGTGGGTCATGTACATCTTTATTCCCAGGTCATAGTGATCAACCAGATGTTGGAACCACTGTTAAGATAGCCCAGGAATTGATTGGCTGCTGAATTAGAAAAAGACCATCAATTTCAGCTGTCCTAATATCCAAATGATAGTAGAATTTTGCTTAGAACTTAGTTTATAAATTAGTTCTGAGTATAGTGTGGTAGACATTGGCAATGCCCATATTTTGTTTTTAAAGAGTAAAACTGCACCTTTGGATTGTCAGCAGTGGTTGCCCAGTTTAAAACTGCATGTTGAAGTTACCTTTTGTGTTAAGTTTTCTTTTCTTTTTTCCCTCAGGAACTAAACAACTTAAGCATATTTTATTAAAAGATGTGGACACTATTTTTGAATGTAAATTATGCCGCAGTCTCTTCAGAGGATTACCAAATTTAATTACCCATAAAAAATTCTACTGCCCACCAAGTCTCCAGATGGATGACAGTAAGTTTTATTCATACATGCATTTTGCTATGTATTCGTATACTGCAACTACACATTTATGTTAAAATGGTATCGATATCTAGTTACAGATAATTTAGTGATAGAGAATAAGATAAAATACTTGACTCAATGTTATATTCAGTTTCTTTAAATAGATACTTCATATCAGTGTTTTTCATTTGGATTTTGCTAAAGATATATGAGGTTAGATTTTTGAGTATATTTATTTGTATTAAAGTGTTGGATATTGTTTTTGAATGTTTATATGGGCTATACAGTTTATATCCAGGATTTTTGTAAGTTAAAATATTAATGCTTGATGAGGGTGTTGGTATTTTTCCTCCTTACTTCTTAACAACTTGTTACCAGATATGACTCATCATTTACTTAGATTCTCCTTAAGTAAATGAGAAGGTTGGAAATAGAGCAAAGAATGAGTAAATGAGTTGATTTTTTTGGTAATTGTAGAGAGCATTAAAAAATATTTGTTAATCTTTCTAGTGTTTTCTGGGTCTTGATTTGAAGATCAGTTTTATTCTCAGTGAAGTTTATTAGATAAGGCATTTTATCAGAAATTAGATTGTGTTATGGGCTAACCTGAGATCTGAAATAGCTTTATGTGATAAAGGCAGGTTAGTAGCCTAACAAAGTCTTTGTGGAACCAAATGTTTGTTGAATTAAGCATATTGTCTCTGTATGATTAAGTTGCAGTATATATAATGGTATTATTTTCTTGCTTTAAAGAATAATGTAAATTCCTTGAAATATTTTAATAAGTAATAGGTTACTTTCATTATTTCTTGTTCAGGGATTTAACTCTTGTGGACTTACAAAATATAGAATTTATTTTGTTAGTTTGATATTACAGTTGCATTATGGATTTTGTGCATTTTTCCACTTAACCTTTTTGGGATGGAAATGGAATGCAGAACTCCAAATATCAAAAGTACTGCTTTAATTATTAGCATGAAGCTGATTTAAAGTATATTATAGGACACAGATGAAACAAAAATTTCGTATTTGTCTGGAAACTTTCCCTACCACTGTTAGATCTTATTATACTTCTTTTTATCCTTGAAATATAAATGAAAAGGTAGGCTATAGAGATTAGTTTCAAATCTAACCTTTTAATTAAAGAACTAGTAGGAATTTAATTTTCTGGTAGTTATTCTTTGTTATTTTTTGGTGTGAACTAAAGTTTAGTTGAATTTTAGAGGGAAATAGATAAATGGATTTGCTGTATTATTGTGCACTCTTCTGCAATACTTATTCTAGAAATACTTCTGTGAAAGTATAATTCTTCTTATAGATACCACTTTATCCATTTGAAAAAGAAAGATTAGTAGACTAGAAGGGCTATGATGAATCATTTCTTTTTTTTTTTAAATAATTCACTCTGGGGTGTAAGTGACGTCAACAAGGTTTAATGTGACGTCTCCCCCTAGAATGTTTGCATTTTTAGTTACTCTGTTTTTTTTTAAATTTAATTAAATTAATTAATTAATTTATTTATTTATTTTTGGCTGTGCTGGGTCTTCGTTTCTGTGCGTGGGCTTTCTCCAGTTGTGGCAAGTGGGGGCCACTCTTCATCGCAGTGCGCGGGCCTCTCACTGTCGCGGCCTCTCTTGTTGTGGAGCACAGGCTCCAGACGCGCAGGCTCAGTAGTTGTGGCTCACGGGCCCAGTTGCTCCGTGGCATGTGGGATCTTCCCAGACCAGGGCTCGAACCCGTGTCCCCTGCATTGGCAGGCAGATTCTCAACCACTGCGCCGCCAGGGAAGCCCGTCATTTCTTGATTTATAATTAGATACCAGATTTGATGCTATATTTGTAGCTAGATTTTAACATTGTATGTAGAAACATAACCAGTGTTAGACCATTCTGTTACAATAGGAATATTAGGTTGCCTACAGACGGTGTAATTATTGCACAGATAAATAAAACTGGCTCTGTTTTTGGAGTTAATCTGTAGTTTTTAATCATTTGTTTTAATAGGTTGCCATGTTAAGAAGACATGTAATAGGACTGAATTTAGCAAACACTTCTATACATCCTGTCATTCATGTTTATATATTTTCCTAGAAATCTTTTTCACTTTCCATAAGATGTTCAAATGTCCCTATACAATTAGACAAGATTATTTATTATGGATTAAGTTAATAGGAATGCTGTTACGTTTTCTAAAAAAAAATTTATTTTTATATGTAGTAACATTCTTCGTGGTGTTTTATCCATCTTGGGTTATGAGAACTTTGATTTGCCTTTGCTAGCCTAAAAATATGAAATATTATTTTTATTGTTTAGGATACCCATGTGCTTAAATATTTTATATTAAGCGCCCTTATTAGAAGTAGCTCTTCAGATTCCATCTATTCCTTAACATTTGTGTACCATGATGAGATTGTAAATTAAAGCAAATTTTAATTTAATTAATACTTGTTTTTATACTCATAAGATACTGAAAAGTAGATAATGCTCTTGTAAAAATAAATGCAAACCAGTAATATAATAAATTTTAAGATAGAAGTTCATAATACATTTAAAAATATTAGAGGGTTAGAGCAGGCTAATTATTTCAGATTAAAATGTTGTTTTTTCCTTAACAGACCTTCCTGATGTAAATGATAAACAAAGCCAAGCCATAAATGATCTCCTAGAAGCCATATATCCAAGTGTGGACAAGCGAGAATACATTATTAAGCTAGAACCCATAGAAACTAATCAGAATGCAGTGTTTCAATATATTTCAAGGACTGATAATCCTACTGAAGTCACAGAGTCAAGCAGTACTCCTGAACAGCCTGAAGTTCAAATACAGGAAACTAGCACTGAACAGTCTAAAACAGTTCCAGTTACAGACACAGAGGTGGAAACTGTAGAGCCCCCTCCTGTTGAAATTGTTGCAGATGAAGTTGCACCTACATCTGATGAACAACTGCAGGAATCACAGGCTGACTTGGAAACTTCTGACAATTCTGATTTTGGTCACCAGTTGATATGTTGTCTTTGTAGAAAAGAATTCAATTCCAGACGAGGTGTTCGTCGTCACATTCGAAAAGTACACAAGAAAAAAATGGAAGAACTAAAAAAGTACATTGAAACACGAAAGAATCCAAACCAATCCTCTAAAGGACGCAGTAAGAACGTTCTAGTTCCATTAAGTAGGAGTTGTCCAGTATGTTGTAAATCATTTGCTACAAAAGCGAATGTAAGGAGGCATTTTGATGAAGTTCATAGAGGACTAAGGAGGGATTCAATTACTCCTGATATAGCAACAAAGCCTGGGCAACCTTTGTTCCTGGATTCTGTTTCTCCTAAAAAATCTTTTAAGTCTCGAAAACAAAAGTCGTCTTCAAAGGCTGAATACAATTTAACTGCATGCAAATGCCTCCTTTGCAAGAGGAAATATAGTTCACAAATAATGCTTAAAAGACATATGCAAATTGTCCACAAGATAACTCTTTCTGGAACAAACTCTAAAAGAGAGAAAGGCCCCAGTAATACTGCCAACAGTTCAGAAATAAAAGTTAAAGTTGAACCAGCAGATTCTGTAGAATCTTCACCCCCTTCCATTATCCATTCTCCACAGAATGAATTAAAGGGAACAAATCATTCAAATGAAAAAAAGAACGCACCGGCAGCACAGAAAAATAAAGTTAAACAAGACTCTGAAAGCCCTAAATCAACTAGTCCGTCTGCTGCAGGTGGCCAGCAAAAAACCAGGAAACCAAAACTTTCAGCTGGCTTTGACTTTAAGCAACTTTACTGTAAACTTTGTAAACGTCAGTTTACTTCCAAACAGAACTTGACTAAACACATTGAATTGCACACAGATGGGAATAACATTTATGTTAAATTCTACAAGTGTCCTCTTTGCACTTATGAAACTCGTCGGAAGCGCGATGTGATACGACATATAACTGTGGTTCATAAAAAGTCATCCCGTTATCTTGGGAAAATAACAGCCAGTTTAGAGATCAGAGCTATAAAAAAGCCCATTGATTTTGTTCTAAATAAAGTGGCAAAAAGAGGCCCTTCAAGAGACGAAGCAAAACATAGTGATTCAAAACATGATGGCACTTCTAACTCTCCTAGTAAAAAGTATGAAGTAGCTGATGTTGGTATTGAAGTAAAAGTCACGAAAAACTTTTCTCTTCACAGATGCAATAAATGTGGAAAGGCATTTGCCAAAAAGACTTATCTTGAACATCATAAGAAAACTCATAAGGCAAATGCTTCCAATTCACCTGAAGGAAACAAAACCAAAGGCCGAAGTACAAGATCTAAGGCTCTTGTCTGGTGAGGAACAGTTACAGAGTTTTGCTTTTTTCCCCCCATCGAACTAAAAAAATCATTTGACCATAATTTATAGCTGGTTCCATTTTAACACATTTGCTTCCATGTATCTTACGGCAGTGGGAACTGCAAGAGTAATGTGCATATCGCATTTACCTCTTCAGTGACCTTTATTCCAGTGGCTTGGGAACAAAAGTTAACTTCAGAACTTATCTTCCACAGGACAATGCAATATAGTTATAGGTAGATGGCACAGGGTCAGTGATTTCCTCTCAATGTTGTAAAATATATACATTTATATTGGCTTGTGTTTACAATAGAAGTCTTCTGTTTAACTAACTTTGCACAGGTTTAATTTGATTCAGTGACTTAGTCTACTAATTAATACATTGTAGGAAGTTAAGTATATTAGAATGAATTTGTGAAGGCGATAATTATAGGAAAAAAGTCTTTTGAGGCACTGTAATTATTGTTAAATTAATCTGTGACGGCTAAATAAAGTGCTGCACTCAGAAAAAACAATCCCCAAATTGAATTTAGAACAATTAGCATTTATTATTTACGTTTAACATAGTGCTTCCAGGCAAAGGGGGAAACTTGATAAACAAAAGTTTGGGTTTATTTTTCCTTCTCCTTGGGAGTATGTGTTAGTTCCTGTTTTTTAGTTTTCATCTTTGGAAAAAGTGATTGTTTAGGTCCCCAATCCTCTTATTTTTACCTTTTTGTTAAAATAAAGTTTTGGTGATCATTTCAACATAGGTAATATTATTAAGGAGGTTTTCTTTTTTTTTTTTTTTTTTTTTCTCCTGGGGTTGTGTGTTGCAAGAAAAATAAAATTCCTATTGGGAAGAAAGAAAAAAATATTAGTTTTTTAGAGGGTTTTGGAACAAATGTAGATTTTTAAAAAGCAATATAAAATAAGGAGTAGACTCCCTATACTTGTTTTTGCAAGTCTCTCTGTATTTTAAAAGTTTACCTTCAGTACCTGTGTCCCTTGTATTAATGCATTTAATATATTTAATTAGTATTAAATTAGTTTTGGATTCAGGTTCTAAAGCAGTATACTTAGTTTGAGTGCTGAGTACGTTAAATGTTGTGGTTTGATTATCACACATTTTTTTATTTGTGTGGAAAACTTGAGATGAAACCATCCTTTAGAAGTCACTTACTATTGTATTATTTTGAAAATAAGGTTTTATTGGTAAACTCAAAAGTGTTCATTTATTCCCATTTCTCCTCAGATAACTTCAAGTGATGTACGAAAAGGTTTGGAGTTCATTTTTGTGGAAAGACTTTAAATTGGTGTTAGAACCACTAAACATCTTCAAATGGTACTATGAGGAAAAAAAAAGAAAAAAATTTGATAAATATATGACTGTAACCGCTGTTTTCTGACTAAAATAATAACCATCTAACCACTTGTTTCTAAGGCACTGCCTCTTCCAGCACTTTCAAGTAGCTGTGACATTTTGTATTGTCATCCCAGTCCATCAGCTAACCACCCCTGTGCGTTTGGTCTACAGTTTCTACAGAAATGTTGCAAATTTTGTTATCCAGCAGTTTGTTGATTAAGTGATCAGCAACCTGAAGAAAATATCACCACTGGTGATTTTTAATTAACAAAGACTTTATATGTTAGCGATTTTAGTTTTGTTCCACTTTATTTGGCAGAATTTTTATCTGGATTGTACAGATATATAATTTCCTAGTGAGCGTATGTTAGGACCAAAAGACAAATCTCAACACATTATAAATATTTAGCCTACTAAATATTTGTAATTATTTTTACATCCATTTATTTCTAACTTGTTCTATAGCACTTAAATGTTTGAAAATTTCATTCTAAAATATATACTACAGGAAACTTCCGGTTCATTTTCATCCATGGATCATCACATTCTTCATTTGTAAACATCTGAGGTTTTTATGAAAATTAAACATTCCCCTGTTTTTCTTTAAGTTTCATACAAAGCACTTTAATGATAGATGCAACCTAATTTTTCAGTTTTTTTTAAAAGACCACACATTTACTAATGTGAATATGAAGGTAATAGAGAGCTTACTGCTATTTTATGGATGCAGACAATCCCTGCACAACCTCTTCTTATAATACTAGTTTATTTCTTTAAATATTACTAAAAAAGGAAGATTTGGGGTGTAAACCCTGATTCTTTTTCTCTCCCAAGTAAAATCTTAAATGACCACTTTAGATAATATTTGATCCCTACTGTAAAATTTAGAAAATAATGAATTTTTGTCCATTTTTGTAATCACGATTTTAGGGGAAACAGAAGTACATCTATCTTTAATGAAATACTGGGCAGGTTTTTGTGTATCAATATTTTGTACTTTTTAGGGAATATTTTATTTTTTAGTAATTTTTGTCAAATTATAATTTTAAAAGGTACAGCAGAGACTATACCATGTTTTTATATAGGTTCATCCCTGTACTTAGAAGGGACCCTGTCCATCTATGTACTTTTTGTATAAAATTTTAAAATGTTGAAGATCCACAAGGTCATAATAAAATGCTTTCATAGCTAGAAAAACATTTACCCTTCCCAGTGCTTTGCACTAAAATATACTGTGAAAGGAAACTAGAAAGACTGTAACTGTTGCTGGAAATGTTCTATATTGAATGTACATGCTCTTGTTGGAAAAATGTACTATATGTGATGGAAATAAACCAGACTCGAAGTTATTTCAGCTAAATGTGCTTCAACGAAGGTGCATTGGTTGAAACTTAAATGTTTTATTATCAAATTTAAATTTATTCAGTGACTATGAGCAGCTACACTTGAAATTTATCCTGATAGTTTTATTTTTAAGAATTAGAGTGATAATTTCTCTTTAATTTAAAAACAGATTTACTTTTCCACATATGGAAAACTTGTACTTATAGGTCTAACTTTAATGATTAATAGTGTAATATATTTAGGGAACTAAATGTGTAGGTGTTATTTCATTTATAAACCATCTTCGTTAGTTGCACATTATTAAACCTGTATGTTTGACTTTTGCAAGGTGTTATCTTTTATGCATTCCTACACACAAGACATATTCCAAAGATATTTTCCAGACTTAGGTACCTATGACAAGTGGAAAGATATGAGGATTCCTAAAAAGCTTGGGGTAGCTCTTTGCTGCAGCCTCTCGTGTGTATGCCAGCCTTTTCCTTTCTGCTTTACTTGTTAAATACTGTAGGGAAGAAAGAGAAATATCCTGGTGTTGGTGGAGGAGAGCCCAATTGCTGCAGTACCCTTACTCCACTCACCTGTTTCCACAGGACGTTTCACATACAGTTTGTCTCCACTGTCGTAACTTTAGAGCCTCCGAGCAGGAATTTAGGAGGGGGCATCAAGGGTTCCAAGGACTATAAAAATATTTCATCTGGGTCATAGAGAAAAAAATAGCATTATGTCAGGACTTGTCTAAATTAGAAGGGCCTAGAGAGATTAAAAATATTTTATCATAATAGCCAAATTAATGGATCATGGGAAACATAGGAGTTAGAGACTAAACTAGGACCAGTTAAGTAGAATGAACAAGTAAGAAGTGATTAGAAATTCTTTGTTCTTCCTATTCCTTTCTGGTCTTCATCCTTTATGGTTTTATTTTGACTCTTGAGGTTTGTCATCTCAGAGGATCAGGCTTGAGGCTCTTGAGAAGAGGCCTAAGAAATTTGTGCCAGAAGCTTTTCTGCACACAGGCTGTATAAGCAAGTATTTATAGTACTTTTTGTTGTCGTTGGGGGGAGTAGTGAAGCAGGTAAAGAACCATCAGAAACTCCTTATTTTATATTAAGACCTATTTCTGGCTACAAATTACATTCACTTTTGCTGCAATTTGATCAATTGAGAGTTCTTCTATAGAATTCAAATCATCTTCCTTCCTGAAAATAACCTTTTATTTCTAAATTTGGTGGAAGAGGAGAAACAGTAAAAGGTATGGCTTGCACTTCAACTTCATAAGTTTGTATAGTGCAAGCAAAAGCTGGATGAAGTATGGCTGACACTAAGGTGTTTTTGGTTTTGTTTTGTTTCTTTTGGCCACGCTGCCCAGCTTGTGGGATTTTAGTTCCCCGATCAGGGATCGAACCCTGGCCTTCGGCAGTGAGAGTACGGAGTTCTAGCCACTGGACTGCCAGGGAATTCCCTAAGCAGGTGTTGATTATAACATGCAGATATACCTTGAATGCACAATAACCATTTTTGGGGTTCATGTCTCTTTCCCCTCTTTACTCCCTACTTCAAGAAGAAAACCTTGAATGTATACATTCTTGAACAATATATAAATTATCCATCCTTAATTTTTAGCCTAGTTATATATATATATATATATATATATATATATATATATATATATGCGCCAAATTTTCAGTTGACACAGATTGCTTGTATTGTTGAAAAGTACCTTCACATTTTTTAGGAATATGTATTTGTTACATTGCCTTATGGTCAGTAGGCTGTTCTCCTCAGTTTGCTTTAAAGAGCCTGTGGATGCAGTAGTGGGGAGTTTTGTGGTTTTGCTACGGTTTGAGGCTGCAGGTATAGAAAGAGGAGTTTCCCAGTAGGTATTATGGCAAGTAGGTATGGAGATAGAAGCACAAGTGAATATCATTTCCTGCTGTGAAGTTGTAGAAGATCTCTTCGAATAGCATGACTACTGAAAATGAGATTTGAAATGCTTCTAAAACCTTAGAAATTAGGTCTCCAGGTTTCCTGTAGTGGCCCTTGGAAATATTCTAGTTAGGAGTTTTAGAATTTACTTTTCTAATGGAATCCTTAGAGTATCAGGATTATGATTCAGACACAGTCTCGTAGTTGATCAGTGGCCGAGCTCTAAGATACGGGCAGCATGATGTTGGCTGTGGTGTTAGACAGAATCCTTCTGTACTCTGTGCTATTTTTCTCTTCTCTGACTTCAAGAGCTAGCGGAAACCTCAAGATTGAAAAGGAGTAAGGATCAGCAATCTTAAGTACGGCTGTTAGTTGTTTGGTTTCTAAGGCATTAAGCACATGATAGACTGCAGAATAAAATGTGTTTCACTTAAAGTCACCTACAATTATTTTGGCTTTTCTAACTTTCCAAATTCATTCCTTCTCTCTCTTATAATTTGTTTCTGTACTCTTTTTCTTTGACCTCAGTTCTGAGCTTCTAGCTCTTATCTTTACTTTTTTCTCTTCTGGTTAATTAACAGAGATCATTAGTACCAAGATAGCTAAAACATTTTTTTGAGAAGGTAAGAGGGTGGAAAGACAGCTCATTTCTTCCTGAATCTTTATCATTCTACACTTGTCAGGTTTATTATTTATTTTGAAGCTTCTTTCTCTACATATGTTCACCACTACAAACAGAGGGGAACTTAATGAGCACCATAGGTGCATCTGGTTCAGAAAGTGCCCGGAGTTGGAGGTTTTGCTGTTTGTGCCCACTCAGCAGAATTAATTTGCTTGATTGTGTATTTTTGAAGTCAGGGACTATGTCTTGATAATTTTGTTTAGTGCCTAGCACGTTTTCATGTATATCCAGGCACTTTAAATAAATGTTTGATAATGATGTTAAAGTAAGTAGTAGCCTTTTCCATCTGAATTGTGCTGTCATATACTTTGAGGCTTTTGGGCCTTACTTTCCTAAACTTTTATTATCTCAATATTGATAGATTTAATTTATTTTAGAAAGTGCCATCAGTACTAAAATGAGAGTTTACGATAATAAAGAGAATTCTTAGTATTAGTTGATAGTGATTAGCGTGTATAGAGTGCTTACTATATACCAAGCGCTTTGCTAATCCTTTATATGCATGATGCCCCTAATCCACCAACAACCCTATGGAGTAAGAACTGTCCCTTCATTGTGCCCACTTTACAGAACAGAGAAATTGAAGCTTAGGGAAGTTCAGTGGTTTACTCAAGTTCACACAGCTAGTAAATTACAGAATTGAGACTTGACACTAAGTCTGACCACAAAGCATGTTCCCTTCATCAGTGCACCTTATATTTGCAGATTTTATCATTTGCAAAGTACAGTCACTACATTACTTGTTGGCAGTTTGGTGTAATGATCTGGAGCTAGATTCGTTGGTGAAATTTTTGTATCCACAAATTATTTCCTGTGTGACCTTGGGCAAGTTAAGTTACTTAAGCATTCTGTATCCTAGTTAACCTCATTTATAAAATGAGAATAATATTTCTTACCTGATAAGGTTGTTCTGAGGAGAAAATGAAAAATACATGTAAAACAGGGTGGTCCTTCTCATGTTACAATAAATGCTAGATACGATTACTATAAGTAATTTTCACAGTATAAATGTGCAATTTTTTATTACCTTGTAAAGTTAAGTTTAAATGGAAATGTGTGCATTAGAAGAGAGTTTATTGCTACGCACCAGATTTTAACTGCTGCTTTTGTGTTTAATTGGGAAATGAGGACAACCAACTATATTATTATTTGCCACCAGTTTTCTTCTAAGCAGCTATTACTAGTTTATCATTCCTACTCAAGTTTTTCATTTATCTTGAAAAGGTATTAGGTAGTTTTAAGCACATTCATTGTAAGTTAGGCTTTGTTTTTATCATTACTCCTTAGGACAACCCATCTGTCTTAAAATTCTCTTAGTATCTGTTCTATCACACAATATTTTGGTTTTGGTCATGTGTAAAATATTGACATGGAGCAAATATTAACTGAGTAACATAGTTGAAATATTTCTACGAAACTAAAGTAGATATGCATTACTATTTGAAAGCAAGCATTTGGTTGTGGAAAGAGTGGATTCTTCAGGAGACCATGATTTGGGCTAAGTCAGGAATTTCTTTGGTGAATGTGTCATGAAGAAGTAAGAAGAAATGGTACTTTTCAAAAGTCTTGCCGATGGTAGTCATTAGTGGCAGTACTCCACGTTTCAGTTGAGGCCCAAGTACTGTTAAATTATCTACCAACAGGGTTTACCCGCACATCTCCCTGTTCTTGATCTTGTTTTTTTTAACCATAAGATGACGATTTTAGAAATGTTTGTGTCTAGGGTTAATTTGCAACACCAGAGAACCTTTGTCCCTAGGTTTAGATGAACTTTCATATCTTGATCTGCAGATCAAGTGCTGGGGTCCCAACACCTGGGTTGTGTGGTTTCTTAATGATTCTGATACTCAAATTCTTATGTCAGGTATCTGAGCATGTTTCTGGCACACAAAACATTGTAATGTTTAAACAGTAGAATGAGGTGGTTGAAAAAAATAGGCAAACCAAAAAAAAAAAACCCACTTTGAATGCTTGAGCAATAATGACTTGCAGTCTATCTGGGTGTCCTGCTCCTGTATAATCTGGTAACACTTTCAATGCAAGAGCATGTAATAATGTTATGTTCAGAGGAGAAATTATTACACCAAAATGAACCCTAAATGCATAGAACTCTCTTTACAACTCAGGTTTTGAATATTAGTTTTTAATTCCTTCTATCTGTGGAATTATCCTGAGAATAAATTAGCTCTGAGAAATGGAACTGTGGCTTTTAGTCAGGCTTTCTTTCTAGGCTGTGCAAAAATATATTTTTTAAAAAGTTGAGACTCTTCTTGGCTAAATCGATGCTTTGGTAGACCTAAACCCCAAAGTACTGGTTGTGTCTGGTAGTTTTTATTTTGGATGGGAAGAGAAAGTGAGGAATAGTTTTCTTCTAAGAAAAAAAATAGCCAAGTACTAGGAACATGGTGTGCACAAGTGATTGAATTACATGAAAAAAAAATTAACTTTTAAGGAAAAGATTTTTATGTAGTGTTCTTGGATTTTTGTCATATAAGTTGTTAGGGTCGTTCTGTGTAAGCTTCTGCAGGAGAGTGGCCATGCCATTTTCATGCCTTTTGCTCATTAGATATTTACTGAGTTCCTTGGAATCCAGCATGCTGGACATTTGTAGATGTTTGAGACTTTCTGAGCCTTATTCTCCTTTCCTTTGAATGGGCAGGCTTTGAGGACATAAGGTAGGCTCATGGGGCTGTCATAAAGATAGAGAGGAACACGCTTAGTGAAATTTGTGAGTCATCTTCAATATTTATATCCTCAAGTTAAACTTTCCTCAAAACGTTTTCATGGTTTTCCAATTTGCCCTTTCTTTGCCTGGCTGTCTTGACTAGCCAGCTGTTGTTTCTTATGATTGTAAGTGAACACAATCACTTAGTTACCATGAAATTTGGATACAAACACACACCAGAGGAAGAAACTTTTCAAGGAAATGGTTTTGTTGCCTGTAACTGCCCTGGATCTCTTTTCAGTTTCTAAGTGTATAATTGTAATGATATGAATTGTTAGTTTTTAAGGTTTAAGATACTTCTTTGAAGGTCATTTCTTTCTAAAACAGTTAACTAGAGCTAAAGAACACAATGTCTTCAAACCACAGATTCTACAAGATAGAAGTAAGACCCACAGTACGTGGATTACCGGTCACCACCCGGCTTGCCATGCCATCTCGCCGCAGGCGTGTGGGTGCATGTGTGCCGGTGACACAGCATCGTGCTGCGCTCTTGCTGCTGCTGCTGCGAGTGCAGGGTTTTAGTTGGTCTGTAGCTGGTCAGGAGAGGTTCATTAGAGAGTGCTGTGTGGGGAACTGAGAAGGGGCCAGGCCTTAAGGGAACCTAGCAGTAATTGTACAAACTGGCTTCACCATATGGATTTCAACCAGGTGTTAAAGAAGCCGGAAAAAATGCAACTCTAGGGACTGGGTGTTGCCTTCTTAGCAGCAGGAGTGTGGCGTCTCTGCTGCTATTAGCCCTTCTCAGACTCTGCTTTTTTTTTTTTTTTTAACATCTTTATTGGAGTATAATTGCTTTACAAGGGTGTGTTAGTTTCTGCTGTGTAACAAAGTGAATCAGCTATACATATACATACATCCCCATATCTCTCCCTCTTGCGTCTCCCTCCCACCCTCCCTATCCCAGCCCTCTAGGTGGACACAAAGCACCGAGCTGATCTCCCTGTGCTATGCGGCTGCTTCCCACTAGCTATCTGTTTTACATTTGGTAGTGTATATATGTCCATGCCACTCTCTCACTTCGTCCCAGCTTACCCTTCCCCCTCCCCGTGTCAGACTCTGCTTTTACTTAAAAAAAAAAAAAAGACACTAATTACCTCATTTGATATCTTCTCAATGTGGTTATATAACTGCCTCATTATTTCCACTGCTTGCCTCTTCTGTGTCGTTCAGGTATTTTCTTTCTCCATATAGCTTGAATTTAGACTTCTGTAAGAGAAAATCTGATTGGTTCAGTTAGGTGCATTCTTGTTGGGCAAATCTCCCCTGCTAGGCCTCTTCGTAGGTTGCTGGCCATAGGTTGCTCTTCAGAGGTTGGCTGTTCCTGGGACACGTGCTCTCTGTGGGTCCTGTCGTTGGTGATCATGGTAGCAGAGTCAGTGCCATAAAACATGGCCCTGGACCCAGTAAGAGGAATCTTTTGGTGCCAGTCTTTTAAAAGAGGGATGTGGCTGGTTCTAGAATGTACTAACCTTTCCAGTACACGTCATTTTCTTTCATTTTAAAGGTGATAGAATTAAAGGTAACCTGTGGGCTTGACTGTTCGTCAGTGCAGCACCAACAACGCTTTCCATACTGAGAAAATGTGCGGAAGAGTTTTCTAATCAGTACCTGCAGTTCCTTTTCTGAACTGCCTGGTGCTGTTTCCGTCTTTGGCTTTGTAGATTCATAGACAGCCTGAAGTTTTCACTCAAAAAGAGCCATTACATTTCCTGTAACAGTGTATTAGGCCATTCTGTCAGTTTCTGTGATTTTCCAGACACCCACAATTATGCTGCACAATTTGAGTTGGTGATTTAGTGAATCCTTAAAGTATTGCTTCTGCTCTTCTTGTATTTTCTGCATTTGGGCTTACTCTGCAATAGCTGCTTTATATCGTCTCATTCATTCCTTCAACGACAGGCACTACTGAGTGTTCATCATGTGTCTGGCACCATTCCATTCTTCTGGGAAAACAGAATCACACAGTGGTTAAAGCATGGATTTTTAAGAATCATGCATACCTGAGTTCAAGTCCTGGCTCCTTTACTTACTAACTGTGTAGGTTGGGCAAGTTACTTAGTTTTTCTAAGCTTCAATTTTCTTGTCTGTAAAATGACGGTATTAGAAAATGCGGTATAGGTAGGTTTATTGTGGGAATTTATAAAAGTTTAATGATAAATTGTATGTAATATACTTAGCACAATGCCTGGCTCAAGAGCTCAATAAATATGTATTAATACTGTTACAGTGATCACTAAAATTGCTATCAGTTTGCTGCCAAAATACTTTCTGGCACTTGTCGAATAGTTTCTGGTTATCTTGCTTTGCCATTTGATGTTCGTTGCCTTTTTGTTGGTATTAATCCAGGCATTTAAGGAAAAGTCAGATGTAACATCTGTGATAAAGCCAAGACGGACAGCAGTTTATTAAGTTAGAACATATTATTCTATGGGTACTTAACCTGCTGCCGTTTTTGGCAGCACCTTTTGCTAATTGTTCAAGAATTTGTTGAACTTTTTATGATGTAATTGTGCTTCCTTGTGATTAATGTCTTATAGAACAATGCATTGTTTTGAGTAGCAAAACTCAGAACAGCTTTCAGTTTTATTATGATTATTTTTTGTAAAAATTAGGCTATGGGTACAAGAACATATTCTGAGTTTATAAGCAAGAATTATGTCTTCTCTTTGTATCACTAATGCCTCACAATGTACCTGGCATAAAACAGCTAGGAGAATGTGGAAAGAAGGAAAGAAGGAAAGCAGCAACATTACATCAGTTATCTGCAGGCTTATATTAGTCCACAATATGTCTTTGCTTTTAAGCTTCTTTTCCCATTACCTCATCTTCTAATCTATATAGCTTCTCTACCTGTGAATTCCTCTTTGTTTCTATTGCTGATGGCTTCTGGTTCCTGACTTTTTAATTTGAGCCTCCTAGCTTCTGCCATTGCTACTAAGTAGTGGTGACAGGTTCAAATTCATGGGAGTGCTGTACTGACTGTATACCCTGATAAATAATCCATAATCAGTTATACACTGTATGGGTGTACATTTAGTGATTTTTTGATAATTCTTTTTTTTTAAGACTTACCTTTGTTTAATTCATCCCTATTCAATTCTGTGAAATGCATCTCACATTTCACTTTCATATTCCACTCCCAGATCTAAACAAACTAAGCATACAATTGTTGATTGCCTCTTCTGTCATTTGTGTAATCTTAGGAATTAGAATTAGTTATTTCATTTATCCAATTCTCACATTGCTACTTCAGAGCTTTTACACTGCCCTTAAAGCCTCCAGTCCTATTTTGCTTCCTTGATAAGAGGCAGCCTTGCCTATATCATGACAAAAGGTAGAAGACATTTCTTTATGCTCCCCTTCTGCATCAGTTATTTTTTGTCTTTGGTTCCTTCTTTGGTTCTTTGAAGGAAGAAGTCCAAGTCCAACACTTCTACCGTTGCCAGTCTTCTTCCTCAGACCTTCCTCCAACCGTCCTCTCCTTCCTCCTCCTCATCTCTGTCTCCCTTTCCACAAACTTCTCCCCTCAGCCTACAAACATGCTCAAATTCCTTTCAGCCAAAAAGTAAACTTCCCCTCCAGACTACCTTCAGTCTAGTTACTGCCATCTGTTCCTCCTTCCTTTCACTGTCAAACTTCATGTCCTCTCATCATACCCTGCTTTAGCACTAATTTCACTATATTGTAATTGTCTATTTTGTTGTCTCCTTTCTCCGTTAAGCTCTTAGGAGACCTGTGCCTTGGTCACCATTGATTCCCCAGGGCCTAGGGTAGTTCCTGGCACATGGTAGGCATTCAATAAATATTTGTTGAATGAATGAACAATATTGAGCCATGCCTATACCATTCACATGTGAACCATATAGTTTTTCCCTACCCCTACATTTCTATTGAGAGTTCACTTGAAGGCCATCAGTGACCACAGAAATGCTAAATCTAGTGCCTTCTTGCTTCCCATCATGCTTGAACTCTCTACGACCATTAATGCTTACAAAAATGTACCTTTCCAAGATTTTCGTGGTTACTTGTAACTGGGGCACTTTGGGCTGGTCTCAGCATGGTATTGCATCCAAAAGAAACAGACAAGCTTCCAAATCTTTGGAAAATAATGAACTTTTTACTATTTTCCAGAAATCTTCTAAGGAGATAGGTACAATTACGTTAAGCTCAGCAAGCTTCATACAAGTTCTCCTTACCCGTCTCTTCCCAGATCCTCATACAGCCTGGCAGCTTCCGTCAATCCCCCTTCTGTAACAGTTCCCCCAGAATCTTGTGTAAACTTCCTACCAAAACCTCGTGTCTACTTTTTTCATCTTCTGATTCTCTTCTTTTCTCTAAGAATAACTCTGTTCTTTCCAATTTAAATCACTTTAGCCTCTCAGCTTCTTCCAGTTCTTTTCTATAACCCGTTATCCTGTTCAGCATTCCAAAAGTCTAGGAGCATTCTCTTGATTTCATCTGGTTTGTCCTTACCAATTTTCTTTGCATGATTTTACTTAATTTTAGAGCCTTAGATCAGACACTATCTTCTCCAGTGAGTATTTCTTGATCTCCTAGGTTTGGCTGGGTTTCCCCCTTGTGTGTTTCTGTAGTGCCCCATCTATAACTATATTGAATTTAACTATTTGTGTCTCTCCCCGTAGTCTGTAAGCATCTTAAGAACTCCTGTCTTTTCTTTATACCCCTAGCATCTAGCACAGTACCTGGAACATGGTGGATGTTGATAAATAGTTCTTGAACTGATGGTCCTGTGAACTCTGATCCCTCCTCTCTTGCCACTGACTTTTATTTTGTTTCTAGGCCTTTAAATATGATCAGAGTTTCCTTTCTCCTTTTTCTTTTTTCTTTTTTTTTAATACTCTTACTGATTCCTCCACTCCTAAAGCATCACTTATTCTGTGAAGATGACCCCAGACCTATTTCCTAGCCTGGCGATTCTGATTATTAGACCATTTGTTTTCAAAGTTACATGTCAGACATCTCCACATGGATATTTCTCCATATCTTACCAGCAACGGAAACTCAGTAAGCCAAACTTATCTTCTTTTTAAACTTGCTCCTCCTTTATGTGTTCCCTGTTTCAATTATTCACACCCCTACCTTCTTGGTTACCTAGGCTAATTAGAATCCTAGGAAATACCTTGACTTCTTTCTCTCTCTTACACTCTTTACCTTATCAGTGATCAATGCCTGTTCATCCTGCAATTCAGTGTTTCTCACATTTGGGTCCTCCTTGCCATCTCCACCTTTAGTAGTTTGGTTAGGACTATCTCTTATTTACACTACTGCAATAATCTGTTAACTGACCTCCTCTCTGATCTGTCTTCCATGCTGCTGTCAGAACTACCTTCCTAAAACACAGATCCGTTGTTACTGTAGGTTCATTGCTTGACTAACTTACTCATTGTCAGGTCTCAGCTTAAATGTCACTTCTAAAGACAATCTAGAGTAGTCTCCCTTATAGTTCTGTTTCATGTTCCTTTCCATATTGTCATCTAATACAGTTTTTAGTTATGTTTATATTTGTGCATTGATTTGTTTAATGTCTGTCTTCCCACTGGAGAGATTTATGTAACAGACTGGGGAGAGTTATGTAGACCCTGTGCCTAGCACAATGCTTGGGACATAGTAGTCCTTAGAAAATATTTGTTGAATGAGTGGATCGATAATAGATAGCTTATCAGTATAGGAAAACAGGAGATAGCAAAGGCAGAAAAGTTACGGGGTCCTAGAATCTTCCTACATTTTCACAGACCTTGGTCTGTAGTTCCGGCCTTTCTGAAATAGTAATGGGCTTCTCCCTTCTGTCGTTTGCATTTATTTCCCTAAGGATGAGAGTCAACAATTATATTACCCCACACTCACATTAATGCTGATATGACTATAGTTGATTTGGGGGCTGTAGGGTAGTGGCAGCTAGATTTGTTGACCTGTTGTTAATATATAGGTGGTGCCCTAGCCATGCAGGCAAACAGGTATTTGCTAAGTTGACTTAACCCGGATTTCTTTTTAGCCTCTTGAGTGATGCAGGCCTTTGTACCACATGTTAATTAATGTGTTTATTACTTGTAGGACTAGTTGTGTTTGACATGAGGAATTTATTTGCCTTTTAAAGATTAAAGATTTTAATTTAGCAAACTTTTATTGAATGGAAAATGAAAAAATTATTTAAAAATATTATCTAGAAACAGATTAGTGAGTAATAAGCAAATTAATCTCCCCCTCCCTGTGGAGCCTGCTCAGGTTTCAAAAGTCAGAATTTCATCAATATTCTTGAGATTTCACTGTCTTAGGTTGACTCACTTCATCCATTCAGTAGACATTTTGAGCTCCTGCTTTGTGTGAGGCACTTAGTTAGGTGCTAGGGTTACAGAGATAAGAAATGCAGTTCCTTTTCTCAAATACTGTGAAAGAAGAACATGTTATAAGGATACACAGAAGTGGAGTATTAAGGCATACTGAGGGTTTGGTGAAGGATTTTCATAATTCATGCATTCATTTTTAAGTTGAGTTTTGAAAGCGTTAGCTAGGCAGACAAACTTTCCAGGTAGGTACAGAGGACATGAGACCACATGTAGACCAAGGGAAGGAATTATGGCCAAATCAAGAAATGTCTTATATACCAAGTGAGTAGTTTGAATCATATTTTCAAAATTAGGAGTAGCTGTTGAAGGATTTTAAGCCAGGGGCATCTGATAGCATTGAGAAGACTGAATTGAAGATGGGATAAGGATAAGATGTGTGGTGGGGAAATCAAACAGAAGCCAGTTTCAGAAATTTAAGTAAGAAGTGATAAGGACCTAGATTTAGGTAATGGCACTGAGGCTCTGGAGATGGATACAGATACTATAATTATTTCAGAAGTGGAATTTCTGAAGTGGAGTTGAAGATGGCGTCTAGTTTGGGCCTTCTGGTTGGGCAGGTAGGTGTTACCATTCTTCAAGGTAGGGAACACAGGAGGAGGAACACTTTTCCTGGGAAATGTTGAATTAAAGTTTAGACATGTTGAGTTTGAGGTGCTTGTGGGACATCATATTGGAGGTGCTTAGTGTGAGTAGGATATACAGACTAGAGGTCAGGAGAGAGATTGCGCAGGGGCTGGAGATTTAGGGATCATTCATGTACCTGTCGTGGTTGAAAACGTAGAGATTACTGGCAAGAACAGAGTCAACATACCATACTAATTCTCACGTTCTTTTGGTTTATTTTACAATTTAGGTCAGTGCCTTCCTATTTCAGTTTTTCATTTGGGAAATGATGTTTAGCTAGCACCGGTTCTCCTCCCCACCGCCACTCCCCAGCCCCATTGCCACGTATGAAATCTATAATATAGCATGTATTTGATACTACTTTAAGAAGTGCTAAATAATTAAATTGTAATAGTATTAGGCAATGTGAACTAATCCGTCTTGTATTTTGAGCGCTTTTTCAAAAATCTGTAAGGCCTATTTTTAAAAGATTATTTCTTTAAAAAGGAAATATCCTATTTTTAAAAATAAAACAATCAGTGTTCTTGGACTGAAGAAGATGTGTTTGTTGACTCCCATGGCTTTGGTCTATCCAGGAGTTGTTTGTGACTTAGTCCCTATGTCTCTGACTAAGGCAGAAACTATTTCTGAAAACTGGGAGGAAGCCATCTGGGTAAACTAATAAAATCTGACATAATCCATATGATAAACTTAAGTAATTTAGTATCCATAGCCAGATTCTGAGGGCAAAAATATGCTATTAAACATTGAACAGATTATTGAAATAAATTAGAGTAATTTTACTTTGCCAAGCTGCACTATTTGGACTAGTGAATATTTAAAATAACAGTGAAATGAAAACTAGGCCCTGCATTGTCACGTATGTTTCTGTGGTCCGCACTGGTTTCTCTCTTTCTTTTTACCTCCTTTCTGAAGGGAGAACCTAACAAGAAAACTTTAGGTCTTGCCATCTAGATAACCACTAGAGTTCAAGTGGAGATTTTTGTCTTCTTGGAACTGAAATGAAGCAGCCTATTTACCCTGCCCTGGCCAGTGGATACTTAGGAGGGTATGCAGAATGACTTTTAAGAAGTCAGTCCTGCTTGGGATTGAAACCAATGATTTAATTCTGGAAGTGTAAGTCTGTATACCATTTAAGCTATCCAACTTTTAATTAACTTTTAAAATCTGCCTTTAAAGGGAAGAATTCCCAGGAGACTGTGTGTCAGGTTTCAATAGAGCAGATTTTATGGATGAGTTATGAACCTTAACGGAAGTCAATAATAGAAATGCTGACAGACTTGAACTAGAAGAGAAGAGGATAACTATAATAAAACAACATTTTATTATAATCTCATAATCTATAGTAAAATGAGAAAAAAAACTTTAAAGTTTTCTGTTTTAATGCTTTGAAAATGGTTTCATTTTCTTGTTATTTGAACTTTAAATTAATCAACAATAGACATCAGCATAAACCTAACAGCCATGTCAGAATAACACAAGGCACATTGCTATAGCACAGAATTATTTTAAATCATAAACTTTTAACTAATACCTGTTTCAGATCTTCCTTTTTAAATAAATTTGTTTCTAAACATTGATTTTTCCCTCCCCGCAGCAAGCTTCTATATACTCATTCTCACCTCAGTAAATCACTAAGAGATTACTAAAAAAAAAAAGGTAATGTGTGTATTTAGGTGTTTGAAGGATTGTAACAAAAATGAATGGTAGAATAGAATTTTAGAATTTATACTTTCTGCACTGAGGACTTCATTTGTTTAATAACCTTCTTTATATTTGTTGATATTCTTTCTTGCCCTGTGCCAACGTTTTAGAGATAAATTTTGTTTAGAAATTTCTTACAAGATTTATCAGTATGTTACGAATAACAACACACACACACACACACTCATATACACACGCACACTCTTTATTCATAATACCTTGAATAATGTATCTTGCCAAAAGTTATTACACGGTTCTATATTATTACTTTAGCTTCACAAGGTTACTAGATCGTTGAGAGAGAGGTTAGTTTTTTTGACATTTTTTTCATGTAGTAGAACACACAGTACTCTTTCATCAAGCAGACCCAACTCACAATCTTAATCAATGGCAAGGTAGAACCGGCACCTCTTGATTTCCTCGTTTTGTTGTATTTTGGGTGGAGCTGACTCTTGAGTATGAAGGTTGTGATAGGAAATAATACTAGGTACTTGCAAGAAAATACTGGAAGAGGGTTGCCAAGCCTCCTGTATAGGTATGATTTTCTCATACTTCAGAGCGCTGCCCTATTAAAAGTTGTATCTAGATGCATATTAATCTTATATTTGAGCCTGTTCAGTCACTTTTGATATATCTCTAGCATGTCATCACTCGTGTGAAGTATTCTATCAAGAAAACTTGACAACCCAATATTTGAAAAATAATTTCTAACATTTTTTTTGCCAAGTTACTATTTAAAATCAAACTGTGACTAAAACTAAATTTATCATCCTACTACCAGACTGATTCCCCTTGCTGACTTTATTTTGTCCATGCTACCATCATCATTTTGCTTATCACACAGATTTAAAGTGCTGTTTCTTCTATGAATCTGTTCTTGGTAGCTCCAACCCATGGTGACCTCTTCCTGTGATGAACTCACATTTACCAGTTTTTTTCACTTTCATCCTTTGTGTTATTAATGCATTATTATTTAATTACAGTGTCCCCATGATCAGACTGTAAGCCCTCTGAGTCTCAGGACTAACAGCTTTGCTCTACAGCACGTGAGGTCATGAGTGAATGGGTCATCAGGCCTGTCCCCATCTTCTGTTCTCCAGCTGTCGGTATCCTCTTCATGTCCTGTTTTTACTGGTCTAAACCTTCTATTGCTCTACCCTTGGCTACCCTGCCTGGTCTGCTATTATCTTGTGTTTATGAAGATTATGGATGATTTTTAGGAGGTTCTTGGGCTAATTTTAGGGGAATACAGGGGTGATTTTTAACTTTTTCCTTACTCAGGATCCATTTTTAAACTCTACCACAAGATTCTACCTCTTTATTTTTAATATTTACTCATGTATCAAAGTATGTTTTGAGAGTCTGTATCTTAGAAGCAATAGTTTGTGTGTGTGTGTGTATAGAGGACTAGCCAGATTGTTTGTTTGTTTGTTTGTTTATTTATTTATTTATTTATTTATTTATTTATTTATTGGCTGCGGCTTGTGGGATCGCATTTCCCCAACCAGGGATCGAACCCAGGCCACAGCAGTGAAAGCCCGGAATCCTAACCAACTAGGCCATCAGGGAACTCCCAGGACTAACCAGATTTTTTACTTTTGATACAGATTAAAAACAAAGAAGAGAAACATTATCAAGTTCACAAACATGAATTTTCTTCCCAGATTCTTTTGCTTACTATGCTGCTTTTGTAGCCTGGTGGGAACAGAGCAGGCAGAGTATAAATAATTATAATATCATGTATGTAAGTCACTGCAAAGTAAGGCTTATAGTTATTTTATTTAGCCATCTGGTATATACATTTTGTATATACCTTCTTTTGAGCCAAAATTCTGTTGAATTGTAGATGGGAACTATAGAGATGTAGTATAACCTCATTTTAAAATGGAGAAAATTGAGGTAAGTGATTGCACAAGGTCAGTGAAGAAGTCAGAAATAGAGACCAGCTATCTCTTAAAGATTATTTTAGTAGGTAATAACATGTACATGTTAACAAAATTAAACAGTACAAAGAGATGTACTGTGAAAGGTAAGTTTTCTTCCCACCCCATCTCTTGGTTTTCTCATTCTCTTCCCCAGAGTTAAGAAGTTAGTTTCCAGTTTATTGGGCTTTCGAGATCTGTTTTATGTATATATAATCATATAAATGTATATATTCCCCTTCACGCAAATGGTAGCATACTATACCGTACCTTGTTTTTTTTCACTTTTTAACATTATGTCTGAAAATTGTAGAACCCAGATGTTTTTATCCCTTGGTCCATGAACTTTCCATTTTACTTTACTACCTATCATTTAGACAACCAGTTTTTGTTAATGTGAACAAAGTGTTAAATTATTCTTTGCTTCTAGCATATCGTATTGAGTACCTCATGTGCAACATAATGTGGTATTTCACATTTCTTTCAGAAAGAGAGAGATCATGGTCATGGATTTATTTTATGATAAATGGTAAAGTGAAATGTACATAATAATTATTACTACTAGTTACCAAAAATAGCTGATTGGGATATTTTCTTTAATATATGAAAAAGAAATGGCAGGTGAAATTTTCAGGGAAATTATTTACTTTTAAACTTGTGTAAAAACTTGTATGGTATGTACAAAGCAGTTTAATATCTTAGTGCCAGTGATAAGCAGTGGTGTTATAAATATTAAACCACAAATGTTTATTTTCTAATCTCCAACCTCATGCAAATCACAGAAAAAATTTTTCATTTGTTTCTCAAAACAGTTTTTAACTATGTGTTTTAATCTTCTTGAGATGACTCATGGTCATCTGTATAAAAATATACCCTTAATTTTGATCATTCAGGGTTTATTTTGGCTAGCTTCTCTGTCAATGCAATTATTGCTTTATTTTTCAGAGATTAATGGGGCCTCTTACAACTGCTTGATTTTAGATCTTTTGGACCAGACTATATCACAAAAGACAAATCCATTAAAAAAAAATGTGGACCATACCAAATGTCCATGATTGGAGTCATAGAGGCCAAGTACTTATATTTGAATTTTACTTTAGATAATTAGTAATCCTGCATTCTCCCTAAAGATGGCAGTACTTCTCCATGTATCATTTACTGAGTAATTCTGTTTGAAAATAGTATTAATTATAACTCCATTATTGATTGGAAAAAAGTTAATCAGACTAAAAGTATATTTTAATAATAATATCACAATAGTTAAAATTCAGTAGTAGAACAACTAAAATTGTATCCTTGAGGTTCATAGCATTAGCGCAACTTTTATGTGTGTTATCCTTGACCCTGGACACAGGGTCTTAATGGTTCTTACTGCATTCTGGCTTTGGAATTCTTGATGAGACATCATGAACTCAAGTCTTGTCAAGAATTGTGATGTCATGTTAGGACCTTGCTGTATTTATTTAGATCTCTCGCCTGTAGAGGTGTCATCAGAAAACAAGAACTAACAAAACACCCCAAACAGAAACAAAACCCTTAAGTAACTGCGTATCGTGCATATTTATGGACGTGAGAAATGTTTTAATCTTTACTCTTTGGTAAAAGTTTATATGTGCAAGTTCTACTCGAACTTTTTTGCTTAGGTGACTAATTCTTTTGATAAATGAAACAATTACTTATTGGTGCCATAAAAAAAACAAACCAAAAAATAAATAAATAAAAACCACACAAATCTTCAGCCTTCTCTGCTATAGAAACTAACCTCTAAATTCACAAGGTAGTGCTCTGGAACATGGAGAAACAACGCTATATCTTGTTCCTCCATTTTCCATTATTCCCGTTTCGAATTAAATGGTTCTTCCTTGCGTGCATGGGTTTGAAATCACGTGACATTGTAGTTTGAAGATGGTGAACAGCAAGACAGAGGGCAGGCTAGCCTCCCTGCTAGGCCTCACAAGTAACTTTCACACGGTCACTACTTTCTAAGGCTGGCCCTATTGGTTCATCTAGGGCCATTACTGGTTCACCTAGCAAGGTGACTAGGTGCTTGAGGACTGTGTCACTCTAACCAGCTTCATAGATACTGGTGTATAAATACCACAATACTAGTTTTTAAATTTGTCATGAGATGTATCAGGGACACTGGCTTCTCATGTTTATGGTTCAGTGTATTTTCTCCCAGTAGGCAAATATACTAAATTATAATGAGAAGGTTTCTTGATGAGCATTGAATCAGCTCTTAGTGACCAGTATCAGCAAGCTCTGGTAGTATGATACATTCATCTTTCCCATAGGAATATACTTGCCACTCAGACCAGATATTCATCAATTTTCAGAGAATCCTTTCTAGTAGACCAGGATGCAGACAGATGGCCAGCTTTTGCTTTCTTGATTTCTTTTCTTACAGGTATTATAGATTGTCTCCTTTAGCACATTTTTTTTTCCCCATTAGAGTTTAATAAAATTGCACCAATGTATGTAAAACACTTAGCCCAATGCCTGGCATACAGTAAATAAATGATAACTAATATTAATAAATGTAACTGGTGTTAAGTTCAGGTTACCTTGGTACTTGTAATGTCAAAGACAATCTTTTAAAGGGCCATTTCTTTAGATGACTGATCAATCTCATCTTTCACATTTTGAGTTATCTTCATTGTTTAATTCCTTATTCTTTTAACTCAATTGCATTTATCATTCATGTTGAATCCCTTTTGGCTCTGCATGATTTTGCTACCATTTTGTTGAGATTTTGATACTCTTAAAATTTAAGTTTCTTGCTCCAAAATACCCCATTCCCCACAGTTCTTCCATCTGTAATGTGAATCTGTTGGAAGAGATAATCTTCAGGTTACTGCTCAGCTCTAGGATATAGGTAATTTTATATCTTATTTGAGCAGATGATGTCGATTGTAGGCCTTTCCATCTAATCAGCTTACCTTAATTTCAAATCTGCTTAACTTCTTTCTCATAGAGTGTAAAGTTATTTTGAAAATGGTCTGAATCCTTAGACTAGCAGGTGGCCATGGAGCTGGGAGGCACTGATTGAACAATCCAGGGGTAGAGGTATGATGGTGGTAAATTCAGCAGTCAGCAATGGCATTACGGATCTGGTGAACACACACTTGACAAATGAAACTTCTTGTGTGAAAATGAGTACAGAAAGGAATAACTGCGATGAGTTGACCTGTCACTCGGGCAACAATAAGCGTTGTTGTCAGCCTTCTCTCCGTCCATCTGGGGATGTTATTCTTTTAAGAATGGCAACATAGGTTTAGGAAAACTGGAGAAATTGCTACAGCTCTTTCTGGTGTTTGTAAAAACACAGATTATGGTGCATTTTTGAAGCTGGTGGTCTCATAAGCACACTTTGAGGACAGTCATAAACAGTAAACATTGTGGGGGTTCATAAAAATGGATGGGTCATTTCAGACTGCACTAATCCGGGAAAGCCAATTAGAATGGCTGAGGGTCTTGAGGGATGGGCAGTGTTTGAATACATGAGAGGAGGGAGAAGACATTTTTTGATGGATGAAATGCCAAGAACAAGAGCATAGAGGTGGGAAATAATAGTGTATGTTAGGGGAGTGGAGAGTCAAGTAGTTTGGCGCAAAGTTTCTTAAATATGGCCCATGAAAGAGAATTGAGGCAGTGTTTGTCAAATGATATCATTCATTTCCGGGTTGGAAAAAAATGGGCACCATGCCATTTCCGTTCGTCATGCAGCCGGATAACACTACTGACGCCTCTCACTGCATCAAGCTTCACGTTTTCATGGGCTCTCTGGTGTCATCGACAAAGAATTTCATTTTAGGACTCTTCTTGGAAACTGGAAAGGCTCTCAATATCTTCAAAATAATATCTCTCCCTCTCTCTCTGATAATTATTCAGATGGCAGGAAAAAAATGATAGCACTCTGAGGTCAGATGTACACCTGTGATGTCAGGCATACATCGTGGTTTTCCTGCTTTGATGAGGGATAGCCACATGTCATTGTGCCTCATTACTTTCCATGTCAGCAACTGTCACCACCTTTCCAAGAGGTATTGCCAAGAAATGGGAACAGAACATGATGTTTTTCTCTACTAGACAGAAAGAAACGTGCTGCCTTTCCAGAGGTCTTAATTGAACTTGAAGGCAGAGGAAATAACGTGACTTGACTTCAACTTGAAAGCCTTAGAGGAATTTAGTGTTCTAGTACACAGGCTACCTTAACCTGACAAAGCATTCTATGAAATTCTTCTTTGGTTCTGTGTACCTTTGTGAGTCAAGGATTTCAACAATTGTTGCCATGGAGAAAAAGTTACAATTGATTATCAAAGATTATGTATGTGTTGCTATGTCAAAGTCCATATTACAATTTCAACTCAAGCCAAATCTCAGATTTACTACTAAGCAGTTAGAATTTTAAAATTTCTTTCAGTAAGTCACCATTTTTCTTTCATGAAAAATAACAATGTGAGGGAGGGATTCCTTTCTTTGTAAATATTTGTTTTTGTATATTGCTTATGTTGAAGAAATCAGTTTCTAGTGCAGTGAAATAAAGTACATGGTGTATGCATTTCTGTGCATGCTTCTGGAGGACAAAGTCCACGTCTAAGCAGAATCTCGGACTATTCTTTGATTCCCCTAAAAGGTTAAGAACTAATAATTTTGCTAGTGTGGAGACAATGGGATGCTCTGGATGAATTTGAGCAAAGGAATGACAGGAAATTAGAAAGTGCTCACTTGAAGGATATGAGAAGGAAAGCTTTGGCAGGACTGCAGCGTGATTTAGGGATTCAGGTTAGCCTTAGGGTTGGAGTTATCTGAATAATCTGAAGGTAATTTTCTAGATCGAGCTTCTCAAAGGAAGGAATCTTATGTTGTCTTTTTTTTGGTTCTTAGTGCCTGAGCACAGTGCCTGAGACATAATAGGCACTCAACAATGTTGAATTAAATTGAAATTGCTGTATGGACACGATATACCAAATGAAAGTTAGATGATAGCACCCCAAAAATGTTCTTCTGTCTTATCTGCATTTAATACTGTTATGTTAAATCATTTGGTGTAAAATAAGGGTTTTGGAGAGACACTGCTTTATAAAAAACCTCATGCACCTTTTTTTTTTTTAATTTTATTTATTTACTTATTTATTTATGACTGTGTTGGGTCTTCGTTTCTGTGCGAGGGCTTTCTCTAGTTGCGGCAAGCGGGAGCCACTCTTCATCGCGGTGCGCGGGCCTCTCACCATCGCGGCCTCTCTTGTTGCAGAGAACAGGCTCCAGTCGCGCAGGCTCAGTAATTGTGGCTCTCGGGCCCAGTTGCTCCGTGGCATGTGGGATCTTCCCAGACCAGGGCTCGAACCCGTGTCCCCTGCATTAGCAGGCAGATTCTCAACCACTGCGCCACCAGGGAAGCCTTCATGTACCCTTTTTGTTTGAGCAGTTGGTTAACACAAAGGTTTGGCCACTTAGGATTTGTTCTTATTGTATATTTTATTTCTGATAATTTTTTTTACTACAGGTATGTCTCTAGACATGATCATTTTATCCAGTACCTGCAGAGGGAAGGAAACTTGCAGGATGGTATGGTTGATTAGGTCATCATCTGTTTAAGCTGCATTCCAATAAACATTTAGGCTTGGATTTACTCATCATTAAGGAAAATCAGTCTGACAACTCTGAGGTCACTTTGGCTTAAAATATCATTGGAACTTATGTATTAAATGGATCTTCTATCAGTTTAATAACAAAGCCCTGGAATCCCATCCCTACGTTACATTAGTATAATTTTATTGTCATCTTACACATTTTTCTGGAACAAGGTTTAGCAAAACAGATTCCCTTGGTATTAATGAGTGCTAAAATTTAAATTTGTTATGACTGGAAGACCAAGATGTAAAGTTTAGACTCTCGTTTATTGCAGTATTTTAGTTTTGCTCCCACTAAGTTCTTTCAAGTTAAAGAACAAATTATTGAATACATTGTGAAAACATTGGTATTATCTAAAACATTTGTTTCAAAAGTATGGTAATTTTTTTCCGGAAAACTTTGTGTTCCCAAGTCTGTGGAGATTACAAATCAAATTAGGTTTGTGAGCAGCCCAGAAAGCTTTTTTTTTTCTTCCTGAAGTAGAAATGCTTAATAGAGTAAAATAAGGTATAACTTCACAGAAGACAGTGGTTTTGATTAACTGCATAACGTTTAAGGCATAAACTGCTCTGAAATACTGTGATTTACTCAGAACTTTTGAGGAAGATAAACTACTGTGGACCATTCATTCATTCTTAAAATCTTTTGATGTCCACCACTTTGCTACACAATATAGAATATAATTTTGAATTGGTAGAAAGTTAGAATGGGTACGTAAGAATGGACTAAAATGCCTTTTATTAAGTTACTTGAATTTTTTATTATAAAGATATGCTTATTGTATACAATTTGGGAAATATATAAATAAAGATTACCTGCAGCCTCATCACCTGAAGATAACCACTTAACACTTTGGAGTGTTTCTCTCCACTATTTTATACATGTGTGGTGTGTGTGTGTATACACATGTACGCACATAAAGTATGCACACATCCCACCACTACAAATGGGGATGAACCTAATTTTTTTCATTCTATCTAGTATACCTTTCCATATGAATAGTTATATCCCAGCATTATTTTAATAGCAGGTTAGTTTCAACTATAAGAGAAAGACTATAATCTTATTTTTGGATATAGGATATTCCCGGTTTCTCCTTAATTTTTTTTTTTTTCCATTTTCTTTGCCTGTTGGTTTTTGCTGTTACAGATACTGCACTGAATACCCCGTATGAAATTTTTGCATGTGTTCATAATTACTCCTTAAGGGAAAACTCTAAAACTAGAATTTCTGGGTCAATGAGTATTAAAATTTTTAAGGGTTTTGGTACATTTCCCTAAATTGCTAAAAACGTGTATAATGACACTTCAATTGGATGCTGTTTTCCTCTGATCAACACAGGTTTATCTCCTGTGTTTACGTGACAGACAACCTGTTGGGCGGAAATGGCATCGCGCCGAGTTTGGGTTGGCGGCTCCTTGATTAGCTGGGAGGCGCCGGCGCGTTCGGCCCGTTTCTAACCGGCGTGTCTTTGTCTCTCTCCCTGGGGACCGCTGCCGCCCGTGCGGGCCGAAGCCTCGGGAAGCCGTCGCCCCGCAGCGCCGCCGCCCTGCGCCCGGCCGCCCCGGGGAGCCGCTGCCCTCCCGCGGGCGCCGTCACCACGCGCCAGGCCGCCGCCAGCTGCCGCGCCAAGCTCCGCGGCGGCGCCGCCCGGGAGCGCCAGCACGCCGCCCGCAGCCTGGGGAAGCCCGCGCCCCCGTGAGCGCCGCCGCCCGGCCGCCGGCGGACGCCGCCGCGCCCGGCACAGCCCAGTACCTCAAGCCTCGCCCGTCGCGCCTCTCCTCCCCGCCGGACCCGCCGCACCCGCCGGAGCTCTCGAAGTCCACTCGGGCGTCGGCGATCTCCCTGGGGTCCTCAGCCATCGCAGACCTGCCGTCCCCCCGCGCTTTACCGAACTCTGTCCCACGCAGCCCCTCAGGCGGACCGTGTGCCTTAGGGCCGGCGGGTGGGGAGGAAGGCCTCCCTGCTAGTCGCTGCTACTTGCTGAGCAGCACTTCCTCATCCCGTCTGCCACAGTCCCGGCTTCTCGGAGAATCTTGCCTCTGGACAATACCATCCTCTTTCCCTCCTCCTCGTAATTCGTCAAGTTCCTAGTCAGCTTCTTTCTTTCATTATTAGTTCTTCAAAGACTAGCTCCCACTTTAGTCTTCACCTCGAATCCCATCATCAACAAGCTGGTGACCCGCACTATCTGGAGTCGTGTGACGCGTAACTGTGGTTAAACTTGAACTCCAGCCTCCAGTCCACTCCTTGTAACTTCATCCCCAATGACCATTTCTTCCGTTCGGAATCAGCCCTTGCTCTCACGTTCTAGACTGCCATCCCAGGGCATCCTCAACTGGGTTTGCGCGGAGGCCGGTGCGTCTCCTGGGCTACTCTTGGCCCATGACTGAGCACAGTCGGGGTATTAGTGAGACGCCGGGACTCCTCTCACAGCAGCTTGGGCATGGGGACTCCTCAGCAGCCTGGCTGAAACTTCCTTAGAACCGTGCTGCGTGCCGTCTAAGGCTCTTCTTGCCCAATCTCCCTCTCCTTCCCTAGGTGCCAGACTTGAATTATGATATGAAGACCCCACCCTGCTCCTGATTCCTTCCCTTTGTCCTTCACAGATGTGCCCTCAATAAAACTCTTCTAAGTTGAACCCTGCCTTGGTGTCTGCTTCTAGGAGGACCTGAGCTAACACATTATCAGACATTCCACTCCGATTACCATCTTCCTATCCTCCTGGATCCCTTGTTCACTGACAGCTAATTCACTAACCTCATTTTTTCCACTATTTATCAGCCCATGTTTTGGATTCACTTCCTTTCCTGTCTAGCCTAGATCCCATGATCCATCACTGTCCTCATCCTCCTTGAAATACAGTGCCCTCAGTAGTCTTGAACCTCAATTTCTTCCAGTTTACTTTCCTGGTAAAATCCCCACTCCAGATGAACCTTACCAGCTCCTTTCACTGGCCTGACTGGGCCAATGGGACATTTTCTTTAAGAAAATCACACAACACAGTCAACTAGTTTTACTTTGAATCCAGGATCTCAAACCTCAAATTGGTGCTATTGTTCCTACTGTAGTCTTAGTTTCCCACTTCTAAAATGACTGTTTATACCTTTTCAACTCTCCTCAAATTTTCTGATCCCCCTCCTCCCTGTTTACTTTAAATTTCCCTTGGAAAATAGATGTTACATACAAACTTCATCTTCCCAGCACAAGACCCCTCCACCCCCAACCCAGCTAGCTTGGCAACCACCAACTTCCTTTTTGTGACTATGGAGGAAATTGCAAAGTCCAGCCCCTCCTCTTGTGCTCTGGATCCCAACACTTCCTGCCTTTTCATGGACTTTTCTCCTTAGCTTTTCCCTTTTCCTCTGCATTATTAATCTGTGCCTTGAATGGATCATTCTCATCAGCCTGCAAACATGCTCCAGTGTTCTCCATCTTAACCAAAGCTTCCCTTGTGCACATCTTTTCCATCTATTAGCCATTTCTCAGCTGTCCTTCATAACCAGACTTCTTTATGGAGTTATCCTTATAGATTGTCTTCATTTTCTAATCTTCTATTCACTTTTCAATTCACAATGTGACTTCCCCACCACCACTATTGAAAGTGCCCATTTCAGTCACCAAGCACTTCCATATTACCCTATCCAAAAGGATACTTTCCTGTCCTCACCTTGACCACTTCCTGCTTCTTTAAAGATTATCTCTTCATATCCAAGACACTATTCTGTCCAGTTTTCTTCCTGCTTCACTGTTCACTCCTAATGTTATGCTCTATCTCCCGCCTAACTTTGAAAAGTTGAGGTTTTTCACCTCCGTTGGGTCCCTCTTTTCTTTCTATGTGCTTTCCCAGCAGGATCTTTTCCATTTCCATGGATTTAAGTACTGACTTTATGCTAATGAGTTACAAATTTATGTTTCCCACTTTGACCTTTCCTCTAAGTTTTAGACTCACATATCTAATTGCTTGCTTGATATCTTCCTTTGAATGACTCAGATCTTTCAAACTTAACATGGCCAAAATCGAATTCCTCATTCTCACCCCAAACCTGTTTACCACATCTTCCCTATTACAGTAAAGAGTACCACCATACAACCAATTGCTCAAGCCAGAAACCCACGCATCATCCTAGATTCTTTTCATCTCTCCCCTACATCAGATAGATCAGCATAATATATCCATTTGGTCCCCCAAATCTTTAATCTGTCTGCTTCTTTCCATCTTCAATGCCAACACTTACTTCTAATCACTATTTTTTCTCACCTGATTATTATGACAGCCAGCCTACCTGTTTTCTCTGCTTCCACTCTTGACCCATGACCCACTTCAATACATTCTTCATAGAGTTGCAACAGTGACCTTACTCCTAAATTGAACTGAGTAAATTGTAAGATAAAATCTAAACCCTTTACCTCGACTCACAGAGTTCTGCACAATCTGATGCCTACCTATCTCTCCAAACCTATCTATGCTCCTCTCTTTATTGCTCACCATGATGTAACCACACTGGTTCCTCCAACATGCCAAGATCTTTTCTGCACCTGAGGGGCTTAGTAAATGCTGTTGTCTTTGCTTAAGCTGCTCTCCTTGGCTATCCTCTCCCCAACCACAACCCTTTAGATAACTTCTTAAATACAACATCTTAAAAAAGGCCTGCCCAGAGCATTGTTTGCAAATAGTCCTCACCTCTCTCCTCCTATTTGCTATCTCACTTTTTTGTTTCTTTGAATTCCTTATCTCAATTTGTAACATTATTTATTTGTTTATTTACTTTTTATGTCTGTGTTTCCCATACTGGAATGAATGAAAGAGACTGTGTCTGGATGTCTAGGTTCTTTAACATTGTATTCCTAGCCCCTAGCACAATACCTAGCACATATTAGGTGAACAGTAAATATCTGTTAAAGGAATAAATGAACATATTTGCTCATTTTTCTGTTGGGAGTTCACTTTTTATTGATTTGTAAGAACTCTTTATATATTAAAACTACTAACCACTAATAATTTGTTTATTCCATTTGCTGCAGATATTTTGCCCCTTGTCATATATGTGCCAATTTAATTCATGATGTCTTTGATATATAGAAATATTACATTTTTTATTTAGATGAATCTATCTTTTCTTTCACGATTTCTACTTTTGGTGATATGTTTGAAAAAGTCTTCTTCCAGCTCAATGTTATATAAATATTTGTCTTTTTTTTTTTTCTTTTAAATTTTTTAGATTTAAATCTTTAGTCCAAATGGAATTTATTTTTGATATAGATGTGATTAAGGCTCTAAATATTTATTTAGTTGTTGCATCATCACTTATTGAAAAAGCCCTCTTCCACTGTTTTAAAAATTCTACATTTATCAAAAATTAAATTCTTACATATACTTGGAGTGGTTTCTGGATTTATTAGTTATTTGTTTATTTGTTTTGTTTTGTTTTGGTATTCTCTATTCCTGAACCATGTTGTTTTAATTATTGTCATTTTATAATTTGCTTTATTGTGTGATTAACTTTTTTATGGGGTAAACATTACTCTTCTTTTTCAAAATGTTTTCAGCTATATTTGTGCATTTATTCTTCCAGGTAAACTTTAGTTATAGTTTGGCCAGTTTCCAAAAGAAATTCGCATTTTGTTTAGAATTGCTTTAACATTATAGATTAATTGGGGGAAAATTGCCATCTTTGTAATAATAATTTTCCCATTCAGGAACTTGTCGTATGTCAAGGTTATTGAAGGCTTCCTATATATTTTTCAGTAATTTTGTAGGTCCTGCATATTTCTTGTTAATTATATTATTAGATATTTTATATCTTTGTTGGGATCATTTTCACATTATGTTTTATAACTGGTTGCTCCTTGTTGGGTCAAGCTATTGATTTCTGTAATTGGTAACTTTTCTGAACTCTTTCATTAATTTTTCTAGTTGATTCTCTTCTAAGTAGACAATCATTTGAAGTATAATTAATAGTAATTTTCTCTCTTTCTTTACAATATTAATACCTCATATGTTAAATATATGATGGTATTAATTTTGTTCTTATTCCTGACTTTTTAGGAATACCAGTAATATTTCACCAGCTTTTAATATTAGCTGTTTGATTGAAATAGAGTTCTTTATCAGGCTAAGGAAGTGGTCTCCTTGTTCAAGTATACTAAGCATTTTATTAAAAGTTGTTGTTGAATTATATTAAACATATTCTGGGCACTAGAGAAGATCATGTGGCCTATTTTTATAATAAATTATATTACTAGATATCTCAACATTGGATTATTTTCTGCATGAGATGTATCCTATTTCATCATGGGGTTTTTTTGTTTTTTGTTTTTCCTCTTTTAGTACAATCATGTTGAATTCAGTTCCTTACATTTTATTTAGGATAATTGCATTTATGTTCATGAATAAGATTGGACAATAGTTTTACATTTTTTAATTCTATCTTAAACAGCTTCAAAAAAATGTTGTTCCATACTCTAGATTAGTATAGAGTGTAGGAATTGCCTGTTCTTTGAAGGTTTGGAGGAACTCACCCATAGCACAGTTTAGGCCCCAAGCTTTTTTCAGGGTGAGTGGAAGATAATTATCTGAAAAAATTTAAATTTTCTTCTATGGTTTTGGCTTAGACAGGTTAGCTACTATTTCTTGAGTATCAATTTAAAAAAATAACAGTTTTAAAGAAAATCATGCATTTTCATAGAATTAAAAAATTTGTTAGCAGTCCTCAACATATAATCTTATAATTGAAAATATTTTTCTCTGTATTAATAGTTATAGCTCTTTTCTCACTTCTAATCTTTTTAGTTGCATTTTTCTTTCTGTTATTAGACTTGGTAGTCTTCTAAAGGAACCAACTATTTAACTATTTTTTCTGTTTTGTACATCATTAATATAACTTTTAATCTTTTAAATTCCTTCTTTATTCTTTTCTTAAGTTTGTTTTGTGTTTTCTGAATATTTCTTTGTAATTAATGACTTAGTTCATTGATTTTTACTTCTTTCTTATTTAATAATAGGACACATAAGGCTATACATTTACCTCTGAGCACAACTTTGACTGCATCTCCAAAGTTTTTGTATATAGTCTCTTAATTGTTGCTATTTTTAAAATAATGGATTATAATTGCTGTTTTTATTTCATTTTGACTGGTGTTATTTAGGGTAGTGTTGTGAGGTTTTTTTTCTTGTTAATTCTGATTTCTTTTTAATAAAGAATAAATTTATTAATATTTATGTTGCTATTTTAATAAAGAGGTAATTTTGTTTGGAAAAAGTGAAATTATCTGTGAAGTTGAATTATCTCAAGTTATATGCAAGCATTAGCTAGAGTTCCTCGTTATGAGATCCTACCAATAGTGCTGACTAGTGGTGACTATACTAGTTACTGACAACAGAGATTTGGTATACCATTAGTGTCAATAATTTACTGGAATTGTGATTTCTATATAATATCCTAGTTACTCATGTAAAAGGTGAAAAAAGAGCTCTAATACTGTTTACTGCTTCAAAAATCCTCAGGTAATATGGAACTTAAATGATCATCTAATAATTAGAAAAACTCATTATCAAAGTTTATGAAATCTGGAAGGATATGAAAATTTTGGCCTTGGAACAAGTTTTCTTTTAGATTTGGAAAGATTCATTTTAAAAATATTTATTTTTATACTTACAAATGTAATTCATGTACCTAAATAAAATTAAAATTACCCATAAGCTATCAAGCAGTAAAAAAAGCACTGTTAACATTTTGTTGTATTTCCTTCTAGGACTGTTTCTGTACATCTCTTTTCTCTTTCTTTCTTTTTTTTTTGCGGGGGGGGGGGGCTCATGTTCTTTTGCCTCTTGGTTTTGTTTTTTTACTTATTATTTGTTAGCATTTCCCTATGACATGAGGAAGTAGTGATGGTTGGGAATTAATTTATTTCAGTATTAGTAGCATAAGGATTGGGTTCTTCCTGCTGTGGTTTCTACTGCCCAGACTACTTGCTTTCCAAGCCTGGTTCTTGAAGACTTCCCTGATAATCTTCCATTTAATTATTTTATTTCTGTCACTTGCACTCAAGAACTCTGGCTGTTGTAGTGATTTTGTTTTATTTGATTCATAGCATTTTCAGAATGCCAAGAGATATATTATGCATGTGTGTACAGGCATGTGCATGAGCACACACACACCTAGGCACACACACACCCATACAAGTTTGGAAAATGTCACCTACTTTATTTGCCTATTTGAAGATTCACAGGCCACATTCTTATATTAAAGGCTCTGAGAAGTTCTGCATTAAAGAAAAAATTTGCTTTAAAATATGTATTTCAAACATTTCATTACAGATACTATACTTTTTCCTGGTAAAACTAGTAATATTTTTTTATAAAATTTCATGAAACACTGATTTTGTTTCTTAGCTTAGCAACAGCTTGGTGGCCCTTCCTCTTGGTTTCCACACATCAGTATTAGTTGAACTAATACTGATTTAACATATTGAATAAGTTTATTTTCTGGTGCCTCGTCTTGTGTGCTGACAAGTTAGTCCCAGCAAGGCCTAAGGATCTGATCTCAGGATTGCCCTCAGACCCAGGTAAGAGAGGCCCTTGCTTTGGGCCCCACACTTTGCAGAGCCCTGCTCTGGCTCTCTTTCAGTCACTCTTGAAGAGTCTGTGGATCTGAGGGAATATGCCCACCTAGACCCTGAGCACTCTTCTTTAGACTGCATTCTGGGTGCCTGGGATCCAGCATTCCCAATCCAAACAGCCTCACCTTCTAGAGCCTCTTCTGGTCCATCCTATCATGCCAGTTGAGTACCTTAGTCCTGAAGGGTGGCCAAAGGGTGGCTATTTGCAGGGGTGTGACACAGCTTGGTTCTGCAGGCTGGGGAGTCCACATAGGTGCATGTGAGGCCCCTCACAGTGTGGGATGCACTATGGGATAAGGACCAATTATGATTAGGCCTCCATGTTCCAGTATGGGACACTGAGGAATCCAAGGATTCTTAACTTGAATGCGGCCTTCCAGGAAATTATGAAGGTATATATGTTATCATAGAACAATAGAACTCATTTAATAGTTTGTTGGCTTGGTTTGTAACTTTGAAAATATTTGGATGTATGATACATAAGCATCTACTTTTCTCTTGTTCTGGCTCCTGTGAATATTAGGGGTGAGATCGGTGCTCAGAGGGCTAGAAGCAAAAGTTGCAGTCCTGGGGGCAGTGGCACATCGGAAAGTCTTGGGGCCTCGGAGGAAAGTGGCTGTAGGGGGCCACTTGGGTGATAGAGCCCTGGATGGCATGAGACAGGTAGATAGATAGATAGATAGATAGGAAGAACTCTAGGGCCTCACGGAGCCCGAAAGCTTGGCATGAAGCACCAGAGCCTTCTGTATTTGAATGAACCACAAACTGGATGATGAGTATCTTAGCAGTGATCATGGGTCACAGTGGATTAAAGACTAGAGGCCCTTCCTCCAAGTCCTGGGCATTCCAGAGGCCTTCAGAATTCTGTACTCTAACAGTCTTGCAAAAACATGACTGACTTTGATATTTCCTCCCCACACACTGGTGAGTGGGAAGTTCAGAATCAGATTTAATTTTACTTAGAAAATTAAGTAATAGCACATCTCTTATACCTGAGTGAGGTGGTATGAGTCACACAATTGTAATAAGTACAAAATGGTGCAGAAAGAAGCACAGAATGTCTTGGAAGAGTAAGACAGAGGGACCTCCCTTGGTCTGGAAGTTCAGATTAAGTTTTTGGAAGAAGTAACATTTAGCTGAGGGATGGACAATGAGAGAGTTTTCAGGGACAGCATTCAAGGGAGGTAAAAAAAGGGCATTGCAAGCAGGAGGGAAGACTGTATGAGGAGGTTGGAAGTGGAGGAGCACATGATGAATTGGAACTGAATAAAGGTCTGTGTGGTATGGGAGTTGAAAGCAAGATGGACAGTGTGGCCAGATAAGACAGGAGAGGAACACAGAGGCCTGATCACACAGGGCTCTGTAAACCATGTTGTGAATTTCAGGAAAACAGCAGACCATGGTTTCTACCTTCAATGAACTCATGGTCTAGTGGAGAAAAAAGTCTAGTAAAACAATAATTAAACACAAATAGGTAAGTGCTACACTAAAGATATGCTCACTGTTATCTGGGATCCTGGGAAAAGGAGAAACTTAATTATTGCTGAGTGAATCAGAGAAGGATTTTTCAAGGACTTGACTGCTTGAGTTGAAACTGCAGGTTTGAGTGGGAGTTTTCCAGTAAACAAAGAAATGTGAAAGAAAGAGAAAGGGAAAGGGAACAGCAAGGGTAAAGACGTGGGGGTTAGAAATCATTCATATGGATGGAAGTAGGGTGCATGCCTTGTTAAGAGCTTGGATGTTTTCCTCTGGATGATAGCAAGTCTTTAAAGACTTATGAGTTAGGACATGGCATGATTAGAAAGATCATTCCAAGGACAATGCAGAAGATGAGTTTGAGGGACATGAAACTGGTGCAGGAGGACATGGTAAAAATTTAGTGCCATAATACAGGTGAGAAGTGGAGTTCCTGAAAGAGATAATTGGTAGTGGGGGTAGGGAGAAGATCAGAGGATGTTTTGGAAATGGAAGGAACCAACTGGTTTTCCCAGATCTTTGTGCCTTACTCTCACCTTGGCTTCAGACAACCAGTATAGTAAAAATGGGGCAATCTGTGAAAGAAAGGAGTCTGATGACCCAATTACAGTAATGCATCAATGACTGATAACAGCTAGATGTCCTTTCTCAGAGGACTTTGAATTTAAAATTATACGTCTGGGAAAAATTATCCAGCTCAATAGGCAATATTGCCAGGGTTGAGAAACCCTGCCTTAAACTATGGCATGAGTGGCTCTATATTGAGACTTGCCCTATCTCTAAGAGTTACATAATTATTAGATTGAACAATCATGACTTGAGGGATGAAACCATAAAGTGACTTCTATTCTTGTCTTTAAACTCTTCCTTTAAAATGGTCTGCGGGGCTTGTTCTGGCCCTGGCCTTGGATGAAAACGGGCCGATCTCATGAATTTTCTGGTGACTGTTATACAATGAAAAATGTCCTTTATTCATTTTAAACCACAGAGCACATTCTCAATTCAGTAATTAAAATGTCTAGTCCCTTGTAATAATCAAAACTCCAAGCTTGACTTAAGAGGACAACGGTGTGGCAAGCTTCTTTCCCCTTTCCTGGTAGTGGTCCTACCCCTCTCCTAGCTTGTCCAACCTTGGGGTTGGAGCGTGGGGTGGAGGAAGGGAATGGGGCCGGGGCAGTTCTTAGTGAGCTGATAGTGCTGTGAGTTGGTGTGGAACTCGCTGGAGTGCCTGGCAAGTGTTTACAGCTGATTCTAGCTCCTTGGAGATTTCCAGGGGAGCTCTCACCTGGAATTCCCTTCTGTAAGTTATGCACTTTCCTTTAGCTCAGGGCTTCTTGAAAAATCATCAGTGGTGGGACTTCCCTGGTGGTACAGTGGTTAAGGATCTGCCTGCCAATGCAGGCGACGCGGATTTGATCCCTGGTCCAGGAAGATCCCACATGGCGCGGAGCAGCTAAGCCCGTGTGCCACAACTACTGAAGCCCATGCACCTAGAGCCTGTGCTCCGCAACAAGAGAAGCCACTGCAGTGAGAAGCCCGCTCACTGCAACCAAGAGTAGCCGAGTAGCCCCCGCTCGCCGCAACTAGAGAAAGCCCACGTGCAGCAACGAAGACCCAACGCAGCCAAAAATAAATAAATACGTAAATAAATTTATTAAAAAAAAAATCATCAGTGGTGAAGAACCAGGATTTTTTTGAGTGTGTGTGAAAGAAAAAGAAAGAGAATGGGAACAATAATTTCCAATTAAACACAACATTGTTATTCAACTATACTCCAAAATAAAATTAAAATTAAAAAAAAATTTCCAATTATTTCCAATCTGCCATGGACCAATAGTTTTGAAAACATACAATAAAAATGAATTGCTAATAAAATGAAATGGAAAGAAAAGACATACAAAATATAAACCTGCATTTTAAATAATCACATTCTACAACAGAAAATTACTCTTTCAAACTGCTCTAAAATTTTCCTAAGGCTTATTCTCAATTTCTGTCCTTTTTCAACATTGTAGACTGGTCACAGTCTGTGCACCAGCACCAGTCCTGACCTCGCTCATTGAGCACTGATCTAGCTCACTGCTTGCTCCTTCCCTCATGCCTGGGAGATGTTGACATTTGGCTTCTTTCTTCTGAGGCCTGTCGCCCCTTAGGCTGCCTGAATATCCTTTCTCTCTCACTTGCGTTGCCCACATCATTTGGTCAATGGAAAACACTAGGCATCCTTGGCTCTGACTTGGTCTTGGAGTACAGACTGCCCAGTGGGGCTGCTTCTTCTGGCTCACCTCACAGCTGCTAGCCCACAGGTATTCCCCAGGTGGGGTCGACAGAATTATGACCCTCCGTCCCCAACCCCCTGCAAGACATGCACGTCTAATCCCCAGAACTTATGAATATAATTGCTTTACAAGGAAAGGACTGTGCGAAAGGGAAGTGATTAAGTTAAGGATCTTAACGTGGAGAGATTAGCTTGCATTTTCCAGGTGGGCTGAATGTAATCAGAGGGGGTGCTTATAAGTAAAAGAGGAGCGAGGAGAGCCAGACACGTGATGACAGAGGCAGAGGTTGGAGTGATACACCAAAGAACGTGGGGAGCCTCTAGAAGCTGGAACAGGCAAGGAAGTTGGTTCTCCTTTAGAGTCTCCAGAAGGAACACAGTCCTGCTGGCACCTCGATTTTAGCCTACTGAGACTTCTTACCTCCAGAACGGTAAGATAATACATTTGTGTTGTTTTAAGCCACTAAGTTTGTGATGATTTGTTACAGCAGCACTGGAAACTAATACAAGCAAGAGTCGGACCCAAAGCAAGCGTAGCCCAAAACTTGAAGAGACAAATAATAACTGGGTGCTCTCTTTAAAGTCCCTCTACTTTGACTTGTCATCAGTCAGATTTCATTTTCATTTTTTAAACAGCGTGGTGCTTAAATGCTTGACATAACTCCCTTTTAAGCAGCTTCATTGCTTGTTTGTGGGGGAAAAAGAAAGGACTAAAGCCTCGCCTTTAAGGGCAGTGCTTAATGACCAGTTTATCAGTTTTGAGCTGAAGGAAAAACATTCCCCAAATTACAAGCCTTAAATTTTGTAATTTTACTTCTATGCCGTTCTTTAGCAGAGTGAGTTCTTTCTAACTAAAAGGGATGTGCAGTTAGCAATTTAATTTTTTTGATTGCTTTGATAATTTTCCCTGACACTTTTCTTTCATCCAAATACTGTAAAGTGCTTTGTAGAAATCAGATTTCATGCAAATAGTATAATTAATCCTTCTTTGTAGGCTTTCGCTTGTAATGTTAGCAGAAATCTGAAAATGATATATGCAAACCCAAGTTTCCTATGATAAAACAACACTTAAGAGCAGTTTGCTGTTGTTTTACTTACCTGACTTTTCACTATTCTGTGGTATATGATTGTTTATCATTGTGCATAATAAATCAAACACCATGGCCTAATGCTAATCTTCTGAAGGTACTTCAGCTATTGTATGGTTCTGTTTTTTTGTTTTGTTTTGTTTTTGTTTCAGTAGAAGCTCTGTTTCTTAATGAAGGTAGACAGGTTCAGAAAGAAAAGACAGTGAGGGAAAGACTTAAGTTCACAGCTCTCAAATGTTCCTAGTCGTCCTTTATAAGGTAGATATTTGCTGACTACTTAAAATGTAAGATGGCACATTAAATTCCGTGGAATGTCAGAAATTATTTCTCTTGATTAATTGCCCAGGAAATATCTCTAAGTAATTGGGTGATCATCCCCTTGAATATAACTATTCCCAGTAGTTGCCCACATTAGCACCATATCATATACATAGAATCAAAGAAACCGAATGAAGAATGAGAGATATGTAACTTGAGAAAATCCATGATGAAAGGACTGATTTTCTGGCTGAAGCAAATGATTTAGAATAGTCAAACTTAAAAAAAAAAAAAATGTCATGCTTTCTTTAAAATTTTTTCTTTTAGTCCTCTGGGTTCTCATGTAAGTTGAAAAGATGATAAAGGAGGCCACTGACACTAATCTTATCTTTTAATGCTGACTTCTTGGTTGTAAATAAAGTGGAATCCGTGGAACTCATTTAACTCATTGTTCTTGGAAAACATAAGTCAGTAAAAGTGAAACACTCATAATGCATAGAAAGTCCAACTACAACATACATTGTGGTTGAAAATGGAAAGAAGGCTAATGCTGACAATTGGGAAAAACAGAATGAAACCTTGAATTCATCAGTTAGGGTAGTGTTTATACTCCTATTTTCAAGACTAATCTTCCATTTGTTTCAGGTGAGATTTTTTTCTTAATTACTTGGAAACTTGGCATAATTGGTAACATATCTAAATATCTACTAGTAGATTTGTATTTCACATCTTTTTATTGCAAATATGCAAGTCATTAATACTTTTCTAGGCTGCCACCAGAAACCATATTTTAAGTTGTCCCTTAAATTTAAAAAAAAATTCTCTTTCTCATTAGAAGAATAAACGTAACTCTAAATGAGGCCCACTGTTATTTCCAGCAATGTACAGTGGTGTTGTCTTTAAGCTTCAACCTACATTAAATGTATTCCCATTTTGGCTGTATAACAGGAAAGAGAAAATTTTAAAGATAATTTTCACTTATTTATAACCATGACACCTGAAATGACAGCTGAATCTGCTCTTTTCAGGGAGTATGGAGATTCACAGGAGGTGAGCCCTGGTACTTCCTGAAATCAAGGCTGTTCTCTGCAGAGTTCATTCATTTCTAGGTGAGTTGTTCCATTTTTGTTTGTTTACTTTACATTTTACAACCTGACATTGGTGGCAGTAGTGATGTAGTGTCCTTGGCTTTGCAGCACACGCATGGTCACTGCTCTTCAGACAGTTTCCTCATCAATCACGTGATGTACATTGTTGGCGCTACATGTTGAGTTTAATTTAAACAAAAGACAGTTAAAATTATCTTCAAAAACCTTGTCCTTTGTAGCATTGCAAAGCCTTCAGGTCTGTATCAAGCCATGAATATGGAAGGATAGGCTTATTACAGTTGTTAAGAAATACAACATGAAATTTAGAAGGAAGAGGAGGGGAAAAGTATGATTTCCATGCTCAAGCACTTGATAGTCCAGGCTAAAAACAAGTACACCTCACCCAAATGAAGGATGAGACTCTGTGTCTCCATCAGAGTCTTACTCTGCCAGATTGCTTACACCTGAATAAAAGAGGATATGTTAGTCTATGCAGCTTCTGCTCACAAACTTCCATGCTTGTGAAGGCTGGTTTCCAAGCTACACTGCAGCAGAGTTCACTGGTGTGGACAAGTTCTGTGAAGGCCCAGTGAGGTGCAGGAGAGCGGAGAGGAATGGAATGTGGAAAGCACTGGTGGTCAGCCTGCTGCCTTCACGTGCCTTTCAGATGTGGGCCTTGCCAGACTCCTTTGGGAACAAAGTTTCTGGGGCTCTGAGGGAGCTGAGGATTGGCGGGGGGCGAGGGGGGGGCTGTTCTATCCCTCACAGGTACCAAATGATTCCCTGGTTACGATTGAGAACGCAGTAAATTCCATGTGGCAGTACATGATCAACATCGTATGGGTTGGATGCTTATAAGAAATAATTATTTCAATAGTTAAAGAAAAATGTAACTCCAGGCGTGATGGAAGAGGTATATTGGAAAGCTCATGCTGCTACAGAGAGAATTCAGTCTGTAAAAGAAACTTGACAGAGTTTAAAAGAAAAGGTAGGATTGTCCTAAAATCTGTCTTGTCTGGAAGAAAGCTGAGGTTGCTCGGAAGGTGGCCAGCTTCCTCAGGGCTCAGGAACAGGCCTAAACTGAACAATACGTTCTCAATTCCCCATGAAGTTTTTTTGGTTAAGACAATACATTTATTGATGAAGAAAAAAAAAATGTTACTCTCCGATTCAGCATTGAAAAGTCATTATGTTCAAAGAAAGGCACAGAAACAGAGCAATAGGACACACGTTTGATATTAATGAATCAGGTATTCATTGTTGGAGGAATAACTGCAATTCCATACTTTCTTGCAAAGCAAAACCAAATGCTCTATGGTACCTAAGAGAGGAAGTCCCCACAAACATGAAGCTGTGGTATGTTTCTTCCTCAGATATGTGCAGAAGAACTCTGTTTGCAGGCCAAGCAAAATCCCTGGAGGCAGAAGAATCACATCCCTTAGATGAGTGATAGAATTTTAAAGCAATGAGAGAAGCTGCTGGGGTCAGTTATGCCTGGTGCAGGCCTACCATTAAGGCATCAAACATGAATTCATCAGAAACTTCTTGCTACCTTTGAACAGAAACTCCTTAACTTCCAGCCACATGTGATTTTTGTTGAGGGAGAAAATCAAACTATGAGTTTAGTCAAAGTGGCAATGCTAATAAAATCCAGGTGCTCTTTGACCATCTTGAAATTACACTGTCAAAGCAAAGGCGCTATAAAATATCAAGATCCAATGACCACAGCTTATTTGACACCTGCCTCTAAGTATAAAAATAATTCTTTTAGTAAGTATAAGATAAAAATTCCAAATGATAAGAAAGCAGTGTTATTTATTTCTTAGTAATACAGAAAACAGTGGCATCTTAGGTTTTGTGAAATGCACTCATTTTTCTGGAATCCTGAGTCTAGTACATTATCAGGCACCTTGGGGTGCCCAGTAAGAGGCTATTGACTGACTGGACGAATGAATGGTGCAGTGGCCCCGGAAATGGACGCTCTTCTCATGGGCACTCAGGTGGGTTCCCTGTGGCTCGATGGATTCCTGTTAAGCTTTGAATTTGCTCCAGTTATTTCACATTCTAACCTAAGAGGACTTGTGTGTCTCATGGGAGGAGACTTAATTATTCAGAAGAAAGCAGAGGCCATAGCGCCAAAAGTGAAATCTCTTTCTGTCCTAGCACCAGCCTTGGGATGTGGTACACCAGAAAGGTTAAAACCATGGCCTTCAGAGTCAGGCAAGTATGGGGGTACCGACGGCTTGGTGTGTGGCCTTGATGGAGCTACTGTCTTAAGTCTCAGTAGCTTCATCTATAAGATGACAATAATAAAGGAGTGCCTATACAATGGGGTCATCTGCTTAGCACAGCATCGGGCACATAATAAGTGTCCAGTGAATAATGCTATAATGAGCGTTAAAGACAGAAAGAAGGACTGTTTCCCCCTCGCAATTATAGGAGGGGGAAATGGGTGGAAAATTATGTGAATAAATTTTAGCCACCGGAATGGCCAAAACTATAAAAACTGGCAGTACCAAAGGTCGGCAAGCACGTGGAGCAACCAGAACTCTTCTATGTTCATTGTCGCTGGGGGCATAAAGTGGTTCAATTATTTTGGGAAAAAATCTGGCAGTTTTTTTAAAAACTAAACTTAAAAGTACATCTACCCAATGACCCAGAAATTTCATTCCTAGGTATTTACCTAAGGGAAATTAATATATCTACCCCAAGACACGTAACTTGTACAAGTATCTTCATAACAGCTTTATGCATAATAGCTAAATACTGGAAACATCTGAGGTGTTCTTTAAGAGGAGAGTGGTCAAACTGTGATATATAACATACAACGAGATATTACTCAGCAATATAAAGGAATGAATTTCTGGTACTCACAAAAACATGCATGAATCTCAAAAACACTATACTGAGTAAAAGAAGAAGCCTTACATGAAAGAATACATAAAGTATGATGCCATTTTTAAAAAGTTTTAGAACGGGCCAAACTGATCTATGGTGAAAGAAACTCCGAACAATGGTTGCCTCTGGTGTGGAGGATGGGTTTTGACTGGAGTGGAGCCTGAGGCAACTTTCTGGGATGATGGAGTGTCCTGTACCTTGATAGGGGTTTGGGTTAGACAGGTGCATGCATTTGTCAACATACAACAAATGAATTAAAATTTGTGCCTTTCACTGAATGTAAACTTTATATCAAAAAGAGAAAATAACTATGAATATTGAACTCTAGTTGATGGTACGCCTGCTGATGTGTTAAGGAGTGAAGTGTACTGATGTCTGCAGCTTACTTTGAAGTGCATCAAAAATAAGACGGACTGATTGTTGGGTAGAGGGATGGAGAGAGAGATCAATATGTTATAATGCAAATGTAGTAAAACATTAATTGTCAAATTTAGGTGGGAGTATACAGGTGTGTATTGTACAGTTATTTCATCTTTTCTGTATGTTTGAAAAGTTTGAGAATAAAATGATAGGAAACTACAGCATATTTACAGTTGTTCCCCTCCCTGGAGGTGGGAGATCAGGGCATTCGTCCTCCGGTTAGGCCTGCTACTCTTCCGTTTTCCTTCTTTCCACAAAGTTCTATTCTACTTCCGGTGTTCTGCTTTCAGGATTTGATTTCTGGTATTTCCTATGCACTCTGCAGCATTTGAATGCTCTAGATGGTCTGGCCTCTCAGCTTCTCAGGAACTGACGGCAGCTGTTTGGGTCACTTCAGTTCCTGCCCTCGGCCCATCCCCCCTGTGTTTCCTGTGTCTCCGGGATTCTCCCAGAGCTGCCCTGTGTGGATGGGTCCTCTGTCCACAGACATCGCCTGGAAGGGCAGGTGGAGGCGAGAAGCCGGTACCCCCGGTTGCTGAGCCTATTCAATGCCCCTTCTTAAAGAACGCGTGAAAGTGAGTGCTTGACGCTGTTATACATGGCGGCATCTCTCTTTTTACTCTAGGCATTGGAATATGAGACCTATCTCACAAGGGGTATGGGCCGGGCTGTTATATTGGCTTTGTATAGTGTAAAGAACGCTGATCTGGAAGAGAGGCTACCTGACTTCTTGCCCTGCTTTTTCTTCTTCTAACTCTGCCCATACAACTCTGAATGAATCATTTTTGGCCTCAGTCCCTTAATGCGTAAAATGAGGGATTGGATTAGACACTGTGTAAAGATGGCTTCAGTCCTAAAATTCTGAGTCCAGGTATTTAGATCAATAACTGGGCTCAAATCCTGCCTTGCCACTTACTAATTACGTGACTTTAGGCAAGTTACTTGTATTTTTTGAAACTTTAGTTTTCTTATCTGCAAAATGGGAATAATAATAACAACAATTATTTATCTCTTAGAGACTTCCTTAAGGATTAAGTTACATAAAGTATATAGAGACCTTGCACAGGTGTCGGCACATAGCAAGCAGTCCAATGTTAGCTGCTACCACTGTCGCTACTACTGTTACTACTTCCTCTACTGCCCCTCCTCCTCCTCCATCACCAGTGTGGACAGGAAAGCCACCACAAATATATTTAGCTGTAAAAGTCCTCCAAAGGCTTTATGTTTCTTTTTTTCTCTTCGAATTTTACTGTTATTTTTTTTTTCAACTTAATGTTAGCTTAAATATTTTCTCTCTGACTTAGATTTTCCAGATATATTTGCAGTAACTTTAGAGGGTGCGCCCTTTTATTTTTTAGTGATATTGATTTTTCAGAAAGGATATCCTGTTAAACATAAGGATCCATTTTAATTCTACATTCTCTTCCTGATCTTTCATCTTCTAAAGACAAAAATCTTCATATTCTTTCTTCTCTGAATCATAAGGACTAAACTGAAAAATCAATTCTTCCTAAGAAAGGAGAAAAAGAGCTATTATTAAGAAGTAAAGAATAGTCTGAGGATGGCCTGAGCAGATCAATGGAACCATTGGCGATATCATTAGTTCCTCGCTATAAACTAAACCATCTCCTCAGGCTGTTGCTGATGAACATCTGTCCCCACCGGAATCAATCCACAGAAATACAGGGAAATACCCGTCAGCTTCAGTTCTTGGGATCTCTCTGCCTTTCACTTTTCTCTCTTAAAAAACCCCAACAACTGAGAATATTAATCTAGTTAGATAATTGCAATTAAAAAATAATTCTAGCATAAAGCATGAACTGCTTTTAGCTATCCAATATTCTATACTAATTAGAAACATGTAACTAGAACTTTTAGAAGCCGGAGAGTACAACATTTAACCCAAAAGATGAATCATATATATAACATAAATAATAATAATTTTTCCAGAAAGCTAGGGACCTAGAATAAATGAGTGAAAATAAGACAGTAGTGTTTAATCAGAAGTCCGTGATATATATAATCTTTGTCTTAAAGCAATCTGCCATCTCTTCAAGGAACTTGTGGGAAATACAGGCACAGGAGACAAAAGTCTGCCAAATGTATACTTGTTACCACTTTTGCGCGAAACCCTGATGTAAAATCTTAGAGTGCAGGATTCATTTGGCTGCCACGAGAGGCAGCTGTGCATCTAGTACCAATAGGCTGAAAGACTACTCCTTCTCTTAAGCTCATTTCTAAGTCTCAGGCCTCACCAAAATAGCAAGGGAAGGCTGGTTAGAGCAAGCCGGCCCCTGGGCTCCTTGCTAGGCCTTGTCAGGTTTGCACAGAAGTTCCCTGGCTAGGAGGGAGGTTGCATTTCATCTTGGGAGTTACCCGGACCCCACGTTTCCCCCAGTTCACTAGATCCAATTGGGAGTAAAGGAAACATGGGGCAGGGGGTGGAGATAAAGATGGTACCCAAGAGCCCCGTAGCTGTAGCTAGGCTGCTGGATCCTGAGTGAGACCTGATCCCATGGCCCAGTGAGGGAGAAGGGTTGCAACTAATGCTATTATTAACACAGCTCTGGACACCTCCTGAGCTTACAGGTGAAGACTCTCAGTGAATCTGCTTGGAAAGGGGCAACAGAAAAAGTGAAGCAGGGACAATTCCATTCCAACAACCTCTTAGCTTTTTTTTCATTTTCGTGGCTCCCCCAGGAACTTGAGAGCAATGGTGTCAGTATTCTAAAAGGGACCCCAAGAAGAGCCTCAGAAGAAACTGCAGAACTTCTCTGACAATCAGTCTGAGGAGGCGATCTTCAATCAGCTCTATAAGGCTAAAAAGGGCCACCTAGTACGTTACTTCTATTGCTAGGGCATCAGATTGGGAACATCAGCATGTTTTCTGAGGAGGCTGACATAAGTGTAACTTATATAGATTTATAAAAGTAACAAATATGAGTTTTTTTCTTTTATAAAAGATTCAGTGTAGAGTATCTTTAAGAAACAAACTTCCCAAGGGCAGTTGAGTCATTTTACATTCAGCTTTTCAGGAATAAATGTATATCACATATGGCGAGAATTATTCCTATGAGATACTGTTATGGAAACATACTTTAGGTCTTGGTGAAAAAAACCTACCAGTAAATCAAAAGGTAAGACTAATGCGTTTCAGAGAAGTCAAATCAAAACGTTGGTTCCAACCACAGATACAATATCTAGACTAATTTTCCTAGAGACATAGACCTCTAGGAATCAGAATAAGGTGACCAATAGTAAGATTCTTTTGTTGAACCAGTTATAAAATGAGAGGGTTTGTGTTAGATCCACAAAGAGGACTGGTGACAGCAGAATTCCCATATTATTTCTAAAAGCTAAGTCCAGTCAATCTTGTTTTTTTTAAAGAATATTAATGCCTTTTATTTTACTTTGTAAAGTTATTTTTATTGTTTGGCATGTTTATACTATTTGAGACTTTTATCAGAATGCTTATGTTTCACCATTAAGTAGGATACAATTTATTCATTTTGTGTATGTTTATACTATTAATTTTATTGAATTTCTAAAAAAAAATCAGGATCTAATGCTTTTTTGTTTTTTTGTTTTTGTTTTTTTTTTAGTTAAGAAAATGTTGGGTGGGCAGTGTTTTTGGTTCCTCCTCACACCCACCACCATGCTGCGTGTCCTGCGGGATCTCAGTTCCCCGACCAGGGACTGAACCTGGACCACGGCAGTGAAAGCGCCAAATCCTAACCACTAGACCACAAGGGAACTCCCTGTTGGGCAGTTTTAATTAACATAATTTTGTGTACATCAGTTAAGTCAATAATCACTTATTTGTTACCTACCTTCTGCCCATTAGGCTAGGTGGTAGGGGAGATAAGACAGTCCCTAATTTCAAATAATTTTAAAGCTTATTAAAGACCAAGCTTAAATATGAAACTAGTGTGGTTCACAGATGGGCTCTAAACTCACTTACTAGCTGTGTGACCTTATTTAACCTCTCTATGCCTCAGTTTTCCCATCTATAAAATGGGACTAATTATCGTAGTTGTCTCATAGGGTTGCAAGAATTAAATGAGCTAATTTATGCAGAGGTATTAGACTAGTTCCCTGACATAAATAAATGCTCAATAAATTTTCACAATTATTATAAAACAATCCCACAGAACATTAGACCAGCACTAGATTATGTGAAAGAAGATGACATGAAAGGTCCTGAATTGTGTTAAAGCCACTGCCTGGGTATAGAAGGCAGTTAAACTACTCCTTTTCAGAAATAACCTACATTTTGCAGTTGTTTCATATTGTAGTCCTCAAGTTAAACAGTACACACCTTAGACTCCATACTTTACCCGATCACTCTCGTCTTGGGAAAGGAACATTCAGTGGAGAAGAACTTGGTTCAAGCCCCAGGACTGTCGTGATGAAGAAGCTCTCCCTGGAACACTGGTCCTTCCGTCACTGTCACATTGGATACGCGTGGCTGGGAACAGGTCCTCTGTTGTCTACCACAAATCTGGAACACAACTTAGTTACTAATCCCCTTTACTGTATTCTAGTTTCCTAAACAACTGTGTGTGATTAGGTTTCTCTAAATATTTTACCACAAGTTACTCTATGAGAACAGACAGGATAAAAGAAATGGGGAAAGTCTACTGTTAAAAGCAAAAGTCTGAAGTTTTTTTATTTTTTTTTAATTTTTGTATAGAGAGAACACAGCTTTTTTTCTTTTTAATTCATTTTTATTTATTTATTTATTTTTTGGCTGTGTTGGGTCTTCGTTTCTGTGCAAGGGCTTTCTCTAGTTGTGGCAAGCAGAGGCCACTCTTCATCGCGGTGCGCAGGCCTCTCACTATCGCGGCCTCTCTTGTTGCGGAGCACAGGCTCCAGACGTGCAGGCTCAGTAATTGTGGCTCACAGGCCCAGTTGCTCCACGGCATGTGGGATCTTCCCAGACCAGGGCTGGAACCCGTGTCCCCTGCATTGGCAGGCAGATGCTCAACCACTGCGCCACCAGGGAAGGCCAAAAGTCTGAAGTTTTACAAGGTTAAATGTCTCCTTTGAGGCTTTGAAATCCAAATCCCCAGCCTGCAGCTGAAAGAGAGGTGAGAAGCAGGGAGAAGGAGACATCTGAGAAATGCTTAATGAGTGTTTCATTTGTGGAAAGCATGATATTCACACAGTTACAAAATTCAAGTGGTCAAAAAAAAATAGCGGTCTTTAGAACAAAATGAATAGGGGAAAGGTAATCTTGCCAATTCAAGGTAACCCCATCACTGTTAAATAGAGCCCTCCTTCCTCCTCTTCTCCCCTGGCTGTGATCTCCAAGGGATCTGCAAGGGATCCAAGGGATCTCCAAGGGATTAAAACTGGGGATTTGACTCTTTGTTCATGCTGGACTTGATGACGGATAAAAGAGAAAAGGTTCTTGGTGGTGAAAAGATGGGGAACCACAGTTCTTGGCCCAGGGGAGATAGGTAAAGAACCCATTCTGATATAAACAGCGAGGTCCTACTGTATAGCACAGGGAATTATACTCAATATCCTGTAATAAACCATAATGGAAAAGAATATCATAAAGAATATATATGCACATATATATGTGTATAACTGAATGACTTTGCTGTACAGCAGAAATTAACACAACATTGTAAATCAACTAGACTTCAATAAAATAAATTAAAAAAAAAAAGGAAGAAGACCGAAGGAACCCATTCTCCACACTGGAGCTAACAAAGCTGTGAAGGGGACTGAGAGAGCCATTGACCAGTAATAAAGGCAAGGTGCCAGCGGCTGGTGGGGTGATAGGGGGGTCCTTTGTGCTATGTCTCACAAGAGTTCATTCAGAGCAGGGCAGATTTGGACCAAGAATCGAGGGCCACCGCAATGATCCCAGCTCAGTTCAAGCTCTGTTTACACCCATCAGACCTTGACACATGACCACTGGCTTCTGGAAAACAGCCCTGTATGGAGACATGGCCATAGAAGCGGGCTCTTTCTCAGCACAGGTCTGAGCAGTTTGAGACACGGGGAGGAACAGCTATGAATAGAAACGGAGCTTGTTACGGCTTCCGACGCTCACTGAGGGATGCGTTAAATGTCCACACAGGATAGAACAGGCAGCAGGCTACTTGTGACCTTTGATCTCCTTCTTGCCTTTCGGAAACCACATTGCCAGAAGTTTCTTTCTCTGGATTAGGTTAAGACAAGACGTAATCACCTCTCTGCAAGACCTCTGCGTAAGAGCCCAGCCCCAGCGCTGCTCAGCTTGCCACGTAGGTTTGTGAAAAGCGTAGTCCTGCTTCCTTTATCTTTGTTTTCTCTGCTTTGTTCCTACTAAACCACAATGCGCACAGCTGAGCTGCATTTTCTGGCCATACCACCTCCGCGCCAGCCTGGGAGGGAAGTGAAGTTTGAGAGCTTCATTATTGTTTACAATCCCAGAGAACTACAGAAACCCTGCTGCGCCGCCACTAAGGTTTGCTCTATGACCATAACAGCCTTTTTAAGAAGATAAGATTAAAAAAAACCAAAAAAACAAAATGGCAGAAAACCTATAATATTTTAACTATTGTTTTTTGCAATTTTTACTTCTATAATCTATGGAAACAAACAATAAGACTTTAAAGGTATAGCTAGAAGGTTAAGGTTAACCTCTTCTATCTTATTTAGGAATGCCAAGTATATCATGAATCTCTGCAAGTACAACTTCCATATATTGCTATCCTCTGAGTTCATGTCAATGGAGTCCCTTTCTGGTGAGATGCCCTCATGTGGGCCTAATTTTATTATTCTGGTAACTGTATTTGTTTCCATGGGGAGGAGAGAAGGAAAGAGAACTAATATGCATTGAGTTCCTAATATGTGTGAGCTGCTGTGCTCATGTTTATTATCTCATTTATTATCCCCAACAGTTTTGACAAGTCTATGTTATTATGCCATTTTATACATGAGGAAAAGGAGGCTCTGGGAACTTACATGACTAGATCAAGGTAACACAACCAGTAAGTAGGGTTTGAATCCAGGATTGTCTGATTCCAAAGACACCTGTGGCCTTGGCTGCCCCAAATGGGCCAACCTTATTCCAGTGTAGAGTGATATTTTAGCACAACTTTGGAAAAACATTAGTTTCCCCATTTCTACTTGATTCACAAAATTCATATTAGCTCTCTGTTCTATTAGTGGTACTGCCCACTCATCCTCCTAAACCTTCTCGCCAACTCTTATCTTTTAAAGACTAATCTAAGCCTCCATTTACAGCACACATGGTGTCACATCACACAGGTCTATGGGATTATCTATAAATGTCACCAAAGAAAGCTAGTAACACTTCTTTTTATTTTTATGTATGTATGTATGTATGTATTTATTTATTTGGTTGCGCCGGGTCTTAGTTGCGGCTCACTGGCTCCTTAGTTGTGGCACGTGGGCTCCTTAGTTGTGGCATGCGAACTCTTAGTTGTGGCATGCGTATGAGATCTAGTTCCCTGACCAGGGATCGAACCTGGGGCCCCTGCATTGGGAGCGCGGAGTCTTAACCACTGTGCCACCAGGGAAGTCTCGTAACACTTCTTTTTAGGTTTGTTTTTTAATTAGGTCACTGATGTTTCTGTATTAATGGCTAGACTTCCTTCAATAATACCTCTTACACAATAATACCTATTATACAATAATACCTATTACACAACGATACCTCTTGAACATATTTAGTTTCTTCAGTGCAGCACTGATAAAAATATTCACTAAGATCCTGAAAAGATACAAATCTGGAGATCTCTGGAGGCTCTTTCCTGTCCTCTTTTTTTTTTTTTTTTAATAATACCATCACTTTTATTCTTTTTTAATTTTATTTTATTTATTATTTATTTATTATTTATTTTTGACTGTGTTGGGTCTTCGTTTCTGTGCAAGGGCTTTCTCTAGTTGTGGCAAGTGGGGGCCACTCTTCATCGCGGTGCGCGGGCCTCTCACTATCGCGGCCTCTCTTGTTGCGGAGCACAGGCTCCAGACGTGCAGGCTCAGTAGTTGTGGCTCATGGGCCTAGTTGCTCCGTGGCATGTGGGATCTTCCCAGACCAGGGCTCAAACCCGTGTCCCCTGCATTGGCAGGCAGATTCTCAACCACTGCGCCACTAGGGAAGCCCCCTTTCCTGTCGTCTTTTAATAGCTTAGAAAGAAGTTGCTTCTAGGATCCAAGACAGCTCCACAGAGGAGCAGGCCATCCCAGAGGCTGACGTCAGGAGAGTCCCCCTTTCTAAGAAGGCCGTCACGCCTACCATGTAGTTCCCATGGTTTTATAGGTGTCTAGAGCTTTCCTGGCCCCATTCAATGCTTCCATAACTAGGTAAAGGGGCACAGACACAGGGTCCTTCATTTGGTGCACTTTCCATGGTGTGTCTGGCTCTGCATGACCCAAGACTGTCTCCTTGCAGGATGGCAAGAGGATGGGGCTCATGACCTCTGCTGCTTCTTTGCCTGTAAGTTTTTCTTAAAAACCTTATTTTGTACTTACGTCATGTAGTGTCCATGCTCTGCTTTTACAGCAGATCGCCAATGCAACCCTATCATTTAGATATATTCCTGTAATAATTTTAAAGAATATTAAAAGTTGCCTCATGATGAAATTATTACAAGTACCTCACTAGACTTAAGCTGTGAAAGTTTTAACAGTATTACATGTGATATTCTATATTGATTTAGAGTATTTCTACATTTTAATGGCATAAAAATGAACAACTACTCAAGCATAATTTTATGAAAGAGTGACAAATGGATGAAAGTGACAGTAAGTACAATTAATCTAAGTACATTGTACAGTGAAAAATTACCCAGTCCAAATTAAGTTTTGGGGAATTTTAAATTAGATTATTTCAAGCATGGCTTATTAAGAAGCAAATATCAATACAAATTTACTAGTTTTTATGATAAAATATTTTGTTCAATTTAACTGCTTTTAATTTTTCATTATTTATTTATTGGGGCTCACTTTTTAAAACAAATTTTTTTTAAGAGTTGAGAAGGATTGCAATAATAAATTCTTTCTCTATAAGAATATTATATTTCGTAAAGACTTGCTTTAGTTTTTCAAGTGCTTTATAGACCTTAATGAATATGCTGTATTACTGTAGAGGCGGTCTGTGAGGGGAGAGCTTGAGACTCTTGGTATTTAAAGGAGCCAGAGGTTTTGTAAGGTGAACGGAAACAAAGAGATATGCTAAGAGGGGAAGGAGGAAAAGAGGGAAAGACATTTCATGGAGGTAAATTTAATAGCTATTCAGGGTCGAAGTCATATTTGAGTCTCTCAGGGCTGACAGTTGAGAATGCAGTCTCATTTTGATTGGATTATGTAGTATATGCGGTGGTGTGGCCTGGTGGGGTTGAGCTGAGGCTCCGAGATCAAGCAGACCTGAGTTTAGTCCCAGTTCCACACTCCTGAGCTGCGTGACCTCAGACAAACTCCCGACCCTTCAGGAGGCTTGTGTAAAATGGCAATGTCTGTAGCACCAAATTGGGTAATACTCATAAATAGCTTAGCATGGTGAGTGGGCCATAATGAACCCTCTGTAAGTGTGAGCTATTACCATTACCTGAGACCAAACAATTGGGCAGTCATTTAATTATACATTTAATATCAGCCTAAGACTATTAGAATGGAAGTGATGCCAATGGAAGTGATCAATGCTTTTGCGACTTTACAGAAATGTGAACAGGTTCCATTTACATGTACAAATGAATCTGAGGTTTTGAAAGCTCCCTGCCTGGGGCATTCTCAAGGATCCTGCCCCTCATAGATCATAAGGAACTCAGCGGTGACCGCTGTGCTGAATCTGTGGAATCATTAGTGCCTGAAAAGCTGACATAGAGAACACATGTCTGAAGGTGCTCAGAGGGTAGAAGGATGTCGTACTGAGGTAGAATAGAGAGCGGTGTTACCTTTTCTCACACACAGTTTGACCACTTGAAGTTCAAATGGATGCGGGTCGATTTAAAATGCCTAGTGGTGTCATTTAGCTGTTTCTTAAAAAGGCTTTTGAGGACTTGACTTTAAGCTGTAACTTTAGAGCCTGTTGGAGCCAAACTGACGCTTTCAGGGACACAGTGTGAGTAATGTCCTCCTGTAGCTGGGGTCATAACTCATCAAATATTGCTCTAGTGGCCTGGAAGAGGCTGTATATCTCTGAGTACGCACAGGGGATATACTTTAATGCCAGAGGATCTGGTTCAGTAAGCGAAAACATATTTAGAGCTTAAAATAAAAATCCCAATGGGAAATCCACGACTTAAATACATTTCTAGAGGATCCTCCTCAAATTGGCTAACCGTCACCTCCCAAGGTGTTGATGCCATTTGTGCTCAGAACAAAGCTCTTGTGGGGACAAAACTATTACTGATTTTAATTTTTCATTAAAAGCATTAACATCTTGACTGCTATAGCAGTCAAGTAGCGATAGCGGTAGCAGTCAAGTCCTCGTGGTATGCGTTGTTTTTGTGTTGTTGCAGATGGCTATGGCACACGTGCTTTAATGTATTTCTGCATTTTTCCATGAGTTGCCTCAAGTAATTAGTTTAGCAGGCTATTACGTTGGCTAGCATTTAACTGCCCTCACGATTCCTGGAAATATTTGAAGCATGGGACAGGCAAGGCCAGCCTAGCCACCTTGTTATTCTTCTCCCTACAAAGTGCTCAGACTTGCAGGTCAATTAAGAGGAATGCTAACTTTTTTTTTTTTAATTTTTTTATTTAATTAATTTTGTTTTTTTTGTCTGTGTTGGGTCTTCGTTTCTGTGCGAGGGCTTTCTCCAGTTGCGGCAAGTGGGGGCCACTCTTCATCGCGGTGCGCGGGCCTCTCACTGTCGCGGCCTCTCCCGTTGCGGAGCACAGGCTCCAGACGCGCAGGCTCAGTAGCTGTGGCTCACGGGCTTAGTTGCTCCGCGGCATGTGGGATCTTCCCAGACCAGGGCTCGAACCCGCGTCCCCTGCATTGGCAGGTGGATTCTTAACCACTGCGCCACCAGGGAAGCCCGGAATGCTAACTTTTTAACTCACAATTTTTCCATTACATATACCTGATCACAGGGCTCAGGGTTATTACCTTAGGGGAGAGACTAGTATAGAAGACAATTTTTTTTTTCTTAACATAAAATGGCTTATTTTAAATTAAAAGTTATAGATTAATGGGAGTGATATAATTTAGGCTTTTTGTTGGCTACCTCTGTTGTTCTAGCGAGAGATTACAATGTTTATACTTAGCGATCTGGTTCAGACCCAGTATCATCAGACTTTGCGTCTTTATAGCCACAATGATTTGTAAAAGATGTTGGACTTAGTCAGTCCAAAGATTCTGAGAATATCTGTTAAAGCAAACAGAAAAGAAATTCACTCATTTTCTTAATATTCTTCAACTTGTAAGGAGAGACTGGCATTTCTTTTTTTTTTTTTTTAACATCTTTATTGGAGTATAATTGCTTTACAATGGTGTTAGTTTCTGCTTTATAACAAAGTGAATACATATACATATACATATATCCCCATATCTCCTCCCTCTTGCGTCTCCCTCCCACCCTCCCTATCCCAACCCTCTAGGTGGTCACAAAGCACCGAGCTGATCTCCCTGTGCTATTTTGTTAGTATATATAAGTCCATGCCACTCTCTCACTTCGTCCCAGCTTACCCTTCTCCCTCCCTGTGTCCTCAAGTCCATTCTCTACGTCTGCGTCTTTATTCCTGTCCTGCCCCTAGGTTCTTCAGAACCTTTTTTTTTTTTTTTTAGATTCTAAATTCTTGACTTTGGACTTCCAGTAGTTCAATAATTTCTTGATGTTGAGGGCAGAGTCAAGGATTTAAATTGCAGAAGTCCAGGTTTTTGAAAGAGAAAAGGTATTTTGAGTTCCAGAAAGCTAAGAGACTGAAGGATTCAGAGCACAAAGTTCATACAATAGACAATAGACTTGGAAAGACAGCATGAGGGTGATAGCTAGCTCTTCTCCTAAAAGGCTGGGTGGGAGATGCTGGTATGATTCTAGGAGAGGGGATGCCCCATCCCAGTCTCCATCATGGACTTAGTAGCAATAACACTACCCAACACACCTAGTACTTCCTATGTGCTAAGCATTATTCTAAGTGCATTACATATTTTGGTTCATTTACCCATCTCAACAACCTTATGAGATCCCATTTTGCAGATGAGAAAACAGGCACAGAGGGGCAAGTGATGGGCCCAAAGTCACACAGTAAGTGGTACAGCCAGTGTTTGTACACAGGCAGTATGGCTTTAGAGTCCTTGTTTAGCAGTGACAAAACCCTGGGTGAGGATGATAGAAAGCTCAGCTTTGTTTGGAGGGTTCCAAGAGCAGGGAAGACCTTCGCCGTTCCTGGGTGAAATCTGAGTGTGCAGCAAACCTCATGAACACTTTGGAACAGCAGCAAAGCAGAGACGGTGGCTGGGCCAATCTAGGCAAACAGGGATCTGACAGTTTTGAGTCTCCTGCATCCCAGAGGAGAGCCCACAGGAATTTTTATTGTCCCTAAGAGGACTGTGGACATAGCTGAGAGATTTGTGATGAGAGTTCACTGTCAACACAAGCAGCACGGAAAAGCCAGAGGCCATAGTGGACCCGTGCACAAGGGCAGGGCATGCTGTGGAGATAGATAGAGACCAGCAGGTGGAGTTGCCTTCATTGGGTGCCAGTGGAGAAGCTGCCTCACTCTCCGGTGCCATGACATGTGCAAACCCACAGACATTCCAGACATTCACTGCCATCTCAAGAGAATGAAAGGGAAAGGGTGAAACACCTGAAATTGCTTGATTTTATCCATGAAATGATTGAAGAATCACTAATTTGAATTAAATTAGGGAGATTAACTTTTCTGCTACGGAGAAGAGCGCAAGCTTGAGATTGAAGTTAAATTCAATTATAGGAAACGTAAAGGCTATGTTTTTGCACCCTTGCTTATTGGCTTGTAAAACTGTATTCAGTACGTCCTTCTACTGAAATCATGTACATTCAACACAGGAAGCCACCTTATGAACTTTTCGTCATGTTTTCAAATAGAAAGTGCTCCGTCTTGGGCCTGGGTTGATGAGAAGGACTCTCGATCCCTCATTTCACATTTCTAGTGCAGACACCGCTCCTTGAAAAGCAATTTCCACTCAATTGCATTTACTTTTCCGTGGGTCGGAAACAGTTAAGGGAAATGAAGGACGTTTCGGTGCCAGTGTTATATTGGTTACCGATACCAAATTATTTCTGGATTAGAAACACTGTGGTCCATATTGTGGCAGTAAAAGTACTTTGCACCCCATCTATGGATGAGGCTAAAGTGTCAGTTTATAGACTTGTATCCTCTGGAGGGCCTTGTAAATCTGTGAGTTGTTCCCAAGTGCTCTATTTTACATCTGGATCCCTGAAAGAGCTGGAAAATCAAATGAATAAACGCACACGCATGCAAAGAGGTACCTGGTTAATTATGTGTTGCAGGAGCTAGACATGCTCCGTGTCTTTTTTCTATTTCTCTCATAAGTTTTTTTTTTTTTGGAGTGGGGTGGGGAGTTGAATTTTTGTCAGAGAAACAAAAAGGGCTTGCATTTTCTGAATAGAGGTGAACAAAATGCCTCCATAAGAACTGATTGGCCTTGAAAAGAAGTTTAAATGGCCAAAGAGGGTTTGAGATGGGCTCCTAAGCAAAGAACAACCAGATTCTTATCACTGCTGCGGTCATTTGATATTTATTGAGACTCATCAATGCAAATAGCTCTGTTTGGGGTTTAACACATAATTACATCTTAGTTTTGTTGCTAGTAAATAAGTGCATTTGAAGTCTTTTCTGTCAAAATGCTCTTCATGGAACTTAGGTGCCTGGTCCTTTCCTAAATCAGCCTGCTGCCTGGGAGCAAGGCGAGGCTCCAAGTTGTTCTGTGATCCTATGCTTCAGTGTCCTCCTCATTTTGCTAAAATGGAGATGATCTCTGCCACAGACACATATCAGAGAGATGTTAGGGTGATTTGTGAGTCATTACCTGAAAAGTACTTTAAGCATCTCAGGAGAAGAGAATCATAAAGTGTAGGCCAGCATGACTTTCACACTGCCAACTAGGAGAGATTTCATCACCTAACAGGCCTCCCTGAGAACATCCACTTAGGACAGGAAGTGGTGATTCACAGGGCTCTGAACATAGCTCCCATTTTTTACCATCTCCTCTTCCTAACACTTAAAGCTGCAGGATCCAGGAGGTGCAGGCCCTCAGCCTGTGACGTAATCGCAGTGTTTTAGTTCTCTTCTCTGTCAGTTTAGAAAAGGTAATTCACAGGATTGCCATATGGAGTGAGTAACCAGGGTGATCGCAAAGCCCTGTGCAAATAAAAAGCGAAGCCCTTGGCAAATAAAAGGCACGTTTAAGTGAAGACTAATACTCAAACACATGCATTTTGTATGTGGAGATATGGGTATTTGTCTGTTCCACCCTTTATCTACAGGAAATGAGTATGTTGGCTGAATGAAAGCTGTCTACAGCTCTTAAGACGACAGCTGTGAGATGCTTAAAAACATATGCTGCTTAAAATATTTGCAAATGAAGCAACTGACAAAGGATTAATCTCCAAAACATACAAGCAACTCATGCAGCTCAATATCAAAAAAACAAACAACCCAATCCAAAAATGGGCAGAAGACCTAAATAGACATTTCTCCAAGGAAGATATACAGATTGCCAACAAACACATGAAAGAATGCTCAACATCATTAATTATTAGAGAAATGCAAATCAAAACTACAATGAGATATCATCTCACACTGGTCAGAATGGCCATCATCAAAAAATCTACAAATAATAAATGCTGGAGAGGGTGTGGAGAAAAGGGAACCCTCTTGCACTGTTGGTGGGAATGTAAATTGATACAGCCACTATGGAGAACAGTATGGAGGTTCCTTAAAAAACTAAAAATAGAACTGCCATACGACCCAGCAATCCCACTACTGGGCATATAATCTGAGAAAACCATAATTCAAAAAGAGTCATGTACCAAAATGTTCATCGCAGCACTATTTACAATAGCCAGGACATGGAAGCAACCTAAGTGTCCATCAACAGATGAGTGGATAAAGAAGATGTGGCACATATATACAATGGAATATTACTCAGCCATAAAAAGGAACGAAACTGAGTTATTTGTAATGAGGTGGATGGACCTAGAGACTGTCATACAGAGTGAAGTAAGTCAGAAAGAGAAAAGCAAATACTGTATGCTAACACATATATATGGAATCTAAAAAAAGAAAAAAAATGGTCAGAAGGACCTAGGGGCAAGATGGGAATAAAGATGCAGACCTACTAGAGAACGGACTTGAGGATACGGGGAGGGGGAAGGGTAAGCTGGGACAAAGTGAGAGAGTGGCATGGACATATATACACTACCAAATGTAAAATAGATAGCTAGTGAGTGGGAAGCAGCTGCATAGCACAGGGAGATCAGCTCGGTGCTTTGTGACCACCTAGAAGGATGGGATAGGGAGGGTGGGAGGGAGGGAGATGCAAGAGGGAAGAGATATGGGGACATATGTATATGTGTAACTGATTCACTTTGTTATAAAGCAGAAACTAACACACCATTGTAAAGCAATTATACTCTAATAGAAATATTAAAAAAAAAGAATTTGAATTTAGCTATTAGGAACTGATAAATGAAAATAATAAAAACAAGTTTAAAATTATATTTAAAAAAAAAAACAACATTTGCTGCTCCACATTTTGTCTGCTTGACACTGCCAGATTGAAGATTTAAAAATGAGTTTCAAAGAATTTCCATGGTATTGCATATCCTTTTTCATAAAGGACAGATTTATTAACAGTCTATTTTGACAAGCCACCTCTATACCATGCCTGATGTGGAAGATCCTACCAAAAGAACAGTGTGTCCAGTAGGTGAGCAGAGGTTTCCTGGACATGTAAGGATGCTTCAGTCTACAGCAGCGACCACTGTAGTCCCAGACCTGTAACAGGCTCCCAAAGGTAGCACAAATCTGAACATTGTAAGTTTGCTAAACCGTGGCTCATTCTCAATCCCTTCTTGGGGTTACAAACACAATAATATTTTCTCCATTGTTTTTCTTAAGAGTTGGGGGTACACATTGTCTGCATTCTGGGGAGCTAATCAATACCTGAATGTTATGGTTACCTAGTAAATCCCGAAGCGCACACCACCATTGATAGAAAGTAGGCACAAGCTTCCTCTGACTCTTCCAATTTCCCCTCAAGTAAAGCCCAACGTCATCAGTGAAGATATTTTTATTCCCTAAGTAGGAGTATGTTGTCTGACACATCATCGGAGTTCCAAAAAGAGTTACTTTTGGGGTTAGTGTTAGGTGGAAATTCCCTGACAGCAGACTCTGGGAGGCCAAAGTCCCCCCTGGAAGGTCCAGGCCGTTCCTCCTGCCTGGGTTGCCCTGTTGGAGAGCTCCAGCCCTGAGCCTAGGAGGCGCGTTACTAAGCAGTCAGTCATGGCGACATCAGCCAGCAAGGGGTGAAGGAAATGGAATGGCGAGTGAGGAGGCAGAGGGGCAGGTAAACTGGGGAGCTAATGCTGACATCAAGATGTGATCAAATGTGAGGATGGGGAGAAGACCCTGCATACGGAGTGCCAAGACTGGGAGGAGGCATGGGTACAGAGCAAGAGTGGTCCAATGAAAGAAACAGACTTCAAACACATTAGAAATGTGGCCAGTGGTGGGAAAGGGAGATGGAAACAGGGATGGGGACAGGAACTAAATTCACAAGTAAAATAAAAGAGAGACCGTTTCCTGGAGTCAAGGAAAACAATGTGCCATCAACTATGGGGTATGATTAATTAAACTCTCTGCTCTGCAGTTCAACAAAAAAGACAAATGAAAACAACCTCAAGGATGTGGGATTCCAGTCCTTGAATCCTTCGCATATGCAGCTAGGAGTGTTCCCAGGAATGGGGATTTAGCATTCTAGATTCCCCTGATACATGCAAGAAGGAAGCAAGCCCTCTTGGACCGGGTCTTAGATGCCACTTCTAAGATAAAATAGCTTGAAATAGTCACCTTCTTTGTTCCATTAAATAACCTACACTTAATACCGACTAAAACATCAGGACGCGGCTATTAGCTGCGATTCTATAACTGAACCAAATGGACCAAGTGTAGGATTTAGACTAAATGACTAATCAGGGTAACATTTCTATTATTTTTGAGGTTTTAAATACCACCCTTTTTGAAGCTGCCTCAGATTGAGGAGTAATGGTGAAAACAATAATTAAAATCTATAAAACCAGAAAAGAGCAACTCTGTTAAAAGGAGTTCAAATGGCAGACAAAGGTCCATTAAATAACATCTTATATTAATATGAGTGAGCATATTAATCGGAGTTGGACCAGAAACATGGGATTCTATCCTGACATTTCATTTGAGGGTCTGAATCCTTTTCCTTAATGTTTAGTGTCTTCTGAGATTCTTGGAGGACAACTTTATCCATCTTCCCCCCTTTTTCCCCCTTTCAACTCTTTCTGTTATCACTTAGAACAGTTTCCCCTAGAATAATTTGGGTCCTGGACAAAGGTGGATAGGAATCAGAATAAGATAAGAGCCTTTTTTTTTTTTTTTTTTTTTTGCTTAAGTTGACTTGTTTTTTCATTTCTTCCCATTTCAAAAAAAAAAAAAAAAAAAAAAGAAAGAAAGAAAGAAAAGGAAACAGTGAAAATCATTCAGGCGACATGTGAACAATATTATCTTCTTTCACTTGAGTGATTGTCTCTCCATTTTCAGTTTTTGTTCCATGAAAAGTTGACATTTTAATACCAAGTGATATTTCCTCCCACTCTCTGCCATACAACTGGAAAAAGGTCTCTTTTTGCAAGTAATTTGATAGCCAAGATTTTGTGAAAGGATATTGTATCTGACACAGCCACAAATTTTATGTATTTATCCATGCTTTTCTAAATCTGGGAGAAGCTAAAAGCAGTAATGTTTATGTTTTAATATCATAAGAAAACCAAACGTTTAAATATAGAAACAGTGATTCATAAGAATTTCAGCCCTGGAAAGAAGGAATTAGATGTTTCAAGCTTAAGGAGATCACCAGGGCAGCTAATTAGGTTCATTGGTGAGTTTGTACCCTTGCTTGTCTTTCTGAAGACGTGCTATATGGCAGGCTCAGAGCCCTTGTTACAAAGCTCACATTGGGAGGCACATTTGGATGAGGTGAGTTAGTTTTTGTGCCTAATTTCTATCCTCTTTGTCTCATTAGAAAGATGAAAAACGTTATTAACTCATTCCCTTGTTTTGAATTTCTGTTGAAGAGCCAGGAACCTAGTTGAATTGACTTTCATATCACATACAGGAAAGGGTTTTGTGGAGCCACAAGTGAACCTCCAGTGGGGGCAGAAGGCTTCCTCCCTCGAGGAAGGGAGCTGGGATGTGCATCAGGAATGTAAGACACAGATATTGATTCGTGGGGGGAGTAATGTCATCAATGTCGCCAAGATGTCTCAGGCTACGTTTGTCATTAGGGGATAAGCTACGGTAGCTGGAGACCCCATCTGCCTGACTCTGGTGGCCTCTTGAGGTCACTTGTGTTATTTCTGGGGTTTTATGCATGTCTTTGGACTAGCCTGGCAGTGGTGGTCACTGCACCTTCTATTTGGATCGTCTCTATTCTATCTCCCAGATGTTTCCACTGCTTCTGGGGTTCAGGAGTTCCTGCTTTCTTAAAGGGGCTGGGAGAATGGCCCCCACAGCTCTGAATGTTGCCCCCTGAGCTGGGTAGCAGCTCTGCTGGTCTGGAACTACACCAGCTCTCTCTTGAACTCTTCCACTAGTTTCTGGCCCTTTCTCCCTCCGAGAATGGGGAGGGAGAGCAGGAGGCAGAGACAGAACAAATACCTTACCCTTTGCTCTTTCCTCTTCTTCATCCTCCTCCCGTCTCATCATCCCAAGTCTCTCCCAGGTGGAAAATATAAATGCTATGCATAATGCGTACATATAGCAGAAACAAGTATTGGGGTGGGAAGACCGACGGTTTAACTAAGAGAAGGGAGAGTTGAGGTTTGGCTGCACTCAGTGTCGGAGGCTCCACTCGGCCAGGTGAGAATATTGTCAAAATTAATAGGCACATACATGGAGAATCACTGGATTCCATCCTTCTCCTCCTCTCTCTCTGCTTCTCCTTATTTAATCTCCAGTGACCTCTGTGTTAGGATGGGCCTGCAGGCACCCCTTGCTTTGGTCCCCTTAAAGTTTTGAAGCTGAGGGAAACCAGGGAAAGTCTCTGGCTGGCAGATTGTGCCGTCTCCTCACTAGACCCGAGGGAAGAAGGTCTGTGTCTCTTCTGCTCAGACCCAAGCCTTGAGTGACGGGGGCATCTCTGAGGCTCACACAGTCCAGGGCCACCCAACAAGCAGCTCCCGAACTTGGGCTGTTGAGAAAAACAGAGCGGACAATTGCCTTTAGGTCTTTGGCAGGACCTTCCCCAGAGGCCGGTGGCTACCACAGTGTCCAAAACACCTTGATGAGATCTGGCAGGTATGAATAATATCTCAGAGAGTATGTTGAAACTGTTTAAATAGATGAACTTCTCTGGCATCAAAGAAATGCTCATGTGTGGAAGGTCGATAGGCTCATTATTCTTAGCCATTTATACAAAGACTCCCAAGGGCAGATATCTACTTGGCAGCATTTTGGTGGAGTATCATATTTACTAAATGGTAAGACAACAAAATTTCTTCTAAAAGTATCTTAGAATTTTTATTGTCCTTCCCTCAGTAAGAGAAAAATGGTATTGCTGGACTTGACGGCTGTATCGTAACATCCACAGAAAGTATAGTTGGCAAAGCACTTTCCAATACACCATCTTGTTTAATCTTGACAACAGCCCTGTCTCATGATGAGGCGCAGGGCAGCCAAGGGCTTTGCCCAGGGTCACACAGCCAGCAGGGAACAGAGCAGTATCATCAGCTTTCAAATCTTATTTCATGGTTCTTTGGTGGATCTTAAACTTAGAGTGAACTTGAACAAGGTGAATGGAAAGTCCTTAGCTCTTCCAGGCTCCTTAATTTGTCGCATCACCAGCCGTGATAGTTTTAGCCCCTTCATAGCCCTTTCGTTTTCTTTGGGAAATGCCCCAACACCTTTCTCATTTTTTTCTGTGAGAATTTTGAGAGATGTCTATAATTTTGTTTTTGAGTTATCTGGCTATGAGTAACTCATTTAACGTAAAAGTTGGCAGTGATGTCTTAGCAAGCACCATGAATATACTCAGGGATTCCCGCAAGTGAGAAAAATCTATCCTACAAATTGTTTTCAGATAAAATAAGGATTTAAAATATGTTAGATTCAATAATTAATAGAACCTATATAAGGCTATACATGCTAGACATTTTATTAAGCATTTGTTTTTATTTTGCAGCGTTTTAGTCATATATTTTTAGGGATTACGTATGTTCATAGGTCTTCAAAAAGCACATTTTCAGTTTCTCATCCATAAATTGGATGTAATAACAGCACCTGCCTCATAGGGCTGTTAATGAGATCAAGTCAATTTCAATTAATAAACTTAAAGCTCTCAGAACACACCTAGCACATCATACTCAATATGATTAGTTAGTATTATTTTCCTATTAGACAAAAGAGCTTTCATTATATACCTCATGACAGAATTAATTTATAGGGAGCCAGTAACTTCACAATTTGAATCCTAACTTAATCCATGACTACTAGTTTACACTGAATACCCAAATAATTTTGGAATATAGCTCTTAAGAAATGATATGGTTTAAGAGAAGAGACAATATAAGGTAATTCCAGTCAAATATAGCAATAGGATTAATGGGAATGTTTTTTTGTTTTTGTTTTTTTAATTTTTAAAATTTATTTATTTATTTTTGGCTGCGTTGGGTCTTCGTTGCAGTACGCGGGCTTCTCATTGTGGTGGTTTCTCTTCTTGCGGAGCATGGGCTCTAGGCGCGCGGGCTTCAGTAGTTGTGGCACGCAGGCTCAGTAGTTGTGGCTCGCGGGCTCTAGAGCGCAGGCTCGGTAGTTGTGGCGCACGGGCTTAGTTGCTCCGCGGCATGTGGGATCTTCCCGGGCCAGGGCTCGAAGCCATGTTCCCTGCATTGGCAGGTGGATTCTTAACTGCTGCACCACCAGGGAAGTCCGGGAATGTTTTAATGAAAGGCAAAAATCAACCCTTTCCAGTAGAGTAGAATAGAGTAAGATGATTAAGAACATGGATGTCTTTTTTCAAATTTTGGCTTTGAGTTTCCTCCCTGTGTGATCTTGGGTAAGTTATCTGAGCCCCTGAAGCATCCATTCCTTCATCCGTAAAATGAGGTGTTAATAATATGTACATCGAGGGTCAGGGGAGGATTAAATGAGATGGTGCCAAAGCGCTTAGCCCAGGGCCTGGCACAGAGTGATGGTCAAATGTTGGTGTTACAATCATGAGCTCAGGACAGAAGCCCAGAGACTGGTCCCTTTAGCCCAAACAGCCCTGATGCTCACTTACCCTCATTATATCCCCCAGACACCAATGTTTTGCAGCTCTTTAACATTCTTGCCTACAGTTGATTTAAAAAATTTACATCTTCCTCTCCCTTTTGTCTGAAGTTCCAACACGCCCCTAGGGGTGAACCTCTATTTGAGAATCACTGGTTATTCTGCATATTTCTTCCAGCCAAGGAAATGTTGTCAAGCATTGATTAGCTTTCTGTAGTTTCTATTATAAAAGATATACACACACATATATATTTATATTTGAATGATATAATCACAATTTCTATAATATAAAAATATAATATTGAATAAAAATTTCAAAACTCTACAGTTAACACTTTCTGATTCTTCTATCCAGTTTGTGTGGAACATAGGCTCCCTGCAGTAGGAGACAAAGTACAAAGAATACAGTTCGGTTGGCCACAGGTTGGGAAAAAAACCCAAGTTTTCCAAGGCAATTTACAAATTGAGCAAAAAAACCCCACTCATATTTTAATGCATAACTAATATTTTCATAAGTCACTTGTTTGAATACTTTTGTCAAAAGTAAGTTATTTTACTTTTAAGAGAAATATACTTGCCCTTGATAATTAAATTTCTATTAAGTACTTTTCTTTTTCTCCATGTAATGGCTTTCTATTTCAACCCCAACTTCTTTTATTTAAATGTGAAATTTGTGAGTCAAATATGGCAAATGGTATAAAATGCAAAATTATCTTTTAATTCATTACTCTACAGTTTTATTCATTTCCATAATAGGCTTCCATGGTGGGAGAATACTGACTTTAAGTCAATTAATTTAGAAATGATTCCTATTTCAAGACACAGCACTTGTTTTAACCTGTTCTGTGGTTCATCACTTTTATTTTTAATTTTTTTTAATTTTTAAATGGTTTTAATTTTTAAAATTTAATGGTACAAAACACTTTTGCTATCATGTTTTAGAAGTTTGCTTTCACTTTTTGAATACTCTGTTTTGTAAGAGCACTTTATTCTGAATTAATAATGCTTTTAAAATGTAAAAAAATGCCTTAGTTACAGCCACGGACCATAGTTTGCTGACCCCTACATAAGACTTGAATTTTATAAGTGATAGATTCTCAGTCTCCTCTCGGGCCTCGTGGTTCATCACTTTTAAGCATGGGTGCACCTCAAAGAAATTTTGTAAGAACTGAAAATCTGAAAATGGGATAAAGAAACAGGGTAGAGATTGGTATACCACTGGGAGGGGAACTGAACAAGTAAAAGAAAGTGCTCTGAGAAGGAGGAAAGGGAGAAGTCAGGGCTTCCTGTAGTTGAGTGGGTAGAAAATAAAAGAATGTTGGCATTAGAGGCCCAAACAGCATAATTAGATCTGAATCACACAGGACATTGAGATTTTTAACCCATGTCAGTAGTTCCAGAAAACAACCAAAGGTTAAAAGTGGTTAATTGTTACAAGAAGCCCTCTGTGCTTAAAATTCACTTTCACATTGATCTTAAATATAAAAATACCCCTCAGCTCAACACTGGTGTGTTTCTGAGCCTTTCCTTAAAATATCCTAGACCATAGAAAGTTTATGTGCTCATAAACTTACCTGCAGATTTTACATTTATTTGCTTTATGCAACAAAAACTTCTCTGAAAAATGAGTTGCAAAATAAATTTTTATAAATAGAAACATTTTTGAAAAACACCAGAGGAGCTTTCAACTTACAAGAACTCAAATAATAATTCTTTGATTTGGTAATTCTGTAAGCACAACTATACTCGGTTTTAAAAATAGGCAAAACACAAAGCAAAGTTATAAGAGCTCTGGGAAAACAGAGCAAGACAACAGAAGATTGTTTAAAATGGTCACAAATGAGGCAGGGAGAACAGACTATATATATATTGGTCAGCAAATGCAAATATCTCTGTAGGATACACAAGAAACTGAGAATATCAGTTGCTTCTGGGAGGAGAAGAGGACAAATGATGGTTAAGGATACAGGAGATTTTTCACTGTAAATCCTTTTGTATTACTTGAATTTTGAACCATGTAAGTGTGTTACCTCCCCTCAAAAAAAAGATGATAAAAGACTGTCTTTTTGGCTTTGTGAAGAAACAGATCATTCTTTCATCTCTGTGTAACTATGTTTTAGTTATCTATCATGTGCTAGCCACTGTTGTGGGCATTAGTTTGATCAGAGACAATCTTTCTGAGGAGGGAACTTGTGAGCTGGACCAGACTGTGCCAGGCAATGGGAGTATGTGCAGCACCTTCAGGGGGGAAAGGGTGGAAGGACAAACTATTCTGGGTGAGTGGCCACTGTGTGTGTATTTATAGGCACGTGTGTATATATGCACATCCCTCTGCCTTTGGTCCACTTCATCACTGACCCTCATCCCTGTGGATGGCAGGATCAGCATTTCACCAAGATGCCAGAGAGCTGTGGACCTGTAAAACCATTTCTGGATTCTGTTTTTCACGGCCCCAGGGTTTGCTGTTCCGTGGAGCCCCCATAAATAGCACAGATAACACTTGGAAGGGGCGTGTTAAGTTCCTCTCACAGAGGCAAGCCTGAGGTATTTCTCCCCCAAAATCAGAGAGAATGTCAAAAAGGAAGAGAAGAGATGAGAGTTTTGGCCTCATGCCCAGAATCACCTGTATGGATGCTACCTTTGCAGGGGGAGGGTGTGGTCCCCCAAATAGGAGGATTTTGGAGAGATTCAGTGAGACCAGGTGAACTGTGAAAGTAGCTGGTAAAATAATGCTCAGGGTAGTGATTTTCTTGTCCCCCCACCATTATTATTTTTTTTTCTTTAGAGTAGGTCATAAAGAGAGTCATTTGATTTTTTTTTTCTGTTTATTTAACAACTTATCGTAACATGTCAGGTACTGTCCTGAATGCTTTCATTTATTAATTCATTTTATCCTCTTAACATCCTTGCTGCTTGTCCCACTTCACTGACAATGAAACAGTCATAGAGGTTAGACAACTTGCCGCGGATCACATAGCTGGTGGGTACAGAGCTGGGTTTCTAACCCAGGCACTTAGGCTCCAGAGTCCTGCCCTTATTGAGTGTATTGTCAAAGGAATACATTTAAACTTCCTTATCTTCCATCTCAAAGGATTTCCATTCAATTTGAATATTGATGCAAACACCCTTAGAAAAATAATTTGACAATAGCGAGTGCCAGCGTTTAGATTACATTACAATTATAAGGGAGATAGAGAAGGAAGTTTATTAGCTTCTATGTTCAATCAGAAGATTTGACTTGGCTTAATTCAATTTTCCCGATGAATCCAAAAAAGGAAATTAACACAGGGTAATAATTGGTTGAACTCATTTCTTATTAGGTAAACATGTTAATGTAGTGCAATTTTGTCCCTTTTGGGTATGAAGTTTTAATAGTAAAAACACCCATGAAGTTCATCGTACAGTTGTCATGGAAGAGCAAGCAAAAGGTGGAGAGCGCAAGGTCCCCATTCAACAGCCTGGGGTGTATTCATTCCATGGGACACATTTTACCTTATTGTGCCATTACACTTTATTCAGGCACTATTAGCAAGTACAGTGGCCTGTAAAGAAAAATTAACTTTCAATAAAGATATGAGCAATGAAGTAAAATATGGGAAGTTCATACTCTTGCTGTTAGGATCTCTAAAATGTACCACAAAGTTCTAGTAGTAAAATTTCTTTGAACTACATGATGCTTCATGACAGGGCTTTTGTGGAAAAATAAAATGGGAAAGGATACCCTTTTGCCCTTGTTAGCTGTCTCCAAACCTATTGAAGATTGTGTGGTTCCTCCTAAATGCCTGCCCATTTCCTTCAAGCACAGGTCTAACATATACCATCTCTCATTTAACTATGCAGAGTTGGGAAAATGCATCACTTATAAAATCTTTCACTAGGGTGTCAGGTGGCCTGAGTTGTGTGTATGTAGAGCTGAACTTTGATCTCTTGCAACAGTGTAATGGCTCACGACTAGAGGTCAACGCCTGTTGCTTCTTCCTCAGACCCTGCTCCACACCCAGGAACACAGGTTTGCACCTCAGTACCAGAGAAGGGTGGGATTTGGCCTGCGATCCAGGTAGAGTTGGCAGCAGCATTTAGGGATTAGCTTGAGAGTGTGCACGTGCGCCCATCCACACACATGTACACATACACAACTCACATATACACACACACATACAATGCTCTCCGGAGACATCATGTTTAAAGATGGTTATGCAAATGTAGGAGAGCAAGTTGGTAAATTTAGTCCTGTTTTATAGTTCTGTTATAAAGAAGAATTACTGTAAGCCCAGGCAGAATCTATTCCTCTTGAAAAGGACTCATCTGTTAATACGTGTTGGACTTAAGGTACTATCTTAGGATGTATAATTGAAGTGCATCATGTCTCATGATAGGTAAGGAATCATGATGCTCTTGTCACCCCTCTGTCCGAAACCCTGCAGCTACTCGCCATTTCACCCCGAGTTGAAGCCAAAGTCCTCACGGAGGCCCACAAGGCACCCCTCCTCCCCCGTTGTCTTAGGGCCTTTGCTCCAGCTGTCCCCTGCCTGGAACATTCTTCCTCTGGCTCCCTCCGTCCCCTCCATCAAGTCAGCTCAAATCTCACTTTCCTGAAGAAGCCTGACATGACTTGCTTCCTCACCTCTGCTGTCCTGATCCCACTTACACTGCCCTTACTTTTCCTTTTTTTCCGTTATATTTAGCACTTCTACTCTATTTTATTTGTTTACCATTTAGCTCCTCTTTCTAAAATTGCAAGCTCCAGGAGGACAGGGATCCTTGTTCCTCTCTGATGGGTCCCAAGGGCCTAGAAGGAGTATTCGGCACACTGTTGGTGCTCAGTAAATGTTGAATGCACGATTGAACTCACTGAACCACCGCATCACAGAAACTCTCTTTAGTCCTCTTCACAATCCCAAGCACTATGATTCCTGTTTTCTAGATGAGGAAACCGGAGCTCAGACAGATGAAGTATCTTGTCCAAATAAAAGGAGTTACCAAGGGCCGGTGGCAGGATGTGTGATGGGTCTGCCTGCCTTCAGAGCCATGTGCTTTCTTCAGCGCCAGCATCACATCTTCTGAAATGGAATTATAGTTGATAAAAGCAGACTGAATTATAGTTTGTCATGATATGATGGAGGCAACCCCAGACAAAGCAAGAGAAGCTTGTGGTTTTTTGTGATTCTAGGCTTGGACATAACCTTTTATGTAGTTTTAAGGTCTTGAGGGTGGAGTGAGGTTGAGGATCAGAGAGAGAGGGGATAATCCCAGAAAGCCGAATGACAACATCCTTGAATTTATATGTGAAATAAACTAACCTAGAGAAGAAGGGAGAGAGGGTAAGTAGATGTAGGTCAGAAAGGATCTGTTGTGAGCAATATGTGTTCAGTTTGGGTTTTATTTTTAGGTTCCTATTCTCCCAACATCTCTTAAGATAGTGTGTTTCAAACTTGAGTGTGCCGAGAAATTTCCTGGGGAGCGTGTAAAAATGCAGATTCCTAGGCTCCACCGCTTCTGGCATTTTGTCACTCTGTGGACCCAAATCTGCATTCTCAGCAAGTTCTTCTGCGATTCGAAGCAGGTGACTCAGAGATCACGGCCAGAAATCTATCCCTAAGGTTTATAAGTGAAAAAAATGACCTTATAGAGACTTGTCAAGTCCCTAAAATATTCAATATCTCAGTTTTAATCTCTTTCCTCTAAAAAAGGGAGGAGTCTGTCATATTAAGACATGCAAGTGGGCTTAACAGTTGCTCCCTTAAGGAGCCTTTGCCATTCGGCTGGTTAGTGATTGGAACCTACTGACAGGGTGGTGGTTGAAATGCACAGTTCTTGGGTGCAACGTGCCTTCTGAAAATATTCATTGATGTGAAATGCAAGTGCTCTACAGCCTTTCTGGAAGAGCTCTCTGTAATGAAATGTAACAGTTATTCTAACCACTGTAGTTAAGTTTAAATGTTAATGTCTTAAGCATCTATATCCCTAGGCTGATCTCCCAAGTCCCATGACCTATGAAGAGTCTAGAGAGGCTGGGGCATTGAGTCAATGCCTTTCACTATATAGAAAAATCCTCCTTTTTCTTGAAATCTCTTTGTTGTTACCACATAGGTGGGAGCTGTGCCTCAGTGAATATATGATTAAAATGAAGCCTAATCCATGAGTTTGCTAATGGTATTTCCCTGTTTACAGCTAAATTCTGCTTCAAGCCCCACACATGCACTCTTGTTGCAGGTAAGAGTATGGCTGGCTACCTGTTTCAGGTAGAACCTCATGGGTTTCAGTTTTAGAGTTATATTACTTTAGTTCAGGGTGAGATCCTCATTTTTATTTGTATTTATTTATTTATTTTAAAAATAAATTTATTTGCTGCGCGCAGGCTTTCTCTAGCTGCGGTGAGCGGGGACTACTCTTTGTTGTGGTGCACGGGCTTCTCATTGCGGTGGCTTCTCTTGTTGCGGAGCATGGGCTCTAGGTGCAGGGGCTTCAGTAGTTGTGGTGCATGGGCTCAGTAGTTGTGGCTCACGGGCTCTAGAGTGCAGGCTCAGTAGTTGTGGTGCACAGGCTTAGTTGCTCCGTGGCATGTGGGATCTTCCCGGACCAGGGATCAAACCCGTGTCCCCTGCATTGGCAGGCGGATTCTTAACCACTGCGCCACCAGGGAAGTCCCAAGATCCTCATTTTTCAAGAGTCGTGACACTGAATCTGTCACTTCATGAAGCTTAACTTGTCTTGGCATTGATGAAATCAAGCCGAATTCACAGGATGATTTATTACCAAATAGGAGTCCCAGTTTACTCAACTGCTCTGGAAGGACGGCTTCCCCTGGATGGTTGCATGAGTCTGTCCTGGATGGTAAGGCAGCTGTTGCTGGGAGTGTGTTGGCGAGCACACAGTTAGAGGAGGGAATAGAGTGTCGCTAAGACGACTTTCGGTTTAGGTTAACATTAACTGCTGTGTGCGCTTTCTCCAGCTTAGGAATATTTTTGTCTAAATAAGTCCTGGTTATCTCCATTTAGGGCACACTTTTCACTCTTCTGAGCTGAAGTTACATATATTTATTTTGATGACCCTGTTGTTTTTGACCCCTCCATCAGTTACCCCAAACTTTTATTACAACCTCACTTCTAAAAACATTTAACAATTTATCTTACTGCTACATTTTAGCAAGTTACTTTCTGATCTCTAATTTTATCAGCAAACTCTGTCTAAATCAGTCATAGTAATAATGGCAACAATGACTCCATAAGGGACCTCATCTTGAGGATGATCCTGAGGATCAGGGCGGCTTGTGACTTATCTAAGGTCATCTAGCCCGTTAGTGGTGGAATCTACACTAAAATCCAGTCCTCTGACTCCTAGTTATGGACTCTGTTCTTTAATTCTCACAGCTTTGTGTTCCTATGGCTAACTAGAAGTATAGGACAGTTTTCAGCTGTAGAATTGAGTGCAGCTAACTAGCTCTGCTGGGAAGAGAACCTACCACGGTGATCTCTTTAACACAGCATTCTAACCAACCTAACCAGTCTATATGTGGGTGATCCCAGTTCATTGTAACTATTAAAGGGATGAGGGAGCAATACTTGCTTTGTGTAGACTTCAATCTAATTACTATAGCTAGATAAATTTGTCTTTTAGCAGAAGTTTTCACTGACCGTATTTTTTGACAATTTCAAATATTAGTAATTAGCTTGCATTTTGAAGCTATTTCTCCCTTCAGTCTTAGAAAAGCATTTGCCTCTTTGAAGCTGTATTTCTGGTGTGGGTATAGAATTCCCTACAAACAGAAAGAGAACCATTGAATTTCTTTTTAAAAAAATTGGTAAAAAACTGTAAAATGGCTTTTCATGGCCCTATAATTTGAAAATAATTGAATTTTTCAAAAAGGGCATTTCCCCATATTTCCTAGTACAGAGAATCTATAATATAGGTACATAATAAGTATTTGGAATGAATGAATAAATATTAACTTTGGTCATCAAATGAAGTATATTTGATGAGACGAGAAACCAGACATGAAAGGACCAGCCAAGTGACTGGTTGTATTGTGGACCTTGAGAACCAGGCTAGGTGTTCTAGCTCCTAAATCACGTAATCTTCCTCTAATGATGTGTCATGAAGATCTTTGATAATTTTTGTAAAAGGAAATCATGACTCTCACACAAATATAAAATGAACGTTTATCAAAGGTTTTATTTAAATCATTAATTAATGAGGGAACCAATAAGATGTTAAAACTGGTTCAAAGAACATTTGAGTAGCTATGCATTTATAGGCAATACTAAGATAAGTTGGTTAATATCCAACCGAGCCTTAACCTCTCTGGTTATCTATTCCACCAAACAAAAATCTACAAGTTAACCTCGATTCTGCAGAGTTGTAAACTGGCCCAGACAATAAAAAGGCAAGCCCAGCATTGCACTGAAAGGGTTCTCAGTAATCTCTTTTTGCCTATTTCCAGGTTTTAGATAGCTTTATGATACCCTGGTATGTTTAGGTTTTCTTACCATCACCACTTTCTTACTGCCCAGGCTGCTTCTTCCACTGATCCTTTATTCCTCCTTTTCTTCCCCCTTTACTGTCTCCAATATATATATTTCCTTTTAATTGAAACTCTACTGAAGTTTTGTCTTGAGTGAAAGTGAACTGTGGCATCTAATTTGTGACTTCCCTTCTAGCCCGTTGATACTCTCCTCTTTTCTTTCATCCATCTAATCATCCATCCATCCATCCAACCATCCTTACATCCACCCTTCCATCCATCCATTTCTCTAGCCCATTTTTATTCATTTGTCCTCACATTTATTCAGCAAGCACTGCTGAACTCTAATTACAGGTGAGGCATATGTTAGGAGCTGTGGAAAAGAAGATATCATATCCATGTCTTCTTTGAATTCAAGTTTATTAACTAGTCGGTGAGACAAGTCATCCATGAAAATTATATTACAAGAGTTATTTTGTTTGCCTAGACTCAAATAATATTTCAATCAAAGATTTTTCCAAATGCCTACCTGGTTATCCAAGACTCTAGCACCCTTCTATATGAACTATTATCGATAGAAACAGTTATCACTCTGAAAGGAATTTGATTTGGAAACAGTTTGATTTGGAAATCTTTAATTTTGCCCATTGAGCTAACTGTCAATTCAACAAAAAGTTAGAGAGTCTGTTAGTCCCTGGGAACTGGATGGGCACTGGGCATACATCTTCAGAGAACTTTGCTAAAAGGCAAATCCTTTCCTGGGAGATATATCCTTTTTTAGCTGCTGGTAGTCATTTCAGTTTTAGTGTAGTGTACTCTTTGACTGAGATAGAGAATGTGAGGGTATTTGAGTACCCGAGAAATAAAAAGAAGAGCTCACCTTGAAACAATAGAATGAAGAAAATGGGTGATGGAATTTCAGTCATTCTTAAGAATGGGGGGTGGTTTTGAGGGAATTAGTTATAGGTTGTTTTTTGGAGAGAAGAGGATTGCTTAGTTATTTGTTGGTTGGTTAAGGAAAGAGAGAGAGGAATAGAAGGGAGGGAAGGACATTACAGAAATTTCCCCATACCTTGCCATAGCTATCTGGGCCCTGACTGGGGAAAGGAAACCAGTGCTAGAAATGCAGAGGGTCTCATTGTCTTAATATAAATAGGCACTAGCCTAAACATGCCACAGAGGTTGCAAAATAAGTCACTTAGGAGCCATGTTTGAGAAGCCAAGTAGCTTAACCCTAGCTGAGGGCAAAATCTAGGAAATCCTATTTCCTTGTCTTCCCGATTAACATACAGCTGCTTTCAGCACTGCCTTGTTTGTTCTGACACAGTTTAGTGATCTGAATAGTCCTCATAATGAAGAAATAGCCTGCATATGCCAAGCATTAAGAGTTTCCACTATTGTCCCTTTGTTAAAATGTTCATAATTTTGCTCCTGAAGGAGAGGGTGTGGTGGGCTGGGAGGAAGAAGGCTGGGGACTAAGGTCAGGTTCGCTTGGAGAGATGAGAGTTAGCCATCTTTGCCAATGTGTTGACATCGCCTGGAATTCATCCCATTCCCAGGGAGGAGTCTAAACTGTTATAGATGCCACATCTTTTATTCATAGGTCTTGAAAATGAAACTGACTATAGAAAGCTGTAGCTAGGATAATGCTGTGCTCAAGAGTAGGTAATCCTTAATTCATGCTTTTGGGAAATGTAAATAAATTGCAATATTCACTTTCTTTGTTTCCGTCATTTGAAGGTACTTCATTTGAATGAGGTTAAGATGTTTGGTGAGGGAAATTTAAATACCCAGTAAATGTTAGAGCATTATTTAGTAGAAAACATATTATTATCTTAATTTGAAAAATATATTGAATAGAATAATCTACAAACACGGAGAAAAAAAAATCTGTAATACTGCAAACATATATACCATATATGCATATCTAAAAATGTAAGCCTAAACACTCCTGTCCGAGTGCTGGGTGGTGTGCCAACGACTGGACCCGGCATCAGCAGGCCAGCTTCTACTCCCATCTCTTCCTCTAGCCCACCAGGGACTTTGGGCAAGTCCCTGCCCTGCTCTGGGCATCAGTTTCCTCACCGTGTTTTTGAAAGATTTGGACAAGATCATCGCAAGAGTATTTCCAGCTCAGTGATTCTAGGTTTGGCCAAAATTTGAGTTCCTTAGGAACAATGGTCCTGGTTTTGGGGTGATTTAATTCTGTCCCTTCATTCTGAAGCAAACTTTTGGCTTCCCTTCCTGCCTTATCCCCCTCCTTTCTTTTTCCTCTTTGCTTTTTTGTTTTCTTAACTCCTTTGCCCCCTCTCAAAGCCCAGGTGAGAGTGGTGGTCCTCGCTGATAGAAGGAAGACCCACATTTCCTCCCCCTACACCTATGAACTTTTACAAAAGAAAATCTTAGACCTTACATGCTTAATTTTAGCTTCTGAGATGAATGTGTGGGAATATATTTGTCTGAAAACAATTCCTCAGAAGGAGCCAACCTGGCAAGATGGCTGGTCCTGTCAGATGGTAAAATGGCCACCTCTACACGCTTCTGGTTGGACGCGAAGACGTGATAGTATTGTCTATTTCGTGGGGAGTTTACAAAATCCTCACCTGATTAATTTGAACTTGAGCACAGTGAACTATCCAAATGTCTTTATGGTAGGACACTGGGTGTGCCTGGAATGTTTGCTGACTTGAGGGGATGTTTTGGCCTTGCCTGGGGGGGGGACAGGTGAGACCTCTCCTCACTTGTGGCAGCTGGAGCACCATCCAGTGACACCCAAGTATCTCTGAGAGTCCTTTTAGTCAAGGCACGACTGTGACACAGTCCTCCTTAAACTGTGACAGTGACAGGACCACACCTCAGAGTGTAGCAGCTGGAGGCCCTATACAGGCATCTAAGATAGTATCAGAACTGAGGTAAAAGATTTAATTTTAGGTTTTGAGAGCTAGGCTTTTTTTTTTTTTCCAAGTCTGTTGTTGCTTATCACCTTCCCCTCCCCCCCAATGCTGCCAATAAAACGCTTTACTGTCCTTTGCCAGGATGTAGCAATATATTCGCAATATAGATTACTGAAACCAGTTTAACATAAGTCTGTCTTTTGTATTGACTTTATATTGTAAGAAATCCTCAATCCCCAGGTCAGATGCAGAGATTTTTAAATTTAGTTCAGATTGGACAGATAATGCTAATTTCCAACTGGAAACTTTGGACTTAAAAAAAAAAAGACCATTTCATCAAGGAAGAATTTACCAATAAGTGTGCTATTTTATAGCCAAGGACAACATATAGAGACTCAATCCAACCATCATAGTTCAAAGTAGGGACATGAAAACTTTTTCTTATCCAGGGTCAGAGAAGGGAAAAAAAAAAATCTATTGAGGGTCACGCAAATTAAAAACAGTGAAGTTGGAGGAGCTTCAAGATGGCGGAGGAGTAAGACACGGAGACTACCTTCCTCCCCACAAATACATCAGAAATATATCTACACGTGGAACAACTCCTACAGAACACCTACTGAACGCTGGCAGAAGACCTCAGACCTCCCAAAAGGTAAGAAACTCCCCCACGTACCTGGGCAGGGCCAAAGAAAAAAGAAATAACAGAGACAAAAGAATAGGGACGGGACCTGCACCAGTGGGAGGGAGCCGTGAAGGAGGAAAGGTTTCCACACGCTAGGAAGCCCCTTCGCGGGCGGAGACTGCGGGTGGCAGAGGGGGGAAGCTTTGGAGCCACGGAGGAGAGCGCAGCCACAGGGGTGCGGAGGGCAAAGCGGAGAGATTCCCGCACAGAGGCTCGGCGCTGAGCAGCACTCACCAGCCCGAGAGGCTTGTCTGCTCACCCGCCGGGGCGGGCGGGGCTGGGAGCTGAGGCTCAGGCTTCCGTGCTAGCCGGGAGGGAGTCCGGGAAAAAGTCTGCAGCTGCCGAAGAGGCAAGAGACTTTTTCTTGCCTCTTTGTTTCCTGGTGCGCGAGGAGAGGGGATTCAGAGCGCCGCTTAAAGGAGCTCCAGAGACGGGGGCGAGCAGCGCTCTCAGCGCGGACCCCAGAGATGGGCATGAGACGCTAAGGCTGCTGCTGCCGCCACCAAGAAGCCTGTGTGCAAGCACAGGTCACTATCCACACCGCCCCTCCCGGGAGCCCATGCAGCCCGCCACTGCCAGGGTCCCGTGATCCAGGGACAACTTCCGGGAGAACACACGGCGCGCCTCAGGCTGGTGCAACGTCACGCCGGCCTCTGCCGCCGCAGGCTCGCCCCGCATCCGTACCCCTCCCTCCCCCGGCCTGAGTGAGCCAGAGCCCCCGAAGCAGGTGCTCCTTTAACCCCGTCCTGTCTGAGCGAAGAACAGACACCCTCAGGAGACCTACACGCAGAGGCGGGTCCAAATCCAAAGCTGAACCCCAGGAGCTGTGCGAACAAAGAAGAGAAAGGGAAATCTCTCCCAGCTGCCTCAGGAGCAGCGGAGTAAATCTCCACAATCAACGTGATGTACCTGCATCTGTGGAATACCTGAATAGATAACGAATCATCCCAAATTGAGGAGGTGGACTTTGGGTGCAATGATATATATATTTTTTCCCCTTTCTCTCTTTTTGTGAGTGTGTATGTGTATGCTTCTGTGTGTGATTTTGTCTGTATAGCTTTGCTTTTACCATTTGTCCTAGGGATCTGTCTGTCTGTTTTTTTTTTTTTTTGTATAGTTTTTAGCACTTGTTATCATTGGTGGATTTGTTTTTTGGTTTGGTTGCTCTCTTCTTTCTTTCTTTTTTTTAAACAATTATTTTTTACTTTTCATTTTAATAAAATAAAATAAATTATTTATTTTAAATTATAATAAATTTAATTTATAATAAAATAAATTAATAACTTTATTTTATTTTACTTTATTTTATTTTATTTTATCTTTTTCTTTCTTTCTTTCTTTTTTTCTCCCTTATATTCTGAGCCGTGTGGATGACAGGCTGTTGGTGCTCCAGCCAGGTGTCAGGGCTGTGCCTCTGAGGTGGCAGAGCCAAGTTCAGGACACTGGTCCACAAGAGACCTCCCAGCTCCACGTAATATCAAATGGCGAAAATCTCTCAGACATCTTCATCTCAACGCCAAGACCCAGCTCCACTCAATGACCAGCAAGCTACAGTGTGAGACACCCTACGCCAAACAACTAGCAAGACAGGAACACAACCCCATCCATTAGCAGAGAGGCTGCCTAAAATCGTAATAAGGCCACAGACACCCCAAAACACACCACCAGACATGGACCTGCCCACCAGAAAGACAAGATCCAACCTCATCCACCAGAACACAGGCACTAGTCCCCTCCACCAGGAAGCCTACACAACCCACTGAAGCCTACACAACCCACTGAATCAACCTTAGCCACTGGGGACAGACACCAAAAACAACGGGAACTACAAACCAGCAGCCTGCAAAAAGGAGACCCCCAAAACAGTAAGTTAAGCAAAATGAGAAGACAGAGAAACACACAGCAGAAGAAGGAGCAAGGGAAAAACCCACCAGACCTAACAAATGAAGAGTAAATAGGCAGCCTACCTGAAAAAGAATTCAGAATAATGATATTAAAGATGATCCAAAATCTTGGAAGTAGAATGGAGATAATACAAGAAACGTTTAACAAGGACCTAGATAAACTAAAGAGCAAACAAACGATCATGAAAAACACAATAAATGACATTAAAAATTCTCTAGAAGGGATCAATAGCAGAATAACTGAGGCAGAATAGTGGAAATAACTACTGAAGAGCAGAATAAAGAAAAAAGAATGAAAAGAATTGAGGACAGTCTCAGAGACCTCTGGGACAACATTAAATGCACCCACATTCGAATTATAGGGGTCCCAGAAGAAGAGAAAAAGAAAGGGACTGAGAAAATATTTGAAGAGATTATACTTGAAAACTTCCCTAATATGGGAAAGGAAATAGTTAATCAAGTCCAGGAAGCACAGAGAGTCCCATACAGGATAAATTCAAGGAGAAACACGCCAAGACACATATTAATCAAACTATCAAAAATTAAATACAAAGAAAAAATACTAAAAGCAGCAAGGGAAAAGCAACAAATAACACACAGGCAATCCCCATAAGGTTAACAGCTGATCTTTCAGCAGAAACTCAGCAAGCCAGAAGGGAGTAGCAGGACATATTTAAAGTGATGAAGGAGTAAAACCTACAACCAAGATTACTCTACCCAGCAAGGATCTCATTCAGCTTTGACGGAGAAATTAAAACCTTTACAGACAAGCAAAAGCTAAGAGAATTCAGCACCACCAAACCAGCTTTACAACAAATGTTAAAGGGACTTCTCTAGGCAGGAAACACAAGAGGAGGAAAAGACCTACAATAATAAACCCAAAACAATTAAGAAAATGGTAATAGGAACATACATATCGATAATTACCTTAAATGTAAATGGATTAAATGCTCCAACCAAAAGACATAGACTGGCTGAATGGATACAAAAACAAGACCCGTGTATATGCTGTCTACAAGAGACCCACTTCAGACCTAGGGACACATACAGACTGAAAGTGAGGGGATGGAAAAAGATATTCCATGCAAATGGAAATCAAAAGAAAGCTGGAGTAGCAATTCTCATATCAGACAAAATAGACATTAAAACAAAGACTATTACAGGAGAGAAAGAAGGACACTACATAATGATCAAGGGATTAATCCAAGAAGAAGACATAACAATTGTAAATATTTATGCACCCAACATAGGAGCACCTCAATACATAAGGCAAATACTAACAGCCATAAAAGGGGAAATCGACAGTAACACAATCATAGTAGGGGACTTGAACACCCCACATTCACCAACGGACAGGCCATCCAAAATGAAAATAAATAAGGAAACACAAGCTTTAAATGATACATTAAGCAAGATGGACTTAATTGATATTTATAGGACATTCCATCCAAAAACAACAGAATACACATTCTTCTCAAGTGCTCATGGAACATTCTCCAGGATAGATCATATCTTGGGTCACAAATCAAGCCTTGGTAAATTTAAGAAAATTGAAATCATATCAAGTATCTTTTCTGACCACAATGCTATGAGACTAGATATCAATTACAGGAAAAAATCTGTAAAAAATACAAACACATGGAGGCTAAACAACACACTACTTAATAACCAAGAGATCACTGAAGAAATCAAAGAGGAAATCAAAAAATACCTAGAAACAAATGACAATGAAAACACGACGACCCAAAGCCTATGGGATGCAGCAAAAGCACTTCTAAGAGGGAAGTTTATAGCAATACAATCCTACCTTAAGAAACAAGAAACATCTCAAATAAACAACCTAACCTTACACCTAAAGCAATTAGAGAAAGAAGAACAAAAAAAACCCCAAAGCTAGCAGAAGGAAAGAAATCATAAAGATCAGATCACAAATAAATGAAAAAGAAATGAAGGCAATGATAGCAAAGATCAATAAAACTAAAAGCTGGTTCTTTGAGAAGATAAACAAAATTGATAAACCATTAGCCAGACTCATGAAGAAAAAAAGGGAGAAGACTCAAATCAATAGAATTAGAAATGAAAAAGGAGAAGTAACAACTGACACTGCAGAAATACAAAGGATCATGTGAGATTACTACAAGCAACTCTATGCCAATAAAATGGACAACCTGGAAGAAATGGACAAATTCTTAGAAATGCACAACTTCCGAGACTGAACCAGGAAGAAATAGAAAATATGAACAGACCAATCACAAGCACTGAAATTGAAACTGTGATTAAAAATCTTCCAACAAACAAAAGCCCAGGACCAGATGGCTTCACAGGAGAATTCTATCAAATATTAGGGAAGAGCTAACACCTATCCTTCTCAAACTCTTCCAAAATATAGCAGAGGGAGGAACACTCCCAAACTCATTCTATGAGGCCACCATCACCCTGATATCAAAACCAGACAAAGATGTCACAAAGAAAGAAAACTACAGGCCAATATCACTGATGAACATAGATGCAAAAATCCTCAACAAAATACTAGCAAACAGAATCCAACAGCACATTAAAAAGATCATACACCATGATCAAGTGGGGTTTATCCCAGGAATGCAAGGATTCTTCAATATATGCAAATCAATCAACGTGATACATCATATTAACAAATTGAAGGAGAAAAACCATATGATCATCTCAATAGATGCAGAGAAAGCCTTCGACAAAATTCAACACCCATTTATGATAATAACCCTCCAGAAAGTAGGCATAGAGGGAACTTACCTCAACATCATAAAGGCCATAGATGACAAACCCACAGCCAACATCATCCTCAATGGTGAAAAACTGAAACCATTTCCACTAAGATCAGGAACAAGACAAGGTTGCCCACTCTCACCACTATTATTCAACATAGTTTTGGAAGTGTTAGCCACAGCAATCAGAGAAGAAAAAGAAATAAAAGGAATCCAAATCGGAAAAGAAGAAGTAAAGCTGTCACTGTTTGCAGATGACATGATACTATACATAGAGAATCCTAAAACTGCCACCAGAAAACTACTAGAGCTAATCAATGAATTTGGTAAAGTAGCAGGATACAAAATTAATGCACGGAAATCTCTTGCATTCCTATATACTAATGATGAAAAATCTGAAAGTGAAATTAAGAGAACACTCCCGTTTACCATTGCAACAAAAAGAATAAAATACCTAGGAATAAACCTACCTAAGGAGACAAAAGACCTGTATGCAGAAAATTATAAGACACTGATGAAAGAAATTAAAGATGATACAAATAGATGGAGAGATATACCATGTTCTTGGGTTGGAAGAATCAACATTGTGAAAATGAGTATACTACCCAAAGCAATCTACAGATTCAATGCAATCCCTATGAAATTACTACTGGCATTTTTCACAGAACTAGAACAAAATATTTCACAATTTGTATGGAAACACAAAAGATCCCAAATAACCAAAGCGATCTTGAGAAAGAAAAACGGAGCTGTAGGAATCAGGCTCCCTGACTTCAGACTATACTAGAAAGCTACAGTAATCAAGACAGTATGGTACTGGCACAAAAACAGAAATATAGATCAATGGAATAGGATAGAAAGCCCAGAGATAAACCCATGCACATATGGTCACCTTATCTTTGATAAAGGAGGCCAGAATATACAGTGGAGAAAAGACAGCCTCTTCAATAAGTGGTGCTGGGAAAACTGGACAGCTACATGTAAAAGAATGAAATTAGAACATTCCCTAACACCATACACAAAAATAAACTTAAAATGGACTAAAGACCCAAATGTAAGGCCAGACACTTTCAAACTCTTGGAGGAAAACATTGGCAGAACACTCTATGACATAAATCACAGCAAGATCCTTTTTGACCCACCTCCTAGAGAAATAAAACAAAAATAAACAAATGGGACCTAATGAAACTTAAAAGCTTTTACACAGCACAGGAAACCATAAACAAGGCGAAAAGACAAGCCTCAGAATGGGAGAAAATATTTTTGCAAATGAAGCAACTGACAAAGGATTAATCTCCAAAATACACAAGCAGCTCATACAGCTCAATATCAAAAAAACAAACAACCCAATCCAAAAATGGGCAGAAGACCTAAATAGACATTTCTCCAAGGAAGATATACAGATTGCCAACAAACACATGAAAGAATGCTCAACATCATTAATCATTAGAGAAATGCAAATCAAAACTACAATGAGATATCATCTCACACCGGTCAGAATGGCCATCATCAAAAAATCTACAAACAATAAATGCTGGAGAGGGTGTGGAGAAAAGGGAACCCTCTTGCACTGTTGGTGGGAATGTAAATTGATACAGTCACTATGGAGAACAGTATGGAGTTTCCTTTAAAAACTAAAAATAGAACTACCATACAACCCAGCAATCCCACTACTGGGCATATACCCTGAGAAAACCATAATTCAAAAAGAGTCATGTACCAAAATGTTCATTGCAGCTCTATTTACAATAGCCAGGACATGGAAGCAACCTAAGTGTCCATCAACAGATGAATGGATAAAGAAGATGTGGCACATATATACAATGGAATATTACTCAGCCATAAAAAGAAACGAAACTGAGTTATTTGTAGTGAGGTGGATGGACCTAGAGTCTGTCATACAGAGTGAAGTAAGTCAGAAAGAGAAAAACAAATACCGTATGCTAACACACATATATGGAATCTAAAAAAAAAAAAAATCGTCATGAAGAACCTAGGGGCATGACGGGAATAAAGACACAGACTTACTAGAGAATGGACTTGAGGATACGGGGAAGGGTAAGGGTAAGCAGGGACAAAGTGAGAGAGTGGCATGGACATATATACACTACCAAACATAAAATAGAAAGGTAGTGGGAAGCAGCCACATAGCACAGGGCGATCAGCTCGGTGCTTTGTGACCACCTAGAGGGGTGGGATAGGGAGGGTGGGAGGGAGGGAGACGCAAGAGGGAAGAGATATGGGGACATATGTATATGTATAATGATTCACTTTGTTATAAAGTAGAAACTAACACACCATCGTAAAGCAATTATCCTCCAATAAAGATGTTAAAACACACACACACACACAAAAATAAAAACAGTGAAGTTAAAACAGTTTTTGGTTTTTTTTTTTTTAAACAAATAACCGTCTCTTAACGTTGTAAACGTAAAACAGAGAACAGGAAGTTCTCTTCTGGAAGTATAACATAATGAATATCCTTCTGTTCAGTAATAAGGTTACTTAAGAAGTAAGGACTGAAAGAGAGATGGGAAGGAAGGAAGGTGGACAGAGAAAGGGTAGTGTTAGGAGACAAAGGTAGAGAAGGCAGGGGAAGGAAAGGAGAGAGAAGTGAGCAGGTCCAGGAGTTAGCGATACGGACTTTCCATGGGCCTGTTTAAACGCCCTCCCACTTCTGAGCAACCATTAACATGTCCTTGGGGAAAGATTACTCCTCCATCTCTTGTTTAAGTTCTCACTTTTCACATCCCCTTATCTGGACCTGGCCCTTCCCACCAGCTGCTGTTTTGGGCACCGTTCCCTTCTCTGCGAGGTCTCACCACTCCTCATAGCTGTGCGCTGCCCTCCCGTCTGCAGCCTGAGTGTTCCCAGCAGCCTGCACACCTGCCTCTATCACCATTTACTTTCCCACTTGGAAAACTGCACCCACAACTTGCCCCTGGACATTCTCTCGGATTCTGTTTCTCAGAAAAGTGAGCTGGGAACTCCTCCCTCACTTCTAATTTAAAGCAATGAAACCCCAGATGGCTAGAGTCTTTCCTGGAACCTTCATTTTCTCTCCTCTCTCCTTCTCTCCTTCCTTCTTCGATTCCTTTTCTGCTTTTCTTTCTCCCTTCTCTCAGCTTGAAATGGGAAAAAAAAAATTAAGATGTGCAATAATGCTTCCAAACAATGATCATCTTTTTCACTCTTCTTCCTTCCAATAAAGTCACCACTAAGTATTTGAATATGGAAGAAGGGAAGAGGAAAAGGAGGAAAAAGGGGAAAATCAGACTGCTCTCTGGTACAGGCAGGAGAAACCCTTTAGAGTGCTGTGTGATCATCCAGAAGTCAAAGAATCAAATTAAAGCTGTTAATCACTAGTTTGTTCTCTATATCTATGAGTCTGCTGCTTTTTTGTTATATTCACTAGCTTGTTGTATTTTTTAGATTCCACATATAAGTGATATCATACAGTATTTGTCTTTCTCTGTCTGACTTATTTCACTTAGCATAATGCCCTCCAAGTCCACCCATGTTGCTGCAAATGGCACAATTTCATTCTTTTTTATGGCTGAGTAGTATTCCATTGTATATATATACCACATCTTCTTTATCCACTCATCTGTTTATGGATAGATTGCTTAGGTTGCTTCCATATCTTGGCAATTGTAAATAATGCAGATATGAACATTGGGATGCATGTATTGTTTCAAATTAGTGTTTTTGTTTTTTTCAGATATACACCCAGGAGTGGAATTGCTAGTCATATGGTAGTGAATATAACAAAAAAGAAGCAAACTCACAGATATAGAGAACAAACTAGTGGTTACCAGTGGGGAGAGGGAAGTGGAGAGGGGCAATGTAGGGGTAGGGGATTAAGAGGTACAAACTATTATACGTAAAATAAGCTATAATGATATATTGTACAACGTGGGGAATATAGCTAATATTTTATAATAACTATAAGTGGAATATAACCTTTAAAAATTGTGACTCACTATATTGTACACCTGTAACTTATATAACACTGTATATCAACTATACTTCAATTAAAAAAAAAAGCTCTTAAAAAGCAATGGAACCCCTGCCCACTGTTGTTTCTCTACCTCACACACATGTGGTATATATATATATATATATATATATATACACACACACACACATACATACCACATCTTTTTTATCCATTCATCATTTAGGTTCCATATCTTGGCTACTGTGAATAGTGCTGCTATGAACATAGGTGTGCATGTACCATTTTGAATTATAGTTTTCTCCAGCTATATGCCCAGGAGTGGTCAGACAGAGAAAGACAAATACCATACGATATCACTTATATATGGAATCTAAAATAAGACACAAATGAATTTATCTACAAAAGAGAAACAGACTCACAGAAATAGAGAACAGACTTGTGGTTGCCAAGGGAGTGTGTTGGTGGGGGAGGGATGGATTGGGAATTTGGGATTAGTAGATGCAAATGATCATATATAGAATGGATAAACGACAAGGTCCTACTGTATAGAACAGAGAACTATATTCAATATCCTATGATAATGGAAAAGAATATTAAAAAAGAATGTATACATATATGTATAACTGAATCACTTTGCTGTACAGTAGAAATGAACACAGCATTGTAACTCAACTACACTTCAGTTTAAAAACAAACAGAAAAACAATAAAACAACGGCTCTGAATGTCTGACGAGCTATAGAATGCATGTTTAAATCTCTGCAAGCTCCCTTGTATTAGGATCTTCAAAGCAACAACCGCAGGCCCACCTGTAGGAGGCGGATTTCTAAGATGGCCCCCAAAGATCCCTGCATCGTGGAGTTCATGCCCTTGTGTAATCTCTCCCTCTCCCTTGAGTGGGGGTTAGACCTAGTGACTCACCTCTGATGAATATGACACATATGATGGGATGTCACTTCCAAGATGAGGTTATAAAGATTGTGACTTCATCTGGCTGCACTCTCCCGACTTCTCTCTCACTTGCTCACTCTGAGGAAGCCGGGTGCCACGTTGTCAGCTGCCTTACAGAGAAGCCCACAGGCCAAGGAACTAGGGGTGGCCTGTGGCCCACAGCCAGCAAGGAACTGAAGCTGTCAGTCCAACATCCCCCAAGGGACTAAATTCCACCAGCGACCCCTGAGTAAGCTTGGAAGCAGATCCTGACCCAGTCAAGTCTTGAGCTAGCTGGGACCCCAGTCAACACTTCGACTGCAGCCTTGTGAGAGAAACTGAGCTGGAGACTTAGGTGAGCCAGGCCTGGATTTCTGACCAATAGAAACTGCAAGATAACAAATGTGTGCTCTTTAAAGCTGCTAAGTTTGGGGGTAATTTGTTACACAGCAATAAACTCTTAGTATGCTACCTTCTAAGTTAACTCTTCCTTTAATGGGGTCCTCTTGGTATCTCAATATACCTAGGTGGGGCTCGTGATTTGCTTACCATAAGTCACATTTTGCACCTAGAAAATAATATTTTAGTAAGATTCTTTTGAACTACGTGGGAAGGGAAAGCTGTGTTTCCTACAAGCACTAGAACACAATCATTATTCCTTCTCTACCCATCCTTCCTAGACCAGCTTGGTCCTATCTCTTCACAGCATGTCCAGACTTGTAGAGTACCCTATGCTGACCTATATAATTCGTTTTTCTCCTACATGTTCTCTGTATGATTACACATCCGTCAGGCTGGATTGTATTGTTTTATGATGTAGTGGCTGTGATTTCATTTAGTTCCCTGGACCAAGCAGGTAATCATGAGTTACTTGATTATTAACCTTGGAAAAAAATCAAATAGTTTATGTGGACTCCTTAGTGAGTTCGTGCTCATCTGTATACTTTTGTTTGCTTATTACCGCCTGGTCAGTTGATGACAGGTTGCAAAACAAGCCGAAACATCCTCTCACTGGAAGTCTCACGAGACTAATGCTCATTTCTAATGTCAAGATTATCACAAGAAGTTTTTTTAATGAAATTAAACCCATGTGAAATATGTAATACAAATTGTTTTCTGGACAATAGCAACTAGTAGCTAACATTTCTATTCTTTCTCTTTGCCAAACATCGTTTTAAGTGTTCTTCTTCTTTTTTTTTTTTTTTTTTGTTTTTTGGCTGTGTTGGGTCTTCGTTTCTGTGCGAGGGCTTTCTCCAGTTGCGGCAAGCGGGGGCCACTCCTCATCGCGGTGCGCGGGCCTCTCACTATCATGGCCCCTGTTGTTGCGGAGCACAGGCTCCAGTCGCGCAGGCTCAGCAGCCGCGGCTCATGGGCTCAGCCGCTCCGCGGCATGTGGGATCCTCCCAGACCAGGGCTCGAACCCGTGTCCCCTGCACTGGCAGGCAGACTCTCAACCACTGCGCCACCAGGGAAGCCCCCAAGTGTTCTTCTTGTACGAACCCAGGTTTCTGAGATTCAGATGAAAAATCTAGTGAATAATTGAAGGATAAGGTTCAAATAATTTTTAAACCTAAGGAGCTGAAATATATAAATCAAATCATGTTAGGGGTTGGGTTACGCCCAGCAATTTTTACAAAGTGATTTAAAAAACATGATATATATTAAGCTGTCTCTAGTGTAATATTTTAGCTTTAGCGGGAGCTAAATTGCATGTGTGAGTGGTGGTAACGGTGGTGGTGATGGTGGCGGTGGTGATGCTTGTGGTGGTGTTAGTGGTGTGGCTATTTCATCCTTTCCAAGGTTAACAGTCAAGTAATTCATGATTACTTACCATATTCCCAGGGGCCCAAATGAAGTCTGCTACTCCACCATAAGACAATACAGTCAGCCTGACAGATGTGCAATAAGAAAGCATAAGAATATAAAGAAGTTGAACTGCGCGTGTGATATTGGGATGCTCCAGAAGTTTGGGAAGGTTTTTGCGAAAGACGGGACTGAGCTGGTCTGGGAAGGATGGGTAGAGAAGAAATAATGAGTGTGTTTCAGTACTGGGAAACACAGTTTTCCTTTCCCAGGTAGTTCAAAAGAATATTTTTTTTGATGCTTGAAGGAGGTTATATAAGAAGAAGTGAAAAGCAATTGCTCTCTCATGAGTGCAGTCCCCTTGGCTTGAAGGTGTCCTAGGGAGTGACTATTCCAGCACGAGGCAAACACTGGTGACGTAGAGGAGCTGCATTAGTTATCTTTTCCTTCTCTCAGGCCAGGTTATGGGAGGGGTAGGGAGGCTTGGGCTTGCGAAGGATGTGAGCGTGGCCTCATGCCTCTGGGTGCATAAATGTTGCCGAGGAAGGGCATGTGACTGTGCTCAGCTTGACCTCAGGTGGTCTTTAGAGAAGCAGGAACGTTCCCCCCGTGTGTCTCCTAGGTGAGTGGGAACAGCCGTCACCATGTCCACCTGCTGACTCACAACCCTGGGAGCTCCCTGGGTGAGATCTGAAACTGGACCTATACATGGAGGGCAAGGAGAGACCGAAGAAAGAGGAGGCCCACTCCAGATTGGTAGGTGGCAGGTTTAATAAGCAAGGGAACATCCGAGGCTTGTCTTAGGCAGCTGTGAGATGAGTAAATCTCAGCATCCTCTCCTCAGAATCTTAAAAGTTTATATAGAAGCCTTAACTGGGTTCGGTTATGTATTTATTCCAACAGGCACCTTACCCTCTCACAGCTACATTCTTGAAACGGCTGCTAGAATGGGAATAGGAGGCAGCTGTACATCCCAAGGACAGGGGAGGCGGGTGAGGGATCTCTGATTGCCCGGGGTCAGCTTGCCGGTCAAGCAGTCATGTCCTTTTGATGACCTCCTCCAACACCACCTTAATAAAATAACAACTAGGTACTGTTACAATTGAATCCTTCAATTTCAGTGACAGGACATGAAAATTTCTCACTCACCTAACAATGCCGCGTTCTCGTAGGCGGGGAGCTTTCCTCAGCTTGGCAATTTGAGGACCCAGGGCCCTTCCATCTTGAGCTGCCAATCCCAGGACCATGGAGATCTCTGCTTCTGGCTGGAAGAAGGGGAAAGAGAGGGTGAGGAAGCGTTTTCTTCTTAATTTCCTTGGCCCACAAGTGACCTGATCATTTCTGTTCATTCTACAAGAAGTACATACATGACCCCACCTAGATCCTAGATGCAAGGAAGGTAAGGAAATGCAGCCCCTGTGTGTGTGTGTGTGTGTGCCACTTTCTGGTGACAAGTCTATACTATCGATAGGGGGGCATGAATCTCAGTTGGACAGGTGACTGTCTTTGGCAAACCCACATTACAGGTAAGACATAGAGGTGCATAAATGTTAAAAGTTCAAGATGATATGACTTGTTAATGGCAAAGTTAGGGCTGGAACTCAGCCTCTTTTTTCTCCCTCAGAAAACAGGGTGGGAATTCCTTGGTATAAAAACAGTGGACAGCCATAAAAAGAAACGAAACTGTTACTTGTAGTGAGGTGGATGGACCTAGAGTCTGTCATACAGAGTGAAGTAAGTCAGAAAGAGAAAAACAAATACCGTATGCTAACACATATATATGGAATCTAAAAAAAAAAAAATGTTCATGAAGAACCTAGGGGCAAGACGGGAATAAAGACGCAGACCTAGTAGAGAATGGACTTGAGGACATGGGGAGGGGGAAGGGTAAGCTGGGACAAAGTGAGAGAGTGGCATGGACATATATACACTACCAAATGTAAAATAGATAGCTAGTGGGAAGCAGCTGCATAGCACAGGGAGATCAGCTCGGTGCTTTTTGTCCCCCTAGAGGGGTGGGATAGGGAGGGCGGGAGGGAGGCTCAAGAGGGAGGAGATATGGGGATATATGTATACATATAGCTGATTCACTTTGTTATACAGCAGAAACTAACACACCACTGTAAAGCAATTATACTCCAATAAAGATGTTAAAAAAATAAAAAAGAGAGACAGGCATTACAAAAACCTAAAAAAAAAAAAAAAAGAGTGGAAAAGAGAGGACGAGGAGCTTCTGTGACCACAGACATGGGCAGCATGGGCCTCCCCTCCCTGGACTCCTATTTCTAAGGTCTGCCTCCCTAGGCTTTGCAAGTAAGTTTTTATATATTTAAATGTGCCACCTGCTGATTGTCTGTGAGAATGATTTCCTGAAAGCAGTGGGTTTCACATTTTAGTGAATGGCATCAGAATCACCTGGAATGTTTGCAAAACATGCAGATCCCCAGGCCCCACAGGGGCAGCTGGCTTGATAACACATTCTTTCTTGGCTCTGTTGCCCACTCCACTACTGGGCCCTCCTTCACCTCTTAAATAACCTACCTGCCCTTAAATCCTTGTCTCAGGTTGTGCTTCTGGGGGAGCCCAGCTGAAGCCAGCAGGATGCACGTACACTGTGCCGTAGATTCCCCTCTCAGGAAATCCCTCCCTTTGGCTCCTGCATGCAGGGGTGAGCTGACGGTGCAGGGAGGGGCGCACTGCTGTCATGTCCCTCACTGGCCCTGTCTATCGGTCTCACACGTCTGATCTTGCTTCCAGGAGCCAGGGCTTTCACAAACTGAGCAAACCCCACATGGTACACTCACCACCACTTGCAGATGGTCTAATAAAAAACTATATATATATTGTCTGAGTTTCCAGAAGAAACAAATTGTATTCCCACTTTGCCCTGTTAGCTTTGCTCCATGTGGGAGCTTCATGCTGTCAGTATGCCTCCTGAGTGAGTAGCCTGCAAAATTTGAGTCTCAATGATTACCCCAAAGCAGGAATTGTGGCATAAGTCTCCATGTGTGAAATACATATCACAGCTTGAGTTAAATGGACCCCAAACATATGGCATTGTTTTTTGCATTATCTAACACACGGGCAGTTTTTCACATGGAAATCAATGGAAATCAATGGAAAAATGAGGAGATTATAGGCAAATCTTCTTTGAGGATTAACTGTCTGGAAATAGATTTGGTTTGCATAAATATTTGGGGGTGGGATGGATGATGAGGTCAGACACTTTCCAAAGACACATTTCATATCATGGTGGGGTAGCCCAAGGTGAGACCAGGCTGGTGACTCTGGAATCAGCTGCTGACACAGGCTGCAGCAGAGGGTGAGTGGAGCCGTGGGGTCTGAGCCTGATGAGTCCGGGCTGGACTGCCTAGTGTGACCATGTGAGTGTTACTGGCAGGGACCAATGACTTGTGGAGACAGTCTCGCTTCCTGTGCCCTGATGTGGCTATCAGTCTGGCTGGATTCTGACCTGTATATGAGCTTGTCACTTGCTCAGGGGCCACCAGATAAAGTCATTGGAAACACTCTGGAATATGTAGAGTGAATTTATTCCCTATTGACCAGATTCCATGTCAGATTGGGATGATGGCCCCATTCTGACTTTCAAGAGTTAAAGGTGATGTAAAACTGAACGTCAGAATTATACTTTCCCTAGTAGAGACCAGTTCTGCTCCTCTCTCAGAGGGCTGCACCAGAAAATGCACGATGTGCATGCAGGACCCCAGTTCTCTGCAGGTAGTGATCAACAGGGGAAGGAGAAAAGCAGGCTCATTAGGCATTTCTCTCCTGAGCAGGTCACTCAGTCTTGTCAGGCCTCCAAAGCCACAACCGGCTGTGCTGTCCTTGTTCCTGAGATGGGCCCACCAGAGTGCCAGGGTGCTGCCCTCCATGCTCACCTGGGTGACAACACTCCTGGGGCCAGAGCTGGCCTCTAGCAGACGCTGAGGACTACGGTGCTGTCAGCAGCTCTGTGGGCACAGGGTACCTTTGGGCTTGCTCTGCCTGCCCTCTCCTTCGTGTCCTTTTGCCCCCAAATGTATTTTTTTTTTAAGAAGAGACATATGTTTCCTTCTTCCCTTCCTCCTTTCTTTCTTTCAATATTTATTTATTTATTTATTTTTGGCTGCGTCGGGTCTTAGTTGTGGCACTTGGGCTCTCTAGTTGTGGCGTGGGCTTAGTTGCCCCGCGACATATGGGATCTTTGTTTCCTGACTGGGGATCGAACCACTGGAGTCGCCTGCATTGCAAGACGGATTCTTTTTTTTTTTTATTTTTAATTCTCCTATTAGTCTTTATTATTATTTTTTTAACATCTTTATTGGAGTATAATTGCTTTACAATGGTGTGTTAGTTTCTGCTTTATAACAAAGTGAATCAGTTATACATATACATATGTTCCCATATCTCTTCCCTCTTGCGTCTCCCTCCCTCCCACTCTCCCTATCCCACCCCTCTAGGTGGTCACAAAGCACCAAGCTGATCTCCCTGTGCTATGCGGCTGCTTCCCACTAGCTATCTATTTTACATTTGGTAGTGTATATATGTCCATGCCACTCTCTCACCCTGTCACATCTTCCCCCTCCCCCTCCCCATATCCTCAAGTCCATTCTCTAGTAGGTCTGTGTCTTTATTCCCCAGCAAGGCGGATTCTTAACCACTGGACCACCAGGGAAGTCCCTCCCCCCAAATGTATTAAGGCACACATAGAAAAGGGTTTACAGAGGGACTTATTCACACACCTGCATTACTCTGCTGAGCCAGATGGCGCCAGTCTGCAGTGTGGGGTGGGGTGGGCTGTCTACTATGGACATCAGGCTGCTCAGCTTACCTTCACACTTCTGGGGGAAGAGGGAGCCCTTCCAGTTCATAAGAAAGTTCCCCAAACTTCATGGGCAGGCATGTGACTCATGAGCCCTCCCAGCCCCATCTCTGTGTCAATGAAGGCTTCTTCTCTGTTTGCTCCTTCCCTGCCCCAGGCTGCACTGCCCGCTGGTCACTCCCTCAAGGCTGTGCTGTGCATTCACAGTGAATTGAGGATCCCGGTATAGAAACTTGAGGACAGGGGATCCAGCCTATTTTATCTCTCCAAACTCTCCATCCTCTCTCCAGGTGGTTGCAGCCATAAAATAATGATTCTACAATCGAATAGCTAGCTCCTCATGTGGTGATGAGAGAGGGAAGGGAAAGCAATGGGAAGAGATGGAAATGAAAGGAGACATGATCTCATGGGCTGGAAACCTGTAGATTTTTTTCTAAGTGACAAAGGGCGAGGGTGGCTTTATGAAAGAGGAAACTTGGTACCCTAACACCAGCCTTGGGAAAAGCAACAGCCTCAGAGAGAAAGTGTGTACGGGCTTGGAAGCCAGGCTGCTCTGATTTCTGGCTCTAGTGCTTTCTAGCTGTGTCTCTAAGCCTCGGTTTCCTTCACCTGTAGAGTGGACTTAATAATTTTGATCACCTCAGAGTTGGTGTGAGAATGAAAGAAGCCCACGCCGGATAAGCAATATACAGAATAACGCAGGGTACCTGTCATGATGTTATGAAGTTCATGATGCTTAGGAAGTTGGAATTCATTGCAGAGATGCGACCGGGGGTAGAGGGCCTGCCTTGCACCGGGCCTGTCCTCCCCTCCTCCATCCTCCCCATCTCCTGCTGGCTGTCTCCCTCTCCCCCAGCGTTCCCGCGCGGTCTGGGCGGTGGGGAGAGGCGGCACTTCCTCCCTGGCTCACCCGGCGGCCAAGGCGGGAGGTCAGGCCTGGGGCGCCGGCTGCAGTTGCGCGCGGACGCCTCTAGATGGAACTTTCTCACCAACACAAGGTCGGGCGGGCCGCAGCTTCCCGGGCGCTGGGAGGCGAGGGGCTCCTTCTCTCCTTCGCCCCGGGCAGGTGTGGGGTTCCTGGGCAGTAACTCGTGGGGAGTGCCTCTGGACCGTGCCTGTCGAGTCCGGCGGGCTTCCATCGGCTGAGTTTCCCCTCGGGAACCCAGGAGCTGCGCGGCGCGGGTCCCCAGGATTTTCCCGCCCCGTATCTGCAGCTACTTGAATCAGCTCAATAAGATGCCGGTCACCGTGCCGGCCCGCGCCCCCTTCTGCGCAGGGCCCGCAGCGGCCCGATCTTCCGTCCATGCTCGGGCTGTGGGGGTTCTGTAGGCTGCGCCCCGAGAGCCGCGGGCTGGGGGCGGGGAGACGATCGCCCGGTGCCGCGGGGCAGGATAAATGGCCGGGCGGTAGCGCGGCGCGAGCAAACTTTGCAGGGGAAGCGCGCAGCTGAAGGCTTTACTTTGAGCATCCCCAACAAGAAAACGTGGGGCGGGACACGTGCCGTCTACCGTGTATTCTACACGGTGACCCTTTTCGTGACCTATTGCTCACGAAGGTGAGCCCCGGGCTCGTGGTCCCGACTACGTGCTCCGGGGTGGCCTTCGTGCGGCGCTTCCCGCGCGTGTCCCGGGCTCGTCTGGCAGTCGGAGGCGCTCCTCTCCTTCACAGCCTTATTCCTACTTACAGCCGCCCGCACTTCTTCCTACCCTCCCCGCACCCGCTCAGTCTTTGGGTCCTTCCTTTTTTTTTGTCGGGGGCGGGGCGGATGCAGTGATTTTTAAAATCAGAACTATTGACATTTCTGGTCCCCGCATCGCTGAGGGCTGATGTAGCGCGGAGGGAAATCTGCCGGCCGAGTGTCCCTCTCCCTGCCCGCACCCGGGCAGAACCGAGACACCGAAATCCGAAATCCAGGGGCTCCCGCCCCTCGGGATTCCTCCTCCTGCTTCCCGAAGTGACTGGTTGGCGCGAAGCGATTGGCGATCCCTGGCGCGACCCCGGCCGCGGCTCCCCGCACCGCGCCGGGTGAATGGCCGCGGGCGGAGGATCTGGAGGCGCCGGGCGCAGGCCAATCGCGGCCGCCGGTGGGAGTATTTGTTATTCACATGGAAGAGACTTGGCGCCGGCTGGGCCAGCTCAGCCCCCTCAGCCCGGAGACCAGCCACAAGTGCGGCCGCGGTGCTCGCCTCGAGCGGCGGCGGCGGCGGCGGCGCTGACATGGAGCAGCGGGCCCCCCGCGGGCTTCCTCACCGCGCCCTCTGTGGGGAGCAGGGTAAGGCTCGCCGAGCAGCGGAGAGAGGAAAAGAGAAGAGCAAGTGCCGAACCACATGCAAAAAAAGCCCCCACCCCCGAACTCTCCCCAAAGGCTGTGCCTGAGGAAAAAAGAGAATTCCCCCGTTTTGATTCCCCTTTCCGTTTTCTTCCCTAGAACCGTTCAGTGGACGGCCAGGTGCATCGTTCCTTCCCAGATCACTTTAGTGATTTGCTTTTCCTGGGCACAAGTAGATGGCCTTGCACACCCGGAGTCCGGGAGAGAACTGGTGGGCGGAGGTGACGGGAATGGAAGGCGAGGGAGAGTGGGCACCAGGGGGCGAGGGGCTGGCCGGGCATCGGAGCTTGATTGGGTGTCTGTTGATTTTACGTTGCAAAGAACAAGGCAGCCACCCCTCTTATCTTCCCATGATTACATTCCAGTGAGGAGGTTCAGAAAAGAGGCAGGCTTAGCATGGAACTCCCAGGGCTTGGAGATGTGGTCCCCCAAAAGTTTAGTCGGCGAATGGGAGACTGAAGGGTGACGGGAAGGGGCAGGCGCGCCTAGGGTGCTCGGATGGGGCGTGCGGCGGCAGGACTGTAAAGCGCTCCTTCCGCGGATTGCCTGCCCCGTGTGACCTCCTGGACCTGCCCTGGCGGAATCCGGACTTGCCCCCCGAGATGACGAGGTACCTCCGTTCCGCGAATCTGACGGGAGGGATTTCCGAAGTTAGAGGCTTCTGGGATGAGTTGGGGTAACCCCCGCCTTCCTGAGCGTGCGGCTGGATGAATGTCTAAGCAGGATCTAGGGAAGATGGGGGTCGCGGGGGAAGCCAGGTGGTTTGGGGGTTCTCGAGACCCCACGTCCCCACACAGCGTACGTGTGGTATGCCTGAGCTTGCGTTCCCCGAGTTAGTCCGGCGAGGTTGGGGTTTCCGCGCCCCCCTTTTGCGGCTTTCAGGAAAACACTGGAGTTCCGTGTCCTGCTGGGGGTGGGAGGAGGAGTAATGGTCTCGGGGATCTTGAGTTTAAACGACGAAGGCAATGCCCCCGACAGCACCTACGAAGCACCTGCGGCCAGCGTGGCCCCAGTTTGGCTGGGACCCGCGCAGGGTGTGGGCGCTCGCGGCGGCCAGGTGCGGCGGGGGCGGAGGCGCTCCCTGCCCTGCAGCGCGCGGACCCCGGAGCCCCGGGCGCGCCGGGGGACTGGGGCGGCGCCGGAATACCCCGGCGGCGCGGGAAAGGCAAGGGGAACCGGGTACTTCTCCTAAGGCCCTGGCTCTACCCGGAGCCAGCGTTCAACAGACGAAGGAACAGAGAAGAAAAAGGAAGATGCGGCAGGGAAGAGGGGAGCGGGAGCGGGAGCGGGGGCGGGGTGAGTGGCTGCGGGCTGAGATAGAGGCAGAGGTGGAGAACCCTCCGAGCCGCGCCGAGAGCGAGCCCAGGGGCTCTGCCAAGCAGCTCGGAGATCTTCTGAGGTTCGTACAGTTGGTGAAAATGTAACAGAGTACCCCGCCCCCAAAACCCCGTCTGACACGCTTCCTCGGTGCGCATGAAATGCGGAGGGGGTGTGCGAGTCAGCCAACTGCGCAAGACGGCGCCCCCGACGCTTCCCTGAAGAATTGTTTCCCCCCGGGGCCCGGGATCAGAGGGTGTCTGCGCGCCCGGGAGGGCAGGGGTGAAAACAGACCCACCCGCCAGCTGCAGAAGCCCCAAACCCTCAGTCCCCGGAGCGAGTCCCGCCCGAGGAGGAAATGCCCTATTTGCCATTTGGGAGTGATCCTTTCCCACAGACCTGACGGCGTGGGAGTCTCGCAAACATCTAAGAATACACTGCCGTCTCGGCCACGACCGCGGTTGGATACAAATCCTGCCAACATCAGAACTGGAAAACAGGGTTGGTGGTGGAGATATCGATAAGGAAAATCATAAACGGGAGAAATGCATTCCGATGATAGCTGGTATTTTGCTTGAAAGAAAAAATAAAAAGAGAAAAAAGAGCCACCAGCAGGTAGATCTTGGATAAACAGTTTATTACACTTGACTATAATTTCCGTTTTCCGTTATGAAATTGTTTGTCAATAATTGCAAATGGCTACAGAAACCACTTTAGTGTACCTTGGTCCCTTGCTTATGAATAATGTCCTCAAAGATCTCTGTCGGAGACAGAACCAGCTGTGTGGAGTTCATTGCCTCTTTCTTGAAAATATGTGGTTTGATAATTTTGAAAAGCCTTACCCATCAGGGAAGATGAAGTAAGCTTTTTAAATGCAATTTCCCCATTTCAGAGTCAACTACAGGTTGTATCATACTTGAGATAAAGACAAAGAATTCTTGCTTTTAAATCAGGGATATGGGGAGAAATAGGTGAGGGGAGGCTCCCCAGGAGGGGATTTATCCAGAATAAAGAAAAAGGTGCTGAGAACACAGCTCTGTACTGTTATCTAAGCTCCATTTGTTCTACTTGGTTTGTGCTAGCTAGTTCTGCCCTCCTGCTCCTTTTACAAATTATTACTACTTAATAATGCTAAAAACATCTAAATCCAAAAGGAATAGATAAAAGGAAGAGTTGAGCTCCAGTGAGTGCAGGAGAAAGTTAGAGGTCTGGAGAGATGTGCTCTTTTCAAAGTTGGCTGGGCAGGTTGAAGCTGCTGCAGGGCTTGTTTAATTGGTATTTATGCAGCAAACAACCCGCAGACGTTCACTTTGGCAACATCTAGTGCCAATCATTGTGTAAGAGCGTTTCGCTGTCTTCAGGGCCTGAGGCACAGAACACTGTATACATGTGCTCGTGGTAGCAATGCTTTTTTCCTTCCAAGTTCCTTTCTCACAGTCTTCCTCCTGTAGTTAGAATACTCAACAGAAAGAGGACTTTGCTTTAGTCCAGAGAATGGGGTTGCCCTGTCTCAGTGTCTTAAAAAGAAATGGTTGCATGGATTTATCTCTTAGCTAGACCCACAGCAAAGATCCGACCGTATCTCGATGCCTGTCGAATAGGCTGGCTTTTGAAGGTTCAGGAAACTGTTGCTGTTTTCTTGATAGAACCTGATTGGACATCACCAGACTCACTCATGTAGTTTGCTCAGGGGGGGATGGCCACCCCATGTTGTGTGGGAGAAAAGGATATGAACGGAGAGCCAGCCAGATTATAATGTTTCCATCCCAAGGGGGGGGGGTCTTCTGTCTGCTAGAAATTTATATTTGAACTATCTTCCTCCCTTCCTTCCTTCCCCCCTCCCTTCCTTCCTTCCTCCTTCCTCCTTCCCCCTCCCTCCCTCCTTCCTTCCTTCCTCCCTCCCTCCCTCCCTTCCTTCCTTCCTTCCTTCCTTCCCTCCCTCAGAGAGTTCTTTGGTTTGATTTTCATTTCTACTTGGTACTTGGACAACTTGTGATGAACTCACCCACTGACTGAGGACCTTGAGCGTGATGCATTTTTCTCCCGGGACCTGCCTTCTGAGTGGTGGGCATTGCTGTGGGATGGATTTGAGAGGCTCCTGACTTATAACTCCCGGCTTTGGTTTGTTACAGTGCCAGTCTTAACCACTATTAGAGACATTTCTTTGGTAAAGAAATTATGGATCTCCTGGAAATGGTCTTATAAATGTGGATGTTCCAGTTGGGAGATGACAGTAATGCATCTTCAGGTTGTGATACCTGTTGATGAGTTTACTCACTCCCTGGGGAGGGCCACAGTAACAGGAAACCAGGTCTTAAGGTTGTGACCTGTAGGACACATCAGCCCCGAGGGAGGGGGGAGATCCAGGTCTGGGGGAGGAGGGAGCAGGTGCGCAGAAGTGGGAAGATGTAGGAGAGGATGAAGAGGAGTATGTGCAAATTACTGAGCACATACTTTTCCAGGCAAGGGTATCCCTGCAGATAGAAGTCTTCTGGCTGTTTATTGGCTAACTTTTCCAGTGGTAATGAGCCTTAGTGGTAGAAGCTCTGCATCTTATCCTGCATACAACTTAGGAAGGCTTCCTATTGTCCTCTTCTCACTACAGAAGAATATCTTGTCACCACTTTCTTCAAAATAGCCCTTTGGGTGCTCCAAGTGTCCATGAACTTCAGCTTTCCAGCCAGATGTTGATTTCCATTGACTTTTCCTCTTGTGTCCTTCTTTCCAGTTTTCCCTTGATTTCCTTTGATTTCTTGAACGCATGACTTGTTAAGGTCTGACCAGCCCTGTGTATGATGGGAAAGTGTTTTTTTAGGGTCTTCTAAGCACAGTACACCAGTAAAATATTTGAATTGTAGGACTGATTTTTTTTTAAAATAAATTTATTTATTTTTTATTTATTTGTTTTTGGCCGAGTTGGGTCTTTGTTGCTGCGCGCTGGCTTTCTCTAGTTGCGGTGAGCGGGGGCTACTCTTCATTGCGGTGCTTGGGCTTCTCATTGCGGTGGCTTCTCTTGTTGCAGAGCACGGGCTCTAGGCGCATGGACTTCAGTAGTTGTGGCACGTGGGCTCTAGAACGCAGGCTCAGTAGTTGTGGTGCATGGGCTTAGTTGCTCCATGGCATGTGGGATCTTCCCAGACCAGGGCTTGAACCCGTGTCCCCTGCATTGGCAGGCGGATTCTTAACCACTGCGCCACCAGGGAAGTCCCAGCGGGACTGATTGTTAAACGATAGTTTCCCTGTACATTCTTATAGCACTTGCCAGTTTATAAAGTACTTTGACATATATCATTTCATTTCGCAACCCTAGGAGGTGGCCAGAAATCATTCCTCAGTTTAGAAACAAAGAAACTGATCCCAGGTTAAGTGACTTGCCCAGTGCCATGGAGTGAGTACTGGGGGGTACTTCTCAGAACCTAGGATGCCACACTCACAGTTCACATCATCAAATCAGGATCAGCTTGACATTCTTCATGGTCTGCTGCACCCAAGGGGTGTGGGGTAAGGGAAAGAACATAGCACAGTCCTGCATTTGAGTTCAGGCCCAAGATTTTAGACACATTCATATAATCTTTCTGTTTTTAGGTTCCTTATATCCCAAATGAGGGCCGTGATACCAACCTCATCGGTGTATCTTGTAATGCAAATGAGATAACGTGCTCCAGGCAAGCTGTAGCTGAAACATTCAGTAAATGTTTCAGCCCCTTTCCCTCTTCTTATATGATACATACTATAAAAGTGGCTTCTCATTACTTTAAATGTGGTCTTTTTATGCAATAGCTGTGTTATTGAAAAAAATGGTACAAATTGAATTCTAAATCAAATTGCATTTTTTTTGCCTCTTTTTTTTTTAAAAAAAATCTCAGATTGCATTTTAAATGCACAGGGGAATTTAGCTATTTAAAGGAAACCTGTGGTGAATTCTTTTGTAATGCAAATAATCACCTTCTAATTTATCTGTTTAGTAAATTGAGCTTCTCATGTATCAGATTTTCTTAATATAGGGCCTGCTTGTAGAGAAGAGCTTTTACAACCCTCTCTCACTGATGGGGAAAAGCCCCTCAGCTTGCAAACAAAATCAGTTATTGTGTTCAGTTGGCAAAGCCTTGCTCTGGTGTTTTGAGCATAATCTCATATTCCCTTATCATTAAATAATAGAACCTCAGAACGGGAAGCTGGAAGACACCTTAGAGATTATATGGTCCATCTCACTCATTTCACAGATGAGGAAATGGAAGCACACAGAAGTGAAGTGACATGCTCAGTGTCACCAGCCAGCGACTGTCAGACAAGGATCCAATTCCAGGCCTCTGTTGCCAGGGGAGTCTCTGTCTAGCCCATTCTCATTCTGTCCCCACCAAGATTCCAGGGCTGTGCATACCTGTGGTGGCATAGGAGACGATAAACAAATATGATGCATTTTCTAAAACAACCAAAAAGAGCTGCAAACGTGGGCTGTTTCAAGAGAAACTGCCAGATTTGCAATTTTGTGAATTGATGACAATATTCAGCTTAACCTTTTTGTTAAAAGAGCTGAATGGAATACAGCAGAGGGAGGCTGTTTGGCCTTTTTCTGAGAAAACGATTACAATTCTTGGCTATTGCTATTCCTGTAAGGATTTTACCATACCATGTCTTAAAAGCACTTGCCAAGTTGCTTCAGGAAGACCTGGTGACAGACCCAGATAAATCCCACATGGCTTGGTGGGTTTGTTCTCCCTGGTGTCAGCCAGGCCGGGAAACCTGATTTGAAGCAGAGGGGTTTGGACACACGACATTTGATATTCTCAACTCGTTGAAACATTCAGAAATCACCCTGCCCTGGAAATGTCCCCAGATTGTCCCCTCCTAATTAGTTCATTATTTTTCTTAAAGAGCTAACCCTCAAAGATATGCACATTTCTGAAAGATTTCAGTGGAGGGGCAGGGCCTTCCCCCCTTGCTTGTGTTGTCCCAGTCAGTCTCTGCAGTTCTGGGGGCTTTCTCAAAGGGCAGGACCCACCTGGAGGTCCTGAGGACTTTGACCGTGGTGCCATTTACTAGCTGAGGGCTTTGGGCCAGTCTCAACCTCTCTGAGCCTTTTTTTCTCATTTACACAAGACCTAATGATTGGTGTATGAAAATTCAGTGAGATACTCTGTTAGGTGCTTGAGACTTTGGTTCAGAGAAGGTACCTAGAAAGTAAAAGAAGCAGAATTCAGGGCCCTGGCCCTTGAGGAGCTTTCCATATTCCTGGCCTTTCAGGAAACAGCTAGAGCCTGTGAGGGAACCACAGACGCATGTCCCAGCTGGGGGGGCTTGCCCCCCAGCAGACCCGGGCCACTGAGGTGGTTAATGCAAGTGCTAATGATCTACAAGGTACCCATTTGCCATGTACTTAGGACTAGCTGGGAGGGAATGAATGAACAGGAAGGGCTGCACGAGCATTTAATGGTTAAGCCTCCTGGAAGCCCTCCGCCTGAGGGCTCAGAAATAGTGGAAGGTGTCTTCTCCCCTCAGAGGTCGCTTTCAGGAGTGTGGACCTCACGCCTCCTTGAAGAAGTCCATCATCTCAGGCGAGGTTTGTATCAAAGCCCAGAGGAAGGTCCGTTTGAGAGAAAAACTGATTTTAAATCAAGCACAGAGCATTAAGTAGAGCTATCTGGCTCGATAGCACAAAAAGGTCATTTTGTTAAAATTCATTGACGCCGACTAGGCTAAGTTTAGATTAAAGCTCACAAGAATTGCCCAAGAGCAAGATTAGGCCGTGCAAGATTATGTGATGCCACCAGATTTATGTAGTTTTCTATAAACTTTCAAATATATTTTTCCTTAGAATTTTAAAAGGAAACTAAGCCTTCCAGTCATCAAGAGTCTGATTTTTATGACAATGTATCAGATTTTGAAATAACTGCTGTATTTCAACGTTTTGAAGGTAGCTCTGATTTTACTTTTAAAGTGACAAAAATTTTCAGTAACAATCTCACCAACTGGGCAAATATGGAAAAAGTTGCTCTGCTTTAGTGGAAAATGAGTTGCAGACTACATTAGCAACGATAGCTCCTGTTTACTGAGCACTTACCCTGTGCCAGCTACTGCGCTTTCCGTGTGTGCCATGTGGCAGGTTCTGGCACCCCTTTACAGACAAGAAAACCGAGCTTCAGAGAGGTTATGTGCCTTTAATTCTGTGTTGCAATGGAGGAAATTTAAGCAAAAATCCAAGTAAACTGCCCAGTAAATACCAACCAAAATGGAACCTCTTGTTTTCCATTTAAGTGCATTCATCCACTAAACAAAACTAATTCCTGTCTCTCTGTTATTTATTCCCCAATTTTTCCCTAACTTAAAGCTCTAAACAGACCTATGAGATGCTAAAGAGACTAAAAATTATTGCAGACATGAATACCTTTAAAAGAAACTCAATTTTACTACTTCCAGGGCTGTACAACAAGTGGAGCTAGGTTAATGCCACGTGAGTAGCATAGGTAAGGATGATTTGTAATTAACAGATGGACTGAGTTTATGGTCGTCTATAATTGAAAACCATTTATTCTCTGAAGCGCTTTAAGTACTTGGGAGGTGGCTTGAAGAACGGCATGTCCCCTTCCTTTTCGCCTTCATCATTTCTCCTTCGAGTATCCATTCATTCTGTGCTCTGCCAGAAAGGATACGCTCAGGGTCAGCCCAGCCCTGTGGACTTGGTCACAAGCCCTGAATTAGTGGTCAGAGTTAATGAGGTTTTACTGTCTTCTAACTGGTCTTCCTCGTGAAACTGTAAAGCACAATCCTCCTTCTCTTAATGGGTGGTTGGTGTAATCCATGGTCCATCACTTAAATGGTTTCATATAGAAAGTCAAGTTAACTTTCTAAGAGTTTCCTTTTGTGGAATGCCTGAGGTCAGGCTGTTGCCAAATCACAGATTTTCTGAGGGAGAAGCAGCTGCTAAGAGAATCACGTGTGACGGAATATTAGTCAAGTCGTGAGAAAAATCAGAAAAGGACGAAGTATTTTGAGGCCGAATATGGGAAATCCAGGGCTTAGCATGTGCCAGGAGGCAGGAAATGCTTGTCATAGGCAGATGAGAACTGTCCCAGCAGACTGGGCCATTGACTGTATTTCTGAATATGCTCCAGGTATATACTCAGAAATCCCAGGCAGTGGGCTACAACAAGCCCCCTTTCCTCATCTAAAAGTGAAAAAAGTGCAGCTTTCTCTGAAGGCTTTTGGACATATGTTCAGTTGGCCTCTAGAGAGGCACCATCCTTTCCTTCGGGATGGGGAGGAATGAAAATTTTATGAACTGGAAATTGAACAAGTGAATGGAAAGCACAACCAGATGTTGGTTGGCTAGGGTAGAGGAGAATTGTCCAAATGTCAGGTTTCAAACCCATATGTATAAATAGGTGAGAAATGAACATTAGATGAACTATCCTACCAAAATACGTTGGTGCTGTTTATTGTCTTAACTGCATGTGCATTTCAAACATCAAATTCCCTTATGTGAAGTCAGTTCTTGTTTTCAGTTAAACCTCCACAAAAGTCCTTTGAAAGAATCTCATGGCATTCTTTAAGAGTGAAGGTCCTAGAATAAAATTTTCCTATAGATTTGCTTGTAGATGTTTTCACTCTAGGTTATTTCTAGTCTTGATGAAATAACTGTTTTCCCCACTGAGTCAGACAAAATTAAGAAGCTCTTCAATAGACCTCCAGCTCTGATTTGCTCTAGTGATTCTAGGATCAAGAAGTGTTTGCTTCAGAGCTGTAAGCGTACCCATTGCTTCCACTCTGACAAATTAATAGGAAACTCTGACAATGGTAATAGCAGTATTTTCACACATAACCTACCCTCTGTGTTTAATTTTCAAGTCATTTTTTTGTTACCAGAGAACAATAAGATAATTTATACCAAATAGCTGACATTCTATGTTTAATCTTTTCACAAGCTCTAAAACTTATACATTTTGGGCTCCTTGGGTGGGGTTTTTTTTTGTGATTGAATAATCACTTTTTCCCATTGGGAAATCTGAGGCACCAAAAAATGTCATTAACAGATGACTGGCTTGTTGAATACATCACAGAAAATAGCCTTTCATTCTGATTTTGTGGACGAAATTTAAATGCTAAATTCAGACAGCTGTAAAAAGTAAAAACAGATTTGAAAAGAACTAATGCCATCAATCTCAGGATTTTTACCTTCACAGAAATTGGATTTATTGAAATGAAATGGTACATAAAAATGCTTTCTGATTTGGGAGAATCAACCTAGTTTCTGATACGTTTCTGTTTCCCTTGCTCCAAAAGTGTCATCAATCTCTCTGTTTAGATGCAGTGCAGCCAGGTGTTCAGAATCATAAGGGGACAAAAAGAATTAGTTTCTTACTGAATAGGGAAAATTAAACAATAAAAAAGAGGTCTGTGCAAACAGGGCTTAAAATATGAAAAATGTAGACCCTTTGAACTGAACCCTTTCTTTTTTTCCTTCCGGCCTCCCAGGAATAATTCTGCTACAGGGCTGACTTCAAGGACGTGAATTGGTGACCTCATCCCAACATCAGAACCTCAGCTGTTACTCTAATTTTTGCATCATTCCAGGCAAGTTGACTTTATATGGAAATAAAATTGAACCTTGGGGTCTGATGGAAATTCACTGTGACATTCAAATCAAGAACACCTGCTGAAACCCACAGAGCCTTTTCCCCATGGGCCCTGATGGTAGCCTCCAGAAGGTACAGCCTCAGGTGGTCCCCCTTCTTCTGTGGCAAGAATAAACTTTGGGCCTTGGATTGCAACACCACCTGTGGAGAAAATGGTATTCGAGGGAAAGCGATCAGCCTCTTGTCCTTGTTTCTTCCTCCTGACCGCCAAGTTCTACTGGATCCTCACAATGATGCAAAGAACTCACAGCCAAGAGTATGCCCATTCCATACGAGTGGACGGGGACATCATTTTGGGAGGTCTCTTTCCTGTCCACGCAAAGGGAGAGAGGGGGGTGCCTTGTGGGGAGCTGAAGAAGGAAAAAGGGATCCACAGATTGGAGGCCATGCTTTATGCAATTGACCAGATTAATAAGGACCCTGATCTCCTCTCCAATATCACTCTGGGTGTCCGGATCCTCGACACCTGCTCCAGGGACACCTACGCTTTGGAGCAGTCACTAACGTTCGTGCAGGCTTTGATAGAGAAAGATGCTTCTGACGTGAAGTGTGCTAATGGAGATCCACCCATTTTCACCAAGCCCGACAAGATTTCTGGCGTCATAGGTGCTGCCGCGAGCTCCGTGTCCATCATGGTGGCTAACATTTTAAGACTTTTTAAGGTAAGTAAAGGCGCTAGGCAATTCTGACCATTGTGGAAAGACAAGAAATTGTCCTGACTCCAGCTGCAGGTTTAAGAGGAAACTGAATGTGGTGAAGATGTTCGTAGAGCCTCTCAGGGCCACAGTTTCCTCAGAGAGGGGTTTGTGTCTAGGTTTCTACAAGTGTTGATTTAGTTCCATTTTTAAAAAGAATTAATTGGATTAATTGTGACTTTTTTTTCTGAACAAACAGAAAGGTGATAATTTCTATGACATGTTGGGTCCTCAGTATCTTGGGATATGCTGTTTATTGAGGCTTATTTTAAAGCAAAGCAAGTGTTTTTCGAGGGTCTGATGAACTCTTAGCTCATTTATCAGATCAAACATTTCTATAGTATTTGAGATTTAAGATAATTTACTTGGTGAAATTTCTTTAATGTGGGATGCTCTGTTATGACAAAAGTTCCTGTGTGGAGAAACAGTATTTATTACTAATGGGTAGATGGGAGTAACACTCTGGGCTAGAAGATGGCCATAAAGTTGTCAGGTTTATTATAGCTACAATAGAGCAGAACCTCATTAATTCAGACTGCTCTGATGCAGACTTAGAAAAATTATATGTAATTCTTATTGAATTAAAAGTTCAGATTTAGCAGGGTAATTCGAGACTTTTTGGTTTAGGTTGGATGATCTATTACCTATAGATTACATTTTGAATAAAACTGGCAAAATAAAACAACACATGGAACAATATTTTGAAAGCATAAAGTCCCATAAACATAAAGTTATTGTAATTCATCTTTCATTAACTTTCTCATTTTATTTATTAACATCCGTTATGTAGTCCTTTGTAATAGACATAATTTTAAAAATTGAAAATACTTTTCACTCTGATTTTTTACTCAGTGGGACATGACTTTTCCAGCTTACTCTGAATTAATGAGTCTTCGTTTAATATTGTGAGAAGCTGTTTCTCTGCATATTAGATTTAAAAATATTAAAAGAATATGGAGAATTTGGACAGATGACAGATATAGTGACAAAAATGAACAAAGTGATGGAAAACTTACTTCACAAAATAGAAGGGTTCGAATCAAAAGCTTTCTGCTTTGGAAGCTGTCTTGGGGGACCATCTAGTCTGGTTCATGTCTGTAACATCCCCCCAGCTTCTGTATGAATTCCCTAAGTTTGGAGGAGAGAATGGTAAGAGGCCCCTTAGTGACTATTTTCAGATGGATGAAATTTTCTCAAATGAGGATGCGGCTGAGCAGAAGCTCTCTGTGTCTAAGCAGTACTGAAGAGTCACACACAGGCGTCAGGGAATGCCTGAGATATTTGAGCCAGACGTTAGGAAGAGCCCCTTGGCAAGGAGGAGGATGCAAGATTAAAATAGGCAGCCAAGGGGTGCTCTAATTGTCCATCTCTGGAAACTTTCAAGGGAAACTGGAAAGTTGTTAGTAATTTCTCTTGGGCTAATTGACCCCTTGCCTGGAGGCAAGATGCAGAACCAGAAGCTCCAGGTTTACCCCAACATCCTGGGATCTTGGATTTCTCCCAGCATCCTGATTCTGAGCTGCATGGCATTTTCGGCTCTGGGGTGATGTCCAGCTCCAGCCAGTTTCCCAGTTCTCTTCTCCCCTCTGACTTGATCTCCCTCCCCCGATGCTCCAAAGCATCTTTTTTCTGTTCTTAACTCGTCAACACCCACTTTAGGGAAGGGGAAACTTTCGTGAGGATCATCTCCCTCCTGTTACTCTCCCCTTATACACTAATTCTGGTTCCCATCAATCCCATCGTAATTCCCGTGAATCCTGTCTCTTTCCTGGAGTCTGGTGCCAAAAGTGGGCAAGGATTTGAGGAGTGGGGTGGAGGCGATAATTGCTCAGTTGAGGTTTTCAAAACTTGTTTACATTAATTTTGCTACAGAATCAGCTTATCTGTAAAATGGGGATGTTAACATTGTGTTAGGTTGTTGGATGATTTAATGAGATAACGCAGGTGAAGGATGCCACCAGGACCTGACCGTGTCCTTTGTCTGCTTGGGCTGCCAAAGGGGACATCGGGCCAACTGAAGGGTAGGCTTTGTTTTTATGCATTCTAGACCTGGCTTCTCTCTGCTTTGTTCTTCTCTCACTGACTGGCCAATTCTTGGGTAACTCTGGAGGGACCTTATTTGATCAGGTGGGAGAATTACAATACCATTGACTCTGGGCAGAGTCCAGTGCTGTAGGTCAATTCTTGAGACCGTGGTCTGCACATGAAGGGGCTGCCACCCTTTACCAAAGCACAGGGACTGGGTGACTTTTAGCCAGGAGGAGATGTTGGTTATGGTAGATGTCATGACTAAGACCAGTGTGCTGGCCCGGAGTGAGCATTTAATATATGGAAGCAGATATATTTATTAACCAAATAAGCGGGGCTTGAAAAATCTGTCTTTTACAAGTAAGTGAGAAGATGTAAGTGATCAGCCCATCTTCCAGCTGAACCTGGAACCACATGACTGTGAATTGATAATTATAACTTAATCGTTGTTGTGCTACTTTAATTTACTTTGACGATTCATACGAGACCTCCAGCCAGCACTCCACACTGATATTAATTATGAAATGGTGATGGTCACTCTTGGAATAGAAAATATTTCATTTTATGTGTGAATATATATTCTGTTTAAACACATATGCTAGGACTGACATGAAATATTAGAATAGTTATCAAAGGAATGATCAGCAAATTAATGCTTCGGGGATTGGCTTACAGTTCCATTTTGAAAGATAATAATTTGATTAAACAAATGCTACGACCTGAATAAAATTAAACATTTAGGACAGTTTTATGGCGCTTGGGCCCCTCCAGGACAGCATATGACCCATAGTATCGAAAAAGATGCCTGGATATCAGTATAGTGCCACTTATTCCTGGATTAATGGAGTCACAGAAGGTCGAGCATCTTGGCTTGGAAAAACCCATGCAATTAAACTTGACCAAGGTCTTGATTAATGAATTTACTTATTGTCCTTTTCAACAATAAGCAGTAATTGGGGTTTTTATAATGTAGCTGGAATCTGTTTAAAATTGTATAGAAAATATTTGGGCTGAAATCAGAAGTAATCTCCAAAGGTCCCAGTTCTCTTTTTCTGGACAATCCTGGTAAAGCCATGTGTTATCTGCCTGGGCTACATTGTGAAGGAGACAAAGTCCTCCAGGCATGCCCATCTTCCTCTTCCTTCAGTCTGGCCCTCCTGCGGCACCCTCTCCTGGCCTCGTCTCCCTCTCCATTCTCCTAATCGAAGCCTTGTTTCAGGAAAGGAGCTATGCATGTGTTATCAGTCATCTGCATATAACATGTCTGTGTTTAAGTCAGAGGAGGATTCTGTTTTCCGTGGGATCGCTAACTGTGGTTCAATGAAATGATTTGTCTTTGTCAAGGGGATTCAGGCATTGGGGGGAGGTTCATTTAGCCCCCCAGATCCTGCACCTTGTCGGGGTGGGGGGCAACTCCTCTGCTGTGGAGTATAGCTGGTCCTGCTCGTCTCTAGAGGGAAGGAATGTTGCCCTATCTTTGTTTCTCTTCCTATCAAAGCTCAGGGGCAAATGGTAAAATCAGCCCTTTAACTTCAGCGGAGAATTGGGCACGGGGTGGAGCCAGGCTTCATTGGGGGGTGGGTGTGGGGCGGAAGCTGGCCTGTGGCCTTGCCCCTTGGGGCACTGAATGCCATACTAAACCAGTGATTGTCAACCCTGAGTGTGGGCGGGGCTCACACCCTCTCTCCTCATGCCCTGGGGTGGGGGGTGTAGGCTATCAAAACTACCTCAGAGGCTTTTCATGTGAGGACGCAGTGAGTGAGTGTGTGCCTCCCAACCCCCTCCCTAGAACCATTTTTACTGATTGAAGTGTCTCATATTTCTCAGGTGTGTTGGGAGTGAAAACAAGTTTGAGAGTCACGGAACAAGACTTCAATGATCTGAACTTTTTTTTTTTTTAACATCTTTATTGGAGTATAATTGCTTTACAATGGTGTGTTAGTTTCTGCTTTATAACCAAGTGAATCAGTTATACATATACATATGTCCCCATATCTCTTCCCTCTTGCATCTCCCTCCCTCCCACCCTCCCTATCCCACCCCTCTAGGTGGTCACAAAGCACCAAGCTGATCTCCCTGTGCTATGCGGCTGCTTCCCACTAGCTATCTATTTTATGTTTGGTAGTGTATATATGTCCATGCCACTCTCTCACTTTGTCCCAGCTTACCCTTCCCTCTCCCCTTATCCTCAAGTCCATTCTCTAGTAGGTCTGTGTCTTTATTCCTGTCTTGCCCCTAGGTTCTTCTGACCTTTTTTTTTTTCTTTTTTTAGATTCCATATATATGTGTTAGCATACGGTATTTGTTTTTCTCTTTCTGACTTACTTCACTCTGTATGACAGACTCTAACTCCATCCACCTCACTACAAATAACTCAGTTTCATCCCTTTTTATGGCTGAGTAATATTCCATTGTATATATGTGCCACACCTTCTTTATCCATTCGATATGAACTTTTTAGAAGCACTACACACAGCCTTGACACACACACACACGTACACACACACGTGTCATATATGGGTTAACATGGTGGCAGAGTGGTCACCTAGGTGACTGTTTAATCCCTATACCAAGTTAATGGTTTTAGATAATAGTAGGATCGATTAGGATAATGTGACCCATAACTGCAGAGTAGCAAACCCAGAAAGCCCAGAACTGCTCCAACCTACAGGAAGGTTAATATGCCATTTCAGGGGCTCCTGTGTTGCAGAGAGACCAAAGAAAAGAGGGGTCCAGCTCTCAGATGGAGTCTGCTTAGTTTGAAAAGAATTAAAAAAGAATGAGAGGGGGCTTCCCAGGTGGCGCAGTGGTTGAGAGTCTGCCTGCCAATGCAGGGGACACGGGTTCGAGCCCTGGTCTCGGAAGATCCCACATGCCGCGGAGCAGCTAAGCCCGTGAGCCACAATTACTGAGCCTGCGCGTCTGGAGCTTGTGCTCCGCAGCAGGAGAGGCCGCAATAGTGAGAGGCCCGCGCACCGCGATGAAGATGAAGAGTGGCCCCCACTTGCCGTAACTGGAGAAAGCCGTCGCACAGAAACGAAGACCCAACACAGCCATAAATAAATTAATTAATTAATTTAAAAAATGGAAAAAAAAAAAAAATACTGCATTATACCATTGTGACAATTAATAAACTGATTTATTAAAAAAAAAAAATTAACCCTTGCGAAATTTTAAAAAAAAAAAAAAAAAAAAAAAAAAAAAAAAAAAAAAAAAAAAAAGAATGAGAGGGCCTTTTGGAAATGTTGACTGGGAAGCCCATAATTTAAATTTGTTTTATAAAGCAGTTTCGAGGAATTTGCATATGTATAAAGAGCTCGGATTTTTTCCCCTTTCTAGAACATTTCCATCCCTCTCTTTTAAATTAGAGCAAATCTGTTCCTCAAAACACTAATCATATGTCTTACTTTGAGCAAAGATTGAACATTCTAAGTTAAAAATAGCACATTGATACTAGGAGGTAACACATATTGATGTCCACATAGATGCATTGGGGTTAGAAAAGGACAGTGTCAGATATAATTTCTCTTTCTCATGTTTTTCTGGTGAACTTTACCTAGAGAGTTAATTTTCAACTCTTGAAGGATGGGGGTTAGATAGTCTGTAGTGTATACTTCCCAAAGCAATCAAATAGAAATCCACATGTGGATTATTCTATAAGTGTCTAGAATTACTTCTAGATAATTTCTCACCATGCAGAAGTGTCCTGGTTATAAGTGGCTAAAATTGACCTTCATGTTAAGTAAATGAAGTACAGTGAAGTATCCCATTACTCTGGATGTGCTCGCCTACCCTGCTATGTTTACAAAGATATATTTTCTCCCAAGAGACTCTACTAGTTGCAGTAACCACTCCCATAAAGCTAAGCATTTTGCGAGTTATTTATTGCATACAATGGGCTTTCTTAACTGTAAACTCTGAACAGGTATATCTGCCGTATTCAGGCTCATCTAGTTAGATGGGCAGAAGAATGAGCCCAATCAATAAACTCAGCAGGAGGTAACATTTCTTGTTTAATCTTGTTTGATGGCAAACAGATAATGGAAAATTGAAAGACAGATTCCTTTAGTCAATCCTTTGCTCCTGTAGCAAGCTCTAATTTAGTTCTGTAAAGAGCCTATTCACCTCGGATGAGAGATGCTGGATGTTCTCTCTTAGTGGCCTTAAGTTGGGGTGGAGGGGGAATGGGCACTGCCCACGGTCACTGACACAACTCGAAGCCATAGAGACACATAAATATGCAGACGTGGTCATGCCACTCCTCTTTTTTTTTTTTTTTTTTTAAAGGATGTACTTTTTTTCTTTTAAGTAATTTATTTATTTATTTATTTATTTTTGTCTGCGTTGGGTCTTCATTGCTGCGCGTGGGCTTTCTGCAGTTGCAGTGAGCGGGGGCTACTCTTCGTTGCTGTGCACAGGCTTCTCATTGCGGTGGCCTCTCTTGTTGTGGAGCACGGGCTCTAGGTGCGCAGGCTCAGTAGTTATGGTGCACGGGTTAAGTTGCTCCGCGGCATGTGGGGTCTTCCCGGACCAGGGATCGAACACGTGTTCCTGCATTGGCAGGCAGATTCTTAACCACTGCGCCACCAGGGAAGTCCCCACTCCTCTTAAAGTTGTAGTGGCTGCTATTTCTCCCAAGATGAAGGTCTACCTCCACTTCGGGAAGTCTTTTCTTACTTTTCTCTACTACATTAAGTTTCTTTGTTACATGTAACAAAGCTCCACGAGGGCAGGATGATATCCATGATAACCATGAGGGCATATGTATCTTGTTTGTTGCTGTTATTTCCAGCTCCTAGTGTGGACCTACCTGGGAACCCAATAAATGTTTGCTGAGTAAATGAATGAATGAACCATAACTCTCTACCCCTTCCACCTCCTCCACCTCCCTCACCCCAATCCCAGACATTGGAAATAGTAGGTGTTGGGTAGATAGAACAGAAATGGGATTTTGTATATTTTACTTTTGTACTCATTGACAAAAAGGAACAGAAGGAAGGAGAAGGGGAGAAAGGAGAGGTGGTATATTCTGGGAGTTCCTATATTTTCATGTGCTGCCTCATTTTCCTACCAATTCACATTTTCTCTAAACAGATTTTTAAAATTAAAAATTAAAAAAGTAAAAGACACGAGCACATTCTCACTTTGAAAAGTCTAAGCAATGAATAAGTAAATAGTGTAAAATGGAAAGAGACTACATCCGAACACATATTTATTAGTGAAGTCACATACACACACAGAATTTTACTAATAGATATGTCTTATGGCTTTCTTTTTCATATAACAACATGCCTGGGAGAGATTTCCATGTTGGCTAATATAGATTCACCTCAGTAATTCTCAACCGTGGCTGCCTGTTACCGTCTCCTGGATAGGTTTTAAAAAAGCCCAAACCCTACCCAAGACCAATGAAACTGGGGTGGAGCCCTGGCATTGGTATATTTTAAATGAGCATTAGATGATTCTGTTATTTGTCCAGGGCTGAGAACTATAAAACTTTAGCTGCTTGGTTTTTAATTATATGAATAGAGCATCATTTATTTAATAAATCCCTTACTGATAGGTTACTTGACTTTGATTTCTTAAGGTCATTTATCGTTTGAAAAAAAAGTGAAAACAATGCTAGAGGCATTCCAAGCACTATTAGCTCTAGAGTGAATTTTGGTCTCATAGAGCCCCTTCTTGGACCAGCAAAGGGGCTGAATTAATGAATTACCAAAAACACCTTGCTATAAGGCAGACTCACATGATACAGGCCCACCTCACAGGCAGTGGCTCTTTATGACATGCAGTAACTTAGAACCAGTGTAGGGGTCATGTGCTCAGACCATTAAAGGAGCATCGTGACTTGTTGGGTGGAGCAGATTTTAAACTTGGTGAATTTAAATTAAATATCTCTTACTTTCCCTTTTCCGAGCCTTGAAAGGTCTGACATCCTACAGTGAATACTGAAGACCTCTTAAGACGTTACGTAGTGATTAATGCCTATCTTTTGAGTGTTTTAAATAATACGGTTGTTTTAAGTAGCGGCTATGAGTGAGGAGAGGGAAGAGGGGAGGGGCAATAAAGGGGTAGGGGAAGAAAGGGTTATTATGGGATTATATGAAATCATGTGTGTGAAACTTTTGAAAGTCGTAAAGCACTATAGAATTTAAAGAATCTTTGATCCAATTAAAATAAATAAATAAATAATAACGAGGTTGTTTTGAAAGTAGTGAGGAGTCTTTCCAAGAGAATGGCTTGTGACAGTGCTATACATTTTTTGCTTAAGTTGTCCGAAAACCTTTTGAGAGCAAGTCAGGGTGTATGTAGATAAATAAACAAATAAATTCACATAAGAAAAATTCTGTGCTCTTCTCTCTATTCACTCACCCTGAAGATTGCAGTGATTCGTTTTTTAAAAGAATTTAAAGACTTGATTTTTTTTAAAGAGAAGTTTTAGTTTACAGCAAAATTGAAGATGGCAGTGGTTTTATTTGGTTTCAGGACTGGTTTCTTCCCAGACTCTTCAGAAGATAGCTTTTTACAACCAATGGTTGTACTTTCTGGGGGAAGACTTAGCACCGAGGGCTGCCCCTGGCTCCTGCCCAGTAGCTCTCAAACTCTAGCTGCATCCAAATCACCCAGAGGCTTTGTGAAGCATGGAAGCTGAGTCCCCACCCCACCCCCGCCAGCAGAGCTTCTGAGTCAGTAAGTCTGGGTTGGGGTCTGAGACCTGGCATTGCTAACGGTAACCAGGTGATGCTGGCGCTGCCGTTTTGCAGACCACACTTTGAGAAACTCCGCTCCGTGCAAATCGCCTGCTGGCTGACTTAGCAAGTCAAAGTACACAAGACAAAAATGAGGTTGAACAATGTTCTGTCTGGCAGCGGCCTCTTTTCTTTTGATTCATGCCTGGTTGAATTTCTGTTCTTATTGGTCATAATCACAGCAGCTGCTGTATGGATCTATTTTTAATTGTGTGCTCTTTTGGAAGTTGTGTTCCTTATTAAATAATGCGTGGCTCAGGAGTAATGATCAGCAGAATGGTCACTTGAACACGGTTCCTAAGGCAGGGTCACTCAGATGATCACTTTTCCTCATTTTTATTACCTGTGACAGTGGAGCAGACCGATTTAAGAAACCTGGACTGTAAGATACACATTGACAGGGAATTGAGAACAGGAAGTGACGAAAGAGGCTGCGATTTGTCTCAGCTACCAGCAGTTTGTCTTCAGAAACCATGACAGCTACCTCCTGATTTCCATTATGCAATGAGATTGCAAATAACATTCCACAGCAGTCTTAATCAATAGAGGGTCACAAGAGGCGCTTCTTTACCCACAGTGGGGAAAAAGGGCCTATTTACCCATTTAATTGGTAGAACACATTCTCTGGCAAAAGACAGAGATATCTCTTTCAGCTGTAATAAGGGACTTTCCCTATCTGTAAGCACTGTTAATAACATAAAAATATACATGTAATCTTTATGTATTTTAAATACATAATGAGCACCAGGCTGGTGGGGTGGGAAGGGGTCCAGGTATAGCATTGTCCAAAGCCACCTTTATCTGTTTCCAGAATGAGGCCAATCTCTGCTGCTTTATTTCATTTGGCCCAGCAAGCTGATAGGCATGTGTTTTCAATGTTGGCCATTTGTCTCCTTCCAAGACTCTCCCAGGCTCCCTCTGTGCTTGGGGAGGCTGGGTTCCTTGGTACAGTATAGCCCCAGATCTACTGGTTAGGCCTACCTTTGAAGTCACGAAGTGCCACCCTGGGCTCCCTTGGGATGTGAGGATGGTAATGTATTCTTGCTCCAGCTCACCCTTGCTTCCCTCTACATGAATCGAGAGTGAATTCTAACTTTTATTAGTGTTTGTGCTATTTCTTACATTTTAAATTTAAGTATTTAACATTGTGACAATTCTAGGTAGTAGAGTTCTCAAAGTGATTTATCATCTCAGCTCTGAGAATGTTTGCATTTATATTGTTTAGAGAACAAATGGCATATCATTCCTATGCAGATTTGTTGTAGAGATATTTGGGTCCTATAGATATTTATCCTCAGGAGCTGTCTTTTCAAATTATAGATTATTGTAATATACTTATCTAGTGGTGCTTGATACTCATGAGTGAAACAGATTAATGTGAATTATATGAAATAGGTCAGGCTTTGTAGTCAGACTTCCTGGGTTCAAATTCTGATGTAACACTTATTAGCTATATTACCTTAAGTACACTAGTTAATCTCTCTAAATCTTAGCTTTCTTTTGTGTGTGTGTGTGTGTGTTTTTAAATTAAAAAATTTTTATTGGAGTATAGTTGATTTACAATGTTGTGTTAGCTTCAGGTATACAGCAAAGTGATCTAAACGTTAGCTTTCTTACATCTGAAGAGTAGATAATGATAGTACCTCCTTCATAAGGTTTTTTTTTTTTTAAATTAATTAATTAATTAATTAATTTTTGGCTGTGTTGGATCTTCGTTTCTGTGCGAGGGCTTTCTCTAGTTGCGGCGAGCGGAAGCTACTCTTCATCGCGGTGCGCAGGCTTTTCATTGTCGTGGCTTCTCTTGTTGTGGAGCACAGGCTCTACACACGCAGGCTCAGTAGTTGTGGCTCACGGGCCGAGTTGCTCCGCGGCATGTGGGGTCTTCCCAGACCAGGGCTCGAACCCGTGTCCTCTGCATTGGCAGGCAGATTCTTAACCATTGTGCCACCAGGGAAGCCCCCTTCATAAGGTTTTAAATGAAGATAAGATCAAGTGCATGAAGTCCTAAGTAGGTTCCCTGATACATAGTTCTGATGATGACAGTGAGGAGGGAGATGTTGATGTCCACCGTTAGTAGGATATTCACCTTGAGTTAGACCCCTCCTTCAATACTCAAGCATCCATACTGACTTGCCTTATTTTGTGAACAATGGCAGGTTAGCATTAAAGATGCTGTCACTGACCAAGAAACAATGCAATCAATAGGTCCAAATAGGCTCTGGCATGGAGCTCAGCTGCCTCGTTTGCCTGAAGGCCAAACTTGAGACTGGGACCTCACCAACCTTATGCTCCAACCAGTTGAGCTAAGGAAGCAGTGGGCTGCTGTTCTTTCCAAATCCATGTCTTAGGTGGTAAGAGTCAGTTTTGTTTAATGAACAAACAGCCAAGGGAAAGATTGGATGACCCAAAGACAAGCTGTGCTAAATTTTAAGGTTATATCAACACCCAAACAAAAGTGCCACTAGGGTTCAGTTTTGAAAAGAAGAAAACAGCAACAAATTCTGGCTCTTTTGGACTCTTTCCCAGTACCCCTGGTTTGATGGTATAAGAGGTGGAGCCGTGGTTGAGGACGAGTGGCTGACTAACCTCAAGGCTGCAGGCAGTCTTTAAGTCTGTCTTTTGGGTTGGAATTCCCTTTCTTTTTTATTTTTTTTTCACACACACACACACACACACACTGTATTTTATTTTTACAAGAGATAAATAAACTGACAGCAAGCATTGTAAATGGATGACCACAACAAAAGCAACAATGACTACAATTAACAAACACGAAACACACTCGTACTATGTCATAATATTGACGTTCAGTTCAGTAATCCTCCACTGTAACAGCTCCTTTACTTTGCAGTGAAAATTGATTTGTATATTTTTTGCCTCTGAGTCCCTGTGGGATTATTTTTTTTTTATTCAAACAGAAAGTCACAAAAATTATAATCATCCTCATCAGTTCACTCAGTCCCATGTAATTAATTTTTTTTTTTTTTTCATCTTGATCTTTTGTTAGTGGAATTCCCTTTCTTTGCCATGTTTGGTACAATGATCCAACACAGATGGAAACAGGCCCACTCTGGGCAAAGAACACTATCCTTTTTTTGAGGGAATACTTTTATGGACTACATAATACTTATACCTATCACCTTCTGATACAAATGTCAGAAATGGAAGCACTAAAAAGATTCAGAAGTACTCTCTCTAGAAGTCACATTCATTTTTGGACAACCAGAAAAATAGTGGGACTAAATATATAAAACTTTGACTAACACTAGTTAGTACCTCTCATGTTCCACCTGTTGAAAATATGAATAATTCAGGCAAACATATCAATTATGGCCTGGTACATTTTCATTTTAATCAAACATGGATAGTTTACTGAAATGTGAAAAGACTCCTTAGGGAAAGAGAAGTGGTATTTTTTTTTTTTTTTTATTCAAACAGAAAGTCACAAAAATTATAATCATCCTCATCAGTTCACTCAGTCCCATGTAATTAATTTTTTTTTCATCTTGGTCTTTTGTTAGCACTTTTATGAGTTCATCAGTTTTCCATTAGAGTTCTGAAAATGCTTATTCATTCAGTTCAGCAGTACAGTCAGTTACCAGAAACCTGTACTTGTCAGTCTTTTCCATGAATACCTTGCAGATGAAACCCTTTTATAGGAACATATTTGCAAAAGCATCAGAGTACACCCAGAACTGTCTGTAAATGACAAAAGACTTAAAAATGACCACGGAGAAGTGGTATTTTTGCAATGCAGAATTCTGCCGTCTTTGCAGGAAGGACAGAATCCTATCAGAGTGTTACTTGCTGAATAGTTCTTGGTATTGTTCTTTAAACTCAGTAAGTGTGAAAGCTCTTTTTTTCCCCACCAAGACAAGCAGAATACGGTGGAGAAATACCAATATATTACCCACTTATTCTCGTTCTTTAACTTAACAGGTGAGCTAGGTAATAGCCAATCCCCAGCAGGTGTTTGGGTTTATTCAGCATCCTGGAAGTATATGGTGTTTGCCACTCCTGGGGATAACTAAGAAAGAAATAGAAGATTCAAAGCTTTTACATTGCTTAGAATCTCGTTGGGGAGAAATCACTAACACGTATACAGTAACAATGAACAGTATAAAACAATGTGATAAGGCTGTGACATGGTGCCAGGGTTTAGAAGAGAGGCCGACTTCACCTGAGGAAGCTGCAGCTGTGAGTCGGGCTACCGGAGGTAATGTGGGATTGGCCTGGGCCTACCGGAGGTAATGTGGGATTGGCCTGGGCCTAGAGGGATGGGTAGGAGCGTATAAACCAGAGGCCAGGCAAGGAGGAGGGCTCTTCCAGGTGTGGGGAATCCCAGAACCTTTGACCTGATGCCTTCAGCTCCGAGAAGATGGAAGTAAGTGGAAACCTTATTTCTTCTGCTTAGCGTCTCTCTGCTATGGCAAAACTTCAAAGGGCCCCTTTAAGAGTCTTCTAGGAGGACTGAAAATGGGGAGGGTTGGAGGGTTATGTCCCCAGCTCCCACTGAATGCGAAAGTCGGGACCTCAGTTAAAATCCAAGCAAGTGGGTACTGAGCATCCAGAGGGCAGAAATCTAAGCCCTCTAGTTCGGTGAAGGAGTAGATACAGGAGGTGAATTGCTGTGTGATTCAAGCAAGGAGCTAGTGGACCCCGGAGAATTCTTACCCCCAGCCCCCATTTTTGCCTTTTGGAAATCCACGTAGCTTAAGATCAAAAAAAGTTTTTTTCATCTGCCACATGCCTATCTTGACTGTTTATACTATTCTCATTAAGCATAGATACACAATTAATTGCTGAGAGAGAAATTAAATGCATCATCAGTGAATCGATTTTATTTGCCTCAATCCAATAAAGAAAGCCACTGTTCTCGAGAGGGTCACAGCTTCTCCTTGCTGTCTTCTTGACCCTTGAGTAAACTGGGAGTAATCATATCTGCACTTTCTCCGTTTCACAAAGTGGTCATAGATCTCAGTAAGGTAAAAAAATTTGGAGAATTTACAATATTCTAAGTGTAAAGCATTTTGAGTGACTTGGAAATAGGTTCTGTATTTTTTTTTTTTTTTTTTTTTTGGCTATGTTGGGTCTTCGTTTCTGTGCAAGGGCTTTCTCCAGTTGTGGCAAGTGGGGGCCACCCTTCATTGCGGTGCGCGGGCCTCTCACTATCGCGGCCTCTCCCGTTGCGGAGCACAGGCTCCAGACGCGCAGGCTCAGCAGCTGTGGCTCACGGGCCCAGTTGCTCCGCGGCATGTGGGATCCTCCCAGACCAGGGCTCGAACCCGTGTCCCCTGCATTGGCAGGCGGATTCTCAACCACTGCACCACCAGGGAAGCCCTAGGTTCTGTATTGAAAATGGCATAACTGCTTATTTTTCTTCTTCATGCTGCGGTACTTTAACTTGTAATTTCTACTCTCGTTACCCCACCGATTTAAATGGGAGCTCGATGGGAGATGTTTTGTTGTCTTTGAAACCACTGGGATGGAATTTTAAATCCTTGGATATTTTTTCCCCCTCTGCCTGAGGAGAAAAGATACCGGAAATTCCATTTTTTAGTTTGGATTACTTCGTTTCATTTATATGCATACAGCTAAAGTACCTAGTGAGTTTTGCGTGTGTGTAACTTAATATTTACAGGTAACACCTTGCTGAAAGTAAAATAGATTAAGTGGAGAATATTTTTCCCACAGTTTCCTTCTCTAACAAAAATAAGATAACCCAGCACCACTCCTTAACTGAATGCCCCATCTGTCACCTCCATGCTGATCTGAGCCAACACGGTCCTGAGAGCAGTGCCGGGCCGAGGGTCTGCATGTGAAGCAGGGTGAGTTTAAGCACATGCTGGGAGAATCAGGATTTTAAGCTTCAAACTTGTATTTACCCTTAAGTGTTTCTCTGAAATATGAGGAACTAAAATGAAAACCTGTCTTTTTTGTTAAATCAGTGATCTAAAATACTATAGTAGTCCAAGGTTGATGAATAAATATTATTTTAACATCTTATTTAAAACATTTCATGGTGTTTAATAGCATCAATATTTCATTCTAGTAAAGTGGTACAAGTTTAGGATTTGAAGTGAAAGAAATGTAAAACCTATAAATAATGCTGATCACGTCTACATGATGAGAATTACTCTTAAAAAGCTATGCCCAGTTAGAAAATTGATCTTATGAAGGAAAAGTACACAGTTTTGCATTGTACTTTGTTTTATATAACTCAGTTAAATTCAGTAGAAGACTTAACACCATTTTAAGATATCGTATCCACTAATAAACATTTTAAAAATGTTTTAGGAAGCTTGGCACAGAATAATTTATTTATTATTTTACAGTTGTTTTCCCTAGTTCCCCTAATACTTGGCCTTGTGGAACCTCAGGGATGGAAGGCATTTTTGAGATCTTCTATTAAAGCCTTTCATCCAAAGCAGAATCTCATCTATTAAGCTCCTTAATACTTAGTGATTCAGTGCTGCCTTTTGTACCACTTAATTGTGTTAAACATACATCTCCACTCAACTTCCCTCTAGAGTATAATGCTCTTGAGGGCAGGAAACATGTCTTACTCATCTTTATGTCTCTGAGAGTACCTGGCATGGTCCTTGGCACAGAGAGGTACGAAAAGAATGCATCCTGACTTGATGCATTTAAAGACTTGATGCTAATAATCTCACAAACTGGCCCACTCCATTTTGTAATGGCATTCTTTTTTCTTTCTCTATTCTGACCTGAAATCTTCTTCCCCCTTGAGCAGTTTTAGGAATGGCTTTAATTCCATAAGGGATGCGGAAGCCCACCCAGTCATTTGGACAGTGAGGCAATCCTGATGCTCAAGGTAGGAACAGAGGTCATGGTCAATCACTTCTACCCATTGGCCCTGCTCCTGTCTTCTGATGCATCTCTTTTTATGGGACAGTTCTTCAAATGTTTGAAGGTCCTGGTTGTCCTGAGTCTTGAGTTCTCCAGGCTAAAAGTTTCTACTGTTTTATCTGCTCCTGACAGTAACAGCATAAGAGCTAACATTTATTGAGAGCTTCTTATATGCCAGGCACTGTGCTAAACACTTAGCATGCCTGATCTTATTTGATCCCCGGTACAATTCCATCAGATAAGTATGGTTTTCAGATGAGGAAATGAGGCTTACCTAAGCTTCCTTAGATAACTTAGAAAGTAAGTGGCCAAGCCATAGTCAAACCTTGGTCTGACAGCTGCAAAAGCTCATGCTTTCAACCACTGCTTTGCACAGTCTTTCATACAGTATGATTTCAAATCCTTTCTGTAATGGTTTCCTTCCCCTGAATATACTCCTGCTGTTAGTTTAACCCTACTCTAAGTGGAATTCGTTTTTCCTTGCCATTCTAAAAGATTGCCTTTGAGCAGGGAAGTTAACATAGAGGACTTCAACTCTCTAAGCCTCATACTCTCAGAGTGGAAGTGGCCAGAATGGCAGGTGGCCTGACCCAGCACATCCTCAGTGGGCAGTGGCCTGGATGCAAGAATGGAGTCTGACCGCCATGACCCCGTGTGCCTTTCCTGCTCCTGGGAAATGTTAGGAAACGTGTTCTCCTTCAGCACTGTGGATGGGAGCTTCCTACTGCACCAGATGTTTTTCGAGGAGGAGGCTGGATGGGAAGAATTTGTATTATTACAGATGGCCAGAGCAGTTTATGTATCAGGAAGTTTTCCATGGAAGGACTAACACACCCAAAATTATTCTTTGAAGTTAATGGCAGGATGTGGTGAAACTACTTGGACCTCAGGAAAACACAGAGACACTAAAACAAATACATGTGGTTTGTACCTACTCCTTTCCCAAACTAAAATATGACCCATGACAGCGTTTCCTCAACACACAGGATCAGTTTCTAGATCAAATGTAGAGATGATACTATGAACATATTTGTGTTAAGGTTCCTTCCTTTAGTCCTCATTTCCACTGAGTCTAGTCTAGAATGGTCGGGTGGAGATGTTGGGACCAAAGTTTGTATGATATTATCAATGTCAGAAAAGCAGACGATTCATTTTCACATACGTGGGGAGAGACCAGAGTTCTAATCCTATTTCGTGTACCTTGGCAGAGGAAGAGAGTTGGGTTTTTAAAGCCACTTTTGGTGGGTGGACTTGGTGAGCAGCCCCACGTGTCCACCGGTTGTCCAGCTGCAGAGCCTCCCAGCTGCTGTGTGTTTGCTGTCATCCTACCACCCTCATTTTTCCTCTGTTAACCTGCCTTGTTATTTCACCCCAAGGCTTTTTTAACCCAAGCTAGAATGGATTTAGCCCTACATACCTTTGCTTTGAAAACACTTTTGATCTTTTTAGAGTTCCTGTAGGTTTTCCTATGAGATAAAAATAGCTCTTTGTACCTTTTGTTTCCATGGTAATGGATTCCAGGACTACTTTAGAAAACCACTAGCTTCATGTGCCAGTGGGAAGTTGGAGCATGATGGTCTAATACAGTAAACACCAGACCACCTGTATGAGGAGCGCAAGCCAGAGAGAAATACCGTAGAACCACGGTCAAGAGATGACGTGACCATATATATTTTTACTGCAATCAGCGGAATTTGGAAAGTGACTCCCGCATTGCAGGCAAATGGCTTGGGAGCGTTAGCATGAAATTTAGGGTTCACTAATCAGCTCAAGGCGGAAAGAGCCAAATTAACTTGAGGCATTGATTTCAAATTTAACAGTATTTAAAAAGCCGTGAAACCCTGTTTCTGAATTTTCAGCAACCTTCCCGAATTTTCCAAGTTGCCAGGCCTGCTCTTGGGAAGTCAAAGGAGGATGTAGGTGCAGGAGAGCCTTCCTTGAGCTGTTTGCCTTTCGGTGAAAGGAAGATTGTATCCAGAAACTCAAGGGAATCTACCTGGTATTGTCTGCAAATACATCTTTTAGGAAACTGGGATACAGACCAAAACTCAATAGAAAAATCTATTAGAGTTCGCTAAAGATAGGGCAAACATAAAGAGCAGAGATTTTTTTGGGAAAAATAGAACTACTACTTTTATAAAAAGCCTTAGGTTTCTGAGCTTGTGGAAGAAGAAGGAATAATTAGATTTTTTTGGGGTCAACTTCGACTCTGACCCTACAACCCGGCTCTTTGTTACCTACCTCCTAAGGGAGAAGAGCAAGAGGAAAGAGAAAAGACAGAAGGAAGGAAAGAGGAGGGGAGAGGAGAAAGGAAGATTGGAGGTGTGTGCCAAGCTGATTGTGCTTATTTGGAAGGAGAGAATGAATCAGAGCCCCTTTTTTTCCTAATGTGGATTTTAATATTTAAAATTACCGGTGCCATCATTGAGGATATTAAGATACTTTTATGTTGAACTGATTAAAATTACATTTGGAATAATGAATGACATGAAATGTACAAATATCGTCCCCAGGATATTTGTACATTTTTCTTTTTTTAAAGCTTCAAAATCATAAACAACTGTAATGGAAGGTTTTCAGAAGCATTCTTCTAAGAGACACAGGGCCGGCAGGTCCTATGAAGTGGTTTACTGTAACACTGGGGGCTCCCCACCTGCCTGGAAGGATTCAGGAGTCCTGCCTCTAATACAATTAAAGGGAGGTTGAACTACACTGGAACTCAGGATTCATTTTCTTTTTAGTATATCTAAGACTGAAGATGCCTGTGAAAATAGGTCTTTATATCTGGTAGGGAGAGTTTACCAAGGCTGCCTGATTCTGAACTCAGCTCATTTCTTTAAGCATTTGGGGCGTGGCTCCACATATCACACACTTGATTCTTTCCTATGTCCAAGCTGCATCCAACCTTCATCAAAGCCACCTGAATTAATTTTTTCCAGTAGTATAGGTTGCAGAGTGGGGCTTTTGGCTTTTGTAATTGGCATGTAAATATACCATACTCCCCCTGGAGGGGGCCTCCACTGTGCTGAAGGTTAGCAGAGACCCAACCCGGGGCAAGGAGCCCCTTTGGGTGTGCTGGCAGGTCAGCCTGATGGCTTTGACAAGGGCCTTCCATGATTGTCAGTACGAACATCCCCAGCCCACTGTAATTCCTGAGGCAAAGCTCTGTGGAATTGCCCGGAGGGTTCCTCCCCTTGGCCCTGCCCCAAAGGTACAGCCCTGAGCAGCAGGGAGACTGCTCTCCCCCATGAAAAGGGTCTAGTTAGCTCGGGAGTAACCCTGGCATAGGAGGTGGAGATGCCTCCACCCACCCCTACTCCCTCCTCTTCAGCCTCTCCTTTGCCCTCTTCCTGCTTCCCTGTGGGCTGCTTGAACATTTTATAGAATTCCATTTTGATTTATCGGTTGTGTGGTTTTTTAAAAAATTAATTAATTTATTTTTATTTTCGGCTGTGTTGGGTCTTCGTTGCTGCGCGCGGGCTTTCTCTAGTTGCGGCGAGTGGGGGCTACTCTTCGTTGTGGTGCGTGGGCTTCTCATTGAAGTGGCTTCTCTTGTTGTGGAGCACAGGCTCTGGGCTCACAGGCTTCAGTAGTTGTGGCACACAGGCTCAGTAGCTGTGGCTCACAGACTCTAGAGCGTAGGCTCAGTAGCTGTGGCCCACGGGCTTAGTTGCTCCACGGCATGTGGGATCTTCCTGGAGCAGGGCTCGAACCCGTGTCCCCTGCATTGGCAGGCAGATTCTTAACCACTGCGCCACCAGGGAAGTCCTATCTGTTGTGTTTTAGAGTTTATCTCTTTATGTAGCTTTTTTTATTGGTTGTTCTGTGTATTACATTTATATACAGATGATTTATCACAGTCTCCTAGTGCTGACATTTTACCAGTTCCACTGAAATGTAGAAACTTACCTCCCTTTCCCCTCCTCCTTTTATGATTGTTTTAAATATTTCCTCTGCATACCTTGAAAACCACAATAGACAGTGCTATGATTTTTGCTTTAATCATAAACTAAATTTAGAAAACAAAAGAGCAGTCAAGTCTGTTGTATTTTACCCATGTTTTTGCTCTGTCTGTTCTTTCTTCCTTCCCAGTGTCCCAAGACTCCTTCTTTTATCTTTTCCTTTCTGTTTAGAGAGCTTCCTTTAGCCATTCTTTCAGGGTAGGTCTGCTGAGAACAGATTGTCTTAGTTTTCCTTCTTCTGAGAGTGTCATCTCTGAAGAATATTTTCTCTGGATATAGAGTCCTGGGTTGACAGTTTTATCTTTTAGCACTTGAAAAATGTTGGGCCACTTCCTCCTGGCCTCCTTGATTTCTTGTTACAAGTCCTGTATTATTCAAATTGTTTTTCCCTTATAGTTAATGCATCATTTCTCTCTGGCTACTTTTTTTTGTCTTTGTTTTTAGTTTTCAGAAGTGTGACCATGATGTGTCTTGATATGAATTTCTTTGGTTTGCCCTGTTTGGTGTTCACTGAAATTCTTGAATTTGTCCTTTGCCGAGTTTGGGAAGTTTTCAGCCATTATTTCTTCAAATACTTTTTTGGGCCCATCCTCTTTTCCCTCTCCTGGGAGCCAGATGACCTATATTTCAGATCTTTCACTATAATCCCACAGGTCTCTGAGGTGCTGCTCATTTTTTTCAGTCTACTTTCTGTTTTGTAGTTTGGGTAATTTCTACTTTTCTATCCTCAAATCTATGGATTCTTTCCTCTATCTGCTCCATTTTGCTGTTGAGCCCATCTAGTGAGGGCTTTTTTTTTTTTTTAGTTTCAGTTATGGTATATTTTAGTTCCAAAATTTCCATTTGGTTCTTCTTTCTATCTTCCCTTTGCTGAGAATTCCTACTTCTTTGTCAAATTGTTCCAATTTTTCATTTGTTTCAAGAAAGTAATTGCTCATTGAAGCCACAGCCCTCTGGCTGCGAGAAGGAGGGGTACTTGGACACTGCTCCCTACGTGAGCTTCACTGAAACTCCTGGGGATGGTTACTGCTGAGTGTGGGTGGTAAAGCCCTGAATCTCCACTAGGCTCCCCTGACAGCTCCTCAGCTGGGATTGCACCTGGAGGAGATGAAAGTCCAGTCTCCTCACTCAGGCGTCTCTGACATCATCCTCGGTAGTCTATGCTCGGTCTATGCTCCTTTCTAGGCCTTTGCTGGTGGGGTGGCGGTGGGACTGCAGGTTTTTCCTGTAGTATTTAGCTGGAGTAGAGTGATTATTATCTAAAAGTTTTCTATCTGAAAGGGACTAGGCTGCCCCTTTCTTGGCTCTTGGGTTAGAGACAGGAGTTCTTTATTTTTGTCTCTGCCTGTTGGCATTTCCAGGTTGCTGGCTTCTCCAGTATCTAGTCTGGAATATATGATGAAAAAAGAACATCTAGGAACTCACCACCATGTCATTCCTTGGGTCCTGAGGTCCTTAACTTTCTTGACTTCTCTTTACCTTTTGGAGTCTTGTGTTTGTTTTAGATATAACGTCCCCGTTTTTAGTTATACCTATGGGAGGAAGAGGGAAGAGTGTATTTACTGCATCTTCCTGTCAGAGCCCCCTTTGATCCTCATCTTTATCCACACCAGTCACCCTTTATATTGCTTCACTTTCTCAAGATCAGAGAATGTGGTACAGTTTCAAGAACATCCAATAATTCTATAGGAAGCTTAGCTTGGAACAGGCATTACTGCAGGGTAGAACCAGCCTCAGATACTGGAGCAATGGCAAGCACAGTTTGGTGAGATGGCCCCATCACATGTGCTGTGGTTAGCTGAACCTGGGTTCAAATCCTGTTTCTACCATGTAATTATTACATAACATTGACATATTATTTAGCTTCCCTGAGCCTCATTTTCCCTACCTGTTATGAGGATTAGAAGTGGCATATTTCTGGTGCCTGGGACATACTAGGTGCTGTAAAAGAACAGCTATTATTGTTACAAAGAAGGTTATAAATTCTCCAGATATTTTGTCAATAATCTGACCTTTGCCAGGAAAGACACAAGTCCGAATTCAGTGAGGATGCTTTTTTTTCTAAACAAGTCATAGTTAAATAAGAAGCCCCAGAAATGATGTCTTCCCATCCCAAATACTGCGTCCGGATGAGAGCATCAGTTAGAGGAATCACTGTGCTTGCTCCGTGTTCTAAGGAAGTGGAGTAGAGTCATTTCAGGAGCAACGGGTAGCTTGTTAATGCTGTGATGAGACCCCCATTCTCTGTTTAAAAGATTTCACCCTGCAGGAAGCAAGTTAAGGGACCTTGGGGGAGGCTTCTCTGCTCCCTCAAGAGAACCAGAAGAATGAGTCATTGATTGTATTTTAGGCAATGTTCTGCTGCTGATAACTTCAGCTTGATTGTTTGCTGACTTCAGAATATGTCTTTCAGCTTCTGTTTACAAGTCAGGTGAGATCTAAGATGGCAGGAAGGAGGGGCTTGGTGCTTTTCCCTGGGGAAGGGTGGACTTCTAAGCTGAAAGGGACAAGGGGGCTCTTCCTGGCTATCTGAGCACTGGATTTCATGTTGATGGGCTCTGGATAAAGACAGTCCATGGAGGCCTTTGGGCCATTGTGGGGTCTGAACCAGGATGCCAGCTTGGAACACTCGTGGAGAAGCACAGCGTCAAGTTCCCTAGATGTAGGTGGGGATGCTTATGCAAGTGATTTATTAAAGAGCATCCTCAGGAGAAAGAGTGTAGTTTCAGGTGAAGCCTAGTGTCAGCCTGATCCCATGGGATGCTCTGTAGTATCCACTGAATTAGAGTCTGTTCTGTCTCGAGGCAAGGAAGCGGGGATTTTGTATCCTTGTACCAATCAGTCCTTAGCTAGGGACAGCCTAGCCCTAAGTTAGGGATAATTCCCAGGCACCTTTGGTCAAGGTGGCTCTATCACCCAAGGCCAGTTCTCTGGAGAAGGTTATAGGTGTGATGTTAGGAGTAGCATTGTCAGCAGCTAGAATAGGGATCCCTGGGAACACGAGCAGGGCTCAACAGGGTCTAGAGCCCCAGGCTTCATCAGTGGCACCAAGTGAAAACCATTGGCTTGGGTAACAGAAGGCCTGGCTAATTTGCTGTGACCTTGAGCAAGTCATTCAATCTCTCTGTCTTCCATGCAAAAAAAAAAAAAAAAAAAATGGATTGGCACAGATGGACACTTAAGGCCTGATTGACTCAGGTGAGTTGATTGAGAACGCTGGGTCTAGTAAGACCTGGGCTTCCTGGCCTATGGCCCACAGAGACCTCCAACAAGAGCAAAGAAGGCAACTGCGAGGTTATCGTCATGTGGCCTGAAGCCCAGAGGCTTCCTTCCCTTGGGGGCTGAGGACTAGAATTAGACCCACATAGGCCTAGGGCTGGGGCAGAATGGCTGCATGGCTTGGAGACCAAGGGGACAGCAAGAAGGTCCACATCACGGACTTAATCTAGAAAGAAGATTCTAGGAGGTACCAAGGGTCTTTGCTCCTTGTCTAAGTGGTTGCAGTGGGAATCTACTCTAGTTAGAAGTTTGGATAAATGTGTTCAGCATCTGGACTTCAGTTCCTTCAATTCTGTAAACCTTTTTCTTGGTTTTAATTCCATCCATCTCATAAGAGCCCTTTTTGTAATATGATTGCATTATTCATAATATTTTGCGATAATTCTTTGACTCATTGTTGCAGTTTGTGCCCTGGTCAGGGGAAGAGGCAGATGTTTCTGTATTTTCATATGTTTCATGTGCAGAAACTGGACAGCTCCAGGGAGCATTTGGAGCAGGTGAAGTTGGAGGACAGAGTGAAGCCTCAGTCGTGTTGGTCCTGGGGTTCTCAGGATAGTGAGGTTCCTCCTTATAATTTTAATTCTAATTTAAACAATTAAAAAAATTTTTAAATGGTTCTTTATTCATAAACTTGATGCAAGTTTACAAAATTTACTGTCCATCGCCAAGTAAATCTACAATGAAAAATAAGGTCCAAAAACCCCTCCAAAAACAAAATACAAAGCATGCCAAATGGGCAGCTGTCAATCTGCTAGCCAGCAGGATATTAAAGAATTCAATAATGTATTCAAGATTTAGCCTTCGATTTAAGGAACTTTAATGCTTTAAAGAATTCTGCCTTGTCACTTGTTATCTGAGCAACTGGCAATCAGAACTTTATACAAATGTAACCAAGTGAACAAGAATGCCAGAAAAATCTTTTTCTACGGTCCTTTTAACCAAAATAGAAAAAAAATTAAACATAGTAATGCAGAAGTGCCAAGTCTCTTGGATGTGGTTTACAAAGTTAAAAACTGAGTATTAAAGCATAAGAAACACTTCTGAACTTTGTAACTGGTTTGTGCAGAAAAAACTTCTAATTCAGACAGTTTCCTTCTCTAGGATGGAGGTTTCTAATGAGAACATTTTGTTGTTACAGGACATGCGTCATATTTTGCTCAGCTGCTCTTGTTGAAATAGATTCAGTGTTGGTCCCTGAAACTTGTTTGGTGTTTCAGAAAATTATAGGTCACCGTCCATCAAAATAAACTTCTGAGGAGGTCCCTTCTTTCATGCAGGTCTTTTTAAAAAAAATTTTTATTTATTTATTTATGGCTGTGTTGGGTCTTCGTTTCTGTGCGAGGGCTTTCTCTAGTTGTGGCAAGCGGGGGCCACTCTTCATCGCGGTGCACGGGCCTCTCACTATCGCGGCCTCTCTTGTTGCGGAGCACAGGCTCCAGACGCGCAGGCTCAGTAATTGTGGCTCACGGGCCCAGCTGCTCCGTGGCATGTGGGATCTTCCCAGACCAGGGCTCGAACCCGTGTCCCCTCATGCAGGTCTTTTGATTACAAAGCTTTTACCACGCAAACTTTAGCTCATACTGGACACCGTCCCAGGCTAGAAAACATTATCACTGTAGAGTTGGATCTCAGGTCAAATCAACTGGCTTCACAGCAGGTTATGGAAGAAAGCTTGAGCCAAGCATTTACTGTCTGGAGTTGGATGTTTCTGAGTAGTTTTCAAGCTTGATTAATTTACTGATAAAAAGACCAGATTCTTATGGGACCAGTGTCTTTTCCCCATTTTGTTTAAAGCGTTCTGCATATGAGAAAGCTTCAGTCCCCTTCAGAGGGAGGAAGGTCTCAGCTTGGTACAGCAAAAGGTATCCTGTCCAGAGGTGAGCTGCTTGTTTGTGCGGGTCCTGCCATGTTTGGGTGTTGCTTAGCGGATTGGCTTTTCCAAAGGAGGAGACAATTTGCTGCGTGGTCAGCAGATCCATGGTCTGCGGGGCTTGTGCCTTGTGCACCTCACATGCCTCATCTCCTCTGGGTGGAGCATTTGGGATGGACGTGGAAGCTCGCAGACACATCACTGGATCTGCATGAGGATAGTGTGGCAATGCTACTTTTTCTGCTGACTCTCCTTTCTCTGGGCTCTTGAAATATGTGTGGTCATAAATAGTGGCTTATTTAAAATTCTATGCATGACTGTAAAAATAGTTTCATTTAGAAAGAAAAATGAATAATTTTAAGTACCTCCTTAGGAGATTTAGTAATAACATGACTTACGGAATAATCTTTGCCATGGAAGAAGAAAAGCCTTCACTGGACTTCACTGTACTTTCAGTCTTGCAGTAGCTGACGTTCTAAGGATGAGGCTTCCTTCCTTGGCTGAGATGTCACCGGACAGGTAGCACCGTTCGCTACTAAGGATGACTGCTGGTAGTCAGAAAAGTTCTTCCGTGTCAAGAGGGCACTTGGAAGGCAGGTTATAGAGAGCAGTTCTCACCGCCTGAAAGCATTTGTTATCACGCATGCTTTGATGCAGCAACACATTGCCATTCTTGACATAATGAGAGCCGGGTTTCAGGAGTTACTGCTGCAACCTTCTCTTACCTGCCGAACTATAAAGACAAACTATTTTGAGGATTAAAGGATGGAATCCCTTTGTGCTTTGTTGAAGCAGAACTGAAAGGTTCATAATGACAGACAGAACCATTAGGAAGCATGAAAGAAAAAGCAGCAGCAGGGCTGAAAGTGTTCTGTGTAGAAAGGAGTTGATGCCCTTTGAACATTTGAGTTCAAATAACGTGCAGTCCTTTATCTCCGAAGACCACATTACTGACCCACTGCTGGTAGAGCATGTGCTATGGGTTGCTTTCCGGCAGAGGGGATAGATTTTCTTCAGATCTGTCGTCTCATGCTTGCCAGAGACCTCCTTAGGGACCAGTGACAGCCACCGAGGAGCCTGAAGGCGGGAGAAAGGGGAGGCTGGATCGTAATGGCTAGCGCTTACTGAGTGCTTGCGATGCGCTGGGTTCCCTTCTAAACACTACGTGAATCAGCTCAATTATTCTTCACAACCAACCATGTTAGGAGGCAGGAAGGCTTATTAGTCCCACCTTAGAAATGGGGAAACTGAGGCTAAAGAACTTGCCCATGGTACACAGCTAGGAAATGGTACAGCTGGGATTTGAACTCACCGAGGCAGAGGCTGAGGCTGCAGCCCTTAAGCTCTATATCCTGCTGTGGTCTAGTCAGCAGCTGGGAACATAGACTCTGGGGTCAGAGAAACATGGTCTCAAATCCTGACTCCCCCCACTGACTGTGTTATGAACTTGAATGAGTTATTTAACATTGTTGGGGCAAGAAAAGAAGTCAGCCAGAGAAGCCTGGTACAGATCGTGGCACAGAATACGCGCTCAATAAATGCTAGCCGCCATTGTTGTTAGCATTTTGTTTATTGTTTTCTTTTTGCTGGAGAACAGAGTGAAGCTAGGAGGTGGAGGCTCTCTACTTGAGGGTGTGTAAGAAAGAATTACCTTGACGTTCTTATTAACAGTGCAGATTTCTGGGCCCCTCTCATGAGAGATTCTATTTCGGTAGGGTCTGGAGGAGTGGTGGATAATTGGACCCAGAAACCTTTATTTTTAACAAGGACTTTAGGTGATATGGAATGGGTGGTCCGCAGAGCCCACATTGAGAAGCTCAATGGTGTGGCAATCACAGAACTGCCCTGTCCTTATCCTGGCTGGGCTGACTGGCCACAGATGGTATGCATAAGGCTTGAAATGTACCAAAATCCAAAGCGGCATTTCGTAGTTGACTTACGCACTGAGCCATAGTCAAGCAATAGAGTGGCACACAGATATTCTGTAGACCCTCTCTTAATCATTAAAAAAACAAAAATAAACCTACAAAAACAACCATCAAAATGAATTTATAATTTCTGTATTGGCAATTTTAGAACGTGTGCTGGAGCAAACATAGGAGAAAATAACAGACTTTTAGAGCTGGTTCTAGAGGTGCTGAAACTGGAGGACCAGAGGGGGAAACAGCTTGCTTAAAAATCACACAATTAATTGGCAGCAAAGTCTACGATAGGACTTTGATGTTTGGATACCCGGGCTACCTCTGGACAGGGAGCCAAAACTTGAACTCTTTTGGAGGTTCTGCATTCCCTGAATTTAGGGTGACAGCATAAAGGAAGCAGGAGTCTCTTACCTGCTTGCCATTCGCTCCTTTTCTGTCTGGATGCTTTTCTCCACCACATGCAGCCAGTAGCTGCCTACTCATTCTTTAGCGTCTTTTGTAAGCTGCCTTTTCTGGGACAGTCTCTCTGCCTGTCTCCCCCAGTTGCTGCCACCAGAGTTCATTACTCCCCCTTTGGCCACTACTGAACCTTATGGCATTTATTGCACTTAATGGGGATTTGTTTTGCTACTTGTCTTATTTCCTGATACGCAATTAGGTGGCACAAGTGAAATCCGCTCTCATTTTCCATACTTGCAGACATCGTTAACCACTTATTCATTTATTCTCATATGTGAACGGAGTACCCACTATATACACCAAGTACATTTAGACAATACAGGGAAAGCAAAGTATGCACTTAATGAGGAAATCCATTAGAAAAAACTAGACAATGTAAGTTACTGTTATGTAATGTGAAGAAGATAGAAAAAGGGTGATGTGATAGATAAATGAAATAGTGATGGGGCTTCTTTCGACTGGGTGGTCAGGGGAGGGCCTCTCAAGGGGTCTCTCATTTGAGCTGAGACCCAGATGATGAGACGTGGGAACCATATAAAGTTCTGAGAGAAGAGTCTTCTAGATGAAAGGAAGAGTATGTGCAAATAAGCTAAAATGAGAATGAACTCGGCATCTTTGGAGAACAGAAGGAAGCCAGTATGAAGAGACGAGAGTAAGAAGAAGAGGGTGTGAGATGAAGACTAGGAGACAGGCAGGGCTGCATCTTGTACGGCCTTGGGGACCATGAAGGAGTCTGGATCCTAGTCTAGGGATGATGGGAAGCTAGTAGAGATGCTGAAGCAGGAACGTGGCAGGGTAACATTCACATTTTTCACAGATCACTTTTATCTACTGAAGTTTGACTTGTCCTCAGATTCTTAACACAATACTCTAGACAGTCTCTACTTATTGATCAGTTTGCACTTAAGGAAAAAAAAAACTTTTAGGCATTCTTGCTAAACTCTTTGAGGATCAAGTTCATGTTTCAATCACTTTTGTATGTCTAGCACTTTGTACTGTGCCTGGCAAAGAGTAGGTTCTTGATGAATATTTGTTGTATAAATGAATGGTTTCTGAATTATTTTGTCCTTTGGAATAAAGAAGTAGCAAGGTTCTCTCTGTTGGGTGACCTTTTAGCAAGTCCACTAAGTGGTAAGTGGTAGCGTATTTTGAAAATGGATTGGTTGACATGCCAGCTTATTTCAGTTCACTTCAAACACTTTTTAGTTCTATAAAATTCAGATATAGCTAAGCTGGGAGGTAACAGAGCGGGGGCTTTAGAGAGGCAAAGTGACAGCCGTAATGTCTCAACTAGCCTTTAAGCATCAGATAGGGAAGGCCTGATGGACTTCTGCCTCTGGTATCATGACAGACTGAGTGTTTTGAGAAACTCTCCTAATTATGCACACTGAGAAATGCTGGATATCATACAAATATGTGTTGCCAAGCTCATAAAAATTGAAGGTAGATCCATAGGGGCTGAAAATGAGGAGAGAGCTGACATCACGGTAGTAAGTGAGCTGTATGAGCTATGGGCTGCCTTGTGGGTACCTGAAGATGATAGAAACCCGGAACCTTGGTTTTCAACTGCTGTAGAGCAGGGGGTGAGTGAGGGTAAGTGCGTGTCGCCCATTGTGGGATTGTAGACAAGGTCTTGGGCACTTTCAGGTGGGGAGTTAGGACTCATTAAGAGCCTGCAAAAGCCAGGAGTCTTGAAGATCTGCACCCTCAATGAAAAGATGGACCAGAATAACCCATCTGGCAAAGAAAGTTGCTATGAAAATTGTTTGTTCCAGCCTTGGCTGGGAATGGAGGAATGAAAAAGAGTCTCTCCTGAGAATTTGGACCTCATGAATATTTGGGGTTTAAATTTACATTTTCTACATATGCTGTCCAGAAAACCTCAAGTGAATTAAGATGATTCTAGCGTGGAAGAGACTCAGAATGCCTGGCAGAATCGGATGAGGATCTTCTTTGGAGGAATGCAGGCACGGCTGAAGCTCTTTAGAATCCCCACAGATTGCGATCAGCCCTGAGTTCCCAATAAAAAGTTACCAATTACACAGAGTACACAAGCCACTAAGTAGAAACAAAAACCAGTAGAATCCGATGTCCCAAGGAGCTCAACATAAGAATGATCAGAGTCAGAAAATAAACTAAGTATCCTTAAAATGTTTATAGACATAAAAGACAATTTTTATAGCGTGGACAATGGACAAGAAGCCATTAAAAGTGACTAGGCAGAATTTGAAAAAGAATCAAAGTGAAATTCTGGAAATAAAGATTATTATATTTGAAATTGAAAAAAAGAGAAAAAAAGGATTTTAACCACCAAGTATTTTGTTTTGATAATCTGATAAAAGGTTTGAGTTTACAATATTCTTAAAGGAATACACATAGAAAAGTATAAAAATAATAAGTGTAAGACCTTATGAATTTTCACAAATGAAATGTACCACATAACCAGTATTCAGCTTAAGAAACAGAATGTTATCAGCATCTTAGAAGCCCCTTCATGTGCTCGTCTAGGTAATCTCCCCACTCCAAGGACAACACTATCTGGAATTCTTTTTTATTTTTTTAAATCCTTATTGGAGTATAATTGCTTTACAATGTTGTGTTAGTTTCTGCTTTATAACAAAGTGAATCAGTTATACATATGTCCCCATATCCCCTCCCTCTTGCATCTTCCTCCCACCCTCCCTATCCCACCCCTCTAAGTGATCACAAATATTCTGAATTCTAATACCATATTTAGTGTTGCCTGTTTTTTTAAAAAAAATTATAAAAAGATTTATATAGTATATACTGTTTTGCATATGACCTTTATCTCTCAACATATGAAAATAATAAAAAACATGAAATTCATTTATATTTTTCTATTATTTGTAGTTCACTTCTTGTTATTTAATATAGTATTCCATTGGGTACATATACCACACTTTATGTATTCTATTGCTGATGGGCATTGGGTAATTTCTAGTTTTTGGCTATTACTTATCCATTCCTGTTGGTTTGTATCTAGAAGTGGAATGGCTAGGTCCTAGAGTACACATGTGGACAGCATTAGTAGAACTACCTAACCATTCCCAACTTTTTCTTATCTAGGTGAAATCTTGTGTGAAAACACAACAAATAAAACAGTATTCAAAATGTCAGAACAAAACAAACATACTAATGAAATAGATGGATTAACAGATTAGACCCAGTGAAGAAAGAATCAGTGATTTGGAAGATAAATATGAGAAATTACCCAGGATGCAGCATAGAAAGACAAGAGGATTGAAAAAGAGAGAAATCGAGACATAAAGTGTAAAATTAGAAGATGCAACTTATGTCTAATTGAAAAAGGCTCAGTGGAATTGAGTTAGAAAGAGCCTAAAATGATCTAACTCAACATTATCCAATAGATATATAATGTGAGCCACACATGTAGAAAATTTAAAATTTCTATTATATATGTTTTATTTAACCCAAAATATAAAAACTATTTTTATTTCAACAGGTAGTTGATATAAAAATTATGAATGATATTTCACATTCTTTTTTTTATACTAAGTCTTCAAAATCTGGTGTGTAATCCTACACTTATAGACTATCTTAATTTACACTAGTCACATTTCAAGTGCTCAGTAGCCATACGTGCCTAGTGACTGCCATGTTAGTGCAGATCTAACCAATGAAGGTGTATAGGGAAGAGAAATGGACTGAAGGTCACTAGGTATGTGGAGAAGTGAGCCAGTTGTAGCAGAAGGATGTGTTGGGAGGTTGGGAGGAATGTGGGTTAGTGTAACATCGCAGTGGTGGCATCAAGCTTTGAGTTTACACACGTTCATATCCCTCTGTACACTTATTATACCCTTCAACATCCAGTGAGTTGTAAAATTACAGCTGTTGAGTCATTCAGAGCAATAGTAAAAAATGGTTTAGTACTAGAAGAGAAATATATCATATCTGTTGAATTTACAGAGGTGATTTGGAAATTCAGAATTTAATTATCCTCATGCAAATTTGACCAGCAGCCTAAAGTGAGCATGTATGACATTTACAGCAAAGTTCACTGTGTTTATTAATAGAAGCAGGCAGGTTGGAAGTGGTTTTCATTTCTTTGGCTGTAATGATATGAAAACTTGACAATGAATATAAGTAGGTTGTTACCTTGGTTTTTATGTCTCAGTTAAAAGAGAGCACCAGGTCCTAGTGTGCTTGTATAACACAAAAGCTATATTATCAGGCCCTGAATCAAATACCTTATGAACTTGACCCAAATAACCTCAGACTTCCTGGGAAATTCTATGTTTGGGTAAGATACATGACTGCAGTCAGTTGGGTCACTGTTACAACAGCTTCAAAAGCAGTGAAGCAAGGCACTTGGAACCTCTGTCTAGCCTCTGCTATTTGAAAAGTAGTTAATAACCCTGCTATATTTAAAATAGATAACCAACAAGGACCTACTGTATAGCACAGGGAACTCTGCTCAATAACCTAAATGGGAAAAGAATTTGAAAAAGAATAGATACATGTATATGTATAACTGAATCACTTTGCTGTACACCTGAAACTAACACAACATTGTTAATTAACTCTACTCCAATATAAAATAAAAATTAAAAAAAATAGTAATAAAGTTGAAAATGTATTTTTGTCCTTAAAAACGCCTCTAAAGTGCTGTACTTATTTGTGTAATCGCAACACTTTTTATGCTGGCTCTGCCAGTCCAAAAATAGGGGTGTGACTATTATGCGAGGGAGACCAGTACGTAACGTTGGGATCTTTATGATGGAAAAAATTCTTTTTCCCTTGGTCTGAGACCGACTCAGCCAAATAAGTGCTGTCATTATGTTTGATTATGAGGCTAGCAGTGAAATTATTAGTTTAATATAGTTATCCCAAATACGGGCACATAGAGATCTAGAATGTTCTACTATACTAACTTTGAGATACTCCTTATATTGGCTTTCACAAGTTTATGAAACAGTCTCAGTCTAATGTAGAACTTATTAAGTTGATCATCTTAAAAGGTATGTGAAGGCATATCCATCAGATGTTGAACCTGTTATTTGTGCCTATTATCTATGATGCCAAAGGGAACTATTCAAAGCCAATGCCAATGTCCTTCCAGTGTCATGAGATTGAGTTTACTGGTGATGCTGAAGATCACCCAGTGGAAAGGACAGTCAGCCCTCTGTATCTGTGGGTTCCTCGGATTGAAAATATTCAGAAAAAAAATTCTAAAATTTGTTGTATGCAGGCAACTATTTATATAGTATTTACATTGTATCAGTTATTTTAAGTAATCTAGAGATGATTTAAAATGTATGGGAGGATGTGCTTAGGTTATATTCAAATACTATACCATTTTATATAAGGGACTTGAGCATCTGAGGATTTTGGTATCTGCAGTGTCCTGAAACCAATCCTAGTGGATACCAAGGGATGACTGTATTCTAGGAGCTGGAGTGTTGATTGTATGACTAAGGAAAAGTCACTGATCGCTTTTGGATGCTTTTGTGATAAAAAATATTCCTCATGTACATTAGGATTGGAAGGAATCTTAGGAGTCATTTATTCTCACCTCACACCCAAATTACTAGAACTCTCCAAAGCATCTGGGACAGCTGACCATCCAGCTTTGGCCTGAATGCTGGACCACAGATTACTCCTTTACAACACCATTGCTGATATTTCACAGGTTTAGAACATCTTCCTTTTATTGAGCCAAAATCTTTTTAGCCAATTCCCAGCTCACAGGGGCTGGGGAGGTAAAACATTATAAATGTGATTTTTTAAAAAACAAGTGAAAAGACAGTATATAAATCCAAATCAGTATGTTTACAGTTGTGGGTCTACATGCATGGATCTAGTCTAAATCAGAATGCCTAAAATCGTGCTTTTCTTTCTGCAACGCTCCAAACTGAAAGAATGAACATCTTTGTGGTGTGGCTTTGTAATTCAGGCATTGAACTGCTATGGGTTTGTCTTGAAAAGCAGGGAAAAGAATTCTGCTTCTCTAGGTTGAGGAGGGGCCCTCATATATATATTTTTAACAGCTGGTTTTATTCTTATCCTGAGTCTAACATTAACAGGGTTAGGAATTCTCCCACTTCTATTGAGGGGCTTGCTTGCCAGGACTCCAAAGCCTTGTAGCTTTCTCCAGGGTGGGGATAGTGGGTGAATTACATGTGTGGGGATGCTGATGGTCCATGGGGATCCTACAATCACAGTGTGTCTCTGATTTGTTGCCCTGTTTATATAGGGTAGTCACTCATTACTCATTTATTCAGTCAGTATTTGTTGAGATTCCGTGGTTGGTGCTTACACGCTTTCTTGGGAAGCCCTAAATATCCTCTTCAGTCTGACATGTCATGGCCAGAGGGCCCTCGATGGAGATGGAGCTGTTCCAGGCTAGCTGTGGAGGCTCAGAGGACCTGGACTGGACCTCAGTGGGATTTCCCCTTGGGTGAATTAGAATTCCCAAAGACTTTACTCCCCATCTCTCCCACCGCCATGCTGGTCTTGGTCCCTACAAGAGCGTTTGTGGAGGATGCTGGCATCCCCTTGGTTCACTGTACCCATACCACCCTGGAAACTCTGAATCCAGATCTGAACGTTTGGAATTCAGACTTGGGCAGGGAGGGGAGTGGCAGGATTCTTAGGCGGGGCAGGTGGGGCTGCTGAATTCTTAGGATTTCTGGGGTGGATGCCCTTCTGCTACCTCAGTGTTCCTCTTTCACTGACCACTCAACACTGAGATCTCTGCTGGGCTTCATACAGGACAGCACATCCCAGACTTTGGGAAAGGTGGTGGGATTTCAAGGAGCTTCCTTTTTGATTTAGCACCTGGCTCTGGTTCTAGGGAAATTTCTTCCCAACAGCTGCTCTGTATCTCTGCTCCTTCTCACATGGAGTGTGCAGGTGAATTTACTTCCTCAGCAATCTCAGAGTGCAAACTGAAGGTGCAGTGTTTTGTTCTAGGTGCTAAATCTTGTTGGGGTGGAGAGAGGGGAGAAGCCTGAACTATATTTAAATGAACACGGTAAGTCCCTCGGGTTGGCGGGTCCTCCGTTTCTCACAGCAGTGTAGCCGCACCAAGCAGAACCTCCACTTTAAATGTTTGTTTCCTTGATGTTGAAGCAAATACACACTCTTAGACATTCCAGGGTTTAACTTGTGTGGAGGATGGAATTGGGAACTGTGTATCTGCAGGGAAAAGTCAGGCATTCAAGGCAAAAACTCAGGTAACAAGCAAAAGAAAAGGAAAGAAACTCAGACAGCTTACAAGCTGGAAAACTCAGTGTTGCTCTCTAATGAAATGACTGAAAACAAGTGACAGCTATGATTACAGGCTGAGTGAGGGGCAGGAGAGGCCAGTTATAACAGACCGGGTCAAGTGTCCTGAATCAGGGGGCTGGAGGCCTGAGAATGGCAGGTCTGTGAGATTTGAGGTGAACAAGCAATGAGGGTAATTATAAAAGCTGAATAATTAGTCGTTTATGGGTCTGTCTTCCGAAGGGATCCCGAGTTCCGTAGGGGAGGTGGCACCACGCAGAGTGGCTCTGGAGTAACAGTGTCAGGTACAAATCCTGGCTCCCTACTTGTTATCCAAGTTACTCAGCGTGTCACTGCCTCGGTTTCATCATCTATAAAACACAGCCATTGCAATAGCACTTTCCTCACAGGGTTGTGAGGTGGGGATTGTTCATGGCAGGTCAAGCACTTAGCATGGTGGCTAGTACTTCTTACATGTTAGATATTATTATTATTATCTATGTTTCTATAGCCCAAAACAGTACTTGGCTCATAGCTGACATTCAATAAATGTTGAATAAGTGAGCATTTATGATTAGTGTTTTAATAAAAGTTTCATCTTCATTTAATGACTTCCCTCCCTTGCTGGTAATATTACTTGATGTCTTATAAAGACATGTAGATAACTTTGGAGTAAGGGTTCTGAAAATAATGAAAGGTCAAATGTGTAAGAGAGTAAATACAAATATTTTCTCTTAAATCAGACTATAACGAGCATTTTATAAATCAAAAATATATCCCCTTCCATATACTTCATTACTTTGCAAGTATAAATTAGTGTGTAGTTAACCATATTTCTCTCCAGCTCTGCTCCTTTTCCTATGTTTAATTAAAAAATGGCAGCATTCTTTCTAATACGTAAGCCAGAAATCTGGGAGTCATCATTGCTTCTTCCCTTTCTCTCATTCTCCACCCATGCATGTTCGTGGACATACATATAGCCATATCCATTTCATCTCCTGATTAGCTTCTGAATCTGTTCTTTGTGTCTATCTCTGCTATTACTGTATTAGTCCAGCCACTGTCATCTCTTGTCTAAATTAATGTCATAGTGCCCTGACTGATAATTAAGGAAAAGCCTTCTAGGAATGTCCAAGGCAACCAACATTTGAACTTGCTGCTGGCAAGCTCTCCAGAGTTCACTCACATAGCGTTTACGAAAGATTTAAGCAGCTTGGATTTCTATGGGTCTGCAGAATGTTGAGGTGCTTTCTTTCTCTCCTACTGAATTATGTACAGGAAGACTGTTGCTGAAGCTAGTCGGACAGGCATTTGAGGTACATATGCCTTGAAGTTTTTCTGAAGTTTGCTGTTATCATGGAGGCATATTAATTCCAAGGAAATAAAACTTCTCAGGATTACAGAAGATCTAGCTGTGGAAAAATCCAACATAAAAAGATTTTTATGTATATTAGAAGAAGATGACTTACTCAATCGAAATTTATTTAGCAAAGCCCACATGTATCTTGAGGCTACCCTGCTTAGGGCAGTTCTTAGGCAGGGAGAATCATATAGGACTATAGAATCGATCTTTCAGAATACAGAGGCTAAAAGTTTCTATATTGATTAGGAAAACCCAAGTTAAATGGATTAATAGTCTCAAATCAGCTGTTCTAAGAGATGACTTTACCACATTGGGGCAAACATATTTACCACATTTGGGCAGGCTTACCAGATTGGTTAGGAAAGCCAGCTTTGCAAGGAATCATAAGCACATTGGTGGAACAGCATGACTGTACATCACTCACAGGAGCCAATTATTCTAACTCTGTAGGTAGAGGTTGAGGAAGACGCTAGGATTTAGCGGTTGGGTGGAGAAGTACATTTGTCAGGAAGTCAAATTGAGTGGTTTAAAGACTGATTCTGGGAGTTACTCCATTTTCCTTGGTCTCTCCCAGGTACACATGTTCTTAAACTTTTGTTTGATTTTCTTCTGTTTAAAAAAAAACAACAACCAAATAACCGATTCTGGTACTGATGTCCTTAACGCCGATGGCTCTCATCCACCCATAGCTGGCAGGGCTTCCTCTCGGAGCCCGGCATCGAGCATTGTCAGGCTAGTCCCTCCTGTGGGGATGTAGTTGCCTGAGATGATGGTCATAAACTCTTCTGTTTCAGAAGGAAAAAGAGGGATATCTTTTGTTCATAGGTGCCTGGAGAGAGGTGAGAAGAGAGGGAAACACGTGGAGTCTAGCTGGAGAGAAGTAAAGATCAGAAGAGAAAGGAGTAGTGTCTGTGAAAGACCACATAAAAGTTTGGGCAGGAAAGAACTGCAGGGCCCAGGTAACATTAGAAAGCAGGTGAGCCTCCATCTTCCTCTCCTCACTGGCTGTGGACCCCAGGGAAGACTGACACCCTCGATCCTCCTGGTGCCCCCAGCCGAGCGCACTGGAGAGCTGCAGAGCAGCAAGGGAGAGGATGACTTCAGAAAATCAGTGATCTCATGGTGATCCTGAAGACATGGCAGTCTGCCAGGTCTCCACCTGGCTCCGAGGAGAGGCCTCGCAAAAAAGGCCAGAGTGGAGGAACCGAAGTGGTTAGTTTTTGTGCTTGTTGGATATGAAGCAGCATCTGATAGTCCCCCTGAAATAACTGAGGAAGACTTCAAAGGAGGCCTGAGCCCTAGTAATTCAGGCATTAATGGAAATGTGACTACATCTGTATCCATGGGCTGGTGAAACTTGCAATATTTGGAATATATATAATCCTTTATTTCTAAAATTGCTATGATTATGGTATATTTAATAGCATTCACACATATGAGGCCAAAAAATTACTTAGCACTAATTTACAAATCAATCACAGAACTTTCTGCCCAGGAAGGAACTTTAGGAAAAATCTACTGCAACCCCCATGATTTAGAATCAGAGAGCAAAAATAGGAAGCGACTTAGCTCTGTGATATCAGGCATGTTGGTGGCAGTGAGGACTGTATCTGGAGCTCCCAGGTCCTAGACTTAACCACTTCAGAACAGAAAGGAAGAGGAAGGGGTGAAATAGAAAAGAAAAATCAGTAAAACATATGACGGACAACTTGGTTTTACATCAAGTTGGAATGCCAAAAAGTCACATTTTAACACTAGTTATGTACCAAACCCATCAGTAGTTCTCTAGTTCTGTGAACAATACATGTGTACATTTAAGCAAAAGGTTCTGAAATTTCAGTTCAATTAGGCATCAGTGTGAATCGTGTCTTTGATCACTGTATCTTTGGTGTCCCCTCCCTGTAGGTTTTATCATGGGAGAAATTTAGTGGTGGTTTCACCGTGGGAGGGAACATGAGCAAGCCCACTCCCATCTCAGAGCCTTGCTCTGGCCGTTTCCTTTACCTTAGATGCTCTTCCTCTAAATCATCCGAAAACTGTCTCCTCCTCATCTTTTAAGTCTCAGCTCAAGAATCACCTCTCTTGAGAGACTGTCACTCCTCACCCTCCCTTCCCCAGGCTGGCTATCTCTATCCCACTGACTCTCAAATTTTGTCCCCCAAGAAACATTTAGCGAAGTCTGCAGACATTTTTGACTGTCATGACTGGGGTGGGGGGGTGCTAGTGGGTGGCGGTCAGTGATGACGCTAAATATCCTATCATGCACGAGACAGTTCCCCACAACAAGGAATTATCTCATCCAAAACGTCACTAGTGCCAAAGTTGAGAACCCTGCTCTCACCCTTGGCCTTACCTTTGATTTTCTAACATTGTACCACAATCTTATTTGTTTACATGTTTTTCCATCTGTCTTCTCCCATCCCACGCCCTTGAATGAAAGCTCTACAAAGCCAGGAACTGGGTTTTGTTCATTATCATAGAGGCTTCTGGAACAGTCCTGGGCATCGAGTAGGTGCTCCATAAATGTGGATTGAATTGATTGAATGAATGACTCTATCGCTACCACTGGAAAAATCACTTACGGGGCCAGCTGTGCTACGGTGCAGCATTCTCATTGATGAAAGAAACCAAGGCAGAAGCACCAGGGAAAATCGAATGGCTTTTTTCTTTTGGGCCTCATACAATCAGGATCAGCACAATTTTGTCTTTCAGAAAACCGACAAATGAAAAAAGGCGAAGGTTATTGAAAACAAGTGGGTCCTGCCTGTGTGACAGCTGTCGGTGTAATCCTGTAGCTTCTATGACAGTGGTTATCTAGGCTCACCGCAAAGGGGAATGGAAATGAAGCCATTTGTACGGGAGCTACATTTGGCAAAGAGTAACAACTTATTGATTCAGGCTGTCCAGGAAGCCCATGTTTCTTCTCCATGTCTTTTCATTCCCAGTCTGGGTTGAATTGTAAACACAAATTATACTCAGATGTATTAACAGCTTTCTAATGTAAGCTATCAGTCACGAAGAAATGAAAAGAATTATTTGAAGCACTCCAGAAGGCCAGAGTTTCAAGCTGGTTTATTTTACCTGATATATTATCATAAAAGAAAGAGCAACGCTGCCCTAGTGCCAAATCAGGGATGCATCTGTACAGTTTTCTCAATAGAACTGGATAATATATAGTGAGTGCATCTAACTAGCAAAATGTGATCAGGAGCATCATGGAAATAAAGACTGAAAAGTGCCTTAATGGCTTTAAAATTCACAGATGGCAAATCAAGTAGAAGATCTGTTTATCACCCTCCGAATGCTCTCTGTAAAATGCACATCCGAGGGCTAGGAAGTTTCTAATGGCAGCTGCTGCACTTTAGGAAACCTCACTGGAATCCTTGGCTCTCGGAACCCAAGCTCTTCTGGTGTCTTGCTGCAGGATGGGGGAGCTGCTTTCCTGACCACACAGCTTCTGGACGATAAAACTGAGAAGCCACTGTGCTTTGCCCGGAGTGTCTGAAAGCAAACATGAGAGCGTCAGATCTGTATAATAATGCACTGGAGATTGTTATGTCATGTTCTAGGTTTCATAAAGTCTTGCATGAACAGCTTGATATAGAATATTACAGAGTAGTAAAAGCTGCTTTCTAGTGTTTGGGCTCTTTCTGTCTACAATTCAGTGAATATGACATACATTAACTGTACAGCTTGGCTACCACATATTTTTATGCTATGAAAATGTAAACTAATTAATGAACTCCATAATCAATTAGCACGCCAGTACATTTTGACCACTACTCTTATATTTAGCATATGTTATATTTTTAAAATATTTAAGTTAATCCCTCTTTATTTGCATTACTTACATTTCAACAGTTTTATTAAAATAAAATTTAAAAAATTCTGCAGTCCAGACATTTCTTTTATAGCTATGAGGAGTTTCTCCTTTCTTTTTCCTTCTCTCCCTCTTCTGTCTCCCCTACTCTGTTTTCCTTTCTCTGTTAAACCAATTCATGCTTAGTTCAACCCTTTAAAATCCCAAATTTAATCACCTGATTTCTTAAAAATTTGCTATCTAATAAAAAATACAGAAATATACTTGATAATATTTACCTATCTATAAAATAAATATAATTTCATTTAGAACATGGATCTCTACTAGGTGTCCAGTTATAATATGGATCGAACCATGTCTCATGAAACGTAATTTATGGTGAAAACCTGATATGAGCATTTGGCCTCTAAGACAAGTGTTAGCTCTGTTTTCTAACTAACTTCTAAATAGTATAGGCCTAAAAGCTGTGGCTTCATTGAGCTAAAAAGACAACTCTGTCTGAAGATGAGGATTCTTGATCCTACCTCTTTGAATCACCATTAGGTCAGAGGGATCTCAAAAGAAGAGAATGGCTGGTTAATTTTTAAGGAGTCTAGGATGAAACAGGGCATACTTGAAGAGGTTCATGATCTTATATAAATGAATGAGTGAACATTTTATTTGAGTAGAGACAGGCTTTGGAGTTATGTGAACTAGAGTCCAAATTCTGGCTCATCCATTTACTAGGTCTTGAATGACTTTAGCTACTTAAATTTCTCAGAGTCTATACTGGTAAAATGGGGCTTAGTAATAAGTACCTTGTAGGATTATTTAAGGACTAGAAATATGTACAGAAAGTGCTTTGTTGCCTGGCACCCAGTAGGCATTAATAGATGGTAGCTATTAGCAATATCTGTTTGTAAACAAGTAAAATGGACTGCGTTAAGAATCTGGAAAATTCTGTTTTTGTGGTAATGTTTATAATATTTATGAGATAGAACTGATGCTATAGATATAATACACACACACAACACACATATGCAAACACATACACGCACACACATTCTCAGCCAGAGTTTGCTCCTGAGACATCAGATTCAAGAAGGCATCTTTGAGCCTTTCTGCCTTTGGCTTCCCAGTGAAGGTACAGCTATCTAATGGCAGGGTCCAAATTGTACATTTTATCCAATGCCTCATCAGGTACAAAGAACGTGCTTAACAAGTATTGACAGATTAAAGTATGTTTCTAAATAGCCTACATTTGGGACAATGTTTATTCCTACTTTTTCTTTATTAAGGTTATGACAATTTCTTTTCCTTCCTTTTTTCTTATGAGTTGGGGTACAAGAAGTGATGTGCCTGGAGCAATTTTTCTCCACAGCCTCATTCACACACACACTGGGCAGAAGAAGAAAGGGAAAATGGGTTCCTGGGTGGGCCCCTAGAATTCCCATGCTTTTCTTCCAGGCATGAGGGAGTCGTTTCCCCATTTCATCCTCTTGGCGCTCACAGAAAAGAAAGAATGGAGGTCCCAGAGGGTTACTGTATTTGAAGCTATTCAAAACATGTTTGGGTATATTTTTGACTGTTCTTACTACCATAATGCTTCCTCTATTTTCACAGTTGGGAAAATATATTTACTTTATTGCAACATAAAGAATAACTACAACAAGCAATAAAACCACGGTCCCCTACATATGTTGTGATAAGTGACTCTGGGTCCCTCTGTGTCAATCCTTCAATCAGATCATGGAATCTCTGCCTTGACTGTCAAGGGAGTCATGGAATAAGACCATTAAACATATTTTAGCAAATTCTGACCCTGAATAAGGTCAAAGACTTATTAGGAAGGTTTAATTGAGAGGGAAGCATGAAAAAGCATGGACTTTGAACACAGACACACTTGAGAAGATCTGCCTCTTACTAGCTATGTGACCTTGGGTGACTTATTTAGTGCTATTTTACTCATCTTCATAATGGGAATGAAACCACTTACACTTAAAGTTTTTATATGGATCAGATGAGACAGCCCATGAAGCACTGAGAACAATGTCTGTCTAGCACAGAGTAGGTATTTGACAAAAGATAAACTGCCTTCGCCTCTTCCTCATTTTATTTTTAGAAAGAGACTAGTCACCCTGCCTGCCTGGGTGAGTATTTGCATTTGTGACTATCAAATGAGACAACATGAAAGCACTTTGTAAACCTAAAGCACAATATCAGTATAAACAATGGAGACAACCGATTTTATGATCCAAGATATGACAAAGCTGTGCATATGTTGAGAAGTTGGTGAAGATTCCAAATTAACTTTGACTCCCTTTGAAAGTTACTAGTAATGGAGAGGTGAGTAGCTTTTGCACCCTATATCTTCTGGGTCCAGTAGTGTTCTCCCAAATTCTTGTCTACCTGGAACCTCAGAATGTGACTTTATTTGGAAATAGGGTCTTTAGAGATGTCATTAGTTAAGGTGAAGTCATACTAGATTAGGATGGGCTCTAATCTAATGACTTGTATTCTTATAAGAAGAGAAAACAGATGTACAGACACACACAGAGAAGAAGGCCATGTGAATAAGGAGGTAGAGATTGGAGGGAAGCATCTGAGAGCCAATGAGTACTAGGAATTGCCAGCAACCAATAGGAGCTGGAAGAAGCAAGGAAGCATGCTTTCCTAGAAACTTCAGAGAGAGCATGGCCCTATGGACACCTTGATTTGAGACTTCCAGTCTCCAGAACTGTGAGAGAATAAATTTCTGTTGTTTCAAGCCACTCTGTTTGTGATATTTGTTACAGCAGCCCTAGGAAGTCAATACAGTATACCTCGCTCTTTTTTATTGGTTAGAATTTTGCATAATGTAAAATGATGTAAAGGTGTTGCTTTAACTTGAAAATAAAGCTTAGTAAGAGGTCTCAGAACTTTATTCAAATCCTGCTGCATGTGGAAATTAAACCTGACATTATCTATATCTAAGAGCTCTCAAAGTATTGATTATTTTTGGAAATCCACCAAAGAAGTTGGGATGAACTCTTAGCTGGGGCAAAGCTTTGAACTTCTCATGAGTCAGTCCTATCTATTTGCTGAAGAAGTGAATTTACATAGACCAGAAAAAGGGAGGGTGGGGTGGGGAAGGGGGAGCCTAATGAAACTTGGGAGATTTTCGTAAGGGAATTATCATTTGTAGGATTAAAATCATGTTGGGGTCTTGAGCATGGCCACATAACTGGTCTGAGAGTTGTATTTTACTTCCCAGACAATTTTGGGCCATTATGTAGGCTGCAGAAGGCAGACAGGTTTAGTCTATGATTGTGTTAGCATTTTCACCAAGGGATTTTATTTTCTTCTTGGTGGACCCCGCACCCCCAAACCAAGTGTAGGGTCTCCCCCAGGCCTCTGGTTATCGTTTGCTGAGTCTGTGTGGTTGGATATAGAGAATGGGCAACTGAATTGCACTGATACTTCCTGTGGGAATTGAACCACACATCCAGAATATCTCAATTACTGCTTCATTTTAACTCACTGTAGAAGACCAAAGAAACACATAGGGTTCGGTGAGGTTTAAATCTGTGTAGTCTTTCCATGTTTCCACAAGCTCAGCCTCACAGCGCCTGTGGTTAGTATGAAAGCTGTTTCTTTCTCTTCTCTAAGAAAAATGTACATGCGATAGTACTCCCCCATGTAACTTAAAGCACTCCTGGTTATTTGACCTACACCTACAAAGAAGCAAAGCTGAAGTGAAATATTCTAAAAATCAGTAGTATAATGAACCAAATAGTATTTTGTCTGCAGACTTTTGTTCTTCCATTTAGAGGATCTTTCCGCTTAAAATAGGTGCTGCCATTTTTAGCGTGGTCCTCTGGCTAATTAAGATCCTGTGCAGCGCTGGGACCTGGGCAAACAGGGGAATGAGGCACAACTTTGCATCATTTTAAAGACTAGGCAGCGTGGTTTGAGACAAGCCTGCTGAAAGGTGGAGGGATGGTTTCAGGACAGAGTGGAAAGAAGTCCTATCCTCATAGGCCTCTGTTTTCTCCTAATGTGGCATGACATTTTAAAAACCAAGGCCGGAAACTGCCTGTGATGGTCATCCTGGAGGGAAGAGCTACATCTAAAAAAGTGGAATCTGACTTTTATCGCATGCAATCTGTGCACATTACAGAGAGGAACACATCTGTCAAAGAAGAGACTCGCTAACTACTAGCAGTGGTTTCAAGGTAATTTGTCACAAACTTGCAATAGGCCCGACTTCCTTCATCCATGACACGTTTGCATTTTATTTGAAAGCAATTTTAATTTCTACTTAATAAGCATTGAACGGGTTGTCCACTAGCAATCATCTTTCTTTTAAATTTAATTTTTATTTTATATTGGAGTATAGTTGATTTACAATGTTGTGTTAGTTTCAGGTGTACAACAAAGTGATTCAGTTATACGTATACATATATTCTTTCTCAGATTCTTTTTCCGTATAGGTTATTACAGAATATTGAGTAGAGTTCCCTGTGCTATACAGTAGGTCCTTGTTTATTATCTATTTTGTATATAGTAATGTGTATATGTTAATCCCAAAGTCCTGATTTATCCCATCATCAAAAAGTCTATAAACAATAAATGCTGGAGAGGGTGTGGAGAAAAGAGAATCCTCCTCGGGTTTCCCTGGTGGCTCAGTGGTTAAGAATCTGCCTGCCAGTGCAGGGGACACGGGTTCGAGCCCTGGTCCGGGAAGATCTCACCTGCCACGGAGCAGCTACGCCCGTGCATCACAACTACTGAGCCTGAGCTCTAGAGCCCACGAGCCACAACTACTGAAGCCCGCGTGCCTAGAGCCCGTGCTCTGCAACAAGAGAAGCCACTGCAATGAGAAGCCCATGCACCGCAACGAAGAGTAGCCCCCGCTTGCCACAACTAGAGAAAGCCTGCGTGCAGCAATGAACACCCAACGCAGCCAAAAATAAAATAAATAAATAAATTTATCAAAAAAAAAAGAAAATCCTCCTGCACTGTTGGTGGGAATGTAAATTGGTACAGCCACTATGGAGAACACTGTGGAGGTTTCTTAAAAAACTAAAAATAGACTTACCAGATGATCTAGAGATCCCACTCCTGGGCGTATATCTGGAGAAAATCATAATTAGAAAAGATTCATACACCTCAGTGTTCATTTCAGCACAATTTACAATAGCCAAGACATGGAAGCAACCTAAATGTCCATCAACAGAGGAATGGATAAAGAAGATGTGGTACATATACATAATGGAATATTAATCAGCCATAAAGAAGAATGAAATAATGTGATTTGCAGCAACATGGATGGACCTAGAGATTATCATACTAAGTGAAGTAAGTTGGATAAATTAGCAATCATCTTTAAACTGGGTTAAGTTGAAAATCCATTAGAGAGTATGAAATGAAAGATAGCATATTTCTTGAGCACCAGACAGCACAAGCAGAGGTCAAATCCTAGAATAGGATAACCAAAAAAAAAAAATTCCACATAGCGTCTCAGTGAAAGAAACCATAACAACAATAGCTCGCATTTATTAGGGGCTTACTATGCACCTGTGTGCCGGGTGCTTTACATGAATGAGCTCCTTTAGCTGTACAAGGACATGTACCACAATTGCTGTCCTTTTCATTTCATAGGAGATTGCTGCTCAGATTGGTTCAGTAACTTGACTAAGGCCACAGAGCAGATATGGGTTTCCAATTCAGCGCTGTCTGGCTGCACACGCTTATACTCATCGTGGCATAAAGACCTGCTGACTTTTGTCCCGTTTGCACGCATCAGGTTGGGACCAGTGCCTGAAATAACATAAATACTGCTTTAACAAATTAGCTATTTGATAGTCAAGCATGAAGAAAAACCTCATAAGGCTCAGATAAACAAAAATATCTCTTTCAGTGATTTCACCTCTAGAAAGCAAAAATGTAGAGTATGCATATGATTTGGAGTTTGGATTTCAAATGCTTTCTGCTAAAGAAATAGTACTGAGTCTACGTGTGTTATTGCCCAGAAGAGGTAAATTTATAGAGTACAAACCTTTCCTTTGGCCACTCTCTGTGCCCCAAATCTTTTAATACTAGAGGCACCTGAAATAAGAAAAATGACAAGTGATATTGTCCCCTTTGCCTTATGCCGACTCCCTCTTCAGCTCTCCCTGTGCTCACTGCTGGGTTCCCACCAGTAGACGGGCAATATCAAAGACGTAACTGGCATGTTTTATTGTTTTCTTTCCTACTGTTTTCTCCTTTCTCTGAGGGATGCTTTCCTGTTCTATCTTTTTCTTTTTCTGACAGATATATTGCCTTTCTCATTGAGGGAGATGAAAGAAACTATTTCTGTTTAGTGACAGCAAAAACAAACAAACAAACAAAAAACCTAACAAAGCAAAACAAAATACACACATACATCAATGAATTTTGAGTTGTGAAGCAAGTTATGAAAAAAGTATTCTTTCTTTGGTCACACCCCTCTGTCTCTCACTAGGATGTATGTAAAAATGGTTAATTAATGATTCCTCTGAGAGAAAAAGCTTGAAATAAAAACCAAAGTTTTGGGCCCTTCTGATTTCTTTGCCAATTGTCTCTCTGCACAGGTTGTTGACTTTTTGTGAAAATATCTTTAGTTTACAAGTAAACATATAAAATTAAGTAATTTTGCATTTGAGCACTTAAAAATTGAATTAGAAGCCCTTTTGGAAATGGGTAGAAGTCCTGGGGATTTGTTCTAAAGAAGTAATCCTGTGGAAGTAAAAGCAACCAACTAATCAAATAACCATCCTCAAATCCATATGCATAGAGATGCTATTGTGATATAAATAAACAATCTAGAAACAACCTAAATTATCAATAATAGCACATGAATTCCTAATTACAATAATAATTATTATAAAGCTAAACTTACAGTATTTATGATACATCAAGCACTCTTAATTATTTTACACATTAACTCATTTAGTCTAAACAGAAACCTCATAAAATGGGTATGATCTTGCAGATGAGGAAACTGGGGCACAGAGAAGTTAAGTGGCTTGTCCAAGGTCAAAGAGCTACAAAATGATAGAGTTAACATTCAAACCCAGGCAATCTTGCTCGAGGATGTGCTCTTAATTAAGCACTCACTTTATTGCCTTCAAATTATGGTAAATTAACAGACAGGTTATTAGGTTACACTAAAGATGCTAAGTATGAAGAAAGTGTAAAAATGTGGACCATATACAAAATACTATACCAGGAACCTATAACCATATCTCTGGAATTTCTGAAGGTGACAAAATCATTTGTTTCGCATCACTGATCTTAAGCTCCATGAAGAAGACTACATATACATATGTAGACTACATATAAAATAACTTACACACATGCACACACACGCACGCTTTATTCTTCTATCATCTATCGATCAATTATCTATATCTATCTATCTCTATATTTAAACAGTAATAGAAGACAAACCAAACTTAAGGAATATATAGTAGGCTTTGATATCAGTTTCCAGTTCCTTATTAACATATTGGTGATAAGACTTCACCAGTGTAGTTAAGAGAATATTTGTGTTACAGCCTATATTTTCCTTCTGACTTGCTGTCTACTTCTTGCTTCTGGGCCATTATTACGACGTGTCTGTTTTTTTACCTACTCAAAGCTCAGTCTTTCCTAAGTTTTTATTTCTGATTTTTATTAAAAGATTTGTTTTTTGAGTTTATTTTGAACTCATAAGCAATAATGTTCTGCTGAGCATACTGTACTAGGCAGAATAATGCCCCTTCCCCCCAACGATATCCATGCCCTGATCCCTGGGGCCTGTGAATATGTTACCTTACATGGTGAAAGGGACTTTGTAGATGTAATTAAGGTAAAGGACCTTGAGGTGGGGAGATTATCTGGTGGGCCCAATGCAATCACACGAGTCCTTAAAAGCAGAGCACTTTTCCTGGCTGTGGTCAGAGAGAGCTTGAAGATGGACTGAGAGATGCAGTGTTGCTAGCTGTAAACATGGAGGAAGTGGGAACATGAGCCAAAGAATGTGGGCTTCTGGAAGCTGGAAAAGGCAAAGAAGTAGATTCTCCCCCAGCTCCAGGGAGGAAGACAGCCTTGCTAACATTTTGATTTGTTCCCAGTAAGACCTCCAGAACTGTAAGATAATAAATTTATGTTGTTTTAAGCTACTAAATTTGTGACAATATGTTACAGCAGAATAGGAAACTAATACATATACTGACAAAGAATAATATTATGAAGATATTTTTGAAATCCTGTCTTCTCAAGAGAAGTACTCCATTGATTACCTATAGTAGATCAGATTGCATTATTTACAATTAATTTTACCAATGAAACAAATAAATCAATGTCTCTGCTCTAGTACCTTACATATTAATTAAAAAGTTGCTACTTTGTCTCTTAAGGCATTTATAAAAACAAAACCTGAACTGTACATTATTAAGGGGCTGTTTATCAGTGTCACTATTTCCCAATTCTTAATAGAGAAATTATACACTACCAGTTTGGATGAGATAAAATATCATTTTAAGCAACAGTTTGCCTTCTTTTTTACCCATTTGCAAATCTAAACAAGGCTATTTTTTCTTTTTAAAATTTTATTGACCTTACTTTTTTCCTTTAAAAGATTATGTTAGCTTAGAAGCTATTTTCTTCCATTCTTATTAAAATGCATTGACCATTTCAATTTTGGGGGTGATTGCCCACCCCAGATTAGATTAAAATCATCATCTATCTCTAAAGGGCTCATCTCTTTTTTGGCCAGCACCTTGTATACCACATGGTCTTTAGTGATAGTTTTAGGACTCACCACATCTCAGAACCCCAGATACCCTCTCTGATGGCTTTGGCCCCAGGGCAGTCATGCTTAATGCAGATGTTGGGATGTGATATATGGTAGACCCATTGACCATAGAGTTGACCTCACTTCTGGGACTTTTCACTATTACATGGAGTCTGATCTACTGCAGTACAGAATGTATCTTTCCTCAGAAATAACCACACATGATAGGACTGAGTTGAACATTGTTCTGCTACAAAGCAGGTGTTGATTCTGAATCCCAGGAGTAGCCCCATAAAGGGATTTTGTTGACTTTCTTTTCCAGAGGCCTTTATTTGCCTGAAGCTTGTCTTAATTATTTCAGAATTTTTGATTTTTGTCACTATAATATGCTGAGAATAATGGTGTTTTTTTGGGCTTGACATGCAAAATTAACATAATGTGAACTACAAAATTAATCTTCTTGGGGAGAATTGTGTCATTATCATCATAATCATAATTGCCCATTATTGAGAAGAAAAAATGTAGCCCTCTCATCTATCTTTTGATTAATTAATTAATTAAGAGCTCTAGTCAGGAAGATCTCAAAGGAACCTCAAAACCATTGTGAAGCTTTAAAAGCAGAAGCAAACACAGTTTTGTTTTTTTTAAATTATTTTTTAAAATTTATTTATTTATTTATTTATTTTTGGCTGTGTTGGGTCTTCGTTTCTGTGTGAGGGCTTTCTCTAGTTGCGGCGAGCGGGGTCCACTCTTCATCGCGGTGCGCGGGCCTCTCACTATCGCGGCCTCTCTTGTTGTGGAGCACAGGCTCCAGACGTGCAGGCTCAGTAGTTGTGGCTCACGGGCCTAGTTGCTCCGCGGCACGTGGGATCTTCCCAGACCAGGGCTCGAACGCGTGTCCCCTGCATTAGCAGGCAGATTCTCAACCACTGCGCCACCAGGGAAGCCCGCAAACACAGTTTTTATCCTGTAGAAAGTTTAGCTCTGTTGGGGGTGGGGGAATCACACTGAAATAGAAGATAAATGAATTCCATTGTAGGAACAAAGTCATTGATATATGAAATTTTACTGTTGTGAAATTTGAATACAGGGGGACAATATTCCAGGAGAGTAAGGCTAAGTGGGCAGAATCAGGCTTTTTATAGGGGGAAAGCCTTGAATTAGTTCTTAAAGAAAGTGATGTATTTTTAAATCAGAAAGTACACTTCCTGATTTTGAAATATATTACAAATTACAGTAATTAAAACAGCATGGTACTGGTATGAAGACAGATGTATAAATAAATGGAACAGAAGAGAGAGCCCAGAAATAAATCCATGTATGTATAAGAAGAATGCCAAAGATATATAGTGGGGAAAAGATAGTCTCTGCAACAAATGGTGTTGAGAAAAGTGGATAACCACATGCAAAAGGGTGAAATTGGACCCTGATCTTGCACCATACACAAAAATCCACTCAAACTGGACTGAAGACTTAAACATAAGACCTGAAACTGTAAAACTCCTAGAAGAAAACATAGGGGAAAATCTTCATGACATTGGTGTTGGTTATGATTTTATGGATATGACACCAAAAGCACAGGCTACACAAGGAAAAATAGATACATGGGACTACATCAAACTAAACAAACTTATTCAAAGCAAAGGAAACAATCAACAGAGTGAAAAGGCAGCCTATGGAGGGAGTGAAATATTTCAAACCATAGACCTGATAAAGGGCTAATCTCCAAAATGTATAAGGAACTTCTACAACTCAATAGCAAAAAACCCAAATAAGCTAATTGAAAAAAATGGGCAAAGGACTTGAATAGACATTCCTCCAGAGAAGACACACAAACAGCCAACAGGTACATGAAAAGTTGCTCAACATGACTAATCATCAGAGAAATTGAAATCAAACTCCACAATGAGATATCAACTCACACCAGTTAGGATGGCTATTATCAGATTAACAAAAGATGGCATGTGTTGCGAGGATACAGAGAAATTAGAACTCTTGTACATTGTTGGTGAGAATGTAAAATGGTGCAGTCACTATGGAAACCGTATGGAGGTTCTTCAAAAAATTAAAAATAGAACTGCCATGTGATCCAGCAATGCAACTTCTGGGTATATATCCAAAGAATTGCAATCAGGATCTGGAAGAGACAACTACACTCCCATGTGTATTGCAACATTACTCACAATAGCCAAGATTTGGAAACAATCCAGATGTCCATCAGCAGACAAATGGATAAAGAAAAGGTGCTGTCTACATACAACAGAATATTATTCAGCCTTTAAAAAGAAGGAAGTCTTGCCATTTGTGACAACATGGATAGACCTGGAAAACATTATGCTAAGTGAAATGTGTCACAAAAGAACAAATACTCCATGATTCCACTTCTTGAGGTATCTAAAATAGTCAAATTCATAGAAACAGAGAACAGATGGTGGATTCCAGGGGGTGGGGGAAGGGTGAAATGGGGAGTTGTTCAATGGTATAAAGCAACAGTTACACAAGGTGAATAAATTATAGAGATTGCTGTACAACATATGCCTATTGTTAACAATAAGGTGTTGTGCACTTAAAAATTTAAGAGAGCAAATCTCATGCTAAGTGTTCTCAACACACATACACGCTTGCAAGGGGACACAAGATATCTTTTGGAAGTGATAAATATGTTTATTACCTTGTTTGTGCCAATAGTATCACAATGTATGCATATATCCAAACTCATTAAAATGTGTACATTAAATATGTGAAACTTTCTGTATATTACATATACCTCAGTAAAGCTGAAAAAAGGGAAAGTGATAAAAATGAATGAATGGAGTGGAGGTTGAAGCACTCATTGTGAGAAGAACAGCAAAGAGATTTCAGCAAGAAGGACCAAGGCTGATGTGGGAGTTATGTGCCAAGCACAAAACTGGGAGCCATCTACAATGACATCACTCTTTGATCCCAATAACTAGAATGCCTAATAATATTAGGAAAGTCAGAAGCAAAGCTTTATTTTGACATTTTTATATTCCATTTATCATTTCAATTGGGATCTGGGAGGGAAGGAGATTTAGACACCTGTGCATACATACCAAGTTGCGTGAAAGTCCCTGGAAAAAGTGGCTTGACTTGTGTTTATTAATCTTTTTGATATAGTCTCTTAAAATGACTTTCCTTATGTAAGTGTGATAAGGAGTAATTCATGCTGATTTCCCTGGATGTCTTGCCAAAATCAGTCTCATTACTTGGTATTCACATTTTCTATATCCCATATAATCAGTCTATCAGGAAAGCTAGTTAAATGAGGGAGTTAGGATCACTGGTTATAGATTAACCATCAAGGACTTTGTTGAAATGGGGCCATTTTCCAAGTGTTACTTATGTTCTTAATTTTAAAAATAGAATATATTTGATTCTTGAGCAGGGATGCCCGAAAGCCAAAAAGGGTGCCTCACCTTTTCATTATGGTGCAGAAGGAGCAAATTAATCTCTATGGCAATGAAAGTTAGAGGTTGGCTGGGGGCTTACTTCAAAGTTTTCTACTATTATTTCATAAACTCTTAGGAGTGGAACAAATATTTAGAAGATAACCTAATCCAACTCCCTTATAATAACAATACAGACATTAATGATGATAAAAGCTACAGTTTACCGCCATCCATACACCAACTTACTTAATTTTTATCATAATCCCATGAGCATTACTCTCATTTTAGTGATGAAGAAACCAAAGCTTAGACTGATTAACTTGTTCAAGGTCATACAGCAGGTCGATGTCAGAGATGACGTTTGAACCTAGGTTTGTTGAACTCTCATTTAAAGCCCACATCCTTCACTATTATCCCCTACTGCCACATTATACATGGAGGAAACTGAGGCAGAGAGGAGCTAATTGCATTACTGAAAGCACAGGACTAGTCGCTTGTAGAGTTGGGGGTAGAAGCTACATCTTTAGACTAAGAGTCCTTGGAGGAACTCTGAACTTGTGTGTCAGGTGGTGGTACGAGCTGGTCTCACTCCTCCCTGGTTACCCTCTCACACCTTTGAGATGCGGGCTCATGCTTCAAGTATAATTCATGTTATGCCAGGGATGGACTGTTAATGCTCTTGGGGTTTTAATTGTATACTTTCTCCATTTCTGTTTTCTGATGCTTGGATCAGTGATGGAAATGTTTTCTGAAAACATATTTCAGAAAGAGCTTTTTGGATGACTGAGCTGTAAGTTTCAGAGATGGAGAAGCTTATAGAAGCAACTTCCTAAACTATAATAATGTTCCCCCCAATCCCCCATCTTCTCTGCAAGTTGCAAGATGCTGTACTATTTAAGAAGGTGATTATGAGGATATGATCCATAACCACTGTTCTTGACCCATAGTATTAACAATTGCTCAGGAAAAGCCACTATCTCACTCTTTAAGCCTCAGGAAGACTTAGAGCCTCTTGAAATGCCCTGGGATTGTGGCTTCAAATTAGAGTTGACTTGGAGATTTACTCTATCTCGAATTCACTTTGACATTTCGTCCGGAGGAGTTAACCCACTCAGGGATCCACTGATAAGGGAGAGTAGGTTTTGACTGAATTGGGTCTTTCAACAAATGATATGAAAATTTCAAGCTTCACTATAGCCTGAAACACCTGCCTGGGTCAATGGTGCAAATGCTTCCTCTTCAATTGATTAACAACACTTCTGAATGGATATTGATGAGAGTTATGGCTTTTACATTATCATTTATGTTTGAAGGTTGTATATATGACAACATTGTATTATTTTTTTAAGAAGAAAAATATTAAAAGTATTAAAAATAAAAATATTAAAAGCATAAAAGACACATTTGTATTATACATTTTCTTTGAATAAGGCACAGTGTTAGCCATTTAGGGGCATTGTTGAATATTCTGACAGGGTTTCATCCTTATAAAATGTATAGCCTATTAGGGAAACAGTGACTATTTACGTAAGTCTTATGGTAGATAGATAGATGGTAGAGAAAATGAAAGCTGTAATTTCTCTAAAGGGAGAGGACTAACTTTGCATTGGAGTACTCAGGGAAAGCTAAGAGGTAGGAAATGAGTTGGACCTTAAAATACGGGTAAAATTTAGGTGTGAGAGGCTTGAAGGTGGGGAGTACAAGATACATTCAAGGAATATGTCGGTTAGTCTGGCCAGAGCAGGGACAGTATTGAGTGTTCAGAAGGGGAGTTGAGAGGGAAAGTAGGAAATGTGTACTGTCTGTGCTCCAGTCTGATACCTCTTCTCCAACACAAGGCTTTGGGAAACTTTAAGTTGTTTTAATAACATGAAGAATGTGAGGATGGCAACAAAGTCCCCATATTTGTTCAGCCCATGACCTCAGTACCAAGGGTTCGTCGTGTGCTGTACATCATATGAAAGGCTCCCTGGCTTGGTGTCAAATGTTTTTATGTCTCTCAGGTTTCCTTTCCTTTGTAAGCCCGGATGGGCTCCCTGAGACTGGTGATAAAGCGCAAACCTAGCGGGTGAAAGTAGATACCTCATAAATTAGCGAACAGGAGCGTAGAGAGCTTTGTTTGGAACAGTCTGGAATCTGAGACCACGATTTGCAGTATCTCTCAGAAACAGATTTTAGAGTTCAGCTCCGTAGAAAAGCCACCCCCAACTCCACCCTGCCTTGGGAAATTGAAAAAAAATGCAAATGGACTAAAATTTAAATGAAGCTTTAGTACCTAGAACACATTTTGGTTAGCTATGCAAAATAATAATGCATAATTTGGCAACATAAAACATATGTTCCTCTTTTATGCATTTGTTCTATTTATTTCCTCCAAGTTTTTATTTGAAAAGGTACTTCATGTGTATTTGATGCCCCAGGTAGTACTTCCTAATCAGAATATTGTGCAGATCTTTTCATGTTGAGTTTACTTGTGATGTGGCAATACAATAATAGTAGCACCAGTTGTTAAATACTATTTTACAAAAAGGGGAAAGAAACGCGTTTTATCAGTTTGCTACCACAAATTGAAACATACATGCACAACCATGAGTTTTAATAAATGTGACATAAGTTAACGGAGCATGGAAGAAAGAAGAATGGAAAATGGTGTCCCTAAATCAATTTAATATGGTAACAACCCCAAACAAAAAACAGATTGGGCCTCTTCAGCAAAACACACTAGGAAAACGAAGGTTGTCAGAGATTGTTCACAGTATATTCATCAAATGTCAGAGGAGATTATCTGACAGAATTAAGTACAAAGTCAGTTATGAGAAATTGGTCCTCTTGGTAGCTAATGTTGAGAATATTATTTATATTAACAGGCAAAATAGGCTGGCCGTACACAGGCAATCATCTAAATTTTACGGATGTGGTTCTGCCCATAATTCTGGGTAATGATGGCATATCTCTTATGGGACTACATTAACTTATAGGTCACCATAATTGTATTGAATCAGGGCAATGACCACTTGAAGATTAAGGCATCAGAGTGATCGCCACTAGCTGATAGGCAAAAAGGCCCCGGTCTTCAACAACTAAAGAAACTTTCCAATTAACTGTAAACGAATGTAACTTGAATACTGACCCCCTTTATATTCATTAGATGCTCCAGAACTATTTCATTGCTAGAAGGTTAAAGGATGTGAAATTAAAGTAGTCTCCTTTTTCATATGATAAAAACAATGTAGGTAGTTAGACTGTCAAAGGCATTGAACCCAGAAATAGAGATTCTGATTTCTGCAGAGATGTAGTTTCATTTCAACCTTCTTTTAATCTGAAACTTCTGATATTGTAGAGTGAGTCTTGGTTCTAATGTGAATGAGATGATATTTCCAAAATATAAGCTTACATAATTGAATCAGATGAGAACTACAAATCTAGGAATCAGATATCTTTCTGCCTTTGTTTTGTCAAAACTGTTACGTGAAAGTACTTACTAACTTTAAAATACTGAAATGAATTTCTAATTTATTCATAATCTTTGTTATATCAGATAGGATATTTCAATTCTCTTTCTCTCCAAAATTTGAAAAATTTATCATTGTCATAGACTTACAAAAATGATTAAAGCTTTTATTAGCTCATAAAAATGTTTTACCAGGCCACTTGAATAAAGAATAACCAGAGAGGAAAGAAATCAATTCATTCTCAGCATAAATGTTACTTACCTCAAGCTAATATTTAACTAATTATAATAATAGTAAGACTGCAGTTAAAAAAATACTGTCTGAATTTATCAGGCATTTATCAGAAAAAATAAGCACCCTCTTTCACATTGGTTTCCTAGTTTAAGACTTGCCAATATGCCTGGTTTCCATCTTTGTAATTAAAAATAGTGTAGTGTAGTTTTAATTTTTATGTAAATATATTTATTGGTATAAATATATAAATATATATGTGGTATATACTGTATTGTTGGCCTCAATTCTCCATCTCTCTCTGTAGCATCTCTCTCTCTGTCATTTAATCTTATAGTCCATTTCCACTGAGGGTATATAATTCCCTGTCCCTAGTTTCTGCCACATGACTTGCTTTGACCAATAGAATGAGATAGAGGGAAGGGCATGTCACCTCTGAGTTTAGGCCTCAAGAATCCTGTGTATTTCTGACGGCAAGCCCCTCCTCCGTTGCCATGAGACCGTGCCTGGAATCACCTGCTGGTGGAGAAGAGACATATGGAACAGAGCTGAGTATTCCCAGTTGTCCTAGCCATGGCCAGCTGATATCAGCCAACAGCCAGTGACTACAGACATGTGAGCAAGCCTGGCTGAGACCAGCAGAGACATCTGGCCAACCCTCAGCTGACCCAGGCATAAACAATAAATGTTTATTGCTGAATGTTACTGAGGTTTTTGTGGCTGTTTGTTATGCAGTATGACTGTGGCAGTAGATAGCCGATAAAATACTTATGCTGATTTATTTTCAGAGGTAAAATTTGCTGGCTTGTATATTTCTAGCAGTGGGGATGTAGTTCTTTAAGCTGGTTGCTCTCTTTCTAAAGGTTCTCCTAGTAGTAAAATTCAAGAGCAGATTGATTGGCATGTGAGGTCACAGAAAGATGCTAAGCCCTGTAAAGTTCAGTAGCTCATGAACCAGACGGAGATGTAGTCTTTAACCTTGACTTCTTTTCAACTGCAATTACAAACTTTACCTCCCTCCCTTTCTTGCTTTTATTTTTCCCTTTATTGCTCAGCAAATATTAATTAAACATGTATTTACTGTCTCCTATGTGTCATTGTGGGGCAACACAGACTAGACTGAGGGAGGGTGTGCAAAGTGCACTTTGAACCAATTAAGTAGAAATCATTTAGGTAAAGCATCAATTTGGGGCTGTTTGCTTAATATCTCCCAATATTTACATGCAACTCTTACAGCGGGAGAAAGAAAAAGGAATAAGCTGGACCTGCCGCACGGGGCAAAGGAGACAGAATTCTGCAGATCCTCTGTCAAATGGAATGTAATGTTGCCCCTCCCCCTCTGGCCAATTCTAAATAAAGCCACTTCTCTGTGCTGGAGATGAATCACTGCATTCATGATAAGGCACTTGAGAATTACTGTTGTTTACAGAAAGCATCACCAGCAGCAGGGTTTAAGAATACTCTCCAGTTAGAACACAAACACATTTACAAAGAGGAGTGATGGAAAATAGCTCAAACCTGCTTACATGTGCAGGTCTTCCTAACACACCCAGGGTACTAGGGGAGGACATTCCACCACTGGAGGGAGAACAGTGAGGGTAGATGTTTAACTGCAATCTAAATTCCTACAAAGTCACTTTCAAAGTTTCTAACTTTTATGGCAGTTTTGGATTTACAATACAGTATAAAAACCTGGGCAATGGAAACCATGAGAAAATAAAAGTTTCCTTCACTACTTCGGAGCCTTAGAGTTTATATTATCATTTAAGACAAGATACAAATCAAGGGGATGAGAGCGTGGAGTGCTGATTGGAGAACTGTCAACTTAGCCCTGGTGGATTGATAGAGGAGGCTCTGCCAGGTCAAGGTGAGTGAGTGTCCTCAGATCGGTCTGGATGGTTTTGATTTGACTCCCTGGATAAAGTGATTATTGGCTTTATTAACAAAGTTTGCTTGCTATTTGATAAGCACTGTACCAAGCTTGGCTGGAGGTGCCCTTGATAGATTAGCTGGGGAGATTAAACATGGCAATGAAACCAAGTCAGAAAAAAATGATGTCAGATGTAGTATATGTATAAATTAACAATCGTATCAGGCACAAAACAATAAAGCACAGATGGGAGTCAATTCACTGAAGATAGCTCTTTGGAGGTGAGTGGGCCTTTGAGCAACGCTTGAGATGGAGGTGACTTGGCTGAGGGTATTTGATGAGGACTCCTGATGGGGTCATGTCATGGGCATGGGGTGGGGCTGGAAAGCATCTTGAGCCCAAGTAGCCCCTCATCCTGGAAATCTTAGCAGAGCTAAGCTCTTCTATCCAGTGTTTTATTCCTATCTTTAAATAAGAACTTTTTACTGTTGTATTTAAGAGGCAGTGTCATTTAGGACCAAATTACCTAGGTTTGATTTTTGGCTCTGCCATTCACTAGTTGTGTGACTTGGGCCATATTATTAATATCTGTGTCTTAGTTTTCTCATCTGCAAAATGGTGCCTCATCTTAGGGTTGTCATAAGCATACAAAGAGCCCAGTTTAAATACCCAAGTAGATGTGCTTAGACGTGGTAACTGCTCTTACATGTCAAAAACGGGGATGCTTTTTGTATTCCTAGAACCTAGCACGGTGCTCTTCCCATTGCAGGCACTCAGTAAATGTTAGACGGATGTGAGAAGAACGGCTGACACCAAGGGGCCAAGATCAGATGAGTTCAGTGGAGGAATAATAACATCAGAGCTAAAAGAGCATGTCGATTTTGCTTAGTCCCATTCCATTATCATTTTTACAGATGAGAAAACAGGTCTGAGTCCATTCATGTTAACCTGGGCCATTTGGATGTGGCGGATAGAGAAGGATATGAAGATAATGTATTGGAGAAAAACGGGGTTTGGGTGTAGAGATGAAAGGAGTCAAGAAAGTGAAGGGAGTGAGAGCAGAAACTGTGGGCTCCTTGGCCTGTGGCAGGGAGACCTGACACAGAAGGGGCTGTGAAGGCAGAATATGCCCAAGAATCACGCAGAGGAAGGTCCAGGAGTTCACGATTCAGAAGGGGGAAGATGAGAACACCAAATGCAGATTTATGACCAGGGAGTTGGTGCCAGTTATGGCCCATTAGCTGATGGCTTCAGAGGTCATCTGGGTGCACTGCCATTTGCTATTTGAATGGAACACCATAAATTTAGTGTTCTGACTTCTGGGGTTGGAGACTCACTTTGATTTTACAGATAGACCTGCAGTTCCTTTTTGAGTTTAAAAGAGCCACTCCTGCTTGCTTTGACATGAGCATTCTTCCTTTAAAAATAAATCCTCTCTCAAAATAGTTTGGTCTTGGCAATGGAAAAAACAGAAGTGCATATATATAACATATCAAGGTACATGATGTTGGGGTTATTGTAACCTAGATGTTTTGATATTGAATGGTGTTCTTTTAAATAGCTTGTACTTGTCTTTGTCAGGAAACATGACTTGGAAGGTAGTTCTGAGCTCATTAATAAATGCTGATTGTGTCCTGACTGTGTGTTCTCAACTAGAGTAGGAGATCAACAGATGTGTATTGAGCAATGGGCTAGAACTGGGAATGAAGAGATGATGGAAACTCTCCTCTTGATCTTACTATCTGACGGGAAAGGCAGATGTATTAAGAGAGTCCTCACTGAACTGTACATCACTTGCTATCTCTTGGCTGTGCGTGACTATGCAAGCCAACTGCAAGTTCTTGAGTTGACATCAGTCCAACTGTCAGATCAGATCTCTAGGCATTCCTGTACTTCTCAGATTCCCTCACTTCATGAAGCTTTTCCCAAATGAAGCCCCCTTGTCTAACCTTCTTTCATGCCCACCACAATCCCTTGATATCATACGCTATGCACAGAAAGCAAGAAGAACAAAGAGGAAGTCATAGCCAACTCTTGGGGTCGGTATTTCCACAGAGGAGGTAAATCCTATTTTCCCTTATTTTGTATAAGTTAGATCTATTTTATTAAAACTGAAAAGTCCTTGTCAGCAGTTTATATATTTCATATTCTCTCTTTGTGTCTACACATATTTTATACCTGTATCAATTAGGGTCTAGGCAGGTAACAGATGGGGAGAAATAAACAAATGGACTGCTTCAAAGATGTGGGCAGGGTGAAGGGAAACTAACAAGGGCTGGTGCAAAGCATAGAATGATGCCATTCCTATAAGTGAAGGCACCCCTGGAGGGGCTGTAAGAGGTGGCTGTTTGCCAGGAGCTGTGGTCTCTGCTAGAGAAATGTGGGCATTGTCCACCCACAGCATAGCTGAGAGGAAGCTAAGAAAATACTACTCTGGTCTCACTCTCCTCCTGCCTTCTGCACTCCTACAACTTGGTTTTCACGGGAAGTCATAGTGATGGCACCCTTGAATGCAGACCATAAAGGTAAGACCCCTGGGGCAGCATGGAGAAGGTAGAGTGTACATTTCTTGGTTTGAAACTTCATATGTGGACATGTCTAATTAAGACATAGGGCCATTTCCCCCTTCCCTCCAAGACAATAATAATGAAATGTATTTCTGATTTATGAGTTATCTAATTGGTTTTCTTTGCCCAGATATCTTCCCTGGTTATCTCTTTAGCCATGGTTTATACAGTTTCCATGTCTCTGTTCTCCACATCATCCCCTTCACTTGTCTGATCCAGAGCTCTTTTTGTTTTATGCTGTCATAGCATATTCATCATGAAACTACGGTATATTCTCCATGGTATTATACAAATATATACATAAGGCCTTTTTAGCTCTTTCTCCTCTTATGCCTCAAGTTAGTGCACATTATTAATTAAGCCTCAAAATACCCCAGTGAGATAGATAGTAATGCATACATAATGAGAAAGGTGACAGGAGACAGAAATTTATTAAGATGATTAAATGGGTAAAAATGTTCATGCATGCTGGAATGAAAGATTGAAATATTCACACTGCATTGTATACATAGAATCCTGTTGGGATCACCTATTCCTTAGACACTATGTTGCCAGGGATCCTGGATCCTCTCCTTCTTGATCCCCCAGGTAACAGCAAGGTCTCTTGAATAATGTTGGCACCTGAGCTGATGGACGTGCCTGAGCCCAGTGCATGGGAGGCCATTAGGATAGAATGGGATGGGGAATGGCTCAGGTGCCAACATTGTTCAAGAGACCTTGCTGTATTTGGGGGACCAAGAAGGAGAGGATCCACGATCCCTGGCAGTGCAGTGTCTAAGGAATAGGTGATGCCAGCAAGATCTACGTATATAATGCAGTATGGGTGTTTTAAGCGTTTACTCCTGTACAATGAAAATTTGAAGAATGGAATGAGAAGGCACCTAGTTTCTACTTAGCCCTTAGTCTCTTCTAACACCCTCCCATTCTGTGTTATTGCCGTCAATCCTCCCATTAAAGAATCACCACTTTGGGTCAAAGTTTTGGGCTTCGAAGGTTCCTGCTCCCGTATCTCAGAGAGTTAATAACAATTAGAACATGTTAACTCTTAACTATGCATTCCTTGCTATCATAGAAATAGAGCCCTGAAGAAATGGGTCAGAAACAGATAATTCTGATGAAGGGGCAGGTAAGTAGAGATGCTGGACTGGTGACAGATTGGATTGGGTGATGTGTTGGGGGAAACTAGACAGGCAGAAAATAGTATCATACTGAATAGTTTTACCACCCTAAAAAAAATCCCCTCTGCTTCACCTACTCAATCCTCCTTCCCTGACCCTTCCTGAGCCCCCAATCCCTGAATAATCACTGATCTTTTTATTGTTTATATTTAATGTAGGTTTTTTTGTAGGCAACATATAGTTGGCTCATTTTTAAAAAAAAATATACTCTGACAAACCTTGTCTTATACTTTGTGTATTTAAACCATTTACATTTAACTGGTAATCAGTATGGTTGATTGATTAATATCTACCATGTTTATAACTACCATGTTTGTAACTGTTTTCTATTCATTGCATTTATTCTTTTTTTGCTTTGGTTTTTTTTGCCATTTTTTCCCCTGCCTTCTCTGGTTTTAATTGAGCATTTTATTGATTTCATTTTATCTCCTCTCTTAGCAGTTCTTAAAATTTCTCTTAGTGGTGCTCTAGAATTTGCAATATACATTTTAAATTAATCTAAATCCACCTTCTAATACACTATACTACTTCATGTGTACTGCATTTCATGTGTACTTATAACAGTATTGCTAATTCCTCCGTCCTATCCCTTATGAAATTGCTGTCATTCATTTCACTTATCCATATGTCACAGTGATACACTGATACTATTATTACTTTAAGTAAACAGTTATCTTTTAGATCAATTAAGAATAAGAAAAATAAATGATTTTATTTTATATTCATTTGTTACTTCTCTGTTTTTTTTCCTTTATTTATAGAGATATGAGTTTTTGACCTGTATCATTTTCCTTCTCCCTGAAGAACTTTTAACATTTCTGCAGTACAGGTCTGCTGGTGATGAATTCCCTCAGTTTTTATTTGTCTGAGAAAGTCTTTATTTCTCCTTCACTTTTGAAGGACAATTTTGCTGGATATAAAATTCTAGGTTGGTGATTTTCGTCTTTCAGTACTTAAATATTTCATTCTACTATCTTCTTGCTCACCTGGTTTCTGATGAGAAATGTGCTGTATTTCTTAATCTTGTTCCTCAATAGGTAAGGTTTGTTTCTTTTTTTTTTTTTCTAGCTTCTTTCAAGATTTTCTCATTGTATTTGGTTTTCTGCAGTTTGAATATGATATACCTAGATGTGGAAGGTTTTGGTGTTTATTCTGCTTGGTATTCTCTGAATCTCATGGATGTGGTTTGGTGTCTGTCATTAGTTTTGGAAAATCTGTCACTATCATTTCAAATATTTCTTCTACTCCCTTTTTTCTTCTCCTTCTGGTATTACAATTCCATATATGTTGCACCTTTTGAAATTGTTCCACAGTTCTTGGATATTCTGTTCTTTTTTTTTCCCATACTTTTTTCTCTTTGCATATCAGTTTGGAAAGTTTCTATTGATATAGCTTCAAGCTCATTGGTTCTTTCATTGGCCATGTCCAGTCTACTGATGAGCCCATTAAAGCCATTCTTCATTTCTGTTAGTGTTTCTGATTTCTAGAATTCCCTTTTGATTCTTTCTCAGAGTCCATAGCTTTGCTTACATTACCCATCTGTTCTTGAATGCTGTCTGATATTTGTATTATAACTTTTAACATATTAATTATAAATTATTTTAAATTCCCATGTGATAATTCCCAAATCTGTGCCATATCTGAATTTGGTTCTGATGCTTGCTTTGTGTCTTCAGACTACTTATTTCTTGTCTTTTAGCATTCCTTCTACTTTTTTGCTGAAAGCCAGACATGGGTCAGGAAAGACATCAGGAAGTATTCGGGTAGTTTTGTATGGTGGATAGGGTTTTGACATGTGGAGTTAGGAATGGATAATCTGGACTAAAGTATTATAACACAGTTCAATAATTTAAAAAGAGGGAGATTTTAATCCTCCCAAATGATCCTGTTTGGCTAAAATGAGGGAGTAATAGGAATAATAGGGCAGAGTAGGGTAGTAGTGGGAGTTATGGCTGGAGTAGATTGAGGGCTCAATTTATAAAGGGTCTTGAAAAACAGGCTTAGGAATCTCTATAATGTATCCTTGCCTCCTTGAACAGTTATGAATTTATACTTGGGTAGTTGAAAGGGCAAAAATCTGGGGTTGAAGGTTGGGCTAATGGCAGTGTCAGCAAGGCAAACTGGAGGGGGCTCCATTGCCCACCAGGCAGTGATGAATATGCACAAGGTGTCCACTGCCTTATCTTCTTTCTCAAGGAATGTTTTTTTGCTATAGAGCTATATTTCTGATTTTAAGATGGAAATTATAAAAATCAGGTTTTTTTCTTTTTAGTAATATTTAGAAATTTGTAATATAGTTAGTGCTGTAAGAATAACCCATCATTTGGAAAGTTTGAATAGGAATGGAGATAAGATGTAGGGGATTATTCTAGAATTTAAGTGCTGATTGTGGTAACAAAAGCCACCCTCAGGACATATCTTCAGGAGGGTTCCCTCCATTTTACCTTTCCTAGTGGGTTGTAGGCTACTGGGGGCTTGTGGTCTTACTTGTCAATGTTCTTCTTCCCTTTTGAAATCTGCATCTCCTTCTGGGTTCTTTCTACTCTGTTCTATACAAACTTGCTTTAAGGGAGGGGTAGGACACTAGTCATTTACACCTTAGTATAAATTTATTAATTTTTCCCCCTGGGTGTACTAACTTTATATTGTAAGAGTCAATCCTTACTGTACAATTTTTGCTCCATATTAATGATGTCAAGGCAACAGTGTTTGGGTGGGGAAACTTTGTGGGTGGTGGAGTCAGGATAAGCTTTCCAGTGTCTTTAAATTATATCAGATAGGGAGTTTATGTTTAATCTTCATGAGTCTTGCTTGGATGGAAGCTGTCAAGTGTGGAAAAGAGGCTATTCTATTACTCTCGATACAAAACTCACTGTGCACCCATAGCTGGTTGTCGTAAGGGATAGAAGACGTTTGTAATTCGAGCATTCAGATCTGGGCTTCTGAAGTATGGGTTGACACTGGGAAATTACCAGCTCAGAGCTGTGAGCACTGGCAAGATACTTGGTGTTAGCAAACATCAGAGAAAACTTTTAAAACACATTTTCTACATTGCTAGGAAATAATGCTTCTTAGATTTGCTCATTCCTAGCCTCAAATTCAACTTTCAGTGGGAAGGGTGGGTAAAAACTGGTACCCAGCTTGCTGCTTTTCATCTTGCTTCTGACAGTGCTACCCTTGGAGGATCCCTTAAAAAATAGTTGAGAAGTTAAAGGTCTTCCATTATGACAAAGAAATGTTTAGAAATTTTACTGCCAAAAGATTTAAGCAGAATGAATGTAATAATAGTCTTAACAGAGTTCAGGGACCAAGAGGTCCAATTAAGCTACCAAGAGGCATCCTTCAGTCACCTTTCCTGGGGGTGAGGGTCAGGGACAGGAAAGGGCATACCGCCTCAGGTGTTTGATCAAAAGTCATCTTCCCAATGGCCAATAACTACCCTATTTAAAACTACAACTTCCTGACACTCTCAATCCCCCATAACAGGGTGCATTTATCATTTTCCCCATGGTGCTTAATTGCCTTCTAACATACTACATAATTTACCTGTGCATTATGTTTGTGCTTTCCATTACATCATAAGCTCCCACGGGGCATGAAGCTTATCCCAGCTGTATTCTCAGTGCCCAGATGAGTACTTGACACAATGCTGGATATTTACTAGCTATCTATCGAATGTATGGAGGAGTGAATACATGGATGAATTAATGCACATCATAGTTGTCATATTCCCTCTTTCTATACCTTCCTAGGAGGTATTTTCTTCTAGCTGTCCTAGAATCCACCACACTACGCCAGCTCACAATTTTGATGCAGAGTTGTGTTAGAACTGAGTGGTAATAATACAAAGGTAGACCTGCTTTTTTTAGTTGGTTTAACTATTGTTCTTAAGTTTTCTGCAGACAGCACCCCCCTTTTGGCCTGCATCTTAGTCAAATTTTCTACCTTTTTTTCTAATACCTTTGGCATGCCCTGGAAACACCAGACCTTTTTTTAAACCCTCAGTCTGTAGATTTTCAAAAGGATATTTTAGAGTTAGTGATTTTCTCCTTTAATAAAGTAAACTTTCAATTTCGTTCAGCTCAGCCCTGCAGATCATAATTTTTAATCCAAACACAAAAGGAAAAAAAAAAAATCCTTTCCTTTGATCAGGAAAAAGCATGGTCTAGGAGATTAAAATGCGTCAGTCCCACCAGAGGCTACTTGAAGGTGAACCAATATTAATTTTACCGTGCCATTTAAGAAGAAATATCAAGATCCTTGTATTAAAAAAAAACCCTTAAACTAGAATAATGCAGCATATTTTTATGAAGCATATTTTTATGAGGGAAATTTCTGTATCAGGATGTGAGAGAGCAAAAAACTGGAGCTCTCATGCATTTTTTCTCCTCTGTGATATTTTTACTTGTGAGATAATGAAACTATTTTTATTATTGCTAAAAAGAAAGCAGTCTTTTCTCTCAGGTTAATTTTTTTCCTATTTGGAACATTCAGTGTTGCCCACGCCAGAGTGCCACCTGCACAGACGGTTATTTGGTACCTGGGAAAGTTTTGTGTACCAGCCAGTCTTTGGACAGTGGCTCCATCCCAGCGCTCACGTGGGATGTGCAACCAGATGAAAACCAAGCCGATTCCGTGTGGCCCTCATTCATCACAACTTCAGAAAGCAGGAACATTAATCTGAGTTGCTGAGTTCCTGGTGAAGAAAGCCTCTAAATTTATGTGGTCTGAAGTGAATTCCTTAGAAGTTAATCTTAAGCATTTAATTTCTTGGCTTTTTATGTTTTCTTCTCTTGACTGACTTTGGGCCCCATGTATGAAGGAGAAGGAAAAAAAAAATCACAGCAAAGGAGCAAGAGGTAAAGAGGAATATTCAGATAGCCAGATATTTGCCTGTGTGTATTGCTTCATGTGGGGAAGAGTCCGGGGAGTCAGTATTAAACTGTCCACTGTTATTTTAATTAGGTAGAATTAAAAAAATTCAATCCATTAACCCACTTACAAAGGTCTCCTAAGGTGACAATTTTCATTACTAGAATTTTTTTCCCCTTGGTGGAAATAAGCATAATGTTTATCTTCCTGAATCTCCCGATACTTCCTAACACAAATCCTTATTTTATTAATTCTCAGATGCTGAAATTGTCAGAAAAATAACAGTGGGGCTCGTAGATCATGTTACTTCTTCTTCTCGAATCCTCCACTCCTATCAATGTAACCTTCCTCCTCCCCTTCCCTCCAAACTCACACCAATCCCCAGGGGCTGTCAGCTTCTTTTGGAATCTCCTCTCCTTCTGGCTATAAATGGGAGCGAAGAGACAAAGAAGAACGAGTAAAAAAAAAAAGTGGAAGAAGGTGAAAGAATTCAGTGACAGTGACTCTGATAGAAAAGGAAAACAGGTGAACAGAAGCCTGAAAGCAGTTTAAAGGTGTAATTCAGACTGGAGACAATTTCTTAGGAAACAATTAAAGGTGAAGAAATTAAAAGGCCGGGTCTGTGAAATAGTGGCAAGAGAAGAATCTGTTAACAGTGTGAAGAAGTTGTGATGACAAAGCACTGTGTTTGAAAAATGAGGTCAATATGAAGAAGACAATATGGGAAGATGATCACATGTAAAACGGCAGTTAAAGACAGCTTCGGAATGGATGCCTAGGTTCAGAATGTGAATTTGTTCATTAATGGGTCTACTTATCCAGGTTGGGATTCTGGATTATCATTACTACTTAGTTGGAAAGCACAGACTTCCCAAACCTTTGCAGAGTTTTTGATATTTATCTAAGAGATTTTTCTCCGGCAGTGAAACTGGTTTAAAAACTAATTTCAATAGGTGTCTTTTCATCAAAATGTCACCTTCTTAGAGAGGCCATTCCAGACCACCTTATCTAAACATAATATCTCCCCTTGTTTTTACTCTGTTTTAGTTTCTTCATAACACATAGCACTATTTGAAACCTTCATATTTATCTGTTTATGTGTTTATTATCTATCTCTTCTGCTAAAAGGAAGCTCCAGGAGGGCAAGGGTTTAATTTTGTTTACTGTTGTATCCTCAGGTCTTAAAAAAACAGATACAAAGTGGAAGCTCGGTATATATATTTGTTGAATAAATGCTCATTACAGTAGCTAACATTGCTTAAATGCTAAGGGTCAGCCAATCCCAAATAGACTCCCTTAATAGTCATGCAAATCCCAGCAAACACATCCTGTCATGAGCTCCATTTTACAGCTGATAAAACTGAGACACTGAGAGGGTAAGTACTTGTCCAAAGTCACCCAGTAACTGGTGAGGCAGAGATAATAATCCTAAAAAGGAGAGTTCATTTTGGGCCAATAGGGTCAAGACAGACTTTAAAGAAGAGGTAAAATAAGCTGAGTTTTAAGATGGGTGAGTTTTGAACTGGAGGGGAAAGGGCCAGGAACTTTATGTTAGTATGAGGAGGAAAAGCGTGTCTAAGACAGCTATAAAAGAAGTTTTCCATCAAGATTTGCAAAAAGGTACATTGTGAGATAACACTGGAGAGTGCATGAAGGCCAGTCTGAGGCTGAAGGTAAATAAATTGTTCAAGTATTAAAATTAAAAAAAAAAAAGTAATCCATAGATCTTTTCTGATTCTGATTGAATTGTTCTAATCAAGATGAATGAGTGAGGTTTTACTGTCTAGTTCCAGTTCAGAAATGACCACGAACAGATTATTTGGGGCCCTTGCTTTTTAGTGATAGCTCCAGGCAACATTATGTAATGGGCCATATTCGTCTTGCTGACGTTCTATATCGCCTCCTCCTCTACCCCTTATCAGTCCAGGTCCCCATGGGAAACAGATAACACACCCCAAAGGGGTGATTCAAAGGAGGTTTTTCCCTTTAAAATCTTTTCATGATGGAAAAACGTAAACATGTACAAAAGTAGAGACAAAATTGTAAAGAAGACCCGTGTACTCATTTACCAATCTCTTAGCTTTGACAGTTATCAACTCATGGCCAAACAGGCTTCATTTAAATATCATTTTATCCCTACATATTTCCGGATGTATCTCGAACAGATAAAGACCACTTTCAAAAATAATCACGAATATCATAATCATGCCCAAAGAAATTAGTATTTCCGAAGAAAGTTGCTACTGCAGGGCAAATTTACAAAGGGTTAAGGGTTGGTGGAATTCAACAAGGGTTGGTGAAGCACCCAAGGGTTAGCTACGTGAAAAGCTACTTTGACCTCTATCCAGGCTTGAAGAGTTTCCTGAAACCCACGGAGACCTGGAGCTGGAGGACAGGTCTACCTGGCAGGAGCTGTAGCCTTGGGCAAAGAAACACAAGCACTGCCAACCCAGCAGGGAGAGAATGGGGGCTATAAGTATCCCAACTTTACTTCCCTCCTACCTTCTCAGCCTTGGCAAGTCCTTTCCATTGACTAAACTCAACAGGCTGGTATGGTTCATAGAAGTCAGCCGCCCAGGCACACAGCACACAGCAGGATGGAGAAGGATAGAGTAGATTTGGAGCTGCAATTCACTCTCACCTAACACCACCCATGTGCTTCTATGCCACACCTTCTTCTAAGGATGCCTTGGAGGCTTGCCTTCACCACACTGTACCCCAGACCCTGGCTCTATCACTTTGGGCCCCACCCACTACCTACACAGCTAAAGAAAATAATCTCCTCTGTCAACACTGATAGAGTTGGGAGTTAGATATCTTGGTAAAGCAACACCTTTCCCTTTTCCCTTTCCAAACCATTCCTATTTTCAGCTGATCCTGATGCTATGAAACAAGAGCTATATTTCAATATACAAGCCTAAGACATTGATAAATCATAAAGATAAAGCATAAGGAAGCTCCTCTAACTGCTTTTTCAAATTTGCTTTGCTTTGCTGTGTTCTAATTAGGTTTAAAATATTTAGATGAGAAAAAGTAGTTCTGGTTCATTTAAGATAAGCCTCCAGTAAGAGGCAGTTTGGAGTTTGCTGTTGGAAGCCAGCAGGGGTTATACAATGAAGAGTCTAGTTAAATAAATCCTTTAACTATTAACTCCCTAGTAAGACAGGAGGGAGGATCCAGAAGAATGGTTAGTCTAAAAAAAAGAGAGAAAAGGAATTACTTTCAGTTAATACTTGGTTACCTAGGCAACCACTCCCAGACTGGAAGAAAGCCAAAGTCTTGATTGGATGAGAGACCTTGGGTCTTCCTTTCTGCATCTTTCTCTTGTGGTCTGGGAGAAAAACGACCAGGAAGTAGGCACATAGGACAAAGCAAGTAGGGACCAGCCCTGAATGGAGGTATTGGTGAGAGAGGGGTGGTGACTCGGGGCGGGGGATACTCCCTGTTGGAGATGAGGTTGGTGTAGCGACAAGGCTCGGAGCCCCCTGAGGCTCTCCAAGTAGCAAAACCCACCGGGACCGCCTGCTCTTCACAGTGTGAAAGGCTTCAGGACCTCAGACTATCTTAGTTCTGGGAGAAAAGCAGAGATCTGAAGCTACAGAATTTTTACAACATAAAGGAATCTTATACATGATATATATATATATAAAAGCCTAACACTTTTATAGTTGAAGAAACGGACCAGGAAGGTTAAGGGATCCGTCAAGAATCACACAGCTAATGATGAGAGTGAGTGATGAGAGGTATAGGTATTGCATTCCATCTGCGTTAAGATCCACATTTGAACATCCCAGGGACTGTCCTACAGTTGATGTGATAAGAAGGTACCGAGTTCCAGTTGACTTGGTAACATTTTTTTTTCATAATGACATAAAATGATGGTCTAATCTAAGGTGATACTTTAGATCCGCTGAAATATGGTCAAGAGTGACAGAAGAATGCATCATTCTTCTGCGCTTTCTTTAAATATTTAAATATATTTCTTTCTTTAAATATATTTCTTTAAATATTATTATTATGATTGTCTTGTTTATTCACATTTCATAGGGATTAGTTATTTAATTTAATTATTTAAATTAACAGGTTTTTCATTGGTAGAAAAAGCACATTCAAGTAAAGACTGTATGTTTTCTTTCAGATATCAGCTGTTCATGTTTGGAGTAAATCTATCCGTTCTGCTTAAGCAGCATTACTGTGAACACAGGCACACACACAACATGCACCTACAATGCGGACACAGGGACACACATGCATTTCACTGTAACCCAATGCTCACGTCAGCCCCCTTCAATTGCTGTCCTGACTCTAGATGACCGAAGCTGGGTGCCAGGGCTTGGTGATGACTGGGGTGATGGGAGAGTCAACTCGGAGGAGTGTGGAGAGGGAAAAACTAGGACCAGAACACAGAGGCCATCTCCCCCAGCTGCTGTAGGATGGGCCTACCTCTCTATGTCTCCCAGACCTGTTTCCTCCTTTGCTCGTCTTGTTTTTCCTCTTACTACTTCCCTCCTCTTTTCTTTTCTCCTCTCAAAGGCCAAAGTACCAAATGGGTTGGGTGTTTCTGATGACGATGGGCATGTAGTATGGTTTGTCATAACCCTACCTCAGGTTCATGGTTCTTAAAAATCTGTGTGGTGCGCTAAATGCCACAGTCACATTTCTTGCTTTCATGACTTTTTAAAGAAAAACAATTTTTTTCTTTTGTACAAAAATCTCAAGTTCATTATAAAGTCTACTTAAGCCAATCAGAAAAGTGTAGAGAAGAAAGTAAAAATGATGACCTCAATCCCATCATCCAGAAATAACCACCATACTTGACTCTCTTTCCCCCATGACTGAGACCCGCTTGTTTCTACTAAGAAAAGACAGCTCAGGCTTTGGTTTTTTGGGGAGGTTTGATCTGCTTTACTAATTGCTGAGAACGTGGCAGGGAGCAGGCAGGTGCAGCAGAGGTGGGGCAGTTGCTAGCTTGTCTGGATCCCATTTGCACTTCTGAGCCAGGTGATACTAAATGTCTCACTGCTTGTGAGGAGATCTCCATTCCCAGAAGGGGGTCCCCACATGCTTTAGATCCTCCCCCAATTCATCCTGTAGCCCAGAGGCTTCTCTTTTGCCAGAGAACTGCTATTTCTCTCCCAGCAGCCTTTCCATAGCTCTCCAGAGGAGGGAGAAAAAAAAAGGCAGCCTACTCAGCTTGCCTCTTTCCAGATTTATTACTAATGTGAGGACTCGGGATTTTACAGCTCCCCTGGGTAAATTGTGAGGGCTGTGTGGGAGTGTGTGTGTGTGTGTGTGTGTGTGTGTGTGTGTGTATGTGTGTGTGTGTATCTGGCAGGGGTTACTGAACCTTCTTACACAGTGCCCCTCTGCTCCACTCCAGAATCTTCTCTTTCCTCACTCACTGTTTTCTGAGGTAATAGCCTTAGTTGTAGACTTTTCTTTGTTTGCCACATGTTGGTCAATTTTTGTTTTACTTTTTTTCCACTAGTTATTATTTCATTAAGTTTGGGAGAGGGAAAAGACATAAGCCAGTTTATTCTATCATCCAAGCCCGGAAGTGCCATTGGCAGGTCCCCATGTCCAGTTTGGTGTGACTTTGGAAAGCTCGCTGATTACCCTTCTCGCAAGGATGAGGGGCAAGTATCTGAGAGCTATAATGTTGGCTGGCGTTTTGCCTAAGCAGAAAGTGTATATAAATGCTACCTTTCCTTTGCTATAATATTCGATTAGTGTTTTCTTGAAAGAGATGTATGTTAATAGGCTTTAAGATACCATTTTCTAGTTTTCTCATGCTTAGCCAAGGCTTTTATAAAATCTCCCTACTAAATATGTTCTTTTATATTCCATTAGTGTATTTGTTCTTTAGTTTAGCTTTGCTTTCCGACTGTGGAAGTAAAGCCAATTTTCAGAATCATCTTTTATTTGCAAAGATAACAAAGTAGTATGCTTCAGCCTTTCAAGCATGTTTTATTGCACTGAAATGCAATATCAGTCCTTCAGGGGGAAATCCAGCATTCGGATTATTTTGTTTAAATTTTAGAATGCTTTAATTTAATAAAGAGGCAAGTCCTCTCTATCTTTGATCTAGTTTCCACTTAAATAACATTAACTCTCATAAAAAAAAAAACAACAACGTAAAGATCAATGGCTCTGTACACAGGTACAGTAGGGGAAAAAGCCTGTGGCAAAATGACTAGACTCTGATTTACTAAATGAGAAGTATGTTGAGGAGACACACACAGATTAATAATTACTACGGAATTTTTTAAAGTCACTTTTCAACCCCATACTTTTTTTTTCTCCCCAGAGACTTCAATGGTTTTCTACCCTCATGTATTCTTCCTGGCATGTTTGACAAGTGTATTAACAACATGCTATAAGCTTTTGTAAAATTGCTTCAGCAATAGTATACATTTAAAGTCAGTAGTGGTTTATCTAAAAGCTTTGCCTGTGTTTCTTTTCTCCCCATATTCTATGTAACAATTAATTAGGTCATCTTTAAAAATAGATGCTGTTGGCTAAATTCAGCATACACTCAGACAGTGTTTCCTTTCCATTAATTTTCTGTGTTCACAAGTACTTTATCTTGCATCTTATTATCAAACAGTGACTGAAAGACTTAACTTAGATAAGTAGTCTTAGAAAAGAGAACCTTGTGGATCAGATCTGTTCATAAAAAAATGACTTGAGGAATACCTAGGATAGCCAAAAGCAAAGGCTTCATTTCCTGTCTCTTGTGTCCTGCTATAGCCAAGCAGCTATATGCCCTGCTCCCCTCTGCTGTCTAGCCTTCCCAAACCTGAATGCAGGAAAGCACGTGTCTGCATTATTTCCACATGACCTTTCTATTGTGAAGTGTGCTTTATGGCCTGTTGGGGGACCAAGATGACTGGTTTGGAGTGTTTGGTGCGTTGTCATTCTAGTTTTGGTTAGGGCCCTTCAGGGAGCCTGAGACACAGATACAGAGACAGAAGGGGGACCACCAATTAGCTATGTATTGCCACCACCTACAGCTAGAGGGTGCTAAAAAGACCAGAAGACTATATTCAGCCATCCTTTGGGTACGGATGGGATGTCCCATATCCGCCAAATGTCTGGACAACCACTGGATTCCTGAGTCTTCCCTGGGTCCCACTGACAAGAGAGTGGACAGGGGCGGGGCGTGTCATATATCTGAGCCGGAAAAGACAATCTGTGTCGAGCCTTCCAGAAACCTGTTCTGGGTGCCATCCCATGTCCTCTCAAGCCTGTCAGGCTCTTATCCCTGATCTGGCCTCAGTGGCATACTCTCTTGAGATGGGGTAAGGGCATCTCTGCAAACAGCAGTTTTAGGGCTGTTAGACCTGAGAAAGTCTCTGTTGATTTGTGCAAACTCTTTAGGTGCTATCTTTTTTCTATCTATTCAAATAATGCCAATTACTTTTATTTTCAGCCTCCAATCATCTGTCATGGCGGTATTCGTTTGTTTGAATCAGATCTCAGGTCCAGAGAGTTAAGTTAACCATCCTCCTTAGTTTATAACGCATCGTCGTCATTGATGGGTGCAAAGCCCTCTTCTTGTTTTATTTTCTTTCTCTTTCATCTTCTCTAATCACTGCTCCAATTCCCTTCTCTCCTTTAGCATTCACTCTGGTGTCTGATCTATGTCTTAAATGTATTGTATCTTGAATATATGTGTATCCTTGTTAAGTCTGCAGTGTTGTTTTGCAGTGAATGTGTTCTTAATGTCCATCAATGGTATCGGACTGCAAACCTTGCCCTGTTTTCTACTTTTATCACTCAGCTCTACCCACAACCAATTCCCTAAATTTCAGTGTCAGCAATAGCACAGGTGTTCTTATTCATACTACATGCTTGTTGTGATTTGGCTGTGGTTCTGTTTAAAATTACAGTAGTTATTAGACCTCCAACTAAATCTGGTTATGTGATCCATTAATAAAGGAGAACATATAGTAATGGCCAAAGACAGATCCTAGCCTGTGTCACACCTGGTGGGTTTAAGGAGGGGAGGCTGATGATGTGCCCTGGCTTAGAGAGTTCATAGCACTGAGGTCTGGACCTGAATGTCACATTTTCTCCCGCTTACTAAGAAACTGCCCAAGTGAAGATCTCTGTGCCTCTGCTCTGAGTCTTTTCTCTTCTTGCATCTTCTCTACGTTGGTTGTCTAGTCCTCAGCTAAGGCTGTGGAGGGGACAGGTGCAGGGACCCTTCAGGGGCAGGTTACTCAGCCTGCACCTGTTTTTAGCTTCTGCCAACAGCAGCCAGACCCCAGCTCTCCCCTGAGTTACCCCAGGATGGCTACAGGGTGGGCTGGTGCTGCCGTTCTTCTGGTAAAGGGCAAGTAAACTTTTACAGAATAAAAAGAACACAACTCGTACGCATACCCCCAGCCTATCTGTCCATACGTGGCCCCTCCCTCCTGCACACTGGCTGACATTTTTCTTCCACATTTGGTTACTACCAATCTTTTTCTCCTCAGAGTTTCTTCAGAGTCTTTATGTTGGGTCTTCAGATGCACGCACTTTTCTTTCCCTTTGTGGCTTCTCTAGGGTTGGGCCCAGGGAGGAATTCAGTAGCTCTTGCATGCTGGAAGAAAAACCTTTAAAGTTTACGCATAGGTGTCATTACAGAGGAACAGTTATTTCACAGAATTCCTGAAATGTGTGGGCTAATACATGATTTTGTCAACGAGAGGTGAAGGATCTTAGTACATAGTTACTTCTCAGAAATCCTTCTTATGACGTGGCAACCCTATAGACACAGCTAATCCCTGCTAGAATTAGCCGCATCCTGTAACAGTGGGCACTGGTGGTTATTAAATGCCTGTTAGCCATCAAGAGTGCCTCAGTCCTCAGTTTTCACCACCCTCCTCTCCTGTGCTGAGCCCCATGTTACAAGCTCAGAGACCCCTTGACTTTCTTCCAGTTGCACAGGTCGTGCATTAAACTAAAATGAGCGCAAGAAGGATTAATTCATTGTCTTTCTCTGCCTCCTTAAGTAATCCTGACATGTGACTCCGGCCCATTTGTATGCACGTTTGCTGAAAATTACGTTTATTGAGTGGATTTTGAGGACTCTGCATGACAAAATTTGTGAATAAAACTTTAGTGAACCAAACTTGCCATTTGGTTCTAGATAACTTCTTTCTGCTTCTTCCTTTTCCTTCCTCCATGGGCCAGTATTAGCACACCACACATCTACTCCAGTGTACTCGGTGGCAGTTTTTCCCTCCCCAAGGACAGATGGCTTAGAAAGGCATTCAGCTCATGGCTGGGGCATACTCTTCTTTGACCTCTCTCATGTCCTTGTTCAATGAACTATTTTAGAAGAGATTTTATTTTCAATGATTGATGACAGTTATGTAAGATGAATTACAGAAAGAACTGCATCCTGTTTCAAGCAAGTAAGTATTCCCCAAACAACAGAGCTGTGATTTTGGAGTATAAAAGCACCAGAAATGCCATGCTGGGTTAGATCCAACCAAACTGGATGTATCCTGCTCGGTGCTAGGGCTATGACAAGGATGCAAGTGGCACTTCTGTGGTAAGTGAGGGGTGGGTGCACCTTGCTGACAAGGTAAATAGCTCTAATTTCTACTCAATAGCATGCTGGAACCATCATCCTAGATTATAAGCTAAGTCCTTCTTGGAACCTACTTATATTTTCAAGTCTGTACCAATTAAAGAGTTTCATGTTTACCACCTGCTGTGTAAAGCAGCATTCCCTTTTATTTGTTCTCAAGCCACCTTCTTCAGCCTTCAAGGGGTGCCTCTAATTCTAATACTCCTGAATTTGGAGAACGAACAGAGTCTTATTTCTGTAACCCCTCACGTCTTTTGTAGTATGTTAGGCATCTTTTTATCAATACCAACCTTCATATTTCTAGACTGTTTGAGTTAAAAAAAGCTGATAGAACAAAGTAATCAGTATTCATGTTTTTCGCCTTTATTATATATACGTATAAATATTCTTTTCTAGATTTTTTCCCATTATACGTCATTACAAGATATTGAATGTAGTTCCCTGTGCTATACAGTAGGTACTTGTTGTTTGTCTATTTTATATATAGTAGTGTGTATCTGTTAATTCCAAATTCCCAATTTATCTCTCTCCCCCTTTCCCCTTTGGTAACCATAAGTTTGTTTTCTATGTCTGTGAGTCTATTTCTGTTTTGTAAACAAGTTCATTTGTATCATTTTTAAAGATTCTACATATAAGCAATATCATATGATATTTGTCTTTCTCTGTCTGGCTTACTTCACTTAGTGTGATAATCTCTAGGTCCATCCATGTTGCTGTAAATGGCATTATTTCATTCTCTTTTATGGCTGCGTAATATTCCATTATGCATGTGTATGTATGTACGTGTGTGTGTGTATATATATATATATATATACCACATCTTCTTTATCCATGCATCTCTCAATGGACATTTAGGTTGCTTCCATATCTTGGCTATTGTAAGTAGTGCTGCTAATATTCATTTTAAAACCTATCTTTCAGAAGTTTTATTCAAAACCCAATAATGTATATATAATAAGAGGTTCTGGAATCAGTTTAAAAAGAAAAAAAGATTTAGTCCAAAGGTTGGGAAAAGGAGATAGCTAAGAAGTAGCCATTTGTCTGCAAGGTAGGTGAATGGCAAGACTAAATTCAACAAACACTCACTGATTATCTTACTATGTGCAAGTCACTTTTCAAGTCACTGGGAGCAAAGGTTAAGTAAAGTGTGGTTTCTTCTAGGCCCAAAGGCGTGGGCAAGGACTGAGTAGGGGTGGCCTCCTGTTCTCTGGGAAAGACAGCTTTGTGGAGGAGGTGGCACCTGAGAAGGCAGAGGAGTTTATAATGGATGGGATGCGGAGAGAGAGAAAGACCTTTCACTGAGAGGGGACATCCCGTACAAGGCTTGGATCTTAAAACAACACGGAAATACTTTGGAATAAACCAGGAAATAATTCAGAAAAGCTGCAACATAATGTGCCAGGATGGAAGCAGCAAGAAGAAGCTGGAAGGGCTGCAGGTGGGGGCAGGAGCTGGATCCTGAGAAAGACAGCTAGGTTTGCACTATTATTTTTCTGAGTTCCAGGGAAGAGTGCTCTTTGCAAACCTAGAAAGCTGGACAATCAGAATGATGGGTTTCCTTCAAAGCTTTTCTCCTGATTCCAGCCCGCAAAGCATCATTTTCCTAGAGAATCAGGGTCGTGTGGTGCCTCTGCTGATTCCCTTGACCCTGTTTCTGGAACCCTGCTGCCCTCAAGGTGGCATTTGGTAGAGGTGACTGGGCAGCCATCTAACCATCACACCCATGCTCACCAGGTCCCCTGCACTTGGACCTCTCCTCCCTTGGACCACTGACTAACCTCGAATACAAAGTCTAGGCCTCGGGTTTTCCTTCGTGTATACATTGGATTTCACTAACAAGCCAATTGTATTTTGCAAACGTTAAAAAAGTCTAGCATTTAGTTTGTTTATAGTCAGACAATTCAGGTATCTGTCATATCTAATTGAAGTCAAATTACAGTTATGATTAACTCCTTTGTGCCAGGAGCTGTCCTGGGTGCTGGTGACACAAAATGAATTATGGCCTCAGGGGTCCAGTCTAGGAGGAGAAATGGACAGAAGTGACTTGAGACATTTGAGGCTCCTCTTCGTTCATACTCACCACCTTCAAACAGACTGACAGTCCTTGGCGTCCCAGTGAACTTGCCCTAACACCTCCACCATGACTGTTTCCAATCACACTCTCTCCACCTCTCATCTGTCAACAAATGACTTTCTACTACTTCACAGAGAAAATAGATGATATCCACCTAGAACCATCTCAAAGTCCGCCAAATCTTTTAACCACCCTATAGCCAAACCCACCTTTGCTCTTTCCTTCCTGTTTTGGTGGCAAAGTTGTCTTTCCCATGAAAGTTCTAGTCATGGTCTGGATTTGACTTTCTCCCACATTCTCATAGTTCCTCGGTTATCAATTTTTTAAAAACGAATTTCTCTCTCCTTTACTGTTTGTCTGATTGCCAGGGACACCGGGATTGGAATTGCACTAGCTTTGCATGGTGCTTGGATTAACCGTGACTTCTTGTCTGCAGAAGTGCTTCTGATGGCCGTGAAATATGCGTTTCCCCTGGACTATAAATAAAATGAGCCTCACACTTCATTAATGAATTCTTCCCTTCAATGTCCCAAGTGATCCAAATGCTAAAGATACAGTATTTCACAGCAGGTTGTGCGACCTTTTATGTAATATATGCTTTAAGTAATTGGGTTATGGTCTTGTGATTAATGTGACCTAATATTCACATTGAGAAAATGGGAGGTGTTAAACTCTTTAAGAAACCCAGGAGCTTTAGGAGATTTTTGTAATTCATGCTAATAAGATTGACTTTTTTGTTATTCTACGAATGGAATGCCTGTAATTTAACTTTGACTGACAAATGGTTCCAAATTGTTAAGAACCTAAGTATCATACAGGATTTGAACTCTAGTTCTATTGAACATGTCTGAAAAATAATTTTATTCATGATTTTCCTCTTTGGAAAATTTCTTCAGGGATCTTTTAATTGTTTTCTCCAAGTGTCATTAGCTGTGCTTCTAATTTAAAGAAATAATTTCTGTCTCATAATACCTACGTTCATTTATAAAAAAGACTCAAAAACAAACTTGCAAAGGAAAGAGCCACCTAAGGACACTCTAGACCACTTTCCCCTGGAATTTATTACTATGGAGTTTGAATACAGAGATAAACTGAAGTCAGGTTAGACAGTATGTAGATCCCAGTGGAATTTACAATCTAGCTCAAGTGTCTTTGAAAACAGAATGAAGTTGTTAATCAGGTTGGTGGACTATTTCCTTTGTTTTAGGTATTCAGTGATGACCATTTCTTGATTTTAGGGTAACCTGTATCCAGTGTTGTTTTCTTACTTTGCTGCCCTCGCCCTCTTTTTTTTGTTCGTCACCCTCATCATCACCATCACCATCACCACCACTATCATCATCATCTTTGTCATAATTTGAGTTTCTACACTGTGCCAAGTGCTTTACCTCCATTGTTTCTTACCCTCAGACCAGCCCTGCAAGGTGGGTATTATGCTTATTTAACAAGTGATGAAAACAAGATTCACAGAGACTGATGAACTTGTTCAAGTTTACTCAGTAAGTGGTAAAACCCACACGAGAACTTGGGCCTGAAAGACTTAAAATATCTACTTTGTTCCCCTCCCATTGCGTCCATGTGTCCTACCAGTCTTCCTTGTTCTTGTAGTTTCTACACTATGTTTATTCACTTTTTCCCTAAGGTGATGAGAGGTGGAGGAAAGCTAGCAGTTTCCCTATTTTCAAGATTAAAAATAAACATGAAAATTCAATCATTAGCAAGTGAGAAATAGTAAGAGTAACTTAAAAGTGGCCTAGGAAATCTGATATTAAAACTTTTTTGATCTGCAGAATTAAAAGGCTTTGGAATGCAAACAAGAAACCGATAAACATTCATAATAAAAGATGCAACTTACATGTAATACTGCCAAGAGAAGAAAAGGGTAGTGTCTAGCTTTCTAAAGACCCCTCAAGGTCTATATTAGCCTATCTTCAGGTTTGTCATCATAAACTAAATAGAAGCAGCTTTCCCCTCTATGTGCTTCCTATACCTCTTACCACACTTTTGATGTCTCTACGTGTATCTTTAAAAGCCCAATAGAGAGCTATAAACTCGGAGAGTCGAAGAACATGGGATGACAGTGGTGATGAAGGGCAGAAGTTGCAATGTGACTGAACACCTTTCAGAAAATCACCTGATGTCTTTAGAAAATGTTGTTGATGACTTGTTAGTGTGATGCGGCTTTTCACCATCACCCATAATTGGGTTTTGGGGTGTTTTTTCTTTTATGACACAGGCAGATTCTTACCAGCGTGCTGTGAGTGGAGAATTTTTCTGGAGGTGGTTGGTCTGGTCTGTATACTAAGGGTGACCATAGCCTTTGGGTGACTGCGTTTATTATAGAAGTGTGTAAGATGTAATTTCCTCTAGAGAGGCCAAGGCTGGAGAAGGGTCAGGGATAGCACAGACTCTGAGGACTAAAGTCGACCCCCCTGGGCCAGGCTGGGAGACCTTCAGAATATAGGGTCTCCAGTGCTGCCCGAATGGGACCTGACCTCCCACGAAGTCCTCTGTACCACAGGGCCAGGTGGCCAACCACTTAGCCATGCCGGCATATGCTCTTCTCCAAGGAAGGAAAAGTGTTTCATTTTTGCTATAACCTGATGCTCATTGTAATATATAGCAGGTACCAACTGGGAAGGGAGAAAACCATCTTGTTAAGACAGCATTTCATAATGCCAGCTTCCTACGCTCACTGTGATAGCCATCTTGTTTTTGAGTTAGGGTCTCCCTCCTTCAGACATGAGTGGGTAGTGATATCCGAAGGGCTTCTTGAATTCTGGATTTTAGGAAGCCAACCAAAGGGTTAATTGAGAATGACTGAGTCCACACTATGTAATGAAGACCATATACTCTTTACTCACCTTGAGTAGAAGGAGGCGATAGAGCAGAGGCTGAAGTAGGGCTTGGGAGCCAGATTGGTTTTGAGTCCTGTGAGGTCACTTTCAGTGATGTTTCTTGGGTTAATTTCACAATCTTTCTGGTTTTTAGTTATGCAATCTGTGGAATGGGATAATAACACTCATTGTCTGTTATAGTTGTGGTTGAATGAGGTAATGTAGGTGGAGTGGTTCGTCTAACTCCTGACACATCAATACTAGGCACAAATGAGCCAGTGGGGCCGTGATGTAAGTTTCCTGTTTTTCCCCATTGAGACTCGGGACAGTCTGCACCTTTGTCTTCTTTTCTGGTCTGGTTCTGATGACCCTCAGCCTCTGCTGGGTGCTCCTGTGTATCCATGTGCAGCTGCTCTACTGTCTGAGGACGCACCCTGGCTTCAGGAGCCTGCCCCTGACTCTGTGAGCCCTGCTATTGCAACGCCTTCAGTGTTAAGTACCGGTTCTTCATCAGTTGGTTTCTAGGAAGTGATTTGTTCTTTCTAATCTGAGTCCTGTATTCTAGGCCTGTCTTCTTTCCTGTTTCACTGAGGCAATGTGAAGAGGATTTCAAACTCCTTTGGTAGAAAAGTTGCTTCCTAATGGATAGGTCTGATTGGGCAAAATTAGAGACGCTTGAATGAACAGTGATGTTACCGCCATTCAAGAGACATTCCTTGTAGATTATTTCATGCTGGGTATGGGGGAAGTCAGTGCCTCTCAAAGTTTGTTGTGCATACAAATCACTCGAGGAATCTTGTTAAAATGCAGATTCCGATATGGTGGGTTTGGGGTGGAGCCTGAGACTCTGCACCTCCAATGAATTTCCAGGTGATGCTGGTTCATGGACCATACTTTGAGTATCAAGTGGATGGGCTACATTCATGTGTTGAACACTTGAGTTCAAAGATGGGTAAGAGTAGATACATTATATCTTAGAACAACAGAGCTTTCTATGCTCCTCTGCACTAGTTTTCATTTACTTACTCACTTTTTTTTTAAAATTAATTAATTAATATATTTAATTTTGGCTGTGTTGGGTCTTCGTTTCTGTGCGCGGGCTTTCTCTAGTTGCGGCGAGCGGGGGTCACTCTTCATCGCGGTGCGCGGGCCTCTCACTGTCGCGGCCTCTCTTGCTGCGGAGCACAGGCTTCAGACGCGCAGGCTCAGTAGTTGTGGCTCACGGGCCCAGTTGCTCCACGGCATGTGGGATCTTCCCAGACCAGGGCTTGAACCCGTGTCCCCTGCATTGGCAGGCAGATTCTCAACCACTGCGCCACCAGGGAAGCCCACTTACTCACTTTTTAAAGCTACATTTGGAGTACCAATAATATACAAAGCTCTGACATTCTTTCCCTGAGTAAATAACATAAAAATATATGGTAAAGACCTGACATGTAAGTATGTAAGGGTTCAGATAAAAGGAGAAAACAGTAAAATTGGATTCCATGAGTTAATTCAGAGGGGCTTCTACAAAGAGGTGTTTTGAGCCCAGCTTGAAAGATATGGCAATCGAAGACTGGAGGATATTGGAAATATGCTGTCAGTGCACTTGTAAGGGGCAGAGGGTGGACTTAACCCCTAGGTTAAGAAAAGTGGGGAGAGGGACTTGTCTAAAGCTGAAAGCAAGAGAGAATTGCAGCTCATTTGTAGTTAACAGAAAAGTCACCAGCTAAGGTTGCATAGGGCCGTAGGAGAGAGCTTAACAATATGTATTAGGAAACAAGATCTCTTTAAAATACACCCTCTGTTAGTGGGGCCTGTCAGAGGACCTTCATCCACAGCGGTAGGAAGGCAGTATCCTTACTCTCTGCACTTCTGCCAGGACACTTGAACTTCCAGCTTTGCCTGGTAGGGAGGGGAGGACCTTCAGACCTCTTGGGAAGCATCGATTAGCTCTCTCTGAGGTTTTCTGTGGGCTGCCCAACTTTCATTCATTGGTCCATCCATTCGTACATTCAGTATTGTTCAATATTGTTGAACTGAGTGCTCAGTATATTTGAACCTCAGGTCAAGGATGTGCTAAATGCATTGTGCTAATAGCAACAATAACAACTGCATACTAAAAAAGATTGCCTCTAACATAGAGACAGATGCCTGCCAAAGGCCCTACATTCCAGGTAAACAATGGTGTTAGGTGATTCGTTTCTGTTTGCCTTTCATTTCCACAAGCAAACTCCTTTTTAAGATGGAGACCCTTTCTTTGAGTTGAAGAGTAGCCAGGGGCCTTCTTTAAGGCTATGGAAGTTTCTCTCAAGAGGTGAGGATTGCAGAGGTTGGGTGGGGTAGAGAGTTACTGTACAATGAGTGACTCCAAAATTAAAATGGGATTTTTGAGTAACTGGAGGTGAAGAGGGGATATTTTTGAAAAGAGGGGATTACTAGCCCTAGATCTCTCCTGTTGGAACTGATACTTCTCTTTGGTGAAATATCTGGGTAATTGAATTAAAATATTCAGTTCTAATCTTGTTGATGAAAAAATATAGATTTCAAGGAGACCATTTATCCTAATCATCATATCCCTTCAGCATTCTCAGCTAGGAAGAAACACTTGAACTTCCCAAAGCTGGAAGTTCTTGGGAAAAACACCCCTCTCTTGACCTCTCAGCCCGTGGACATCTCTGTCCCCCTGTCCTTCTCTGTCCCCCTGTCCTTCTCTACCCTGAGCCATGAGAACCCTATTTCTTTGTCTGAGGCTCACTTTGCACTGGAGAGCAGTTGCCTCTTCCAGCCATATCTCTGGGAATTGTGTTGTCTTCCAGGAATTCCCCTGCAGGAAACCATGAAGAGACTGTAATAGACCCCAAGTGTCTCCTTCAGTGACAGAGTGCCCCCAAGCTGCAGCTGGCTGTCCTCTGAGACCTATTTATTACAATTAAAAAACAATTAAAGCAGAGCAGATTAAACAATAGATCAATAACTTTTAAACTCCAGATATGACTTACTAAATAAACAGCGTTTGTTTCCTGGACATGCTTTCTTGATGCTGGCTAAGGACCCATCCTACTACCTTCCCACGGCCCCAGAGAGGCCCAGAGCATCGTCTAGCATCAGATTTCTTCTCATTTTTGCCATAGCTCACCCTATATCAGAGACCAAGAAAATGTTTCTCAAAGTGAGTTTAGCTCTTTTAAAAGTAGGGTTACCAGGGATTTCCCTGGTGGTCTAGTGGTTAGGATTCTGGGCTTTCACGGCCACGGCCCGGGTTCAGTCCCTGGTTGGGGAACTGAGATCCCATAAGGCATGTGGCATGGCCAAAAAAAAAAAAAAAGGAAAGAAAAGAAAATTAACAAGGCATGTGTGGAATCTAAAATCTGACACAAATGAACTTATCTACGAAACAGAAACACACTCACAGACATAGAGAACAGACTTGTGATTGCTAAGGGAGAGGGTGGGTATGCGGTGGGATGGATTGACAGTTTGGGATTAGCCAATGCAAACCATTATATATATATGTATAACTGAATCACTTTGCTATACACCGGAAGCTAACACAAATTGTAAATCATCTATACTTCAATAAAATAAATTTTTAAAAAAGGAGAGTTGCCAGATAAAATACAGAACCCCCAGTTAAATTTGAATTTCTGATAAATAATGGACCGTCTTTTAGTATAAGTATGCTCCAATATGGGACAAAAGAGCAAAACCAAAAATTAATTAATTAATGAATACCAGTCTGGCAACCATGATAGCAGGGCTTATTCTGTTTTCTTGACAGTTCACTATCTAATATCTTAGGCATCGTTTGCCATGCTGTCATTCCACTCTGCTACAAAGTGCGGAATGGCCCACATTTATTTTCAAAACCAAAATGAATTAAATCTAATTTTGCTTTGAGAAATTAATAATGCCACTTGGCACAATTAGCAACCCCTACTGTGTTGCAAAACCAGGGACAGGTCTCAGGAATCTATGGCAATATGAAAACTGGATTTCATGGAATTGGGTTGCCAAGCTTGGCAAAATAGCTTATCTGGATTTAATGACCAAGCATGAATCTTTAACTGTAGTATTCAACCCTGAGGTACTTTAGTGCTATGTTTTTGCACAAGACATAAACAAGTGCCTTGAAAGACATAATTATATACAGCTACACTGTTGTTTGCATACCAAGTGAAGAGAACAGCGTTGATAACACTGAGAAACTTTACTTGGAAACTTATTTATGGCTACGACATTATGACCATATAAGTACATAAGAGGGAAACGTTTTTGATCATGGGTAGTTTGAGGTCACTGTTTTTGCAAGGAGAAATATTTAAATCAGATTTAACAATAATTTCCATCAGGCTATTTACAGTTGAGAAAATTAATTAGAATGTCATCTGTTTAATGATTGTTTGTTATCCTTAATTAAAATGTTAATTGAGTACATTTGTATGTGAAGCATATTTAATATGTTGACTTTTTGACAAAGGCAATGACAATGTTTTCTACCTTCTACAATCAGATGTTTAGTTGTTCACTTACCTTAAATATTTTGGAAGAGAAGAGATGAATATATTTAAGCAACATGGCAGCATAGATTGAAAGATCATTTTTCTGCCAGGGCTGTAGATAGCAGATCTGTAGGAAATCAGCACTTGAATCAGCAGGAAGGAAATCTACCAGAAGTATGCATTTTGGTCTTGTATTTGCATGTGAGAAAAAGGGACAAAAATTAATCAGCTGTAAAATGTCCATTCAGAATGACATTTGTAAGTAAAGAAATTGATTATTAGGAGATGCACTTTAAATGGGTTTTTGCCTCACTAAGAGAACAGGCTAAAAGATAATGAGGACCTTTATATTCTTTTATATTGATGTACACTTGCCCTTTTCATTTGACCAACATTTGAGACAGTTGTTAAAAACAGCATATAGACCTTTGCTGCAAAATTGGTTTGAATTTTCTTTTGACAATGGTTATGATTTCTCTTTTCATGCAAACTTATGGTACTGACCTCTGTTCAGTAAATAAACATGCTGGTTGTGTTTTGCAAAGCGAAGAGATCTCATATATGAGCATTAAAACAAAATGGTTCCTTTCAAATAAGTTATGAAGTGTAATGCTTTCCAAAAACAGCATAAGCTAGGCAATAGCATCTACTGTGCACCTTTCAGCAACTCAAGCAACTGGGGAATGAAGGGACAGATGATGCAACAGACATAATTCTCTGTCTTGACAGAGTTTCAAGTTTAATGATTGATTTCTTTTCCCCACCACCCAGAACTTACTCTTTTTTTTTTTCTTGATAAACTCCAAGATGTTAATGCTTAGTAGAATGAGATGAGCTAGTGCTTCTTAGGAAGTAATAATCGTAAGGATAGCAAATACATAGCGTTTATTCAGTGTCCACACTGTTCTAAGTGCATTGCTTGTAGTATCTCATTTAATCCTCAAAATAACCCCCTAGGTAAATACTATTATTATTTTCATTTTACAGATGAGGCAACTGAGGCACAGCTTTCCCAAGGCTATACAGCTGTATATAAGCTTCATATAAATTGTGGGGCTGGTAGTTGAGACCACACATTCTGGACCCAGAGTCTGTCCTCTTATCCTCCCACTATCCTTATGGCAATTAAAAGGGGTTAGTGAAAGAAATGTCACAATATTTTGAGCAACCACATATTTAAACCTATTGCATTGAAGGAAGGAAAAAGTACTTGTGTTGACACTTCAGTTCTAAACCTAATGGTTTGTTTATTTATAGACTTTATTAATGATTATGAAAATAGTAAAGAATGATTAAGAGCAAGTCAGGGGAAGCAGAGGCTTGTAGAGTAAGTTTTCTGAGCAGAGTTTATATTTTTTTCATACATAATAAACCTTCTGCCCTTCATGGGGATACAGTCAGTCATTTTGTGGCGCTATATGGGATTTGTTAAAATTTTAGCTCTGCCACTTACTGGCTGAATGATCCTGGACAAATTACTTAACTTCTAGAAGCTTTAACATCTTCTCTTACAGAAGGCAGATAATAATTCTGCCCTCACCGGATCATTGTGAAGATGAAAGACAAGGCACATAGCACAATGTTGGGCTCATCCTAGAGAACCACTAAACGTGAGCTACGGCGGCTTCAGATTAAATAAGCAAATCATTATGTTGAGAAGTATCAGATTGGACCCTAGTTAATACCTATTGGGATGTTTCTGAAGAAATTTAGGGAGAATATATGTAGATACGTTGTTTAATGGGTCAAAGAGAATCTGCTATCACAATGCTTTGCCTGTTACTAGCAGTGAATATTTAATAAAAATATAAACAAAACTTCTCCACCTGTTACACTTCTAGGGAATGTCCACCGAGAACTGGTTCATTTAGCTGTTTTCATTCCCTTTCAAGAGGCTTATCTTATTAGAACTGTGGGAAAGAAACAAAATTAAAGGGGAAGATGCAAAACAGAGCAAACAGAGAATGGCTTCAAGAAGACAGGCTTGACCTTGAAGGCGGATTTGCAAGTGGGGAGGGGGAATGATTCGGGCTATTCTTTCCACGTCATTCCTGTCTGGGGCTTCCCAGAGTGGCGGGGCGATTATTGGGTGGGTCTGTCTTGATGGAGTGGTAGGGAGGAAGCTTGGGCACCTCTGTATTATAAATAGTGTCTTTCAAACTTAAAAAAAAAAAATCTATGACTTACACTAAGAAATCCATTTTACATTTCTATCTAAAATATTATGTATAAGCATCACAAGAATTTTTATCTCTTTTAGTCATTGATGTATCTGTCTAGAAAATTACTTGGTGCATCGTAGGTGCTCAGTAAATAGTTGTTGAACTTCTGTCTCTATCTATCTATCCATCTATCTATCTATCTATCTATCTACCTATCTATCATCTATCTATGAAAAAAGTTTCATGAAACATTTTTACCATTACTGTTTGCTTTTAATGCATTCTGAAATTTTCTATTCCATTCCTAAAAAGAAAAAAATTGCAGTCAAGACCTATTAGTTAATTTCAGTGCATTCACTGGGGAGAGAGCCTTAATAGGTCATTCTTTGCAGTGCTCTGGGTTAGGATCTGCAATTTGAAAAACACGGCTTGTCACTGGGAGCAATTGGCTTTATGTGTAAATAGGCTTGTGTCATTGAGACTTATCTTTCTTGCTGTCATAGTGCCTTCATTTAGCTTGTGTGTTTCCCTAGTCCCTGCACTAGCTTGCTGCAGGCTGGTAGAATAAGCCGAGTAGTGTTGAGGATTCTGGCCCAGCTACTGGGAAGTTCTGAAAGTATTTGCTGCACTCTCATGGGTCTTGTTTTTGTGAAGCTCCCACGTAATTTTTAACTGTGGGTAGTGCTATTGCCTAGCCAGGGTCAATGCCTGACTTGAATGGTTTGGATGCCTCTCTCCATAAAGGCAGAAGATTGGAAGGAGTGACCCAATAAGTTTCCCTTCATAATGAGCAGACTTTTAGTCCATGCAGATACTTAAGTGAAAATTAATTACTGGGAGGATTTCGACACTTTTAAAGTCTTTTTATTTTTGTTTCTGATTTCTTTCTGAGTTATTTGTGCTTAAATTTTATACTTCCCGTAGTTATGAAGAAGGTGGGAGATGAGGTAAAGAAATTGAGGCAATTAAGCATTTTGATTGGAGTGAGAATTGCAAAAGTCTTTCCTTTCCTGAGAAAATATGTGGGAGTAAAAAGGGTTACATACCCAAATGTAACGTTCTTTGTGAGGGAGCACTGGAGATCCTGTTTCTGTTCGTTTTCTAAGCTTCACCCCTTTCTGGATGATGTAACTGGAAAAGCAATATTCTGGCTTAAGGTTTAAGTACAATTGAGTGAACTACCTAGAAGAGCTCATCGAATATCAATTCCAGTATCCAGTCTTGGTCTGAGTGCCATAGCCTAGCTAGGGTAACAACCATCTCATGAGCAAAGACCTGGATCTGGACACGCCCCGCAATTGCGTGGGTGGGATGGGCACTGGGGAGGGGGCAACAGGCTTACAGAACGAGACTGACAGACTGAGGATTGTGTCCAGAGAGCTGATGAAATCGTGGATGGTAGCAGCCTAATATAGTCATTGGCATCTTGTAGGTGTAACAAGGTCAAATGAGCATGTGTTGATGGTCGTAGAAGCTCAGTGATGGCCAACATCAAAGCAGGTGATATTTGAAATTCCAAGGAGCAGACAAAATAATATTGGGCTAACAGTTCCATCAGCATACAGATAGTCACAAATTCTGAGGCAGGACTGCAAGAATAATTTAGGGTCCTGGTTCAAAAGGATCGTGGCATCATGAGACCAATTATAAAAGTATAAGACACAACTTGAATTATCAACATTGAATGGTGAGTGGGGACTTTGTTTCCAGTTCAAGGCACATGCCTGGTTTTCAAAACTGGATCACCAGGATGTGGTTTAATGACAAATAGTGGGAGTAACAGGAAATTGATTATGAGAACATTAGGCTAGTATCCCTCCTTGCCAAATCAAGATCAGTCCTTGAGAGACAAGGTTGGAGGTGTGTCTAAAGCTGGGTGGAATTCAGGGGTCTCAGGCTGTCAGAAAAGGAAGGTGGAGAGATGGAAACCAGGCAGGGTCTGGCACTTGAGCCAAGGGAATTTTAATACAGTAACAATGCCAGAATAAGAAAGGCAGGCCACTTGGATGTCTGAATAATCATCAGAGAATCACAGAGACTGACAGTCACAGGGTATATGAAATATCTTTTAAACAGTTGCACTGTAGTACCGAAGTATTACATTTGCCTTTTAGAGACAAATGGGACAAATTGAGCAAATAGAGCAGTGATTCTTAGCTAGGGGTGATTTGCTCTCCCAGAGATATTTTTTGGTTGTTACAACTTGGGGAAAGGGTTTGCTATTGGCATCTAGTGAGTAGAGGCCAGGGATACTACTAAACATCCTACCATGCACAGGACAACCCTTCACAGCAAAGAATTATCCGGTCCAGAATGTCATTAGTGCAGACTGAGAAAACCAGAACTAGAGTAAGATTACTACTACACTGTCTTGATTGAATATTGAATTTGTTTGAGCAATGAAATGTATTTCTGTGTGTACATAAATTAGTTCTACCTTTGTTGTTGGCAAACTGTGACTCTACCAGAGAGGAAGTATGACGGGGTATTTTGCCCTCAAGGTTCAAGCAGAGTGGGGGCAGCCTAGAGAGCATCTGGACATTTCTCTGTGGACCTGGGAGGGGACCTGCTCTAACAGCGCGAGTGGCCAGCTGTCCCAGCTGTGGGCTGGCGTCTATGGGATTTTGTGTAGTGTGTTTATAAAGGTCACTTGACTTTGCCAGCCACTTTAAGGTCTGCCCTCTTTCTTACTTCTGATGGAAAGAGCCTAAAGTTAAGGACTCATGTCTTTCTTTTTTTCCACGAACTTCTGCCCAGTGCCCCAGTCTTGATCTACTCTGACACAGGCTTTCCATGAGCTACAGAGATTCAGTGTGTAGGTGAGGGAAGATAATAGTGTTGAAGCACTTGGAATGGGAAACGCTGAGGAGGGGTTGATAATTATCTCAGGATGGTCTGGTACATTTAAAACAAGCAACGGATTCCAAAGCTGAAACTTAAATTCATTGTTCTGCAGTGAGTAAATATTGCTTGAAGAATATATGCCAGGATTATTTCTCAACCAGTAAGTCTATTTAGACTTGATTATCAGGCAGTTTGCTCATACTATGTCCTTTCTGATATTGTTGCCTTCATGGCTCTGTTATTCAAGATGGTACCATGTTGATGTGACTATTGTGAGTTACAGTGAATGGTAGAGTTTGCCTCAAGGCCTGATGTACTCAGGTTACACTTTGTAATCTTTCTCGTGGGGAAGGAGGAAAATGAGCCCCTCAATAGGTCTGTGAGACAGACTAGGCATCCAAACTGCAGTGTCCAGTCCATGGGAGAGGTTTCTAGATAACGCACAATCAAGCTATTTTCCCATTGTTCACCAAATCTGGGCCTATGGGCTGGAAGTCAGCACAGCAAAGTTGTTAGAGTTTATGGCGCTTGAAGTCAGACAAACCTAGATTGTGGGGTGCCAGCTCTGCCACTTAAGATCTCTAAGACCTTGGGCAGGTTGCTTAACATCTCTGTGCCTCAGTTTCCTTATCTGTGAAATGGGAAAAGTTGTTGTGAAGATTAAATAATACACGTGGCTCATTTGACAAAGTGCCTATGTCAGTAAGGACAAAAATAAATGTTTTTGTTATCATCACTGTTATTGCTACTTGCACTGAACCATCCATATTCTCCATTCCGATTTTCTCATTGTTAGAGAGAGTGAGCTGAGAGTTGGGTTTCAGGTAGGTAGGGCTTTTGGACACTCTGCAATGCTTTCCCCACTAAAGACAGATGTTTTGCCTTTTTTCCTTTGGGTTTCTCCTTCAAATTGCCTTGGTTATGTGTGGATGTGTGTGATACAAATAAAATTTAAAAATCTGTAGTGAGGTAGTTCAAATTCCAAGAGACAAATGCTTCATTCACCCAAACATTAGTTATTATGAAATGGAAATGTTGTGACTTCTATCAGAATTGTACTTATACATTAAGTCACTCAAATCCTGGCCCTGGGATCAGTCAGATGATTGGGGATCTTCAGTATGTTTATAAAAACGAAAAGTCATGAAAAATATCTGCCATTCTGGGCCCCATGCTGAAGGGCTGGAGCAGAGGTTTCCAACCTTGGGCGCATGTCAGGACCACCTGGAGGGCTTGTGAAAACACAGGTTTCAGGCCCCCTGCAGGGAACATAAAGGTTCTGCAGGTTGCTTACTTATTTGATGCTCTACTAGATCCAGTGAGTAGGAAAAGCAGTGGACCCTCTGCCCCCACTGCTTCTGCATCGGTCGGTTCAACCAACAACAATTCACTTCATTTGGTTGAATCAGCAGATGCAGAACCCAGGAATATGGAGGGCTGACTGTACTATGCCATTTATATAAGCGACTTGAGCATCCACAGATTTTGGTATCCACAGAGATCCTGGAACAAATTCCCCACGGATACTGAGGGATGACTCTGGGTATATGGGACTCATTATATTAAAAACAAACAAATAAAAAACAAAGAGAAAAATGTATCAAAAGGAGAATGGATGTGAGGTCGGGGGGTGGGGTGGAATTAGATTACATGGTTTATTTGTTTGGAAAAGGTAAATCGAAGAAGAGCTTTGCAGTTGTGGACTGAGGGTATCACAAAGGTTCAAATTAAGGGTGGTGCACCTCTTCTGTGCCACTTGTTTCTGGCACACTTTGTGGAGAGGAGACTGGAGGTGATGCTTAGACTTCTGACTACAGAAAGCTTTTATTTGTGCAAAGTAACCAGTGCTACAGATGCAAAGAAAACAAAAAACAAAGCCCACCCCAAAAAACCCCCCAAACCCAACAACTTCCCCAAAACTACTTCAAAACGAACATATCAAACTTGATTTTCATTAGCATGTAGTTATTTCTTCACACTAATAGATCAAAAAACAAAGACCCAGATTATATATATATATAAATATATATAAAAAGCAATGCAGGCAATTATTGAGCTTCCTCTTCTGGACAAGAATGCCAAGTTAGTCTCGCTTCATAAAAAGCAATTACAATTTGAGGACACTTCATATTTGCCTCCTTTGCCAGCACCAAGTCCGCCTCATCTGAATCTTTGCATTTCCTGAGAAACATGAATCCTCCACTGCTCTCTGTGGCACCAGTTATTCGCTCTGGGTCGAGACCTCCGGCTAAACTTCTTGCTTTATCAGCAGCATCTCTTTTCTTCTTTGATTTGCTATCATCAGATTCACTGTCAGATAAAGATTTTCTTTTTGTTCCATCTTTTTCTTTACCAGCTTTTTGAGAATTAAGAAATGCTTCAGTCAACTCTGGACAATCTCAGTTTTCTTCGGGTTCCCAAGTATTGTCTGCATCTGTAAATCCCTTCCACTTCAGGAAACACTCCACCTTCCCATTCACTACATGTCGGTCCAGTACTTTTTCTATGACAAATTCTTCAGGTTCTGCCTCTTCGACTTTTTTACTCTTTGCATTCTGTTTCTTTCCCATTTTTTGCAGCACAGCTTTATTGAAGGCCGTTTTTTTTTTAACATCTTTATTGGAGTATAATTGCTTTACAATGGTGTGTTAGTTTCTGCTTTATAACAAAGTGAATCAGTTATACATATACATATGTTCCCATATCTCTTCCCTCTTGCGTCTCCCTCCCGCCCACCCTCCCTATCCCACCCCTCTAGGTGGTCACAAAGCACCGAGCTGACCTCCCTGTGCTATGCGGCTGCTTCCCACTAGCTATCTGTTTTACATTTTGTAGTGTGTATATGTCCATGCCACTCTCTCACCCTGTCACATCTTACCCCTCCCCCTCCCCATATCCTCAAGTCCATTCTCTAGTAGGTGTGTGTCTTTATTCCCGTCTTGCCACTAGGTTCTTCATGACTTTTTTTTTTTTTCCTTAGATTCCATATATATGTGTTAGCATACTGTATTTGCTTTTCTCTTTCTGACTTACTTCACTCTGTATGACAGACTCTAACTCCATCCACCTCACTACAAATACCTCCATTTCATTTCTTTTTATGGCTGAGTAATATTCCGTTGTATATATGTGCCACATCTTCTTTATCCATTCATCCGATGATGGACACTTAGGTTGCTTCCATGTCCTGGCTATTGTAAATAGAGCTGCAATGAACATTTTGGTACATGACTCTTTCTGAATTATGGTTTTCTCAGGGTATCTGCCCAGTAGTGGGATTGCTGGGTCGTATGGTAGTTCTATTTTTAGTTTCTTAAGGAACCTCCATACTGTTCTCCATAGTGGCTGTATCAATTTACATTCCCACCAACAGTGCAAGAGTGTTCCCTTTTCTCCACACCCTCTCCAGCATTTATTGTTTGTAGATTTTTTGATGATCACCATTCTGACCGGTGTGAGATGATATCTCATTGTAGTTTTGATTTGCATTTCTCTAATGATCAGTGATGTTGAGCATTCTTTCATGTGACTGTCGGCAATCTGTATATCTTCTTTGGAGAAATGTCTATTTAGGTCTTCTGCCCATTTTTGGATTGGGTTGTTTGTTTTTTTGTTATTGAGCTGCATGAGCTGCTTGTAAATCTTGGCGATTAATCCTTTGTCAGTTGCTTCATTTGCAAATATTTTCTCCCATTCTGAGGGTTGTCTTTTCGTCTTGTTTATGGTTTCCTTTGCTGTGCAAAAGCTTTTAAGTTTCATTAGGTCCCATTTGTTTATTTGTGTTTTTGTTTCCATTTCTCTAGGAGTTGGGTCAAAAAGGATCTTGCTGTGATTTATGTCATAGAGTGTTCTGCCTATGTTTTCCTCTAAGAGTTTGATAGTGTCTGGCCTTACATTTAGGTCTTTAATCCATTCTGAGTTTATTTTTGTGTATGGTGTTAGGGAGTGTTCTAATTTCATACTTTTACATGTACCTGTACAGTTTTCCCAGCACCACTTATTGAAGAGGCTGTCTTTTCTCCACTGTATATGCTTGCCTCCTTTATCAAAGATAAGGTGACCATATGTGCGTGGGTTTATCTCTGGGCTTTCTATCCTGTTCCATTGATCTATGTTTCTGTTTTTGTGCCAGTACCAAACTGTCTTGACTACTGTAGCTTTGTAATATAGTCTGAAGTCAGGGAGCCTGATTCCTCCAGCTCCATTTTTCGTTCTCAAGATTGCTTTGGCTATTCGGGGTCTTTTGTGTTTCCATACAAATTGTGAAACTTTTTGTTCTAGTTCTGTGAAAAATGCCATTGGTAGTTTGATAGGGATTGCACTGAATCTGTATATTGCTTTGGGTAGTGGAGTCATTTTCACAATGTTGATTCTTCCAATCCAAGAACGTGGTATATCTCTCCATCTATTTGTATCATCTTTGATTTCTTTCATCAGTGTCTTATAATTTTCTGCATACAGGTCTTTTGTCTCCTTAGGTAGGTTTATTCCTAGATATTATATTCTTTTTGTTGCAATGGTAAACGGTAGTGTTTTCTTAATTTCACTTTCACATTTTTCATCACTAGTGTATAGGAATGCAAGAGACTTCTGTGCATTAATTTTGTATCCTGCTACTTTACCAAATTCATTGATTAGCTCTAGGAGTTTTCTGGTAGCATCTTTAGGATTCTCTATGTATAGTATCATGTCATCTGCAAACAGTGACAGCTTTACTTCTTCTTTTCCGATTTGGATTCCTTTTATTTCTTTTTCTTCTCTGATTGCTGTGGCTAACACTCCCAAAACTATGTTGAATAATAGTGGTGAGAGTGGGCAACCTTGTCTTGTTCCTGATCTTAGTGGAAATGGTTTCAGTTTTTCACCATTGAGGACAATGTTGGCTGTGGGTTTGTCATATATGGCCTTTATTATGTTGAGGAAAGTTCCCTCTATGCCTACTCTCTGCAGGGCTTTTATCATAAATGGGTGTTGAATTTTGTTGAAAGCTTTCTCTGCCTCTATTGAGATGATCATATGGTTTTTCTCCTTCAATTTGTTAATATGATATATCACATTGATTGATTTGCATATATTGAAGAATCCTTGCATTCCTGGAATAAACCCCAGTTGATCATGGTGTATGACCCTTTTAATGTGCTGTTGGATTCTGTTTGCTAGTATTTTGTTGAGGATTTTTGCATCTATGTTCATCAGTGATATTGGCCTGTAGTTTTCTTTTTTTGTGACATCTTTGTCTGGTTTTGGTATCAGGGTGATGGTGGCCTCGTAGAATGAGTTGGGGAGTGTTCCTCCCTCTGCAATATTTTGGAAGAGTTTGAGAAGGATAGGTGTTAGCTCTTCCCTAATATTTGATAGAATTCGCCTGTGAAGCCATCTGGTCCTGGGCTTTTGTTTGTTGGAAGATTTTTAATCACAGTTTCAATTTCAGTGCTTGTGATTGGTCTGTTCATATTTTCTATTTCTTCCTGGTTCAGTCTCGGCAGGTTGCGCATTTCTAAGAATTTGTCCATTTCTTTCAGGTTGTCCATTTTATTGGCATAGAGTTGCTTTTAGTAATCTCTCATGATCGTTTGTATTTCTGCAGTGTCAGTGGTTACTTCTCCTTTTTCATTTCTAATTCTATTGATTTGAGTCTTCTCCCTTTTTCTCTTGATGAGTCTGGCTAATGGTTTATCAATTTTGTTTATCTTCTCAAAGAACCAGCTTTTAGTTTTATTGATCCTTGCTATTGTCTCCTTCATTTCTTTTTCATTTATTTCTGATCTGATCTTTATGATTTCTTTCCTTCTGCTAACTTTGGGGTTTTTTTTTTTTGTTCTTCTTTCTCTGATTGCTTTAGGTGCAAGGTTAGATTGTTTATTCGAGATGTTTCCTGTTTCTTGATGTAGGCTTGTATTGCTATAAACTTCCCTCTTAGAACTGCTTTTGCTGCATCCCATAGGTTTTGGGTCGTCGTGTCTCCATTGTCATTTGTTTCTAGGTATTTTTTGATTTCCCCTTTGATTTCTTCAGTGATCACTTCGTTATTAAGTAGTGTATTGTGTAGCCTCCATGTGTTTGTATTTTTTACAGATCTTTTCCTGTAATTGATATCTAGTATCATAGTGTTGTGGTCAGAAAAGGTACCTGATACGATTTCAATTTTCTTAAATATACCAAGGCTTGATTTGTGACCCAAGATATGACCTATCCTGGAGAATGTTCCATGAGCACTTGAGAAAAATGTGTATTCTGTTGTTTTGGGGTGGAATGTCCTATAAATATCAATTAAGTCCATCTTGTTTAATGTATCATTTAAAGCTTGTGTTTCCTTATTTATTTTCATTTTGGATGATCTGCCCATTGGTGAATGTGGGGTGTTAAAGTCCCCTACTATGATTGTGTTACTGTTGATTTCCCCTTTTATGGCTGTTAGTATTTGCCTTATGTGTTGAGGTGCTCCTATGTTGGGTGCATCAATATTTACAGTTATACCTTCTTTTTGGATCTATCCCTTGATCATTATATAGTGTCCTTCTTTGTCTTTAGTAATAGTCTTTATTTTAAAGTCTATTTTGTCTGATATGAGAATTGCTACTCCAGCTTTCTTTTGATTTCCATTTGCATGGAATATCTTTTTCCATCCCCTCACTTTCAGTCTGTATGTGTCTCTAGGTCTGAAGTGGGTCTCTTGTAGACAGCATATATATGGGTCTTGTTTTTGTATCCATTCAGCCAGTCTGTTTCTTTTGGCGGGAGCATTTAATCCATTTACATTTAAGGTAATTATCGATATGTATGTTCATATTACCATTTTCTTAATTGTTTTGGGTTTGTTATTGTAGATCTTTTCCTTCTCTTGTGTTTCCTGCCTAGAGAAGTTCCTTTAGCATTTGTTGTAAAGCTGGTTTGGTGGTGCTGAACTCTCTCAGCTTTTGCTTGTCTGTAAAGTTTTTAATTTCTCCCTCAAATCTGAATGAGATCCTTGCTGGGTAGAGTAATCTTGGTTGTAGGTTTTTCTCCTTCATCACTTTAAGTATATCCTGCCACTCCCTTCTGGCTTGCAGAGCTTCTGCTGAAAGATCAGCTGTTAACCTTATGGGGATTCCCTTGTGTGTTATTTGTTGTTTTTCCCTTGCTGCTTTTAATATGTTTTCTTTATATTTAATTTTCGATAGTTTGATTAATATGTGTCTTGGCGTGTTTCTCCTTGGATTTATCCTGTATGGGACTCTCTGTGCTTCCAGGACTTGATTAACTATTTCCTTTCCCATATTAGGGAAGTTTTCAACTATAATCTCTTCAAATATTTTCTCAGTCCCTTTCTTTTTCTCTTCTTCTTCTGGGACCCCTATAATTTGAATGTTTGTGCGTTTAATGTTGTCCCAGAGGTCTCTGAGACTGTCCTCAGTTCTTTTCATTCTTTTTTCTTTATCCTGCTCTGCAGTAGTTATTTCCACCATTTTATCTTCCAGGTCACTTATCCATTCTTCTGCCTCAGTTATTCTGCTATTGATCCCGTCTAGAGTATTTTTAATTTCATTTATTGTGTTTTTCATTGTTGCTTGGTTCCTCTTTAGTTCTTCTACATCCTTGTTAAATGTTTCTTGCATGTTGTCTATTCTATTTCCAAGATTTTGGATCATCTTTACTATCATTATTCTGAATTCTTTTTCAGGTAGACTGCCTATTTCCTCTTCATTTGTTAGGTCTGGTGTTTTTTGACCCTGCTCCTTCATCTGCTGTGTGTTTTTCTGTCTTCTCATTTTCCTTATCTTACTGTGTTTGGGGTCTCCTTTTCACAGGCTGCAGGTTCATAGTTCCCATTGTTTTTGGTATCTGTCCCCAGTGGCTAAGGTTGGTTCAGTGGGTTGTGTAGGCTTCCTGGTGGAGGGGACTAGTGCCTGTGTTCTGGTGGATGAGGCTGGATCTTGTCTTTCTGGTGGGCACGTCCACGTCTGGTGGTGTGTTTTGGGGTGTCTGTGGCCTTATGATTTTAGGCAGCCTCTCTGCTAATGGATGGGGCTGTGTGCCTGTCTTGCTAGTTGTTTGGCATAGGGTGTCCAGCACTGTAGCCTGCTGGTCGTTGAGTGAAGCTGGGTCTTGATGTTGAGATGGAGACCTCTGAGAGATTTTCGCCGTTTGGTATTACGTGGAGCTGGGAGGTCTCTTGTGGACCAGTGTCCTGAAGTTGGCTCTCCCACCTCAGAGGCATAGCCCTGATGCCTGGCTGGAGCACCAGTGCCTTTCATCCACACGGTTCAGAATGAAAGGGAGAAAAAATGGAAAGAAAGAAAGAAAGAGGATAAAATAAAATAAAATAAAGCTATTATAATAAAAAATAAGAAAAAATTTATTAAGAAAAAAATTTTTTTAAGTTAAAAAAAAAAAAAACAACAAAAAACAGACGGACCGAACCCTAGGACAAATGGTGAAAGCAAAGCTATTCAGAGAAAATCTCACCCAGAAGCATACACATATACACTCACAAAAAAAGGAAAAGGGGAAAAATTAAAAATCCCCCCCCAAAAATTAAAAGTCCCAAAGTCCACCTCCTGAATTTGGGATGATTCGTTGTCTATTCAGGTATTCAACAGATGCAGGTACATCAAGTTGTTTGTGGAGCTTTAATCCGCTGCTTCTGAGGCTGCTGGGAGAGGTTTCCCTTTCTCTTCTTCGTTCGCACAGCTCCCGGGGTTCAGCTTTGGATTTCGACTCGCCTCTGCGTGTAGGTCGCCTGAGGGCGTCTGTTTTTCGCTCACACAGGACGGGGTTAAAGGAGCAGCTGCTTCGGGGGCTCTGGCTCACTCAGGCCGGGGGGAGGGAGGGGCACAGATGCGGGGCGAGCCTGCGGCGGCAGAGGCCGGCGTGACGTTGCAGCAGCCTGCGGCGGGCCGTGCATTCTCCCGGGTAAGTTGTCCCTGGGTCACGGGAGCCTGGCAGTGGCGGGCTGCACAGGCTCCCGGGAGGGGCGGTGTGGATAGTGACCTGTGCTCGCACACAGGCTTCTTGGTGGCGGCAGCAGCAGCCCCAGCATCTCATGCCCGTCTCTGGGGTCCGCGCTGATAGCTGCGGCTCGCGCCCATCTCTGGAGCTCGTTTAGGCGGCACTCTTAATCCCCTCTCCTCGCGCACCAGGAAACAAAGAGGCAAGAAAAAGTCTCTTGCCTCTTCGGCAGCTGCAGACTTTTTCCCGGACTCCCTCCCGGCTAGCTGTGGCGCACTAACCCCTTCAGGCTGTGTTCATGCCGCCAACCCCAGTCCTCTCCCTGCGATCCGACCGAAGCCGGAGCCTCAGCTCCCAGCCCCGCCTGCCCCGGTGGGGGAGCAGACAAGCCTCTTGGGCTGGTGAGTGCTGCTCGGCGCCGATCCTCTGTGTGGGAATCTCTCCGCTTTGCCCTCCGCACCCCTGTGGCTGCGCTCTCCTCTGTGGCTCCGAAGCTTCCCCCCTCCGCCACCCGCAGTCTCTGCCCGCGAAGGGGCTTCCTAGTGTGTGGAAACCTTTCCTCCTTCACAGCTCCCTCCCACTGGTGCAGGTCCCGTCCCTATCCTTTTGTCTCTGTTATTTCTTTTTTCTTTGGCCCTACCCAAGTATGTGGGGAGTTTCTTGCCTTTTGGGAGGTCTGACGTCTTTTGCCAGCGTTCAGTGGGTGTTCTGTAGGAGCAGTTCCATGTGTAGATGTATTTCTGATGTATCTGTGGGAAGGAAGGTGATCTCTGCGTCTTACTCTTCCGCCATCTTGCCCAGACCCCCGGAGGCCATTTTTTATTGCAGACTTGAAGAGCTATTATTCACTGCCTCTGAGCTGCTCTGGGTCCTGGGTCTGTGGCGTCTCAGGCCCTGTGCACCTCAAGCTCCAGCCACATCCGAGGGGGAGGGGGCTGGGCTAGTATTTTTTTTTTAATAACAAAGCAAATTAAATTTTTGGAATGGTACCGAGATGAACCCCACGATGGTAAAACAATAGGGGAACTTCAAGTTTCACATTTTAAATGGAAAATCAGCAGCTGATTGTTACAGCTAAATAAGAGTCCACCTATGTAAATTTAACAAAAACAGAGGGAGAAAGTTTAATAGGTTAAGAATGAGCACTTCATTATTCATTTGACTTACTTGATAAAATATGTTAACATATATGAGGAGCTAGCTGCTCTCGCCAAACATAAGTGGCAGTTGACTGGTTTATACAATATGCCAGGTGTGTGTTATATCCTGCAGTTACAGAATTGACTATGACACAGCTTCTGCCTGTAATGGCCCATAATGCAGAAAGGAGGAGAGAACATGAGCAGATAATGCCTGTTTAATGTGGGAAATAGGATGCAGGGACAGCTATAGAGTGTCCACATGACACTCTATAGCATGTACAGCTACATATCATGGAGTGCCTGATCTGTGAGATTGTGCTGGAGACTTGGCATGTGTGGTGTGTGTGTAAACTTCAACTCCCACAGCAGTCCTATTTTTATCCCCGTTTTTCACATGAGGGAAACGAGGTTTAGCAAAATTAGGTTGTCTAAGATCAGGTAGCTAGTTTTTTTTTTTCAGAACTGAGATTTGAACTTGGACGTCTGAATGACCTTGAAACCTCTTTGCATTGGAATGCTGTGATTTTTACCCTCTGATCTAATTCTTGTATACTGTCTGTCAAACTGGTGTGCAATTGTTCATTTTTCCAGGTAGATCTGGAAACCTCTTTAGGTTGCGAATATTTTAGAAATTGCTTATATGTGATGGAGAATTTTCTAGGGAGTGAAATATTAAAAAGGAGAACTAGAACTCATAGCCCTCTCAACTGGAGCTTTACTGCGTAGTACACATTTATTGGAGGATGAAATGTGAATGTCCATTACATTCTCAAATGCAGGCACGTCCTCCACGTTAAATGAATGATAAATTTGCTCTTTGTAGAAACGTCCATGCCTGTGCATGTACATGTTTATAGAAATGGTGAGTTGAGTCTTAGGAGTCCAAAGCAGAGGCTGACACATTTTCCCACAGTCCTGGGTAGGTTTTGTAGCTGATCTCAGGTACTAGGATTTGAAAGACTTGAATCAAAAATATATGCCTGGGCTTCCCTGGTGGCGCAGTGGTTGAGAATCTGCCTGCCAATGCAGGGGACACGGGTTCGAGCCCTGGTCTGGGAAGATCCCACATGCTGCGGAGCAACTAAGCCCGTGCGCCACAACTACTGAGCCTGCGTGTCTGGAGCCTGTGCTCCGCAACAAGAGAGGCCGCGATAATGAGAGGCCCACGCACCGCGATGAAGAGTGGCCCCCACTTGCCACAACTGGAGAAAGCCCTCGCACAGAAACGAAGACCCAACACAGCCATAAATAAATAAATAAATAAATAAACCCAAAGTTAAAAAAAAAAAGAATATATATATTCTTATATATATATAAGGATATATATATATATCCCTTTAGTGGAAAGAGAGAAGTCTCTGGTCTGCCACAACCTACAAAATTTATGTTTTAAATATCTTGACATTTTATGTTATAAACGTTCTGCTGGGTTGTGCTATGTAACACACAGTTAAATGCTGCTATTAGGGATGCTAGCTTCCTTCCTGCAGGTAGAATGAATACAACATAATCCATTCTGCCATAACACAAAGTATTTGAAGTGATGCTTCTGGCTATTAAGGGAAAATCGTATCTGTGGAACGAAGTAAGGGTTGGGCTGTTTGCAGTATATGGGATTTGTCCATTTCACAACTGCATTCATTAAATACAAATTTGATGAAAGCTGTTCATATGAAATTTGATAACCCCGCGTCTAGCAAGGTACACAAATTATAAAGCTCCTTTGAAAATTCTCTGACGTTTGTGTTATTTTTGTCTTTTAATAACTAAGTCATTTTAAAAGTAGGTCCCCTTACTTAACCATATATTGGTGGAAGCACTTCATAATTTATGACTCTTACTGAATTAATTTAGAATTCAGTGCTCTTATCTGATTCTGTCTCTTTATACTTTGACATTGAAGAAGCTAAGGTTAGTGAATAATCTTAGTTTTTCAGTGGAATTCACCGAACTTTTGAGGAATTCCTATGATGTGCACAGCACTGTGCAAGATGTAGTTAGTTTGAATAGGAGAAAGAACTAATCCTCACTCTCTAGAAGTTACTGTCTACCGAGCTAATAACAGGCAAGGCTTCTGTGTTGGGTATTTCCCCTGTTATTTGTCAGAGAGGGGCAACCTCCTTGGAGCTAGCCAGGTGGGGAAAATGGCCTATCTTATCATATTTAGATTCTCCTTGGGAATAAGAACAACAATTCTAGATGAATGTAAAAGAGCCTCTTTGCCTAATACTTCTAACAGTCTTATGCTTGGTTCATTTTTTGAAAAATAAATTACCTATTCATTCTTTATCTCCCAAATCTGACTTTCAAAGTGGATAATTCTCATCTATTCCCTCAGTCCAGTCCCATCCAAAGCTGCAGAACAAAGTCACTTCTGGAAGGAAGAGTGGGGAAAGCTCAGTTGGAATTAGTAAAAAGCCTTCATTATGAATATTTTAAAAAAACATTTATTTAATTAATTTATTTGGTTGTGCCGGGTCTTAGTTGCGGCAGGCAGGCTCCTAGTTGTGGCTTGCTGGCTCCTTAGTTGTGGCATTTGAACTCTTAGTTGCGACATGTAGGATCTCGTTCCCTGACTAGGGATCGAACATGGGCCCCCTGCGTTGGGAGTGTGGAGTCTTAACCACTGCGCCACCAGGGAAGTCCCGAATATTTTTTTTTTGTGGGCAGGAATGCTTTTTTTAAAAAAAATTGGAGTATAGTTGCTTTACAATGTTGTGTTAGTTTCTGCTGTACAGTGAAGTGAATCTGCTATATGTATACATATATCCCCTCCTTTTTGGATTTCCTTTTCATTTAGGTCACCACAGAGCACTGAGTAGAGAGTTCCCTGTGCTATACAGCAGGTTCTCATTAGTTATCTATTTTATGCGTAGTGGTGTATATATGTCAATCCCAATCTCCCAATTCATCCCATCCCCTCCTTCCCCCCATGGTGTCCATGGTTGCTGTCTACGTATGTGTCTCTATTTCTGCTCTGAAAATAGGTTCATCTGTACCATTTTTCTAGATTCCACATATATGCGTTAATATATGATATTTGTTTTTTTCTTTCTGACTTACTTCACTCTGTATGACAGTCTGTAGGTCCATCCACATCTCTACAAATGACCCAGTTTCATTCCTTTTTACAGCTGAGTAATATTCCATTGTATATATGTACCACATCTTCTTTATCCATTCATCTGTCAGTGGACATTCAGGTTGCTTCCATGTTCTGGCTATTGTAAATAGTGCTGCAATGAACATTGGGGTGCATGTGTCTTTTTGAATTATGGTTTTCTCAGGGTATATGCCCAGTAGTGGGATTGCTCGGTCACATGGTAGTTCTACTTTTAGTTTTTTAAGGGCCCTCCATACTGTTCTCCATAGTGACTGTATCAATTTACATTCCCACCAACAGTGCAAGAGGGTTCCCTTTTCTCCACACCCTCTCCAGCTTTTATTGTTTGTAGATTTTGTGATGATGGCCATTCTGACTGGTGTGAGGTGATACCTCATGGTAGTTTTGATTTGCATTTCTCTAATAATTAGTGATGTTGAGCATCTTTTCATGAGCCTATTGGCCATCTGTATGACTTCTTTGGAGAAATGTCTACTTAGGTCTTCTGCCCATTTTTGGATTGAGTTGTTTGTTTTTTTGATATTGAGCTCATGAGCTATTTGTATATTTTGGAGATTAATCCCTTATCAGTTGCTTCATTTGCAAATATTTTTTCCCATTCTGAGGGTTGTCTTTTTTGTCTTGTTTACTATTATGAATAGTTTAAATTTAGTTTTGTTATTTTCAAACATCTGTAATAGCTCAAACAATGCCTAAAAGGAATTGCTTGGAATTTTTTCAGTTAGGGATTTCTGTGGACCTGCTTTGATGAACAGCTAAAAAATTGATTTATAATTAGTTTTACATAATGTTCACATTTATTTATATGGAAATGGGCATGCTTAGATTTTTCAAAATAGCTTTTCTCTTTTAAATGGGTTAAATACTGTTTTCTAAAAATGTTTCCAACATATTAATTTACTGAGTAAACTTCTCCATTAAAGAACGGATGACAAATACATAAACCCCAACACAACCAAGCATCTTCTTAATCTGAATCAGTGATTTTCTTTAATACAACAGGTAGTACCACTGATGAGTTAAATGTAAAAATCCCCTTGCCTATTAAATTTTCATCACATTATATTTCTTCACTGGTCATACATTTAGTATTTAAAAAATTTTTTTTTCCTGAAGTTTGTAAGAAATGTTAAACTATTACAAGGTCTTTGTGAAAGTTCAGACCTCTGTGTAACAGACCCAGAGGAAAGCTAGCTGAAATTTGGATAGACTCTTCACTTAGCTGAAATATTTTATATATCTAGAAGATATATGTCTTGCCTGCATTTTTTAAACATATTGTATGATTCCATTTATGTAAAATACAAACACAGGCTCAAGAAATCTCTGTTGTGATGCTTTGCACATGATGCTTCGCCTCCCTGGGAAACTCTCCCCACCCTAGCCTGCTGCCCTGCTCTTCGCTGTCTAAATCCTACTCATCCTGCCATTCTTTTGCCTGCATTTTATAGTTAAGAGCTTAAAGTTGGTTTTTTTTTTTCCCCCATAGGTAATAAAATGCTTATCAGTTAACAGACCAGGAAATGTCATGAGCATTGCTCTGACAGTTATAAAGTTTCAAAATATTATGGTAACAAGCTGAATAATATTGCATTTTATTTTTTATTTTTTCTTCTTAAAATTGTTTTGACTTTTTTATAATGCAATTTCTATTTCAGCTGCATTTACCTTTGATAGCAAATGTTTTAGTTTATTCTTGAAATAATCCCACTTGGTTCTCACACTTCCTTCATTGAATCACAGGAGGTTTTAAGGCTAAATCAGGCCCATTGGAATTTATGTAGTGGCAGTTTGTCAAGTTGAGGTGGTATTTCATGGAGGTGAGATCTGTAGCAAGATGTGATTGTTTTAATTGGTCTTTGAAGTGTTGAACAACTTTATCTATTGCAAAATTGTAGATATTTTCTCACTCATTTTTTTCTCAGTAATTTCATTTTTTTCTCAAGAAAGGAAACTTTCTGTGAGTAAATGTACTTAGCAATGAGTTCTTGATTTTCCCAAAGGCTTGTAGATAGTCATCTTTTCCCTGCCTGCATGTCTCTTCATATCATCTTCCTTCTAGGCCTGTCTGTCTCTGTGTTCAAATTTCCCCTTTTTTATAAGTACACCAATCAAGTTGGATTAGGGCCAACCCTAATGACCTCATTTTAACTTTAACTTCCATAAAGACCCTATCTCCAAATAAGATAACATTCTTAGGTACTGGGAGTTAGGACCTGGGATCTAGGACTCCAACATATCTTCTTTTGAAAATTAATTAATTGATTTTTGAATTTTTTAATCTTTTTATTTTGTATTGGAGTATAGCCAATTAACAATGTTGTGATAGTTTCAGGTGCACAGCAAAGCAACTCAGCCATACATATACATGTATCCATTCCCCACAGACTCCCCTCCCATCCAGGCTGCTGCATAACATTGAGCAGAGTTCCCTGTGCTATACAGTAGGTCCTTGTTGGTTATCCTTTTTAAATATAGCAGTATGTACATGTCAATCCCACAATCCCAAACTCCCTAACTATCCCTTCCCCCACTTTTCCCCCCTGGTAACCATAAGTTCGTTCTCTAAGCCTGTGAGTCTGTTTCTGTTTTGTAAATACGTTCATTTGTATCATTTCTTCTTAGATTCCACATATAAGCAATATCATATGATATTTCTCTTTCTCTGTCTGACTTACTTCACTCAGTGTGACAATCTCTAGGTCCATCCATGTTGCTGCAAATGGCATTATTTCATTCCTTTTTACGGCTGAGTAATATTCCATTGTATATATGTACCGCATCTTCTTTATCCATTCCTCTGTCGATGGACATTTAGGTTGCTTCCATGTCTTGGCTATTGTAAACAGTGCTGCAGTCAACATTGGGGTGCATGTATCCTTTCGGACCATATTTTTCTCCAGATATAAGCCCAGGAGTGGGATTGCAGGGTCATATGGTAGTTCTATTTTTTGGTTTTTTAAGGAACCTCCATACTGTTCTCCATAGTGGCTGTACCAATTTACATTCCCACCAACAGTGTAGGAAAGTTCCCTTCTCTCCACATCCTCTCCAGCATTTATAGTTTGCAGATTTTTGGATGATAACCTTTTTGACTGGTGTGAGGTAATATCTTATTGTAGTTTTGATTTGCATTTCTCTAATCATTCAACATTAGCGATGTTGAACATCTTTTCGTGTGCCTCTTGGCCATCTGTATGTCTTCCTTGGAAAAATGTCTATTTAGGTCTTCTGCCCATTTTTTGACCGGGTTGTTTGTTTTGGTGATATTAAGCTGAATGAGCTATCTGTAAATTTTGGAGACTAATCCTTTGTCGGTCACATCATTTGCAAATATTTTCTCCCAATCTGTGGGTTGTCTTTTCGTTTCGTTTATGGTTTCCTTTGCTGTACAAAAGCTTTTGAGTTTAGTTAGGTCCCATTTGTTTATTTTTGTTTTTATTTCCATTACTGTGGAAGATGGGTCAGAAAAGATACTGCTGCAATTTATGTCAGAGAGTGTTCTGCATTTGTTTTCCTCTAGGAGTTTTATAGTATCTGGTCTCACATTTAGGTCTTTAATCCATTTTTAGTTTATTTTTGTGTATGGTCTTAAAGAATGACCTGATTTCATTTTCTTACATGTAGCTGTCCAGTTTTCCCAGCACCATTTGTTGAAGAGACTGTCTTTCCATCATTGTATACTCTTGCCTCCTTTATCATAGATTAATTGACCAGAGGTGTGTGGGTTTATTTCTGGGCTGTCCATCCTGTTCCATTGATCTATATTTCTATTCTTGTGCCAATACCATACTGTTTTGATGACTATAGCTTTGTAGGATAGTCTGAAGTCAGGGAGCCTCATTCCTCCAGCTCTGTTTTTCTTTTTCAAGATTGCTTTGGCTATTCGGGGTCTTTTGTGTCTTCATACAAATTTTAATATTCTTTGTTGTAGTTCTGTGAAAAATGCCATTGGTAATTTGATAGGGATGTCATTGAATCTGTAGATTGCCTTGGGTAGTATAGTCATTTTGACAGTATTTATTCTTCCAGTCCAAGAACATGGTATATCTTTCTATCTGTTTGTGTCTTCTTTGATTTCTTTCATCAGCGTCTTATAGTTTTCGGAGTACAGGTATTTTGTCTCCTTAGGTAGTTTCCAACATATCTTTATTGGAGTATACCACATATCTTCTTCGGGAGAGCACAATTCAACACATGGTAATCCACTACTCTTTTTTACTAGATACATGAAGACCTTGCCTATAGAATTCAAAATCAACTCAAAAGTAGTTAAGTACAGTGGAACTGATGATGTAATGATTCATGACTACAATGAATGTTTGTTGTTTTAAGCCACTGAGCTTTGGGCTGGTTTGTTACACAGCAATAGATAACCGATACCATGATCATGCAAAAGCTTGCACAAGAGATTTCTCAAAGTTTAGAGGAAAGGGATCAATGTTTCTGTGCTATTATATATTACAAATAAGGGAAATTTTGCAAACAGCCTTATTGAGGTATACTTGACAAACGGAGAATTGCACATATTTAATGTGTACAATTAAAAAAAAATAAATTTATTTATTTATTTTTGGCTGCATTGGGTCTTTGTTGTTGCACACAAGCTTTCTCTAGTTGTGGCGAGCGGGGGCTTCTCATTGTGGTGGCTTCTCTTATTGCAGAGCACCGGCTCTAGGTGCGCGGGCTTCAGTACTTGTGGCATGTGGGCTCAGTAGTTGTGGCTTGCGGGCTCTAGAGTGCAGGCTCAGTAGTTGTGGCACATGGGCTTAGTTGCTCTGCAGCACGTGGGATCTTCCTGGACCAGGGCTTGAACCTGTGTTCACTGCAGTGGCAGGCAGATTCTTAACCACTGTGCCACCAGGGAAGCCCTAATGTGTACAATTTGATGAGTTTGGACATAAGCGAACTGATACCATCACCACAGTTAAGGTAATAGATATATCCAACACTTTCCCACAAAAACAAAAACAAAAACAGTCAAATAAACAAATGGAATGTAATCAAACTTAAAAGCTTTTGCACATCAAAGGAAACCATAAACAAAATGAAAAGACAACCTACAGAATGGGAGAAAATATTTGCAAACAATGTGACTGACAAGAGCTTAATTTTCAAACTATACAAACAGCTCATACAACTCAACAACAAAAAAACAAACAACCCAATCAAAAAATGGGCAGAAGACCTAAACACACATTTCTCCAAAGAAGAAATACAAATGGCCAATAGGCACATGAAAAGATGCTCAACATTGCTAATTATTAGAGAAATGCAAATCAAAACTACAATGAGGTACCACCTCACACTGGTCAGAATGGCCATCATTAAAAAGTCTACAGATAACAAATGCTGATGAGGATGTGGAGAAAAGGGAACCCTCCTACACCGTTGGTGGGAATGTAAGTTGGTCAGCCACTATGGAAAACAGTATGGAGGTTCTGCAGAAAACTAAAAATAAAATTACCCTACGACCCAGCAACCCCACTCCTGGGCATGTATCTAGACAAAACTCTAATTGAAAAAGATACGTGCACCCCTGTAGTTCATAGGAGCACTATTCACAGTATCCAAGACATGGAAACAACCTAAATGTCCATCGACAGAGGAATGGATAAAGACGATGTGGTTAGCAGATGTAAACTATTATATATAGAATGGATAAACAAGGTCCTGCTGTATAGAACAGAGAACTATATTCAATATCCTATGATAAACCACAATGGAAAAGAATATTCAAAAAACAATGTCTATATATGTATAACTGAATCACTTTGCTGTACAGCAGAAATTAACACAACATTGTAGATCAACTATACTTCAATAAAAAAAACAAAAATAGAAACAAAGGGACAGAAGCTAACACGGGGATTTTCACAGGCTGAGTTCAGGAGCTCAGATGTTAGTGTTTCAATCTTCCTCCCAAGTCAATTTCTATTTTTTTGTTATTTTTGAGAACTCTTGTCTTGAATATGGGAGGGGGGTCTGGTTAGGGATAGAGCTTTGGAGAAGAGAGGAGACTAGAATTAATGAAGGTGTGGCATGATATCTTTTGTTTTTGGTCCCTTGTTTGGGTTTGACCTGACAGAATGCAAGTTGCTCTATAAAACTTTGTAAGATTCTAGGTGTATCTAGAATCTGCTTAGGACCCCAGCGGACACAGGGGGACCCTGAGTTGGTCCTGGAACCTTGAGAGAGTGGTTCAGGAGTATCGGGAGAATAGAGACATTGGCTTTCTTGAGGTGGGTACCACCACAGGGGCATGAGTGGTGAGCATCCTTCTAATGGCTTTGTGGGTGGAGGTGGATATTCACAGGTGTGAGCCAGTACAGAAGGGAGGGCAGGGCAGTTGCCTTGGGCTACTTCAAAGACAGACTGAATTGTGGGCACCCATGAGACTTTTCTTTGGGGACTTCTCAGAGTGTGGTGTCAGGACCAACAGCATTAGCCTCACCTGGGAACTTGTTAAGAATTTAAATGCTTAGGACTTTCTCCAAAGTCATGGGAGCATGTCCTAGTGTAGACAGAGTGGGAGAATTAATGCATTGGGCAGAACCCTCAACCAATGGAGTAAGAAGTTGGCAAATAAATGCCCCAGACTCCTGTCATTTAGAAGGACAATTCCAAGGTAGATTTTTTTATAGTTCCCGAGGGTCCCCTACAGAGATCCAGATCCCCACAGTGGTAACCGGGTAATAATACATCCTTTAACTTTTCCATCTCACCTTCCCAACTCCTTCTTGCTTTCTGGAAACAAGCTGAAAAAACTATCTGCACACAAGTTCTTCTCTCAGGCTCTTTTTGGGGGATAATAATAATAATAAACCAATAATAATAATGATACCCACAAACACATGTATTGGTCTGTGAAAATATTCTGATTTGTGCTAAGTATATGGGTTCTAAAAAGTATTTTTAAGTTCCATGCTGCACTGAGGAACTCTATGGGAGGGACATAGGATCTCTGTCACCTTGGTGAATGTCCATTGTTGCTTAGGAAGAAATAAACTCTCTACGAAGATACCAGCACAGAGGAAAATAACTTCATTTATGGCTGCCAAGGGTAGTCTTTCAGATTAATTCTCTCATTGGTTTAGCTTCCTGTGGCCGGGAAATTAAACCCCCTACTATGTGCAATTTTCACTTACTGAGAAATTTAGTCTCTTGGCAAGCTGTTCCTTGGTGTGTCTGGATAAGGATGAGAAAGGAAGTCTTTGGCCGTTTAGCGTAAGTGTTTGGGAATTTGATTTTTGGTTACGGTGAATACTTAATTTTATGAGTGCTGGAGGAGGTCATGGAGAGGATGTGACCACTGGTCGACCTGTGAGCTGGACTCAGACAGTTGGAGGCTCCTCACTTCCTCCTCTGTCTTTGGAATGGACGTCTGCCCACTGTTCCCACACTAGGAGCTCTTTCAAGGATGCAGCCTTGAGAGATTAATGTGCTATTGAGACCATCTGGACTGAAGACATGTCTGAACCCCATTAAGGCCACCACATAAACTTTTAAGATTCTAGCATGGTGCAGATATCTACTTGTCTTTCAGCTGCTCAAGACAAGCCTCATATGTAAGTTCCCTTTCTTGCTAAACCTGCCACCTACCAATCTGGAGTGGCCTGCATCTTTCTTCGGTCTCTCCTTGCTCTCCGTGTATGGAGGCCAGTTTCAGATCTCACCTGGGGAACTCCGCATATTGTGAACCAACAATGAGCATATTTTTTTCAGTGTATAATAAATTGATGGTTTAAATTATACTAAAGAACAGGGAGTTTGGTCTTATGCCCAGCAATTTAGTTTCTCAAGGATATTGAATACTTTTGCTTTGATGTGGGGGAAAGCAGTTCAAAGGAAATGAATATCTTTTTCATAAAGTAAGGCTGTTAGCTAATAGCTGCAGCAGAGAAAGGTAAATAAAAGCATTAAGTCTCGTTTATGCTTTGACTGAAAGCATAATAATTTTTTTTGGTTTATACCTATGATTCTATAGATTTATCAAAGATGTCAGGACTTGAAAATGTTGATTTTACCTGGGTTCCTGCTATGAAATACATCATGCATGAAATTCTGACATACTTATGGTTATTTATATGCATCATTTATTTCTAGGAAGAAATAATTCCAATATATCAGGTCAGATATGGTAAAGAAGGAGTTGTTTTGAAGCCATATGATTAATGTTAACAATTCAGTTGTTATAGGACTTTAATTCATGTGGGTTTTTTCTTCTTGTTTTTTCTTTGTTTTACTCAGATATTAGCTGGTGCTCAGCCTTTTTTTTTTTTTTTTTTTTTTTTTTAATAATCTTAGTTTGGTCGCACCGTGTGGCATGCAGGATCTTAGTTCCCCAACCAGGGTTCCAACCCGCACCCCCTGCAGTGGAAACTCAGAGTCTTAAACACTGGACCACCAGGGAAGTCCCTATTGCTCAGTCTTTTGCTGGGTCTTCTGCTGTGGCAGCTGCCATCCACCAGCTGACTGGGGAAGAAGAAATTCTCAATGTAAATATAAAGGAATGTAGATATAAAGGATATAAATGGCAGGAAAATTTTTTCCTGCTATTCATAGGGAAGTTATATAGTATCATGGAAAGAATGTGGTCTTTGAAATCCAACAGATTCTAGCTTAAACCTTAGCCCTTCATCATTAACTGTTTATAATCAAAGGACAATTATTTAACTTTCTATGCCTCAGTTTTCTTACCTATAAAAGAGATGCTATCTGCCTAAGAAGATTGTTACAAAAGTTAGAGGTAGTATACATAAAGTACCTAGAAGACTTGCAACACATGGTAAATATTATTAGTGTTACTTTACTACATTGAAAGGAACTTTCAGAGAAAGATCCCTTTGGTCAGAGTGAGTGATAAACCTTGTGCTTGGTGGGCAGGTTTCCAGGCTGTATAGAAATAGTGGTGTAAACAAAAATGACTCAGCTTGAAGGTCTTGACGTCGGACTTTCCTCCAAATAGCCCCACTGACTTTATAGTATGATATTCAAACCTGGATGATTTTTAGGATATTTAGAAGAACTGTTTCCTGTCACCCCAAAGCAGTGAATATGAATTTTTAAAAGTTGTTTAAGGTGATTCTGATAATGAGTCAGCTTTGGGAACCACTTCTTAATATTCAGACCCAGCTCTTGCAGACCAACTTTGGGCATTATTGGGTAAATAGCTACAAATTAGTCTTAAGACCTTTTATCTTTTAAAAAAAAAACTGTTATGCTTTTCCGCTCTGAACAAAATTAACGTAATATCATCTAAAATCCAGTCCATGTTTGAGTTGCCCAAATTGTCTCCAAAATATCTTTTATGTTTGGTTTGTTTTTAATCAATATCCAAACAAGATCTACATATTGCATTTGGTTGATATGTCCGTTAAGTCTTTCTTCTTTTTTTATATCACTGATTTGTTGGAGACACTGTGATTTATACTTTAGAGTATTCCACCTTTTGGATTTGATGGATTGCTTCTTATGTTATTTAACTTGTTGCTCTATCCTGTGTTTACTATAAACTGGTAATTTGATATAGAGGCTTGATTAGATTCAGGTTCAATTTATTTTCAGTTTGTTATATTTTTTTACGTGTTCAATGCACTGCAGTCATTATTCTTTTTGATGAAATTTGTCCCATCTTAGGTCAGTGGGAATTTCTTCACATTGGCTCCAGTGTCCTTTGACACAACACTAGTAGTTCTTGATAATGTTGTTGCTTTCTGGCTCAATAAGACGTCCCAGGTTCATCTTTCTGTATGTCTAGAATCAGTAATTCCTAGAAGGAGCCATGCTTTATTTCAGTGGGGAATGGTATTTAGAGACCACAATCTGAGTGCCAGGAGAGTTCATTACTCCTGCATTGTCATTGCATTTAGCAATTTTCGTAGATAGAGTTGGGAAATACATGTTTAAAAATAAAAGAAATCATCAGTGTACATTGATATTTCCAATTCAAATTTAAGGTTACAGAATATTTACTTAAATTGTTTGATTTTATATTTGTATCTCTTTAGTCTTGGGCTGGAAATTTGAAGGCTTTCACCCTGACCTGTATAGCTGTGCTGGTCCTGAGTGTACCTGCTCTTCTATCCTTTCTTCACCTATCCTCTGATTTGCCCTGTATTACAGGAGGCTGACCCCTACAGTCTGCATTTCCTTGGCTCCCCTGTTAGCTGGCTTCCGGTATATCTTTGTCAGTGGGGAGCACTGGTAGGAAGTTGGCAGATGGGAAGGGGAAAGGTTTCAAATTATTTCTCCCCTTCCATCTTTGCTTTGAAAATCATCTGTGGCAGTGGTCATGTCTCCACTGAAGCCTCAACTCCCATGGGTACTGGCTTGCCAAGGTTTCAGCTTTCATTGGGTGACCCTGGCCCCTGGCTCTGGTTCTACCACCCCCCTCCCCCCTCTCTCTCTATGCCAGTGGCTTCCTCTGGGTGCTAAGCTCTGGGTTGTATCACTGTCCTCTGGGTTTTCACCTCTCCTGTCACCTGTGTAACGAATTCCGTATATTATAGTAGTGCTGCTTTAAATACTCAAGTGGCTTCTATTATTTGGTTGGACTCTGATGCTTAATAATAATGTTGCTTAATCATTGAACATATTATTTTACCAACAAAGTCTTATGAATTTTTGACAGCTTGGAGCTTGCAAACTGAATCCTGACAGTCATTATTGTCATTATCACAAGTCATTTATTTATTTATTTATTTATTTATTTTTTAACATCTTTATTGGAGTGTAATTGCTTTACATTGTTGTGTTAGTTGCTGCTGTATAACAAAGTGAATCAGCTATACATGTACATATATCCCCACATCCCCTCCCTCTTGCGTCTCCCTCCCACCCTCCCCATCCCACCCCTCTAGGTAGGTCACAAAGCACTGAGCTGATCTCCCTGTTCTATGCGGCTGCTTCCCACTAGCTATCTATTTTACATTTGGTAGTGTATATATGTCCATGCCACAATCTCACTTCGTCTCAGCTTACCCGTCCCCCTCCCGTGTCCTCAAGTCCATTCTCTACGTCTGCGTCTTTATTCCTGTCCTGCCCCTAGGTTCTTCAGAACCACTTTTTTTTTTTTTTTTTTTTTTTAGATTCCATATATATGTGTTAGCATACAGTATTTGTTTTTCTCTTCCTGACTTACTTCACTCTGTATGACAGTCTCAAGGTCCACCCACCTCACTACAAATAACTCAATTTCGTTTCTTTTTATGGCTGAGTAATATTCCATTGTATATATGTGCCACATCTTCTTTATCCATTCATCTGTCAATGGACAATTAGGTTGCTTCCATGTCCTGGCTATTGTAAATAGAGCTGCAATGAACATTGTGGTACATGACTCTTTTTGAATTACGGTTTTCTCAGTGTATATGCCCAGTAGTGGGATTGCTGGGTCATATGGTAGTTCTATTTTTAGTTTTTTAAGGAACCTCCATACTGTTCTCCGTAGTGTCTGTATCAATTTACATTCCCACCAACAATGCAAGAGGGTTCGCTTTTCTCTACACCCTCTTCAGCATTTAATGTCTGTAGATTTTTTTGATAATGGCCATTCTGACCAGTGTGAGATGATACCTCATTGTAGTTTTGATTTGCATTTCTCTAATGATCAGTGATGTTGAGCATCCTTTCATGTGTTTGTTGGCAACCTGTATATCTTCTTTGGAGAAATGTCTGTTTAGGTCTTCTGCCCATTTTTGGATTGGGTTGCTTGTTTTTTTGATATTGAGCTGTATGAGCTGCTTGTGTAGTTTGGAGATTAATCCTTTGTCAGTTGCTTCGTTTGCAAATATTTTCTCCATTCTGAGGGTTGTCTTTACATCTTCTTTATGGCTTCCTTTGCTCTGCAAATGCTTTTAAGTTTCATTAGGTCCCATTTGATTATTTTTGTTTTTATTGCCCTTTCTCTAGGAGGTGGGTCAAAAAGGATCTTGCTGTGATTTATGTCACAGAGTGTTCTGCCTATGTTTTCCTCTAAGAGTTTTATAGTGTCTGGCCTTACATTTAGGTCTCTAATCCATTTTGAGTTCAGTTTTGTGTATGGTGTTAGGGATTGTTCTAATTTCATACTTTTACATGTAGCTGTCCAGTTTTCCCAGCACCACTTATTGAAGAGGCTGTCTTTTCTCCATTGTATATTCTTGCCTCCTTTATCAAAGATAAGGTGAGCATAGGTGCGTGGGTTTATCTCTGGGCTTTCTATCCTGTTCCGTAGATCTATATTTCTGTTTCTGTGCCAGTACCATACTATCTTGATTACTGTAGCTTTGTACTATAGTCTGAAGTCAGGGAGCCTGACTCCTCCAGCTCCGTTTTCCTTTCTTAGGATCGCTTTGGCTATTCAGGGTCTTTTGTGTTTCCATACAAATTGTGAAATTTTTTGTTCTAGTTCTGTGAAAAATGCCATTGGTAGTTTGATAGGGATTGCACTGAATCTGTATATTGCTTTGGGTAGTATAGTCATTTTCACAACGTTGATTCTTCCAGTCCAAGAACATGGTATATCTCTCCATCTGTTGGTATCATCTTTAATTTCTTTCATCAGTGTCTTACAGTTTTCTTCATACAGGTCTTTTGTCTCCTTAGGTAGGTTTATTCCTAGGTATTTTATTCTTTTTGTTGCAATGGTAAATGGGAGTGTTTCCTTAATTTCTCTTTCACAGTTTTCATCATTAGTGTATAGGAATGCAAGAGATTTCTGCACATTAATTTTGTATTCTGCTGCTTTACCAAATTCATTGATTAGCTCTAGTAGTTTTCTGGTAGCATCTTTAGGATTCTCTATATATAGTATCATGTCATCTGCAAACAGTGACAGCTTTACTTCTTCCTTTCTGATTTGGATTCCTTTTATTTCTTTTTCTTCTCTGATTGCTGTGGCTAAAACTTCCAAAACTATGTTGAATAATAGTGGTGAGAGTGGGCAACCTTGTCTTGTTCCTGATCTTAGTGAAAATGGTTTCAAGTTTTCACCATTGAGAATGATGTTGGCTGTGGGTTTGTCCTATATGACCTTTATTATGTTGAGGTAAGTTCCCTCTATGCCTACTTTTTGGAGAGTTTTTATCATAAGTGGGTGTTGAATTTTGTCAAAAGCTTTTTCTGTATCTATTGGGACGATCATATGGTTTTTCTCCTTCAGTTTGTTAATATGGCGTATCGCATTGATTGCATATATTGAAGAATTCTTGCATTGCTGGAATAAACCCCACTTGATCATGGTGTATGATCCTTTTAATGTGCTGTTGGATTCTGTTTGCTAGTATTTTGTTGAGGATTTTTGCATCTATATTCATCAGTGATATTGGCCTTTAGTTTTCATTTTTTGTAACATCTTTGCCTGGTTTTGGTATCAGGGTAATGGTGGCCTCATAGAATGAGTTTGAGAGTGTTCCTCCCTCTGCTATATTTTGGAATAGTTTGAGAACGATAGGTGTTAGCTCTTCTCTAAATGTTCGATAGAATTCACCTGTGAAGCCATCTGTTCCTGGGCTTTTGTTTGTTAGTATATTTTTAATCAGGGTTTCAATTTCAGTGCTTGTGATCAGTCTGTTCATATTTTCTATTTCTTCCTGGTTCAGTCTCGGAAGGTTGTGCTTTTCTAAGAATTTGTCCATTTCTTCTAGGTTGTCCATTTTATTGGCATATAGTTGCTTGTAGTAATCTCTCGTGATCCTTTGTATTTCTGCCATGTCAGTTGTTACTTCTCCTGTTTCATGTCTAATTCTGTTGATTTGAGTCTTCTCCCTTTTTTTCTTGATGAGTCTGGCTAATGGTTTATCAAGTTTGTTTGTCTTCTCAAAGAACCAGCTTTTAGTTTTATTGATCTTTACTATTGTTTACTTCATTTCTTTTTCATATATTTCCAATCTGATTTTTGTGATTTGTTTCATTCTGCTAACTTTGAGGTTTTTTGTTCTTCTTTCTCTAATTGCTTTAAGTGTAAGGTTAGGTTGTTCATTTGAGATTTTTCTTGTTTCTTGAGGTAGGATTGTACTGCTGTAAACTTCCCTTTTAGAACTGCTTTTGCTGCATCCCATAGGTTTTGGGCCGTAATGTTTTCATTGTCATTTGTTTCTAGGTATTTTTTGAGTCCCTCTTTGATTTAGTAGCATGTTGTTTAGCCTCCATGTGTTTGTATTTTTTACAGTTTCTTTCCTGTAATTGATATCTAGTCTCATAGCATTGTGGTTGGGAAAGATACTTGATATGACTTCAGTTTTCTTAAATTTACCAAGGCTTGATTTGTGACCCAAGATATGATCTATCCTGGAGAATGGTCCATGAGCAGTTGAGAAGAAAGTGTATTCTGTTGTTTTTGGATGGAATGTCCTATAAATATCAATTAAGTCCATCTTGTTTAATGTATCATTTAAAGCTTGTGTTTCCTTATTTATTTTCATTTTGGTTGATCTGTCCATTGGTGAACGTGGGGTGTTAAAGTCCCCTACTATGATTGTGTTACTGTCGATTTCCCCTTTTATGGCTGTTGGCATTTGCCTATGTATTGAGGTGCTCCTATGTTGGGTGCATAAATATTTACAATTGTTATATCTTCTTCTTGGATTGATCCCTTGATCATTATATAGTATCCTTCTTTGTCTCTTGTAATAGTCTTTATTTTAAAGTATATTTTGTTTGTTATGAGAATTGCTACTCCAACTTTCTTTTGTTTTCCATTAGCATGGAATATCTTTTTCCATCCCCTCACTTTCAGTCTGTATGTGTCCCTAGGTCTCATGTGAGTCTTTTGTAGATAGCATATATACGGGTCTTGTTTCTGGATCCATTCAGCCAGTGTATGTCTTTGGTTGGAGCATTTAATCCATTTACATTTGAGGTAATTATCAGTATGCACGTTCCTATTACCATTTTCTTAATTGTTTTGGGTTTGTTATTGTAGGGGTTTTCCTTCTCTTGTGTTTCCTGCCTAGAGAAGTTCCTTTAGCATTTGCTGTAAAGCTGGTTTGTTGGTGCTGAATTCTCTTAGCTTTTGCTTGTCTGTAAAGGTTTTAATTTCTCTGTCAAATCTGAATGAGATCCTTTCTGTGTAGAGTAATATTGGTTGTAGGTTTTTCCCTTTAATCACTTTAAATATGTCCTGCCACTCCCTTCTGACTTGCAGAGTTTCTCCTGAAAGTTCAGCTGTTAACCTTATGGGGATTGCCTTGTGTGTTATTTGTTGCTTTTCCCTTGCTGCTTTTAGTATTTTTTCTCTATATTTAATTTTTGATAGTTTGATTAATGTGTTTTGGTGTGTTTCTCCTTGGATTTATCCTTTATGGGACTCTCTGTGCTTCTTGGACTTGATTGACTATTTCCTTTCCCATATTAGGGAAGTTTTCAACTATAATCTCTTCAAATATTTTCTCAGTCCCTTTCTTTTTCTCTTCTTCTTCTGGGACCCCTATAATTCGAATGTTGGTGCGTTTAATGTTGTCCCAGAGGTCTCTGAGACTGTCCTCAATTCTTTTCATTCTTTTTTCTTTATTCTGCTCTGCAGTAGTTATTTCCACTATTTTATCTTCCAGGTCACTTATCCGTTCTTCTGCCTCAGTTATTCTGCTATTGATCCCTTCTAGAGAATTTTTAATTTCATTTATTGTGTTTTTCATCATTGTTTGTTTGCTCTTTAGTTCTTCTAGGTCCTTGTTCAATGTTTCTTGTATTTTCTCCATTCTATTTGCAAGATTTTAGATCATCTTTACTATCATTACTCTGAATTCTTTTTCACATAGACTGCCTATTTCCTCTTCATTTGTTAGGTCTGGTGGGTTTTTCCCTTGCTCCTTCATCTGCTGTGTGTTTCTCTGTCTTCTCATTTTGTTTAACTTACTGTTTTGGGGGGTCTCCTTTTTGCAGGCTACAGGTTTGTAGTTCCTTTTGTTTTTGCTGTCTTCCCCCAGTAGGTGAGGTTGGTTCAGTGGGTTATGTGGGCTTCCTGGTGGAGGGGACTGGTGCCTGTGTTCTGGTGGATGAGGCTGGATCTTGTCTTTCTGGTGGGCAGGATTGCTTCCAGTGGTGTGTTTTGGGGTGTCTTTGAACTTATTATATTTTTGGGCAGCCTCTCTGCAAATGGGTGGGGCTGTGTTCCTGTCTTGCTAGTTGTTTGGCATGGGGTGTCCAGCACTTGAGCTTGCTGGTCGGTGAGTGGAGCTGGGTCTTAGCGTTGAGATGGAGATCTCTCGGAGAGTTCTCGCTGATTGATATTACGTGGGACCAGGAGGTCTCTGGTGGTCCAGTGTCCTGTACTCGGCTCTCCCACCTCAGAGGCTCAGGCCTGACACCCAGCTGGAACACCAAGACCCTGTCAGCCACAGAGCCAGGTATGTGGGGTGTTTCTTGCCTTTTGGGAAGTCTGAGGTCTTCTGCCAGCATTCAGTAGGTGTTCTGTAGGAGTTGTTCCACATGTAAATGTATTTTTGATGTATTTGTTGGGAGGAAGGTGATCTCCACGTCTTACTCCTCTGCCATCTTGAAGGTCCCACAAGTCATTTATTAATCATCACACTGTGGGTATCATTTCATACATTTCTACCTTTCTTTTTAAATCATAACTGTTAGCCTTTGTTGAATTATACTTCCCCTCTGGCTTCTGAATCTGCCGTTCCCATAGCTATCACCCCACTTCAGGCCATTATGAAAGCCTCCTTAAATTTTGCAGTAACTTCACAACTCTCTCCCCACCTCCAGTCCCTTCATTCTCCAGTGTATTTTAATATATCCTGCTAGATTTAATTTTATAAAGCACAGCTCTGATAATGTCACACCATCATTAAGAAAGGAAATTTCCTGTGGCTGCCCCTCACCTACCAAATTAAGCTCAAACTCTTTGTACTGGCCTTCAACATTTTCCACAAAATATCCCCAAAGTTACCTCTGTGTTGAGTCTCTCATCATACAAAGCATGCTTCAGCCTGTTGATCCATTGGCATGGAAGATCCTTGGAAGTAAGAAAGTTTCCTTTGACTTTGCCATGTGGGCAGTGCTCTGCTCTTTGAAATGTCTTGTGGAGAGACCAAGTCAAATTAGGTTTAAAAGTAGTAAAGAAATTTGGGTGTTACCATCATAGAAAGTATTCCTTCTGCATTTATGAGATATAATTTTTCTATCTAATAAAAAAGTTTCCCTCATTCACTACTTAATTAGTCTGAACTACTGAAAGACAAGTTAAATATAGATTTTTTTCCCCTGTTTTTTATCAGTTTTTAGTGTAATGATTCAGTGTCCAACTTCCAGGGGTGACCAATGAATTTCTGAGTATTATGAATTTGTGCATCATTATATATTTACATTCATTTTAGTTATTTGTCTTCTTGATGCACATTGTCCCATGCCAGGTAATGAATCCATTTCTTTTAGATTTTAGAACATAGAGATGACAATGAATAAACCATTAAAGATAAAATGACATTCACCCTTTATAGGCTTATTTATTTTAGTCTGAGTTCTGGGTCCCTCTGGACTCATTTTAGAAACAAAATGTTAGTGATTAAAGAAACTTCTTGTTCTCAGTGAAGGTCATGATTGATACTTTATTTTATTGTTTCTGTGGGCTTCCTTGGTCTTACTTTGTTCTTTGTTATAGGCTATGTTCATTCATTTATTCATGTTTGTTGGCTCTTTTAATACTAGGTACTGGGGACATGATGCTGAATATGATGAACAGGACCACTGATTTTTTTGTGGTTGTTTTCTTGGCTATGCCAAGTGGCTTGTGGGATTTTAATTCCCTGACGACCTGGGATTGAACCCAAGCCCTTGGCAGTGAGAGCACAGAGTCCTAACCACTGGACCGCCAGGGAATTCCCCAGGGCTACTGTTCTTGTGAAGTTGAAATCCTACAGGAGATACAGACATTAAACAATAAATTACACAAATAATAACACAATTCCAATAGAAGTGGGTGCTGTGGAGGAGAAACTCAAGAGTGTTATAAGCAACTGTGTCAGGGGGCTCTGACCTGTTGGAGGAAAGGGGCAGGGAAGGTTTCCCTGAGGAACTGCTGTTTGAGCAGAGATCTGAAGGATGAGCAAGGATTTAGGTGAAGGGGATAGATGAGCACAGAACATAGCAAGTGAGAAGACCTTAAAAAGAGAAGAAACAGTCCCTTTGAGGGCTGAAAGCAAGGCCACTGTGGCTGGAGTGTGGAGACCTAAAGGATGATTGAAACAGTTTGGAGATCATGTAGGGAGCAGGCCACACAAGGCCTTCTAGATCATGGTAAGGATGGTACAGTTTTTTAAATAGAGGGCTATCATAATCAGATCTGCATTTAGCTGGAGAGTGGGAAATACATTAGGAGGACACAAGAGATGTCACCAGAGATCCAGGTGAGAAATGTCTGTCTTTATTTCAGAAAGTATTTGTTTTAAAGTCTTCTTTGTCTAGTCATAGCTATTTTAGATTTCATATGATTAGTATTTCTATGGTATATGTATATATATATGTATTTAATATTTTATTTATTTATTATTTATTTATTTATTTTTGGCTGTGTTGGTCTTAGTTGCGGCACACGGGATCTTTGGTAAGGCATGTGGGATCTTTCGTTGTGGTGCGTGGGCTGTTCCTTGCGGCGCGCGGGCTTCTCTCTAGTTGTGGTGTGCCGGTTTTCTCTTCTCTAGTTGTGGTGCACAGGCTCCAGAGCTCGTGGGCTCTGCAGTTTGCGGCATGCGGGCTCTCTCGTTGAGGCGTGTGAGCTCAGTAGTTGTGGCACATGGGCTTAGTTGCCCCACAGCATGGGGGATCTTAATTCCCCAACCAGGGATCGAACCTGCATCCCCTGCGTTGGAAGGCGGATTCTTTATCACTGGACCACCAGGGAAGTCCCTGGTATATATTTTATCTTCTTACTTCGAACTTCTCTGTGCTTTTATATTAAAGTGAATTTCTTTTTTTTCAGCTTTATCGATGTATAATTGACAAATAAAATTATAATATATTCAAAATGAACAAGGTTCTTAGTACTTAGCAACAGAGTCAAAGGGAAACTTGTACAGATTTCTGGAGCTTTTTCTCTGCTTAGCTTCCTATTCTCTGGTTCTTTGACCTACAAATTACTGTCACTTCTGTTTCTTTGAACTCTGTTTTCTCAACTCAGTGGGCTCACCTTGTTTTGTTTGAGATGTCCCTCCCTACTCCACAGTCCAGAAGGTGCCTCCGGCAGAAAGCCAGGGCAGTCAGAGGGCTCACCTCATTTGTTTCCCTTTCTCAGAGATCGCAGTCCTGAACTGCTTCTTGTCTAAAGTAGTTATTTCACATATTTTGTCCAGTTTTCTAGTTGTTTACAGTGTGTGTGTGGGTACATCTAGTCCCAGTTATTTTGTCATGGCTAGAAGCTCAAGTCTGTGCATTCAGTTTTGATCATGTTGAACTTAAGGTAAGTTTGAAATTTCTAAGTGGAAGTCCATTATCCAGTTGGTGTTAGATTTGCACTTTAGAGAAGAAATCTGGGTTGAAGAGGAAAATTTGGGAATTGCAGTAGTATGGATGGTGATCAGAGTCATAAGCATAATTGGATGTTATCACTTGTGATAATGAAACGGGGAAGAAAACTAGGCTTTGGGTCAGGCCTCAAGGAACTTCACTTTCAAGTCCCAGGCAGAGAAAGATGAACTAGAGGGATGACAGAGAAGGAACTTCTAGAGAGGTAGGAGAAAACCAGGAGAGCCTGTTGCAGAAGCCAAGGAAGGTATTGTTAAGATTTTCATGATAATGATTGTCAAGAGTTTAACGATGCTGCTTCAGGTGAAAGGAGGACTGAGAATTGGCCATTGGATTTTGTGACATGAAAAGTTTGAGTGGCCTTGCCCAGAGCAGTTTCAGGAGAGCACTGGACAGAAACCAGATTTAATGATGAGGAGAGAGTGGCAGGTGAGACAGTGGAGAGGTTAAGTTTAGACAATTTTTAAAAGTTGAGTTGTAAATGGAAGCCAAGAATTAGCTTGAGAGCTGTAACTGGATGAGAATATCAGAAATGGTTTCCTTTCTTTTCTTTTTTAAAAAAGAGTTTTCATTTTAAATAGGGGAGCATTGAGTGTATAGAAATGCTGGTGGGAAGGACCTGGCTGAGAGTATAAGGTAAATGATTTGAGAGAAAGGCAGTAATCTATAGTATCAGTAGCAGAAAGGCTGCTGCGTGTTCAATTCATGAGTTGAGACTTGACCTTACATAGAAAAAGTGATATATCTTCTCGCAACAGAAGGAAAGGAGAGAAAATGGGTGCCCAGGAAGTCAGGTTTGTTGACTTGGTGGTGGGAAATTGAGAGCTATCTTTAACTGATGGCTTCTATTTCTTATGGAGAATGTTTGAAAAATATGTGTCCCATATTGACATAGATCTGAAGAACTTTTGAAGAGAATTTGGTAATGTTTAATCAGAAACATTGGACAGAATAATGCAGTTAAGTCTGTGTAGGCCCAGACATTTTAATTACAACATATGGCTGATGATTAGTCATGAAGGGACTCAGTGACCCAGAAGACTAGAATGGATGGAATGAGACTGTCACTGAACTCAGGTTTAGCTGCTCATTGCTCAAGAATCCAATACTGAGAGACAAGTGTTGGATGAAAGGAAAGATAGCTTTATTGAGGAAGCTGGCAATCCTGGGAAGAAGGTGGACTCGTGTCCCAAAGAACCAACTCCCCACTGCAGATCACGGGGCCAGAGCTTTTAAAGGGGAGTTTCAGGGGTGCACAGGTGGGTGGGGGGGGTCCTATGTACAGAACAGCACAGTTAGCTCTGACAGTCATCTTGAAACTGGTCATGTGTTGGTCTGATCAGTGTCATCTTGATTGTTTTAAGTACAGTTAATCTTCAATTCCAGGGTTGCTTTGCTCCCTTTTCCTTGAGGTGGGTTCTTGGAATTGTGCAAGATGGAGCAGCTTATGTCATGGCTTCAGTCTGGTCATCATGTAGTTAACTTCTTCCACCTGGTGGGGGTTTCAGTGTCTACAAAACAGCTCAAAGGATACGGCTCAGAATATTATCTGTAGCCCTTGAGGAGGAACCAAAGGTCCTTGACTCTGTTTAATGGCTAAACTATTGTTATTTTGTCTTGCTTTACTATTTTCCTTTGTTTCTGTATTTTCCTACTTCTCTGATTAAATTTATTCTTTGGAACTTGGGGGTTGGGGAGGGGAGGTCCGTCCCAGGAAGGCCCCATAGGGTCTTGCTCAGTTACAAGACAACCCTGAACCAAGTCTCCACCAGTCCAGAAAGATGCCTGCCAGATCATTAGGTCAATGGTAGCCCCTTAGCAAGGAAGGAGAGAAAACAGTGGCTTCTTTGCCTGTTCCATCCTCTGCTAGAGGCTCCCATTTCTCTCCTCTTTCCAGCTTTCTTTCCCTATTTCTGATATTCAGTTCTCAAGCCTCACTGCTGTGTCTATCCATCCTCTTCTCCTCAATCTCTAGCTTTATTTTTCTAATTCTGGTTTCTCATCCAATCCTTAACATTCTTCTCACTCTTCTTGATCCCTCTCCTGAAAATAGTGTCTTCATTACTTATTGAAAACTTTTTCCCCCATATTTCAGCATTTCCAAATCCTTCTCTTCTTGTGTGTTTGTCCTCTTGCTTTCTTTTTTGTAGCCACCTTGAGTCCCACTTGTTCTCCCACTCTATATTTGTTTACAAAAGAAAAGTCTGCATTTTCAGTATGCAGTCTCAATTTGAGATTGATTATATTCTTAGATGCCATCTGAGCTGCTTTAAATTTTCTCAAATTTTATTCCTTAGAATGGAAAAAAAAGGGCATCTAAAGAGCAGTATGTAAGTCTCATCAAGTTTGAGGTTGAAATGGTATTTTTTTTTTAAAGACAGAAGTGCCTGAAAGGTTTTTGTTTTGTTTTTCGCTTCTTTTTTAAGAAGAGAGCCCAGTGATATTTACATACAGTCTGGCAAACCATTATGAAAACATTTACACATTTAGATTATTTAGAAAATGAGAGAGAATTGGAAAAACAGTGAACGTCTTCATATCTCTAAATTATGGTCTATGAAAAAGGATGTAGCTCTTCATAAAAAGAGAAAAGTATATTTTCATTTAAGCACCAAAAATGTGGGAAGCTTTTGAGAAGTACTTTTATCAGGTAGGCTGCAGATATTAAAAGTTAGGAATCTGAGTTGTCTTACTGTGACTAGTAGGCAGTTAATCCACAATATACATGGATCATCTACCATGTGCAAAGTACTTTCCTAGCAACTGTGAAAGAATAACAGTGTAAACCTGAGCCTTAGCTCTCAAGCCAACCCTCTGATAGGGAGTAGGCGTTAGGAATAAATTTGATCTTCAAAACTGAAGTGCAAGCAACTTTTTTCTTCTGTATCAAATAACTCTGGCACTGAGCCACACTGACTAGGATGTCAAGAAATTCAATCACTGTCATATTTTGGGCCTGTACGTCAGTTTCCAGTGCTATGGAGGTGTTTGCTGTAGAGACGCTCAGTCCCCATGGGCTATTTAAAGGTGGTGACTCCATTCCTCCCATGGCAAGAATAGGAAAGGAGCTTCTTTGATGAGGTTTCTGGGTTCCTGGGCACTGGGAGGGAGCAAAATGAAGATCTCCATCATTCTGAGTCCCAAATGAAGCACCTCTCTCTCTCTCCATTTCCATTTCCAATTCCTCCTCTTCAAACCTTGCGTGATCCTCTTTCTCTAGATAATTCAGCTGTACAGTCTCTGTAAACGAAGGCTTCTGTAAACAAGACGTGTTTATTCTCTAGGGCATACAGGCTTGATTGCTCTTGGGGAGGGCACAAAAGGGAGAAAAAGGAAAAAAATTTTTTTCATGGGTCTTCTGAAACAACAACAATTAGATTAAAAAAGTCTTAATAAATTATCATGCTGCATATGAATACTATGGGAAACTTATTGACAACAGGTACATTGCATCTTATATTTGACATTCAATCATGCAGGCTTCGTCAAATTTTTATTCTTCCAAAACTCATCTGTTATTTGCAAATAAGTAAGAAACATATTTAAAAACCTCTTACTGACTCAACACTGCCGTGATGTATTCACTGGTCTATAGATTTGCAAGGACACTAAAAATAAACTTCATGCTAAAATTTGATGCAGAGAATTGAAACATAATACTTTTAAATATAATTTTTGAGTAGTTGGATACTTTTGAAAAGAAATGTCTACCTATAAGGAGATGTTGTTCACCTTAGGGGAAGGGAACATCAGGTTCAAGGCACCACCTTCTTCATCAAGTGAACCTAGAGAGAGCTTGTATATCTACCCATGATGACAACATCCAGATCTACCAAAATCATCCTTGCAATTAATGCATTTAAATCCCTTTGAGCATGATATGGAAAAATTTCAAAAGAAGATACAGGGCTCCTGAGTACACATTCAATGCTTTAGACTAGAGCAATACTTCTCCAACTTTATTGTTGGAGAACTACCTGGAGACCTTGTTAAAATACAGATTCTCATTCAGTATGTCTGGGGTGGGGCCTGAGGTTCTGCATTTCTGAGACGCTCCCAGGTGATGCTAATGCTGTGGGTTTGTTGACAATGCTGAGCAGCAAGGTTGTAGAGACTCCAGTTTCTGTAGTCAATGCTGATAAATTGACTTTTTTGCAATGTGAATATATCTTTTATACCAAATCACATGGATATTTTTTTTTCCTTTCAAGGCATTTTGTACCTAAATTTAATTTTTGAAAATATCTTCGTTTATGGTGGCTAACCTGACCAATGAAAGATATAAGAAAGATGAGGCCCAGACAAGGTAGACCAAAGTCATGCATTGTGTGCTGTAGCTGGAACACATTCAATGCTGTATAGACAGAAACTGTTACAATAAAGTATGTAGTAGTCACATACATTTGGAGCCAGGCTGATGGGCTTGCTGTATTTTGAGACCCTTGGTGCACCAGTTGGCTTCCAGTTTATGCTGGGGGATAGGTGGCAAGTTTTGGATGTGTGGTTTTCACATACCAGTTGGACACTCAAGAGGCGATTTCAAATAAGTAGAACTTGGGTGTGGAACTCAGCAAAGAGATTTAGTCTGGATGTAGAGATTTAGTCTGGAGGTATAGTTGGTGAGGTCCAAGCTCCAGCTGAACCATGAAATGTGACTCTGAGGGAGTTGTGTATGTGACCAGAAGAAGTAAAGACAGGGAACTATGGTTGCTTCCTGAGAAACTTGAGCACTCATGGAAGGCAAACCTACTGAAGAATAAACATTTAAAAATGGACTTGAGGTAGTGGAGGGCAGAGGTGCTTAAGAGACGAGTCGAGAGTCAGACTACCTAGATTTGAATCCCATTCTGCCATTCACAAATTATTCAGCCTCAGAAAAGTTACTTACTTCTTCAGATCTCAGTTTTCTCATCTGTAAAATGGGGACAGAACACATAGCACAGTTCTTGGCCAATACAACATGTTAAATAAATGTTGGCAAAACCAACCAAACACATGAACACACATACATGCACACATAGTGTTTCATGAGTTAGGTGTGCAGATGGGATCTGACACATAAAGGAGGTTTGTCAAGGACAGTAAGCTGGCCTTCTCAAAAAAAGATTGTGGATGGGGCAGAGATGGGCAGAAAGGCTAATCAGTCCATTTTGGGGAAACTTAATGTGATGCCCTTTGGATACTAGGATGATGAGATAATGTTTGTCAGAGGAACATCGGCTTGGCACATTCTCCAGTGTGGAGTGGAATAATGGAATCCGAGTCATTTACATTATTTCATCTACTTTTCCTCTTATCCAATGATGGCCATTTATGAAGTTGGCTATTTGCTTTTTGGACAAGGAGTGGTTTTTTTTTTCCTGTGAAAATGGAGCTCTAAATAAGACCTTTAATCTCATCTGTACCCTCTTGTAACATACGGAGTTCACCAGCTTAGACAACATAAAGGAAATGAAAATTTCCAGTGGTATTTAGTGTTCAGAATCAGTACCTGGAGGATGCCAGCTGGTGGATAAATAACCAGTTGGAGACCAGGATATCAATCAAGGTGGATAATCACTGAAAGTCCAAGAAATCATCAACTGAGAAACTTATTTGCACAGACAAATGTCCCTATCAACATTCTGCCTTATTTCTGGGATTCAAATCATGTATTATTGAGTGGCAAAATGCCAGTCTAAATGGAATATTTGCTAGCTTAAGTTTTATTGACTTCGATTCGTTGGTTATAATTGCTAACTTCTTATTCTTTAGTGTTTGAGTGCTGACATGCTTGGGGGGAAAGTTGAACCACAGTGGTGATTGCACAGCAAGGAAATCAGCAGAAGAGGAAAATTAAATGCTAGGTGATGGTTTGAAGTCAGCAGTGAGGGGAATGAGTCGGGGGAAGAGTTAAATTTTTAAGTGATTTAGCAAATGATGCTAAGAAAGTGCCATGCCATCATTTGATTTTTCTAATATAACAAATCATAATTGATCATTTTTTTTGTACTCATATAAGAAAACCTCATTACAGAAAATCTTCGCTGTCCTAAGCAACTCATTGCAAAATTCTCCTCTTTTGTTTGAAAGAATACTTAGAGATAGATTTCACTTTGAAATCCCAAGCTGCTTGAAAACTTTGTTGAGAAGGTATCAGAGAAGCATCTTTTACTCTGGAATGCAGTGGAATCCTGGCAGCAGTGGTTAGAAATAGTGAAATCAGGGAGTGACTTCTCCTGGTCTCTCTGGGATGCTGGGTCACTGAACACAGTCTTTAGAGGTGGACAGATCCGTTTATTTCTCTTTCCTCCTCCTGAGAGGTGCCGAAAATGTGTATCATCTTGAAAGCAAAAAAAAAAAAAAAAAAAAAAAAGTTAGATTATTCTCCTGGGTCAGTTCTAACCTGCTTCTCATGTCTTTTGAAATACTATCCCAAAGCTTTCACTGTCTGAGTAAAAATGAAGAGAGAGTTTCTTTTTAGTTTTCAATCACCTTTTTTAAAACTCTTTAAAGGAAACAAATATTTGAGCTTATAAGTAATATTAAGTATACATTTATTTTTTCCTGGGTTCTTGTGTTAAAGTTGTTTCTCTTCTATGGGCTTAGTTTCTGCTGGATTCATTTATTCTTTCATCATCCACCTATCCATTTATTTGTTCATTCACTCCGGACCCCTACAAACCTCAGGATCTATGAGAACATGATGCAGTTGCCTGCTGATAATTACATAGTTATTTTCTTAAATAGTTCTGGTATGAGAACCCCAATTAGGCATACGCTAGTTAAAAATAGTATGTGTAAAAAGCGGGGGAGCAGTGGTCTTTGCTTTAATATTGTTCCGCCTTTAGCAAGTTTCTAAAATTAAGAACCTGTCAGTCGACTGCCCCTCCTCCTCACTTGTACGCATTGGGTGGTTTACACATCTGAAGGAAGTCTGAAGTGAGAGGCAATCTGTGGCTGGTATGCCATTCCCTGTACTCCCTCATTTTTCGTGTGTCAGCTTAATGTCATTCCTCAGGGAAGCCTGCCCAGTGCCCACCCCCGCCCCTCAGATGAGTTACTCTTAGCAGCCTGTGCTTCTTTTTCACAGCAGTCATTACAAGTGCTGTTAAGTGTTTATTTGGGTGATTGTTTACTTAATGCCTATCTTTTCCATCTGACCATATGCTCTGTGAGGGTGGGGGGAACCACGTGTTGTTTATGGCCCAATCCCCAGAGCCTGTCATGGTGTCTGGCACATAGTGTGAGCTAATTTGTTGAATGAACTAATCAAAAAGTAACCATTAAAAAGACATTAAATTTAATTTAACCACTAATCAGAAAAAGTGTGCGTATTGAATTAACCCTTTTAATTTGTGTGTAATACTGCATATGTACTGGGTATCATTTCCTAGAAATCACAGCATACTGAAATGTGTGGAAATTAGAAAAAAATACGGTGTTCACTTTTTTTTTATAAGGGAAAATTGAAGATCAGGAGAAACCATAAACTAGAGGAGCTATAGAACTAGTTGGAATATTAAAGTCCCTTCCTTAAAAATTGTAAAAAAATGAAGGTTTTAAATTCAACTTGCTATTAGAAATTTTGAATGAATATATGCAGGGTAGTTAGGCTTAAAAACTCCCACACTGCTAGTGATTTGATAGATTATAACAACTCTTTCCCCTAGGAGCTGCTGTACTTTCTCATTGTAAAATGTAATTAGCAGATGTAAAAAAAGGTTTATTAATCTTATAGGATATAACTATGGTTGTTTATATGTAAATTCTTTCATGTTCACGGATTGCTTGTCTTTCATTTTAAATAAACAGGTTAGAAGTCAAATGTCATTACCAATTTGATTAAAATCATTACAATTCTTTTTTTTTTTTTTTAAACAGGTCATTACTTATTTTATTTATCAAAAGATAACGCTAACTTAATTGGCCTAGTTTTAGGGTTGGAATTTCCAATAGCCAAACCGAAATCTCTTAGTGTAGATGTTCTGCCAAAAGTATTTGAAAGCAGCATCAAGCTATAAAAAGAAAAAAAGCAAAATAACATAGAAATCTGGATATCTGCACCACCATCCGTCGGTTTATTTAAAGTGTCTAATGATCAATGGTGAATGAGACTGGGGATGGGTAGCTTCTGCTCGCCCGTCCCGTTTACCTTCTCTCTTGCGCTGTCCGTTCACTCTCCTAGGAGGCAACTCTGTCCAGACAAGGCCAATAGGTTCTTTGGCCCCTTGGTTTCCAGTGGATTTGGTCAAAGGAAGAGCCAGCAGGAGGTCAGGGAGGGCAGAGTTTGGGATATAATTTCCTGGATCCCACCCTGTAGTGTCGCCAGGGGGTGACTGTGTCCCTCCCTCTGGCGGGGGTGGGCGGTCACTGCTTCTCTCAAATCATTTTTGTCCTTGACTCCTGGTTTCTGTAACTGCTCCTTCCTCTGGTTCTTAGGGCACAGGGCTGGCAACTGACCCCTTTTGACTCTACTTGACTATGGCTTTCCACTGCCACTCCCTCTATGCTGCCCCTGCCTTGAAAATAGTCCCCTTATTAACTCCCCTGAGTTACCTGAATTCAAGAGTGCCCTTGAATTCAGGTAACTCAGGGAGGTTTTCTCCCCTGAGTTTTCTTCGCTTCCCAGACTCATACAATACCCTCAAACAAGTGGTGATAAATGCACCCTTTTAAGACTCAGTAGAATACATCCAAGTGGATCATGTGAAACCAAGAGATGGCATTGTAGTGTACCATATATGTCTACTTTCAGGCATACATGCATATGTACAAAAATGCATTATTCATATTTTGAAGAAAGTGTGCCTCCTATGACTTCGTGTTCTTCATATTTGCCTCTGAAATTTCAGATTCACCATCAGCAGCAAACCATCTTTGAATTATTTATCTACTAGTGAGAATGGATTGACCTTGTCTCATCCTTCTCTGGTTGGCTCTGTTATGGGTGCTGTGCATTTGTGAGAAGGAAGTTTCTGGTGAGAGGTAAGGTCTGTATCCTGGCTCATAATAGAATTACACTTATGACCTTAAACGTACTAACCATCGCTCTATACTTAGCTGTGTTAGCTGACCACAGGCCCTTTCACTGTGCGTGTATAATTAGATTTTGCTTTCTCTGGATGAGCCGATGTTGCGGAGAAGGATAGCATTACGGTACAAGGAAATCATTCTCTCTCCCTTTTCTTTTGCTAACCCCCACAGTGCATCAAAACACAAAAACTTGGGTCCTTCTCTGAATCAGTGGTGGGAATTCAACTGAGAAGAGAGTCGTGGACTAATTTCACATTTGGCATTAACTTGTACAAACAGGAAACTTACTCTCTGTCCATTGTGTGGATTTCTTTGAGCAGGTCCTGGTTTGGGAGGGGAATAGTACTTCAGAAACAAATTCAGGATAGTCGTCACTCTTATTATTACTTCACGCTTTGGCTCCATGTTCCTTTCTCCTTTTCCCTCTCCTCATTCCATTTTCATGAAGCTGAGAGGAGCATGAAAGCTCAGGGTAGTGTGAGGAGGGGAAGGTCAGTGCTGAACATTGACTTCTAGCCCCAACTCCTCATTTTTATCCAATTTCTAATTAAATACTCACGTTTGGCCGCAAGCAACTAGTAGTTTTAATACCAGAGAGCAGTCAAATCTGAAAAGACAGAGTTAATAGCTGTAATCATTATGCTTTTCTGGACCTGGTTCTGCAGTGACAACAAGTCCATCCCAAGACCAGGTGGCAGGAAGGTATCATAGCGATGGCTGCTGTTGCTAAGGCCAGCATCACTGAAGAAGTGCTCAGACAAGCACTACCCCCTGAGGAAGAGCATGGCTTCAAGCTGATCTTTCACTGGAGAAAACCAATGATGCTATTGAACGGCACCAAGAACCCAACCCACCAACCTCTTCTACCATTAAGGTTGACAGTCAATGGATGAGGTTGTTTGTAGAGATGAAAAAGCACAAAAACCTTTTTAGTAGGAATCGATGGTGAAGATGTGTGTGACTCAGGTCTTAAATTGTCTTCTGTCTGCAAATCTGTCCTCAGACGTGTGTGAGTTTCTTGCAGGAAGGCTTACATTTCCTATGATCCTCGGGCTTCCTCTGAGCTGTGCTTTAGGGCTCATTGCTTGTCAGGGGCGTCTTGGCTTCCTATGGGATCCTTGGCAAACCAGAAACTAGGGAAAATGGACATGGGATTCATGTCATTTTAAGCAGACGTGGAAAGTTTCAAACTTAACATAGTATTTTAATGTGCAAACAGTAGGGAACTTTAAAGAGGCACCTGGGGTGGAATTGTAATCTTCTCGGGCCATGAAAGAGTATTTAGGGTGGTAAAAGCCTCTCGGCCCCTTTGCATCTCAGTAACATCCCATCTCACCCTGTCAGTCATGTGGAGTTAGATTCAGTGACTTCAACAGGGAGAGACACAGTCTACCTGAGGAAGCTGTAAGCATTCTCAGCTCTGTCGAGAAAGTGTATGAAGCAATGGGCATGAGGCTTGGGGAAGAAATAGGGCTTGGCTGGGCCAGGGAACACAAAGGAAGCCAGCCCACTGAGTCAGGTTAGCAAGGGGAAAAGAGGTCAGGTGCTGAATTGCAGGGTCCTGTGGAAAGAGTTTTAGGCTTTATTTTAAGATTACTGGGGAAATGACTGAAGGGCTTTCAGCAAGATTTTGATATTACCTGATTATTATTATTTTGTTTAAGATCAGTTTGGTTGCTGGTGTAGAATGGATTTGAGAGGGATAGGAATGGAAGCTGGAAGACCATCAGGTGGTTTCAGGAATCCAGATACCACAGTGGGTTGGACTAGCTCGGGGTGTGCTGTTTCGTTCTACCATCCCTACGGCATGACCTGAGATGACTAACTGAATGTTAGATTATAGCTAAGTTCTGGCCGGTAGGAAAGGGGGAGGGGCATGAGAAAGGCCTGCTATCTGTCTTTAAGGACATGTTTTCAGAAGTTACACTCACCGCTATACTAATGATCATAGCTGCAAAGAAGGCTGGGAAATGTAGTTTTCTTCTAAGTGGCCAAGTCCTAGGTAAAAGTCTGGGGTTCTATCTGGAAGAAGTAGAAAATAGACACTGGAGGACAATAATATCTGCTAACTACTATTTAAAAAGAAAAAAAATATGTATATATATGTTTGTTTTTATCTTTAACAAAATAGCTAAGAAACTGTACATGAATTTCTTTTGAAATAGAACTAAGTTGAGATCTAAGTTAAACTTTTGGAATATATTAGAGTATGTCAGTCCAAGATTCACAGAATACCTAGCTAATGTAGATCAAGTAATTAGTTTTATTAAGAGCTGGGCAAACACCAGATAACTTCCCAGACACATGGCTGGATTGGAAAGGATCCAGTGTGAACTTGAGGCCAAAATGGTGCCTCCTACTCCTACATCACATCTCAAACTTGGGACCCGCTTCTGCCTGCACAGAAGACTTGACGTCTCTTATTCAACCAGTGGCATGGGCTTCATGCTCTCTCACACACCTGTTGTCAGTAGAATATGGAAAGCGGTGGGCTTCTGCCCCAAGAAAGGAGACCCTACCTGTTCTTCTTACCACACAGGGAAAAGAAATAAGCCTGGGCTGTGTGTGGGCAGGTCAGAGAATGAAGGCAGAGCATTATCCACTCTTGCCCAGTAAGCACAGAACTCTGACCTCTCATTCAGTTTCCCCTCCCCTTTGGGAGAATAAATAAGAGGAGGAGGTCTAGGTAGGAAACATGCATTCTGGAACTCCCCAAGAGGGGTGAGGTTGAGGGTAGGAATCTCTTCTTTTATAGGCTGAAGTGAAAATATAGTGGGAGAAGGAGGGGTTTTTTTTTCTAACCAAAACAATTATCAGTAAAGTGGAAGCTCAAGCAATTTTTAAAGCAGGGTATGGTGATGGGTATCTTGAGTCGTGCAATTGATTGCCTCAGATATGCTTTATTTGGGTAATGGAAATTGGCCGTATTTTAAGTACACATCATATTCTTATGAAACCTCAGCACAAGGAAAAGAAGAAATGGAAAAAAAAGCAAAATGACAGGTGTTTTCAAATGGTGCAATTTGATGCCTTAAGGCACTGAATCAAGAAAGGGAAGGAAAACATCCTGTAAGGACAGTGATGGAGGAGGCTTGGGAGGGAAAGTGGATGGAGAAGGGCTAGGAGGTTAGGGCAGGGCTGAGGGTGAGGAGGCAGGGCAGCGGATGTCCCTTCTACAGAGACCTGGAAGAGTGGCTGGACTGGTGGGGTTCCGGCACACTCACGGGATAATAGAAGAGAGGTTAGTAAAAGGACCATTTATAAGGCGTGGGCACAGTTAAAGTCCCAAACCCGACATGGGGAGAACTCAGGAACTAGCAACCGTGGGAAGACCTGAAGGCCAAGGGCAGTGACTCATCATGGGAACCTGGTGAGCGCCTCAGCCGCGGATGAGGACTCAGGTAGAGAAACACGGGGTGAGGGCTGCGGCAGGGGAAGGAGATGGGGGCTTCACTACTCCCTTCTGTCTTCTCCTGCCCTCACATCTTCTGTAGGTGCCTCCCACTGGCCAAATTCAACTGAAAGCCTGAAGTGAGGGAGCCCAGGTGAGACAGTCACAAAGCAACCTCCTAGGACATACAGCAGGATGGAGAAGATCGAGAGGGACAAATGGAGAAGAGCCCACATGATATTTTGGTGGAATGTAGGGTAGGGGGCCATGGGGAAGAGGCTGTATCAAAATTCCTGCCACAATTTGAGTAATTAATTGCCTCCAAACATTCATTGAGCACTTGCTCTATTAGGTGCTGGTGACACCAAATAAATCAACAGAGACTTTGTCCCTGAGGGGCTCCTAAGCCAGCACACAATTGTGGTTATAATGGCAGATGATGGAGGCTGCGGGACAAGGGGCAACTAAAGACAGCTCTGCCTGAGAGTGTTAGTGAAAGCTTCCCAGGGAGGAAGGGATGGATGGATGGATGGATGGATTGATTGAAGTACAGTTTATTTACAATGTTGTGCTAGTTTCAGGTGTACAGCAAAGTGATTCAGTTATACATATATGTATCTATTCTTTTTCAGATTCTTTTCCCTTATAGGTTATTACAAAACATACAGTATATAGTTCCCTGTGCTATACAGTAGGTCCTTGTTGGTTATCTGTCTTATATATAATAGTGTGTATATGTTAATCCCAAACTTTTGAGCTGAATATTGCATTTGTGCAGAAGCTCACCAGGTGGAGGAGAGGAGTCTCTCTACACAGAGAACAGCATGGGCAGGGATGCAAGGTGCCATCAGGGTATGACAGCAAAGGCTTGAAGTTGGGAAGGAGGATGGGACAGAATCCGACACCAGGGCTTCAGGAGCCAGACTGAAGAGTTGGGATATTATCCTTTGAATGGGCAAGTGGGACTTAACAGAGGCTTATAAGGGATGTGACATCTCACAAAGGATAAGCTGATGCAGAATGCATTCCTTAACACCTCTTTCTTGGTACACTCTCCTTTTCCCTCTCATTTCCCTCTTTACTTCTATGCCCCATCCACTACATTTTTTTTTATTGTTGTTTTTGTTTCTGGTAGCTGAAACCTCCAGGGTGAAGGGATTAGTTAGGATGGATTCAGTGTAGGGAAAAGAAAAAGAAACATTCCAGGTTTAAAAAAAATTCCCACTTTAGTTGCCAGTAGGGGTTTAATTTGAGGGTAGTGGAAATATTGGGGATGCCAACACAGAAATTAAAATACTTAATGAGCCAATGCTTAGTGGTCGACCACAATAAACTAAAAATGAGATGCGACTCCATGGCAATTTGAAAAGTCTTGAAATATGATCAGTATACCCGGGCGTCTATTATTGTAGGCTGAGACATAGCAAGAACTGAACAAATGAAAATACAAACACATACTCTCACATTACTTTTCCACACGTTGATCCGCAAAGAGAAAACTCTCCAAGACTTTGCGGATAAAGTCCTTTACCTAATTATTCAAACCATCACTTCTTATCTGCACTTTTATTTTATATACACTTTACACCTGTTTAATTAATCCTACACATGATGCTGACTGCTAATTAAACAGCCCTGAAAGTGACTGACTGAAGGTAGTCATTTGAGATAATTAGTTTTGGTTTCAAACACTAAATTTTCACACTTTGTGCTCATTTTTAGAAAAGGGTGGCTCATTATGATAGGCAAGGTGGGGGCTGCGTAGGGCATTTTACTGCTGAACTCTGAGCAGCTGAGGAAGTGGGAGGATTATTATACATCCAAATAGGACAAGGAAATGGTATAGTGCCATGGAATTTGCTATAGAAGGCTCCCCATCCCCTCCTACACACACACACGCACACACACACACACACACACACACACACACACACACACACACACACACACACACACAGAGAGAGAGAGAGAGAGAGAGAATCCCTTCCAAAATGAAGGTCAGGCTCATGGATCTTTTTCATTAGAACATAGAAATGTACATGCTCTTGATCTTTGGGAAAGTTTTACCTAGTAAAGGGTAGACCTCACCGAATTATCCATTATCTCTTTCCCAGGTCCTCTAGAAGCAAGCAAGAAAAGGTAAAAAAATCCAAGATTTGGTGTGTGGTTAGAGATTTGGACGGTGTCCTTGCTAAGTAGTTATGTGCTACAAAGACACAAAGCCTAATCAAGGGGACAGTCTATCAAGAGATGGCTGGTGTATCTGGCAGAGAAAGCGAAAGGGCAAAAAGGAGGCAGGTCAAGACTAGTTTTCATGATCCCATAATGTTAACAGGCAAGTTATTTTGGTCCTACCAGAAGAATTGGGTGTGAAATAGGCTAAATCATTTTTTGTAGGCAATATAGATATGACACAGGTTACACAGAAGCGGAACAAATCCTGCAGCACCCTGGAGAGCTCCAAGCACATTCTTTTACTTCTCTTCCCGGGGCAAGGAGGCTTTTTATATCTTAGGATGTTCAATGTCACTTCACTGGCTACCAATACGGAGTAGGACTCTCTAGACCTAAGAAAGGTTTGGATACAGATGTTGAGGGTTTATAAAGGTGTCAAGAGGAGAGTCAAAACCTCCTTGTGGCTTGGGAATCATCTGGCCAGGGAATGGTGGGTGATGGTTGGATCCCAGAGTGTGTAGCCCTGTGTGGGAAGATGGAACGGCAGCTTCTTTGACATCAGAGCACTGACATTAGCTGCAGGATCTGATGGAGAGCAGAATTAATGGTTTTATGTACAAGTCAAACCTGCATCTTCAACCAAGCAACCTGAGTTAGTGCATCGTGGAATCATTTTGACCTCTGAACTTTCACACCACAGCAAGGCAGCAGAGGAGTAATGAGATGCACATCTCTTAAACTCCAGGTTCCACAATATTATTGCCCACTTTTTAGTTGTTTTCATTCATCTCACAGGAACCTCAAAAGAAACAAATCAAAAATTGAACTCATCATTTTTGTGTTCCGAATCTCCTCTTGTTCTTCTATCTTGGTACATAGCAAACATCGTCTACTCAGATACCAAAGCCATAGAACTGAGAGTCATTACACATTTTTCTTACACCTTTCCTTGTCTTTTAGATACTTACAGGTTCTACACCCTTCCTTTTTTCCACCTGCCACTGCCTTATTTCAGTTTTTATACTTTCTTACATAGATTTCTGTAGTAGTTTTCTAACTGGTTGTCCTGCATCTAGTGTGGTTTCCCTTTAATTCAGTTTATCTCTAAGCATAGTGTGGGTCCACCTGCATCAGATTCTTCTGGAGGGCATATTAAAATGCAGATTCCTAGACCTCTAGACATGCTAAGTCAGAACCTTTGGGAATGGGGCTGCCCAGGTGGACATTGAAATTTGAGGGTTGCTACTCTCCCCACTGCTGCCAATGTGATCTTTCTAAAACAAATATCTGATTATGCCATTCCCTTGGTTACAATCATGCTGTGCTTCCCCATGGCCTTGGTAATAAAATCCACACTCCTTGTCATACCTGACTAGCCCTTCATCCTCTGGTTTCTGTCTAGCTTTGCAATTTTACTTCCTGACATTCCTCCCTTGGTATCCTGCATTCCCAGCACGTGAAATGCTGCAATACCATGCCCTTTCTTACTTTCTTTTTTTTGTTTGTTTTTGATGTGGACCATTTTTAATGTCTTTATTGAATTTGTTACAATATTGCTTCTGTTTTATGTTTTGGTTTTTTGGCTGCAAGGCATGTGGGATCTTAGCTCTCCCACCAGGGATTGAACCCTCACCCCCTGCATTGGAAGGCAAAGTCTTAACCACTGGACTGCCAGGGAAGTCCCACCATGCCCTTTCTTGACTCTGTGGCCTTGGACATGCAGTTTCGTGTGGCTGAAATGTCCTTCCTGGCCTATTTGCCAGATTTCCTGCATCTTCTGTGCTCCGTCTAGCCTGCATGTCCTTCTGCCATACTTCTTTAACATCCCTTTATTCTTCTATCCTAGCACTTTTCACTGGTAGAGTAAGAATCTTCACTTGTTTATACGAGTGAATATTGCATTTCAAACATTTTTAGGGGTAGATTTATGGCATGCAGTTAATTTGTTACTCAGCTTGAATTTATTTAGGAGAAATGACATATGATCTCTAATTTTGAATATCTTCTAGCAATTCACCCTTTTTATGTCAGAAAATAGTCTCTTTTCCTAAAGCAATTATGGTATGGATTCCTGTTTTGTGATTTTTTTTTTTTTTTGAGGGCTGGAAGGCTGGAAAGATGTTATAATTAAAAGATACATGGTTAGCTATTCCCAAATCTTATTGTGGTATGTAGTGATTATATCAATAAGCAGTGGCTAGACTTGCAAAACTATATATTTAAAAGACTTTACTAAAAATATCATCTTAAGACTGAAATGATATCAAATATAAAAACAGTCTCATGTTAAATTCTCTGTTCATTATTATGTAGCCTTTATGTCCTAAAGCCAAAGATGATTTCAGAGGTGACTTTTTCTGAAGCATGTATGTACATTTCATGTTCATTTCTGCCTCATTTCCACACCAGAACTTATCATGTACAGAATAAAAAAGCAACACAAACAAAAAGCACAGATGCTTTGCTTTGGCTTCTGAAACAATGGGACCTGAACCAAAACTAAATTCTTTCTTACTGTTTAGAAATGTGCTTTGAAAGAAAGTGAGTCCACAGACCCTTATAAAATACTTTCTAATTAAATTGGTGGTCATGAAACCGTATTTTGGCTGCAGGCTGATCTGTCTAGGTTTCTGGTATAGCTTTGGCTATTTAGTCTCTTGTGTGACAATCCATCATTTGACAGCATTCCTCATGGGTTGAAATGACCTGTCGTTTGTTTCGCAGATACCTCAAATCAGCTATGCATCCACAGCCCCAGAGCTAAGTGATAACACCAGGTATGACTTCTTCTCTCGGGTGGTCCCCCCTGACTCCTACCAAGCGCAAGCCATGGTGGACATTGTGACGGCACTGGGGTGGAATTATGTGTCAACCCTGGCTTCTGAGGGCAACTACGGAGAGAGCGGTGTGGAGGCCTTCACTCAGATCTCGCGGGAGATTGGTAAGCGAAGATTTATCAGATGATTGCATTTGGAGGTGACAGGTTGCAGGAGTCTGAGGACCCCCAAGAGCTCTCTGATCTGTAAGGGATCATTAGAGCTCCTGGAGGTACATGACCCAGGCTGTCCACTCTAGGGGGAAGCTGGGTTTATTATAAATGATTTTGTTGTTCTTGGTCTATCAAGGTGACACTTTGGTGCTGATTTAGGAATTAGAGCTCCTGACTCAGGCGAACATTTTTTAAAGCTGTCTGTTTTGACGAGGGAGTTTGCTGGCACATTAGAGCCACTGTAAATTTGAATAAATGACATACTATTTGATTGTTCTAGATGGAGGTTTGCATTAGCAAGTCATTAAATTTTTTTAAAAAGTCAGTGGAATTTAACATCCAACACTAGAGGGAATTAAGACTGGTAATCATCTTAAAACAATACTGAAGTAGCCCCCAAGGCTAAACATAAGCGATATTCTTATTCTCATATTTCGCTTTTTGAATTTTTATTCTTACCTCAAACTCTGAAGCTTACAGAGGGATTAAGGGCAAGATGTGAAAACTTGGTTAAAACAGGGTGCTTGTGAACTCCGTCCCGGGTTTTTTCAAGGTTCTCATCCAAATCTCTGTAGGCATTTTACTACGTGTATATTTAGCCATGAGGCTTACACTACGTGGAAAAACCAGGAAACAAAAACAACTTAGGGCATAAATGTTATTGCTGACTGGTCAACAATATAACTTTGTGGATGAAAGGAGACGTGTTACCATTACTTAACACATGCTATTGTTCTTACTAAGAATTACTGAATAAAATTTGCATATTTTTCTATAAAAGTAATAACAATGTTTTGTCAAAAATTTAAAGTGCCCTTTAGCTGTTTTTGAGTAATTTTGAACTTGCAGGAAATTATATTGATAATTTATTGTTTTTCTTAGAAGCTTCAATTCAGGAAAAGACCATGGGAGTGATTTGGGCTTATTCCCTAGTTAGCAAAGACAAAGTTATTGGAATAAGGTTTTCTCTTGAAACACTTGAAGATGCCTGCGATCTGTTCTTCTGCATATGACAGAACATGGAAACTTATTATACATAATATTTGGTGTGTTTAACATTTGTTCCAGTGCTATGCTGTTACAGAAAATGTAGAAAAGACCTGGTTTTGTTGGAAAGATTGGCTTAATTTATTTAAGGGACAACTATTCATTCCTGTTGTAAATATCCATGATGCCATAATCTGTGCTGTTTGGAATTTTAAATTATATCACCACTGCTATAAAGATGATTCAAAACATTCAATTGAACTTTAAATGATGGTAAATTACATTACCTTCTTGGAAAAGAATCCCAAGTTTATCCTTAGGAGAAATGCCCACTCAAATGAAAACAATAGCTTCTGAAAGCAGGGTTAATGCATTATTTAAGCAGCTGATGTCAGTTCTCACCAAAGTGGTAATTCAACGACAGAAGGAAACTAATAGAGTATGTATTGAAATGAGAAGTTTTCTGCAGTGATCCTGTACATTCTCAACTATAGGGCACATTTTGTGTGCACGAAACAGATTACTGTGAAAAATTCAGTACAGGACATGATTTGCCAATTGTTGAAGCATCTGATAAAATGCATTGTTCTAAAAAAAAAAAATGCACTGTTCTAGAAGTTAAGTGAGATCGCAGTTTTACTCTTCTTACTAAAAAAGAAATATTTCGTTTTCACTTTTAAGGAGCATTGCTCTTCTTAGGTAACTGTCACCTAAAAGGATTCAGACGGTACCATTAATTATTGCTGTCTCTATCTTAGTCATTAGTATGGGAGAAAATAATTTTAGTGCCTTGTGTAGAATGCTCCTGATAGAGCAACCTGTTTCTTCTGTGTTGATCCTTTCAGTATTCTGTGACGTGATTGGCTGTCCATTCTATTTCAGTTCTCAGTTATCTGGGGAATGGAGGAGGGCTGGGTTGTTAATTAATATGCAGAATACTGAAAAGGCCAAATTAGTACCACACTAGAGTATGCCATGGAATATATTAAATATCAAAATCATCCCTCATTTTAATGACAAAGATTTTATCCAGAACAAGAATAGCTGAAATTGAAACCTTTTACATGACAATGATACTAATGGGAATGGCATAGGGTAGCAACTTAACCCATTCTGAAATGATCTGATGCCTCTAATGAAAACTCATTAGTTCTATAACATTTGCTCCTCTTACTACGATGTTGATGATATCTCTGTCACTGTGTTACTAGTTTTTAAAAATCTTAGTCTCTTGACTGAGAAGGAGATGTATACATTCATTTTTTGGAGTGTCTGCCTATTAATGAAATTGTATATTTTCCCGACTCTTCTAAATTTTCCTGTACTCTGTTCAGAATTTCTCTCTTCAACAACGTTGATTGCTAAGAAATTTCAGTGTAAATTGAGGCTTCCTATGTTTTGTCTCTGATTAATTCTGACAGATCATAATGGAATGATAGTGAAAGGAAAATCTGTTTAGTGATACAATGCCTGTACGGTTTGATTAGAACGTTTTTCATTTTAACAAAATCTGAGGCTTGGGGAAGTGTCCTTTGTGAGTCTTGGAGAACGAAGTTTATGAGTGAATGATGGTCATGAACACAGATGCCAGTGATGTCTCTTCTCTTGTCAGGATCCTTCTCAGGGAGAGAGGGACAGGAGTTATTTGATAAAATAAGACAAATAGCCCCTTGATATCCTAGCTGTTATAATCTCAGCCCCTTGACTATAGCATTTTTATTGGACAAGTCAAAAGAAAAATATTCGGGATCAACAAATAGCACAATTTGACTGGATCATAGTTTGTGTAGTGAGGTATGGAAGACAAAACTGGAAGGCTTTGTGACAAGTACACATAGGTGAGTACTTTACCTCATAGGATGGTAATTTTATCCTTTATTTTCTAGACAATGGAGGAAGCTACCGAGAAGAGAGGGGACTACTAGGATATGTATTTAAGACTTTGCTAATGAGAAGTGAAAGATGGGGAGACCAGCTGAGAGGCCTCTGTAGTATCAGTCTTAGCCTCATATGGGGTAGTGGTAATAGAAGTGGAAGAGGGAACAGACTTGAGAGGCACTTGGTGGTGGAGTCTCTGAAACATAGCAATTGATTGGAATTAGAGCTCGAAGGTAAGAAAAAAATTAAGCTTGAAATTCTGAACCTGGGCAATTGGGAAAATGCAAGTGCCATGAATAGAAAAGAGACAGTGAAGTGGAAAGGTTGGTTTGGGGTGGGAAGCATAGTTTGGTTCTGAACCCAATAAACTGTGAGTACTGGTACATACCTTTGTGGAGAAGGGCAGCAAAGAATATTGATCTAAAGCCAAGGCAGGAATTGAGCTATAGATCTGAAGCTCATTCAAATTGATAATTGAGGTGGGAAGGGTAATTGCTGAGGTAGAACATGTAGTAGAGTGTGAATTAAAGGGGATGGAGGATACTCTCTTGGGGAGAAGCTTTACATAAAGGTATGGGATGACAAGCATTGGTGAGGATGTAAAGGAAAGGGAACTCTTGTACACAGTTGATAGGAGTGTAAATTGGTACAGTCATTATGGAAGATAATATGGAGTTTCCTCAAAAATTAAAAATAGAACTACCACATGATCCAGTGATTCCACTTCTAACTATATGTCCAAAGAAAATGAAATCAATATCTTGAAGAGATATCTACACTCTTGTGTTCATTGTAGCATTATTTACAATAACCAAGATATGGAAACAAACTGAGTGTCCATTGATGGATGAATGGATAAAGAAAATATATGTAAAATGGGATATTATTTAGCCTTAAAAAAGAAGGAAATCCTGCCACTTGTGACAACATGGATGAACCTGGAGGACGTTATGCTAAGTGAAATAAGCCAGACACAGAAAGATAAATACTGCATGCTGTCACTTATATGTGCTCTCACTTATAGGTAGAATTTTAAAAAGTCAAACTCATGAAAGCAGAGTGTAGAATGGTGGTTGCTAGGAGCTGGTGGGGGCTGGTAGGAGAAATGGGGAGATGTTAGCTAAAGGAAATAAACTTTCAGTTAAACAGGATGAATAAATTCTGAAGATCTAATGTACATAATGGTAACTATAGTTAGTAATACTGTATTGTATACTTGAAATTTGCTAAGAGTTGATCTCAAGTGTTCTCACTACACACACACACACACACACACGCAACTATGTGAGGTGATGGAGATGTTAATTAGCTTGGTTGTGGGTAATTATTTCACAGTGTATACATATATCAAAACATCATGCTGTACACCTTAAATATATACAAGTTTTATTTGTCAATTATACCTCAAAAAAGCTGGAAAAATAAAATTAGTATAAATGAAAAAAAATGAAGACTTGGGAATAATGGGCTAGATTTAGTAAGGGAAAGCTAAGAATAGGGCAGAGTGTTCTCTTTTCTCTTCTCTTGATGGGTTTGTGGCCATGGGAGGGCTCTCAGTCTTCTTTGAAGTTTTCCATGATAGGCGATGGTAGGAGTTCTTGAGGAAAAAGTCCAGGTTATTGAGCAGATATTCATAAGAGAACAGGAACTTTGCCAGAGGTCACAGCTGAAAGTGTGTGGTACAGTGGCAGAGGATCAAGGAATGTCCTTGAGAGGGGGTGTATTAGGGCTGCCATAACAAAACACCACGAACTGGGTGGCTAAAAGCAACAGAAACATACTGTCTCACAGTTCTGGAGGCTAGAAATCTGAAATCAAGGTGTCGGCAGAGCCATGCTGATTCTGAAACCTATAGGGGAGAATCCTTTCCTGCCTCGGTAGCTTCTGGTCTTTGCTGGTGATCATTTGTGTTCATTAGCTTCATCCATCAATCCAGTCTCTGCGTCCATCATCACATTGGTGTCTTTTCCCTTCTTGTTTCTGTCTCTGTCTTCTCTTCTTATAAGGATGCCAGTCATATTGGATTAAAGGCCCCACCCTACTCCAGTATGACCTCATCTTAGCTAATTATATCTGCAATAACCCTATTTCCAAATGAGGTCACATTCTGAGGTACTTGCTCTATCTTTTGGGGAGACACAATTTAATACCCATAACAGGGGGTGGTAGTGATGAAGGGTGTACTTAGGGAGCTAACTCCCAGTGACAGGGATGGGAGGTAGGCCAGGAGGGCAAACAGTTAGCAATAAAGATGAGGGGGGTGCCCCGTAGACAGAATTTGGTAACGGAGCAGACCATAATATAACCAGCTCAAAAGTTCCTTTTGAAGTGCTACAGAATTTTACTCTCCCAGTCTTGACTACTTGGGTAGATGAGGCGACCTAATGGATGACTCAGGGTTCCAGACGGCGGTGGGTGGTGGGATCCTTGTGTCCGGCTTTCCCAGGATTCTAAGTAGTCAGGAGCCTCCTAATAGGACCACAGTGGGCACTCCCTCTACAGTGGTGTACCGGCTCTTCAGCCTCCCTGCTTTGTGTAATTCCAAGCTAATGTTCTTTTCAATGACACCTGGGAAATTATGGACATCTAGAGTCTTTTCTGGCCTAATTTATTTTTATTTCCCCCTCTGGTCTCTTTTGGCTTGAGGGAAGGGAATAGCTTAGTCACTGCTGGTGGTGAAGACTTCTCCATCACCTGTGTTACACATCCCCAGTTGTTAGGACCACAGTCCTCTATGTCTGTCTTGTTTTAATGATTTGATATGATGTTTTCATTGCTATTGTAATAAGAAGGTTAATAATACATACCCATGCTTTTCTATCATAAGCTCTGGAACTTGTAGCTTGTGACTCAATAAATGACTTCCTTGAGGCTTTAGACAGGTTCTTTCCCTTCTTTGTCTTACCTTATTATATTATTTTAAAAAGAAGACAGGATAATAAATAGTAATGCTGCCATGATCATTCTAAGGGGCAAGGAAGCTAAAGCTTTATCTTTGAAGATAAAAGGAATCTGTGATAGCATTCTATCTTTTCACGGTGGATTTGCACAGTATGGCAACACACCTCCTTTAATCAGTCATCGTGTTTATGAATGGTTTATTGAAGATGACAGGCCTGCGAGTCGTCATCCCACACATTACAGGGGGCAGAACAGACCTGATTCTGTCAAATCTGCCATACGTGACTTTTTTTCTTCTAATTTGCAAATGCTGGAAGCTTCTGACTATTGTCTGACGTGTTCAGCATCTTAAAATCTTGGACTTGGAAGGGATCACAGAGGTCGTTGGATTGGCACAATCTGTTTGAAATGTTAATGCAATAAATCAATTTAATTAATTCATTTTTGTGTATATAAAATGACCGACACTTGCCAAAACATTTGATAGTAATTTATTTTCGGTGTGGGTCAAGAAATAAAGTAAGGGAAATTTCATTCCACCTCTACAATGGAAAAGTGCCCTCTGATCATTTTTTAAGCTATCTCAGTACAGTTTTAAAATAAAGCATTTTTTCCTCTTGGGTTATAAACAAGAATCAAGTTTCTATTAACTGCAACGGTTTTGCTTCAAGATTAAAACAAAGTATTTTCAATGAGAGAAAGAAAAGAAGTACATAAAGAGCAGCTTTTTCCCATAGACGTTCATTGCTTTGGAAAAATGACTTCCAGCAGGCAAAAATCAATTTGACGAAAGTATTAATGTTGTAAAATACTATGAACGAAAGGAAACATTTTAATTCAATTGAAATTTTTACTTGATATTCCCACAGCTGACTTCCATTGATAGCACCACATTTCAAGTTGCAAATCATATTTAATTAATATTAACACCAGGTAATTGGCAAGAATAACTTCAAAGGAGGGCTGAGGAAATTGCAAATTGGAACTGCAGGTGCAGCGATCCTGCAGAAGCTTTATAGGGATCCAAAGAAAGTGTATATGATTTTGACAATTACTGCAGAACTTGATCAAATAGAACGTCATTTCAAAGCCGTTCGTCCTTCTGGCCTTACTTAATATTTAGGGCTTAGGAACTGCTAAGTAGAAACAGCTGCTATTAATGTGAAATGGCAAATAGCATTCAATAGATGCTTTGAAACCTATGATTCTAATGCCGTAGTTAAGTATTTAGTAAACAATGGCAGTTTGATGCAGTGGAACCCACCTCAGAGTCAAAAACGTGTCTAAATCCCCCTTCTTCAATTATGAGACTTTGTCTGAAGATTAATTTCCTTGTCTATAAGATGGTGGCCCTCTGCTCAGGGATCATCACGTGCTAGAATACTTGTGAAATGTTCTTTATAAACTCTAAAGTGCTATTTGATATCAGGTATTACTAGTGAAAGGAATGGGGATAATACAGATTTTTTTTTCCAGAATGTGTGGCAAAGCTGTAGATTATTATGAAGGTGGTGGATGTGCTGCCTGGTGTGTAGGATAAATAGCCAGAGAAGGCTTTGCTTGATTCATTAATTACCTTCAAACTTAGTCATATTCTGCCTGAAAGATCAGAGAGGAGATTTTGAGTGGCTCCTGACCACCTGCCCTCTCCATTCTCTTTACTCATCCTCCACAACTGCTGTGGTACATATTCTACCCTGTCTTAATCTTGTCACCCCTGGCTGTTGAATATTACTTATGGTGTCACCAACAGTTGTGTTTGCTTGGGTCTGATTGTTCAGGTAGCACATTGTTCAGGTATCAGGACAAGCTTGAGGGACCTTGCCTCATCCTTAGTCATGTGCCCTCATGAGTCCCTGAGCTTAACCCTGTGGAATCACTTGCCACTCTGATCATAATGCCAATTTCTCTGTATACCTCTTCCTCCAGAATGTGTTTTTCTCAATGGAAGGACACTGCCCTACCCCAGCACCCAGCAGAGTGCCTGGCATATGCCAGGTGCTTCATGAATTTCTGTTGAATGGTCATTGTCACCAGATTCATGGCTGTGTTGGCACTGTGAGCCTAGTGGTCAGGCTTCCTCAGGCTCTGGGAACCGGAGGGCAGAGATGGTCCCAACAATGGCTTATGCATTTTCTTTGCTAACACGTAACCTATATGGGAAGCTTTGGGTCTTCCACATTGTTGAGCCACTCAGAATTCAATTTTTTATTACTGGAAAATACCAAAGCCTGTAATCTATAGGTTCAGCCCACCCTGGATACCTCAGACCAAACAGTGCTGGGGAGTGGCTAAGAGCTTCTTATCGGCTGGGTTTGACTTCCAGGTCTGTCACAGCTTAGCTATAAGACCTTGGGTAAATTACTTACTCTTGTTGTGCCTCAATTTTCTTATCTGTACGATGGGGATAGCAATGGTATGAGAATCAAAAGAAATCATACAGAACAATGTGTAGCTCATGGTAAGTGGTCAACAACTGCCAACTCATATTGAGTTAGGCATCCTCGCTGATGGGTGATCCAGGAGTTGTCTTATTGCCCAGAACCTGTGCCCAGTTTGCTCAGTGAGCAAATAAGAAAGCAGAGTGAGACCTACATAAGAGCTCAAATAAAAGCAGCCAGTCCTCCTCATTCCTGAAACTTGCTTTGTACCTTCTAGCAGAGACCAATCCTATTATTATTTTTTCTTAGCGTGACTAATATACTACATAGAATAGTGTTGGCACCTAGTTGAATGCATGAATTAATTAAATGCTAGTCAGTGTTGGCTCACCAAATATGCTTTCTCCTCTTCCTTTTGAGCCTTCTATATATTAACTGACTCAGCCAGCATCTACTGTGTACCCACCATGGATCAGGGCATACTTGTTCTAGGCTTTCAGGATCTAGAGATGAATCATGGCCTCTGCTTCCTAGCTGGTTACTGTGTATCAGAGGATACAGAGATGTAAACAAACACTTTCAAATGAATGTGATCATTGCCTTCACAGAGGCATCATTTAGAGGCATTGGCCAAGAACACAGTGCCCAAGAGAGGGCATCCTGCAGTTCATGTAACGAAAAGACCTGCCATGAGGCAGTGGAGGGTGACAGTTTATGGACCCCAAGCTCAAAGGGAGTACGCTGTGTGATGTGAGTGGAATGAATTTAGGTAAGTTCAACACAATTTCTTGAGAAAAAGAGACAAAAAATGCATGTAGAATATTATGCCAACTTTGTAATGTGTGTATTTGTGAAATGACTAATGTATGTAAAAAATATATATAGTTTTGACAATTCTTATTTCTTGATCTGTGGATGGATACCCAGATGTGTCTGCTTATAGATAATCAGCGTCTGACTTGCTCTACAGCTTTAGCCCCTGTTCTCCCCGGTCACTCCCACCCAGCGTCACCGATGCCCTTGGCAGCAGTTTCAGTTTTGTTCAGTTCCTGAGTCTTAATCAGGGCCAGTAGTTTGTCCTACCCTCAGCTTACAAGTTTCTGGGCTTTGGAATGATTTTGCCAAGATGGACCCTGTACCTGGTGGTCCCAGGGTGAGCCCTGAGCTCCCTTCTAGGTCGCAGCAAACTTACAGTGCTGTCTCACCCTGACTCATACTCTGGATCCCTAGGAGTGGGGCTCTGCCCCAGACTCTGACCTCTGAGGTTGAACCATGACACACTGCCTATTCCTTGTCAAATCTTTCCCCTGACTGGGTGGAGGTGTCTGGTCCTCTGCATGACTCATGCACTTGTTGAGATCTGACTATGCATGAAGCCATTGAACAGAGTCCTGTCTATTGGGTCCCTAGTGTGTGTGGGGGTCCTGACCCTGTCTAGTTGTTGTCTTTATATTTCTCACATCCTTTTAGCATCGTATCCCTAGAATAAAAGGAGTTCAGTCTCAGAGGATGGTTTGAGTTTCTCTCTCAGAGATTCCCATTTAAATGCTTAGGAAGGGTCAGGATATGTCATCAACAGGGTTGTCCCTGTTTCGAGTTATTCTTTTCCTGCTCCCTAACTCTTATTGCCAACTGTATGAGTTTCCTAAGGTTGCCGTAACAAAGTACAACAAACTGGGTGGCTTAAATGACACACACATGCATGCACACACACACGCACACACATATATATATATATATATATATATATATATATTTTTTTTTTTTTTTTTTTTTTTTTTTTTGGCTGGCTCTGTGGCTTGTGTGATCTTAGCTCCCTGACCAGGGATGGAACCTGGGCCCTAGGCAGTGAAAGTGTGGAATCCTAACCACTGGACCGCCAGGGAATTCCCACATAAATCTCTTGTGTCATGGTTCTGGAGGCTGGAAGTCCCGGGTCAAGGTGTCAAAAGGGGTGGTTCCTTCTGAGGGACCCACCCTAATCCAATATGACCTCATATTAGATGATCTCATATAAGTATGACCTCATCTTCATTAATCATATCTGTAATGACCCTTCATTAATTACATCTGCAATGAAAATAAGGTCACATTCTGAAGTACTGGGAGTTAGGACTTCAACATGTGAATTTTGGGGGGGCCACAATTCAGCCATAACACCAAGACTAACTGCTGGATTGAGCCCTGATTCATGGAGTTCTGTCTGAACTGAACCCACATGTGTCCCGGTTCTTTGGGTGGATTCTGGGCCCTGGACTCCCCTGTTTCTCCTGAGGCATCAGCTTCTGTAACCAAGGTAGCCAGCCCCGTTTCCCCTTGTCCTTGCCGGCTGGGCTCTGCCTGCCTTAGAGCTGAATGCCTGCATCATGGCAAGCGTGTGCTTCTCCTCCTGCGCTTAGCCCCAAAGAAATTGCATTCTTTCATTTCCCTTTCCAAAGTCATTTTCTTGTTCAAGCTCTTCTGTTTGGAAACTCCAGCACTAGATGAGAGCTTTAAGGTGCCATCTGCACTTTACTGTGTTGATAGAAGAACATAATATAAAAACATCTTTCTGCAGAAATGAAGCAACATCAGAATCCCTTCATGTCACTTTTTTGTAGGTGCTAAAAGAGTTGGCCTGAGAATGAGAGTGTGTTTTCCCGCTTTCCATCATAACTTATCAACTAAGCAATAATTATGGTTTCCTTGAAAAGAAATGGCTCAAGAATAGTGCAATCAGGAAGGTATAAGATGAATAGTTTATTGAAAAATGTGCCAATTATTTCAAGGGTCACATCCCTTGGCAAAACTGGGCCACATGGTCTTTCTGCTCTAACATCTGCATGTTTGACAGATCCCGGGCTTCTTTCTTTGCTTCTTTCCGTGCTACCTGGTCAGAGGCATTTCATGATTCATTGGGGACCCCACAAGGGGAAGGCAGGGGAAAGGAGGCAAAGTGAAACTCGCGTCAGCACATTTTGTTTCTTGTTAACAGCTCTGGGAAGAGGTTTGGTCGAGAAAAGAATTTTAAGTAATGATTTAAACATATCTCTGGCAGTTCCACTAGTGAGAAAAAAAATGCCTCTTGTAGCAGCTCAGACATACTTCTGAAGCAGTGGTACACAGGGCCATGTGACTCTGGGGCCACATTTGCATCATGAATCACCGCTGGCACCCACATCATGGGCCATTAAGGGAAAGCAGCAAGTGCAGAGTACATTGTTAGCCTTTTGTGTTTAGTATCGTGGAGGGCCACCACTATGCCCCCCTTCAGAATGGGCTTGATGTGACTGCCAGGAGGAATCCTAGGGTGGATGGGAATATTCATGGGAGTTGATGTGACATTTCATTCAAGAAATATTTGAGCACCTATTGTATTTTGGGGCCCCCTTCTAGGAGGTTGGGGATATGGCACCGGGTGAGTCCAACCTGATTCCCGCCCTTGTAGGCTTTCCTGTCAAGCTTACAGTCTTTACATTTCTCGTGTTCTTTTAGTCTCCTGTCTCTGGGCTATGGGAACTCAACCTAAGCCTACAGTGTGAAATGCCTCAGACCAAGAGTCCATGAAAATAATGAGAGAGGGTCTGTAACTGTCACATCAACAACTTGATCCCTTGGGTGTTCTGGAGATACCAGAGTTCAAAGGAGCTGTCCATGGCATGCTGGGTGAAAGGACACATATTTGAAGGAAAAGTGTGCCTGCGTGGGCACACAGAGGGATAAATCTGGACTTAGGAAGCTCACCGGGTACAGATGTTTGGGAGCAACACCAAATGCAGGATGGGACAAGTCCATCTAGCCCTGCAGAGCATAGATCAAGAGATTATGGTTCTGGGTGATATCCTGAACTGACTGCCATGTGGCAAGAGATCCGCTCACGCCACATCTCAGCCCGGAATGCCTGTCCTCCCCCTATGTAGGTCTGGCTTACGTTTCCTTATCCTTCAGTTCTTGGATTATTTCCAGGAAGCCTTCTCAGATCTCCACCTCCTCATCCTCCCAGACAAACTTAAGTGAGGTTTCTCTTCTGTGTGTTCTCTCAAGTAAAAACAAATCCAGACTTAGACAAGGAGAGGCTTTATTCAGAATTAAGACGATTGCAAGAGAGAGAAGACTTGAATTCAAAAATCCACAAGTATCGCAAAATCAAAGGGAAGAAGGGTTTTCTTTTATATGGTAGGTAGCGGTAAGCAACAGCTTAATAGAAACTTTTAAGGGAAGTTTGGGTAGGCAAAGGGGAAATGACCAGGAAAGTGTCCTGCTCTGATCAGCCACTTTCCAGAGGCAGCTGATAACGGGGACATGGTCCATTTTCCAGTGCTTGCTCAGATTTGGGGGCAGACAGAGTTCAGGGGCATGTAGGAAGGAGAGAAGCCTGAGTACACTTGTGTCAAGACAAAGTAGAGGGTGAGAAGTGGGCAACTGTGAACCCTTGGTCTGTTTCTAGGGAACCATGAAGATATCTTACCACTGTGGATTTTAATTACTTCTCTCTTCCTTCGGAGGTGGAGAGCATACCTTATTTATCTCAAGTCCAAAGAGGAGGTCGTTGGAACCCCCAATCGATAACCAGTTGGTCAGAAGTACAGGTGATAACTCGGGCTTGCAATTGGCATCTGAAGTGTGGGCCAGGGGGCGGTGTAGTCTTGTAGGACTGAGCCCTCAACTTGTGGAATCTGACACTCTCTCTGGGTGGACAGTGTCAGAGTTGAGTTGAATTGTAGGAAACTTGTTGGTGTCCCGAGAGCTGCTTGTCAGTGTGGGGAGCCCCTCACCAGCACTGGAATTGATATCAGAGCCTATTAGTCTTTGTACAGTACTGTAGTTGCAAGGTCTAGAAGATGCTCTAAAAATGTTGAATGAGTGAGTAAATGAACACAGAGCAGGTGAGTGAATCCTGGCGACAGGACACCAGGAAGCAGGTAGTTTGGAGGAGGAGGTAGGAAGATGGACAGCCTAGCCGTCCACATGAAAGTGCTCAGTGGAAGAGGGTAAAACCCTGTCCAGGGTAAGAATTCACAACATACCTGCTGTTACTTGGGAGGCATGGGGTCTGGGGGCATGGCTGGGTCTACAACAGGAAGTTGCATGGGAAGGAGCGAGAACCAAGAAACCAGTTCAGGGCCAGGATTAAGCTGGGAAACAGAAGAAGTAGCTTAAGTAGGTGACAGCCAGTTTGGTGCCCAGACTGCTAAACTTGATTCTGAGAACCAGAACCAGATGGCAGATATACACTTCTGGTGGGGCAAAGCTGAGTTAAGGGCTAGAGCTTTGCTAGGTCTGACAAATAGGGGGGGATGCAAATATCAGGGGATGCAAAATAGGGGGGATGCAAAATCAGAAAGGAGGTAAATATGCTGCTGAATGTATTATTCTCCTTTCAACTGGCTTTGAGTCTTCCAGGTATATAAGTGTGTGATGTGTTTCATGACTGCAAGATGTCCTAAAGGTACAGGGTTTCTGATATTTAGACTCATGACTCCAGGCCCTGAGGATCTTGTTCATTGATGACCCTGTTGACAAATGATTGATGTCCATGTGAAGTTGGACTGTGCTAGGTGCTGGGAATTCACAGCTCTGGTCTCTGGCCTGAAGGGGCTTAGATTCTGTTGAGGAGACAGATTTAAAAAGAAAACTAGTTAAACAAACTAATGATTATAAATTCAAGCTAATAATTATAAAGTGTGTCTTATTAAGAAAGAAACAAATGTGTGTTTATGATTTATTTGAGAGATATCCAGGAAGCCAGTGTGGCTAGAACCCAGCAAGGAGGGGGGTGGCAGCACAGGAGGTGAAAAGCAGTCAAAGGCGTGATTGACTAGTGTCATAGGTCATGGCAGGAAGTGTGGATTTTATTCTCAAGCAATGGAAAGTCTTTGAAGGGTTTGGAGAGTGACATGGTACAATTCAGATTTTAAGGGGATCATATGCAAAAATTGGATTGTAGGGGCAGGATGGAACCAGAATATGAGTTAGAAATTTCTTGGGGTTGACTTGGACTTGGGTGGGGGTAAAGGCAGGGAGGTGTGTGACTTGGCCTAGGTACAGATAGGATCAAAGTCCCAGGCCTGGGAAAATGAGGTGACTTGATGCTCTGGGGATCTAAGCCATTGAAGCAAAACTCCTTTAAGACTTGTTGGTCAACAGCAGGGTGTGTCCTAGAGCCCTTAGACTGGAATGGGTGTGTCCCAAGTGACAGTATGGCTCCCTTAAATGGATGATTCAGGGGTGGGAGATCAAGTGAATTATTTCCTGGCAAAATTTCACTCCAACTGGTGCTTCAGTGAAAAAGAGCTAAAATGGTAAGTGTCTCCCAGGTTTTTGTTACTTTTTTTTTTTTTTAAACAAAGTCCGTTAGAGACCTTTATTGCTCTTTTTCCTGTGTTCTAGGAGGACCTGAAGTTTAGAGTTTTCTTGTTAATTGTTCTAAATATTTTCCTCTTAACTCATATTTCTTGTTGCTTTTATACTCTTGTGTTACTGATTCATTTTAAGGCTCATTAATCATTATGCAGTTTTCTGAACATTTTTGTGCTTTCATAATACAGTGGTGATTCTGGAAGCACTTCTGAGTCCACATAGTCAAGGGTCATAGAAATGGGTGATTTGACACGTTGGTCTCTAAAAATTAGGTTTAGTGCAACTTTCATTTAAAGTATGTATAATTATGATTTGACCTAATTATTTTTGATTTGTAAATTCCAACATACACCATATTCTATTAAATGTGAATGTTTGCTTTCCAAAGTCTCTCTCTCTCTCCCTCCCTCTCTCTCTTTCTCTCTCTCTCTGTCTGTCTTATTGTCCCCAAGTCCAAGGTAATTCATTGAAAGGAGAGGGAACTATTAGTGCTTACTTTATATGTACCATATAACTGAGTTTTCATTATGAGGCCTATATTATACCTATTTTACAGATGGGAAAACTAAGGCTCAAAAAAAGTACATAACAGCCCAAGATAACCTAGTTAATTAGTAAGTGGTAGCATGGGCTACAAACCCAGAGTTCTGTGGCTCCAAAGTTCATGTTCTTTTTACTACCTCTTGCTATTTCTCTTTTGAGGTTACAGACTTTGGTTTCTGCAGTCATGTTTCCCATCCTTGTCCTGCGAAACTGTAGGGAGGACAAAGAGACCATGCTCTTTCTTTAAACAGCCTGATTCCTTGCCTTTCCCTCCGTCTGCCCTCACTCGTTGTGCTTTTGTGCCGCATCTTATGACCTGAGCATTTTCTAATGCCCCTGCGTGGATCCTCTTCCCTTTTCTGGAAATGCAGCTTCCCCAGTGTCTGCCTGGAGCTATTTTCATTCTTTAAGACCCAGCATCAATGATACCTCCTTAGTGAAACCTTCCTAGATACCCAGAAGGGGGTTAGCCGAGCTCTTTTCTGCAATTGCAACCCTTTGTACACATCGTTAGTGAAGAAGGTGTTGACCTGAAACACTTAGAAGAAAAAATAGATATTTTTCCAGCAAAGATGGGTTTATTAGGGATCAGCAGGGAATTGCAATTTGGGGTCTGCAATCATGGCGAGCCACAGGCAAGTCCCCACCTGGCAAGGGAAGGAGCACGCTTTTATAAAGGGGAAAAGGAAGTTGGGAGGGCGCTAGTAAACAGCGTCCACGGCTTTCATTGGCTGAGTCCTTGCCAAAAGAGGAGTCTTTCTTCTCCCTGTTGGGCTCTGCTATCCTCACAGGGCTTGAGAGCTCCCCCTTCTGGTCTCCCAACTCTCTTTAACTGAGGTTTCTGTTTATTAACTTTTTTACAAAAACATTTATTTCACTGTCTTGGTCAGGACTCAAACTTAAGCCAACGAGAAAATTTGGGGTTCAGAAACTTGAAAAGTCTAGGAGTAAATCTGACCTCAGGTCGGCTTAGCTCCACATTTTAAAATGAAGTTGACAGGAATGCGTCCTGTTCCAGCTCTGGCTTCTGCTTACTTGCATGTTGGCTTTATCCTCAGGTTTCTTCCATGTGATGGGAAGAGGGCTTCCAGCAGCTGTGGGCTTGTGTACTACCAGCTTAGCAACTGTATTCCTTTCCTAGAGCTGCTTTAACAAATCACCACACTGTGTGACTTAAAACAACAAAAACTTATTCTCCTGCCATTGTGGAGGCAGAAGTCCGAAATCAAGGTGTTAGCAGGCTTGGCTTCTTCTGGAGGCTCCGAGGGGTAGTCCGTTCCATGCCTCTCCTGGCTTTTGGTGGCTGCCAGCAATTCTTGGCATCCCTTGGCTTGTGGCTGCATAACTCGGATCCCCGTCTCCACGGTCACATCATCTTCCTCCCTGTGTGTTTGAGCCTTTTCTTTTTCTGTCTCTTATGAGGACACTTGTCATTGGATTTAGGGCCCACTCTCATCCAAGATGATCTCATTTTGAGTTCCTTCCCTTCGTTAAAGCTGCAAAGACCTTTATTCCAAATTAGGTCCCATTCTGAGTTCCAGACGGTTATCTCTTCTGGGGGGGATACCTTCAACCTACTATGGCAACCTTAGTGAGAAGGGTGTGTTGCATTCCCATTGGTTCCAGCAAAGGCCCAGACTTGGCTCCACCATGTTGGGTTTCACTCCATGACTCAAGCAACCACTGTAGCCTAAGGAAGGCGCGGTTCACAGTGGCCAGACATGGGTCACATGCCCTCTGGAGCTGAGCAGAGGTAGGTGGGGAGAGGCCACTTGAAACAAATGGTCAAAGCCACAGGGAGGGATCATCCCTCAATGCTAAATTAAGATGCTCTTCTAGAACAAGGAGAAAAGCCTGCCGGGCAGGCAGGCACTGTGCAGATTGTGTGCTGTCAGCCTGTCGACTTCTGTGCCTTCCGCCTAGACCGTGACCTTCTCAGGGTAGCAGCAACCTGGTCTTATTCATCAGTGCCTGGGGCATGAGAGAGCTCTATCAACATATGTTAAATTGTCACAGTAGCTAAAATTTCCCTGAAAAATAAGATTTAAATGTAGCCATGAATCATAATATTTGTCAAAAATAGTTTTGGCCTCCATCTAAACGATAACAAGCAAAGCAGTTTCAAGGACAAGAAAAGGCTTCTGTTGAGTGTTCTCTACTTTGAAAAGGCTCTGCCTTCTGTCCTGCCTCTCTTTTAGCCAAGTGTGTTGACACCCAGAGGAAAGAAGCCAGGGGCTCCACACTCCTGGATGGTGGCCACGGCCGCCTCCCCAGCAGTTATCTGTGGCAAGATACACGCTCCCCCCCGCCACCAGTGGAGTCCTCTCTGTGAAAATAGCACAGATCACACAGTGGCCAAAGAGCTGCCTTCCCAGCCATGGGTCACTGCTGACCACTAGCTGACTGGACAACCATCAGAGAAACCCAGAGCCTAAGGAAAGAACTAGCATATTTTGTTTGGCTGTTTTAAACATGGCTGAATTCTCTATTTTCAAAGAATATATTTGAGTTCTTTTTATGGTTTGTAAATCAAGGAGTTTTCCTTTTCTCCATTTAAAAAAAAAAACAACAAAAAAAAGGGATTCCCTACAGGACTGTCAGGAAGCATGGAAGTCTGTGGTCTATGCGTCTTAAAGGGAGAAAGGCACTCTGGGAAAGCCCCGTCATTGAGAACTGACTTAAAAAGTGTAAATGTCATTGGTGTGTTGACTGTCCTCCGTAGTGCCACTTCTTTATTTTTAAAAGGCAGCTCTTTTATTTTAAGCAAATTCTTTAAGCGGCATCTTTATTATTTTTTTTCTTCCTACTGATTCTTCATGTGTGATGGTCTAGCTCCCTCCACACCCTCCTCTGGAGGATAGCTTGGCTTCAGACTCTTAGTCCTTTAGTCACTTCTAAATATATGGAAAGTCTCATTTTAGTTATTAAAATGGCCAGCCCAGTGGAATAAAACTGAATTTCAGCCAAACTGAAAGTTTCTCCCCTCCCACAGCTTGGAGCTGCTTTTGCCTGGAGCCCTGCAGTGGGGAGGGGGGTAGGGCTGTGGCTGGCTTCTGGTCCTCTGCCCCCTGTGTCCCCTTTGTCCCCCTACCCCAGCTGCTGGGCCCTGCTTTAACATCTTGCAGCAGTTACCAAAGCACCGGCACAGGTATGCCTGGCGTGGGCTGGCTACAGTATCCATCCTTGATTGAGGGTGTTTTCTCCTCTTTTCCACACTTCTATTTTTCCTTGGAGAAACTTTGGTTTTCTCCCTGGCTTTTGGCATTGGGCCCTCCATGTGGGTCAACATATGCTTCGGGTCTTGATCTCAGCAGCATGAACTTGTGAGTTCAGCTTTTCTCTCCCCTGCTTGTAAATAAAAAGCTGGAGGTAGGACTTGATTAATGACGGGGGAACAGGAGTAGAACTCTGGTTTCTTTTATTTATGCTACAGCAGGAGCTGACCCTGGGTCACACTGGATTAGACGTACTGCACGTTGGCTACAGACAAGGCACTGTGATAGGCACTGGGGAGGGGCGTAAAGAAGGATGTGATGGGACCATTACCATCACATCGCTTAGAGCCAAGATGAGAGAAAATAAATTGCTCCATAGAAGTACAGGTCAGGAGCTGTGTGAGTGTAGAGGATGAAGTGATCGGTTCCAACCAGGAGCATTCCCCTTCCTTAAAACGGGAAGCACTGGGAGAGGTCGTGAAGGAAGAGGAGGCGCATGTAGGTGGAGACCTGGCAGACAGACATTAGCATTTCAAACAATGTATGTTTCACAGAGTTAAAGATTTTCATTGATAAATGCACAAGATTGCTTTGAAATTCTCAATTATAAAAATAAAAGTTTGCTTGCTTCCTGTGGCATACATGCCTTTATTTTTCCCTTAGTTCAATTTTATGACCAAGAAGGACCTGCTCCATGGATGAGGTTTATATTTCTGAGTTCCCAACGTTCTTGGTATGCATTGTTTTGTCCCATACCTTTTCCATGTTCATGGTGATAAAGATTTGTCACCCTGTTCTTACTCTGAAACATTCAGTGGTCTGAACGTCATTGTCATAGGAACGGTGGTGTCTCCTTCACTGGCCTTCAGTAGCAGTGATTCCTAAACAGGGGCCAGGACGGGTGGGTAAGTAAGTGACAGGACAGAAACATTTCTTAATATCCTCAGACCTGGCCAAGGCTACTGAGGCTTGGAACCGCTGTATCCCTCAACAATTACCTTCTTTCCCTTTGTGTATCTTTAATATAACACAATTATGGCATGGCTTTGTTTTAATGACTTATAAGATATAAGGTTTATTATAACCTCATCTCCCCCAGATTTTCAGTGGTCTTGAGAACCATAAAGCTTGTCTCCTCTGTAATGTTGGTGCCTTGTGGTTTCATGTCTTATTTATTATAACAAACATAGACTAGTGTATGCCCAAAAGTCCCCAGTCTACTCTCTCAGTTCCGGTACTCATGTGCACAGCTGCTGGGGACAACAAGATGACAGTTCAGCCTATCTCCTTAAAAGAATCCATCCCCTAATCTGTCTTGTGTCTGAAGATCCTTTTGTTTCCAAGTATCTTGAAGTGCAGCTCAGTCTGCCTCTGTCCTTTTTCACTGTTCTAGCCATCATTTCTTCCTTGGTTACCAATTCTCCTTAGCGGTTGGGAAACATTTTTTTAACTCTTGAAAAACAGCAACAAAAAAAATCCTATCATCTTTTCCAAGGAAAATGGGGCTGCTTGCTATTTCTTGGTACCTTTGGTGATTTCTAGGCCCTGTGTTACATTATGAAATGATAGGCCCTTTTTTTACTAAGGGGGAAACCACAAATGTGACCTCTAGAAGGTCATGTTTATGCTAAATACATTTATAAAGTACCTGGTCTCATATATCCAGGTACTATGTTGTTAAGTTGTTCGTGAACACAGCACTGTCTCCCAGGAATTTATATTCTAGAGGGGACGTTACTTACAGTGGTTGGCAAATTCTCTATTAAGGCTCTGGGGAGGCAGGTATGTAGTACTTTATTTTGCCCAGATCTCAGGAAACACTTTCACAAAATGATGATTTTGAAATGATTTGGGGAGAAAGGGAGCTGGCATTTGAGGCAGAGGGGAAGCAGCATTTGCCAAGAAAAGATATGGCAGTTTTAAGGGAGTGCAATTATTTTTGTAAGGGGGTGCTGCAGTGAGTGTAGGGGTTTATTGGAGGGATGATAGGAGATGAGACTGGAAAATAAATGAAGACAGGATTGTAAAGGACCTTTTCACCAAACTAAGGAGATAGGCCTATTGAAGGATTTAAAATAAGGCAGCAGCATGACCAGGTTTGTGTTTTAGGAAGAGCCCTCTGACAGTAGGTTGAAAAATGGGTGGAGAGACTCAATCTATCTGTAGGCAACAAGATGAGTTAGTAGGTTATTGCAATAGTCCAGGCAACAAGTTACAAGGTCTTAAATAAAGCTGTGGTAGTGAGGATGGAGGTGAGGTGATAAATAGGAGCACTGTTAGGAAGTAGAATCAATAGATCTTTGTAAGCAATTGGATATACAGAGTGAGGAAAAAGGAAGAGTCAGGGATAACTCCCAAACTCCTGGTTTGGACACCTAGGTAGAGAATTCTGTTGTTAACCAAAATGATAAAAACAAAAGGAAATATTTGGCAGTGAACCAATAATTTAAAAAATATTTATTAAGTACCCCATTGTGTTAAGTGCACATATGATGGTCAATTTTATATGTCACCTTGGCTGGGCCATGGCACTCAAATATATGGTCAAACATTATTGTAGATGTTTCTGTGAGTTGTTTTTTTTTTTTAATGTGATTGAGATTTTAATCAGTGGACTTTGAGTAAAGCAGATTGCTCACCCTGATGTGGGTGGGCCTCACCCAATCAGTTGAAGGCCTGAATTGAACAAAAGATTGACTTTCCCCAAGCAAGGGGGAATTCTGCAGCAGACATTCTTCAGACTTGAACTGTACCATGTGGGGACGGGGGGGGGCTCTCTCATGGATCCCCAGCCTGCCGGTCCACCCTGCAGATTTTGGATTTGCCAGCTTCCAATACTGCATGAGCCAATTTCTAAAAATTAATCTCTTTCTATGTGTTTATACATCCTACTGGTTCTGTTCCTTTGGAGAACGCTGACTATACAACAGGCTTTGGGGTCACTCTGCATGGCTCTGAATCCTGTTCTGGCCATTGCCCAGTGATCTCACTATGTGACAACATTAGTGACTTCTCGGAGCCCAACTTGCCTCATTTGTAAACTGAGAATAACAATATTCTTCACTTCTATTGTTCTTGTGATGATTAAAAGAGAAAATCCGTGTAAAGTTTTAAGCTTAGGATCTAGCAGGCAGTAAGCTCCTAAGAAATGTTTGCCATTATTATAAACAAGGAAACATTTACACATTAGTGTTGATGACTATGACAGCTCAGATTGTTACCTTTCCCAGGAGGGATTTAGTGACAGTGGGGATCAGAGTTTTCCATTAGAAGAATTAGCCTCTTAGCTTAATGCTTTGCTCATTGAACTAATAGGTAAATATTCGTTGAACGGTTGAATTACTTCCTGGTACCAGTGAGTGGGATCAGAGAAACACAGTGGGTTAGAAAGGGAGAAACTGAGGTCCAGAGAGATGCATGACTTAGTAAAGGTCATAGAATGAGTTAGTAGAAAGTCTAGTACCAGGACTCAGGTGTTCTGGCTCTTGTCTTGTGCCCTTCTCTTGGATCAAAGGGCACCCGCCCCCAAAACCACACTGTGTGGCCCATCTCCAGGCTGCCAAATCAGCCCTTGCAGAGCAAACTGTATGTTATACCCTTCTTTGTGTAGCAAAGTGTAGGATAGTCATCTGGCAGCTGGTTTGGTCCAATCCTTAAAGGGCTTATTCCTAAATGGACCAAAACATGTAAAGGCATTAGAACTTTTTAAAAAATAAAAATATTTTCAGGCTTATCAGCCTATGTGAATATGGAACAAAAGAAGACAGAGTCGTATATTTTGTTCTCTTTCTTTTCTGGTCCAGGCACTTGCACATGTAGGTGTGGTCAGTGTGGACACACTGATTCTTTGTTTACTCTCTCTTAATCCCCTGTCATTCGGCCTCTTTTCTACTCATTCTTGTGAAATTACTCTCTTGGAGGCTGTCTCTCTGAGGTCAAGTCCAAGGCCTTTGCCAGCCCTCTTCCTTCTTGACCCTCTGCATCTTCCACTGCGGCCGATATCTTCTTCTGGAAACTGTCTTTTTTAATAGCGGGCAGAGCTACTTCTGCTATGTTTCCCTCTTGGGACCTTTATCTCCTCCCATCCCAGTGGTAATGTTTCTGAAGGATCTGTTCTTGGCAATCTTGTCCAGGTTTTCACTTTGAACCATCATCTGTGTGTTGATGACTCCCCAGATGAGATCTTGGTCCTGGTGTCTCATCGAAGCTCCAGACTCAAGCTCTCTCATTCATATTCATCCTCCCTCTCTTTCTCCTTCCCCCTCCTCCCTCCCAGTCTGGGCCAGGCACAGAACTAGGTAGAGGCGTTACATATGAAGACCACAGGTTTTGCCTTCAGAGCCCAGGTTAGCGGAGGGGAGAGATGGGTGTTGACTCACACAATCACAGCAGTTCTAACAGTTTGAAAGTGCAGATGAAGGGCTTCCCTTGTGGCGCAGTGGTTAGGAATCCACCTTCCAATGCAGGGGACACGGGTTCGAGCTCTGGTCTGGGAAGATCCCACATGCCACGGAGCAACTAAGCCCGTGAGTCACAGCTACTGAGCCTGCGCTCTAGAGCCCATGTGCCACAAGTACTGAAGCCCGGGTGCCTAGAGCCCGTGCTCCACAACAAGAGAAGCCGCTGCAATGAGAAGCCCGTGCGCCGCAACAGAGAGTAACCCCTGCTCGACGCAACTAAAGAAAGCCCGCGTGCAGCAACGAAGACCCAACACAGCCAAAAATAAATAAATTTATTAAAAAAAAAAAAAGAAAAGTGCAGATGAAGATGTGCCTAGGATGCTGGGGGAACAGAGGTAAAGTAAGATCACAAATGCTTAATTCTCTCTGGGTAGGGGTGATGCCAGGCTTGGTTCCATGAAGCAGTATGAGTTGAACTGTGAAGAATGAGAAGGCGTTAGCCAGGAGAAAGGGCTCTAGGGGCTACCCTGCACAATTGCACAGGGATGGAGAGGCACGTGTTTGCAATGGCTGGGGTACAGGCTACATGGAGTGTAGGGGTGGAATAAGTAAGAGGTAATAGGCTTGGAATATCGGCAAAGGCTAGCTCAGAAAGGACCTTCTGTGCTATTCTAGGGTTTTGTTCTTTTTTTAAAACTATCTGCTCAACATCTCTAATTAGCATTTCATTCTTATAATCTCTGTGACTGAAATGATCTTTTACTTCAAATATTTCTGTTCACCACATTAAATTTCAGCTAATGAGGGGATATCTAGTGGTGGGTGTTTTGCTTACAGAATGAGTTCATTTCTGGTAAAGGGAAGAAGGGCTGCTTTTGCTAGCAAGCCTTGGACCCAATCCAAAACTGGCTTAAATAATAAGTGCATTTTTCTTCTTCCATCACGAGAAGGTTGGAGGTATGTCAATTCCACAGTTGGTTATGTCAATGTCCAACTAAGGCAGCACGGATTTTACTTCTTTCTGCTTTTCTGCTCTGCTGTCCTTAGAAGGTGGGGTTTCTCGTCATCCTTCTGCCCTCATTGTCTCATTGTAGGAGGTCCAGGTATCACGTGCAGATGGCAACATCTATAGAGAAACAAAGGAAAATTTCTCTTTATGAATATCTCCATTTTTTTAAGAGCAAAAATCCTTTTTCAGAAACCTCCAGAAGAACCCCCCCTCCCTGCAACATGTTTTTTTGGCCAGAATTCTGTCATAAGCCTATTCCTAAATCAGTAGGGAAGTGGAAGCACAATGAGAGAGTTAGACTATGCATGCTCACTGGTGACAGAATTGCCACATAGGGACAAAAATTGGTTTGGGGTGCGGGGAGTGTTAGTTTCTTATGCTGCTATTAGAAAGTACCACGAACTTAGGGGCTTAAAAACAACACAGATTTATGATCTTATAATTCTGGATGCCAGAAGCTCAAAATGTGTCTCACTGGGCCAGAGTTGAGGTGTCAGCAGGGTTGTATCCCTCTAGAGGCTCTAGGAGAAAATCCTTGCCTTTTTCCTCTTCTGGAGGCTGCCTGCATTTCTTGGCTCATGGCCCCCTTCCTCCGTCTTCAAAACCAATAATGACCAATTGAGTGTTTTCAAGATGCCCTTTCTCTTTCTGATCTTCGGCCTCCTTTTCCCCATTTAAGGAACTTTGTGATTCTACTGGATGTACCAGGATAATTCAGGATAATCTCCCCATCTGAAATTCAGCAGAATAGCAACCTCAATTCTATCTGCAACCCTACTTCCCCTTTGCTGTATAACCAAACATATTTACGGAGTCCAGAGATTAGCATGTGGAAATGCTTAGGGGGCCATTATTCTGCCTGCCACAGGGACAAAAAGACTTAGATGTTACAACGGTTCATGGTCCTCCAAAGGGCTACATAAACAGCTGTACACTATATCTGTGGTATTAAAATATCATGGGAGGAGTTTGGGGAGTATTTGAGTAAAAAAACGTCTACAAAGATTTCATGAGGCGACAATGAAGGAAGGAAGGTTGAGAAATACTGAGGTAGACTAATTAAACCAAGATCTACCAGTGGGGCACGGGAGGGGCCATTGTGCCCTGAGGCAAGTGGCCTGTGCCACCTGAACAGTCCACCGGCAAGGGGGAAGGGGAAATGGCTGTTGGGTCTACAGGTAGGCAGGATCTGCTCCAGGGGAGTGACCTGAAGCCGAGGCAAGAAAAAGGGTGGTCAGTAATTGGACAACTGGCAGAGAGCCATTAACTTTGGCAGGGATGAAGCCATGACAAATCCAGACGGTTTCTGCCACCGTTTGTTCTGCCTCTCCAGAGGCAGATTTTTTTTTTAATTTGCTTTTATTTTATCTTTAAATAAACAAAATGATGCAGTATCTTATCCTTAGAAAGCATCAAAGTTTGCCACTGGCTTTTAAAAAATATATAAATGATGTTGCATAATACTTCAGTTGTGCCTATATATGTCACCATTGGACGGCTTGATGTCAGAATATTTGGAAGACGAGATCAAAATGGTTGATTAGAAATGTGATAATGAAATTTCCTATTTCTTTCATACATGCTTTTCTTTGTATGGGTATCATTTTTTTTTTCTTTTTCACTAACCAATTGTTTATCTAGAGGTTACCATTCGAAATTCCATTACTTCATGAACTGCTCACAAAGCCTTGGAAAATTACTGCTAATTCTAAAATAATTGTACCACTTATCATTACTCAGTCAGGAAAAATGGGCATTTCTGTGTGCTTTTGCAATATTTAGATAGGCTGTTACATCTCTTCCTTTAAAATAGTCCTGATTGCAATGCAAATTACAAGCTGTGATGCCCTCACTAAAAATTGGAATGGCAACAATTTCGTCTGGTTGATATCCTCTGTTGACAGCGGGTGCTTCTGAGAGCTCTGCTCAGTCATCTTGGGTCTCTTCACTAAGAGGACCAGTGTGTGGTCTTTCCAGCTAAGGCTGGACTTTGCATCATCATATAGTCATTCCCGGGACACACGTGCCTTCTCTGTCTATCAGGAGTTATGATTGCCCTCTGCTGCCAATGGTCTCCAGCGTTCTGTCAGGCTTGGTACTGAGATGGGGGAAGCTGCTCATTGAACATTGAATTCAGTTCCACAAACAGTATTAAATGCCTGTTCTATGCCAGGGTCTGTGCTGGTGCGGGGGCTAAAAGGGCTTGATCTATGTCGCTGGGCAGCTGTAGTCTAACAAAATGGATGAATGACAGGACGGTGGTGCAGAAGTGCCGTGAAGGCACAGATGGAGGAGTGGAAAGAAGGATCAGGGAAGTCTGCAAGAGCAGATGATGTTTCTTCTGCATCCTGTTAGTGCAACGGATTAAGAACATTGTATTTTAAATAAAAGCCTCTTTCTAAGGTGGGCCGAAGGAATTTGGATAAGCCTAGAACTGCATCTGAGAATAGAACTTGCAACAACTAAGTTTCTCTGGATAAGAGTTCCTCAACCCCATGGCATTTGGGGCTGGATAACTGGCTGTTGCGGAAGCCTGTCCTGTGCACTGTGGATGTCTAGCAGCGTCCCTGGTCTCCACCTTCTAGGTACCAGTAGCACCCCGACTCATGACAGGCAAAAATGTCTCCAGACATTGTTGAATGTCCCCTGGTGGGGGGGAGAGAATCACTGCAGCTGAGGATTGCTGCTCTAGATAGTAGATTGAGAAGAATACAGAATCCCAAATACCCTAAAAAGAGAAGGAAGGGATAACAAGAAAATGGGAAAGAAGAGGAAAGAGGAGTCAGGGAGAGGGTAAAAAGTTAGGTTACCAAGGAGCTTACCTGGCCAGGAAAAAGATCGCTGAAGGAGGGCACTTGAAAAACAGGCATATCTGCTGGCCAATTTGAAGTGATTTGCCTTGTTTCATAGGAAACAGCCTCACCCAAAGCTTCTCGTACACAAGGTGGTCTTCTGTGAGCGGTTTTGTTTTGGGTGGGAGTTTTTGAAATAGATTTGACTTCCACATACAGTGTAGAACAGGAAATGGCACATTTGCCACAGTAGCTAATCTGTAACTGGAATTATTTGTTAGAAGAGAATTTAGGATCATAGGTAACCACAAGGCTAGAACTTGCTCCAGAAATCACAGCAATTTGGGCGCAGTCCATGAAGGTACACAGAGAATAAAATGGAGGTTTAGGCTAATACCGTTTAGATCTCAAAGGGGGAGGAGCACCTCTGGTTGAGATCTAGTTTATAGGGGAGAATGCACCAGTTAGAAGAATATTACTTATGAAGAGCCCTAGCATTTGCCCAGAAGAACACCAGAGGGCCAGAGTGAGCTCGTGTGCACTCCTAGACATCTGCGTGCTCTAGTTGCAGCCCAGGTACCCTGCTCGGCACAGACACACACTTACACACACACATATGCACGCTGCATTAAAGATCTGCTCTGGGAAGCTAGTATGGACAGAGAACAATGCAGAAAAACACAGACTGTCTAAAGAGAGAACAGCACATGCATACAACGTGCAAATAGTGGTTGGAGCACTTGACGGGGAGTCAGGAAACAGGGCTTCTCCCAGTTCACCCTCTAATTCTCCGTGTGACCCTAAGGAATCATTCCCCCTCTCATATAGTTTCTTCCTCTTTAAAGACTTTGTTAGACTAAGTGGTCCAACCATAGACCCTTCCTGTTCTAACATCCTATGAATCCATAAAAAAACCTGAAGTGTAACTGGTGTGACTCCTGTTCTTCATTTGGACGGGACATCTGTTTATAGTGTCTGAGCCAGACCAGCTCAACTAATGTCAAACCCACATCTGGGAGGGACACCAGGGCCAGACCTGGAGCAAAGGACCCCATGACAGCCTGAGGCTGCCATCAGCTACCCGACCTCTGGAGGAGCCCTGCCAGATCTTGCTTTTCAGGGACTCCTTAAAGGGCGTATGCAATAGCCTGGGTGTCCTAGAAGCTTCCTAAAGCTGCTTCTGCCTCGTCTCCTTGTGGACACTCTCCGTTCTCTCTGTTTTCCTGGGCTTCAGGCCACACCCATTTGACTATCTATTCACTGTTGATAATGATGACTCAAAAGTGGCCTTCTGCTTTTGATTGCTTGACTGTTGGCTGTGCTTTCCAGACGGGTTTGAACGTGGAACAGAAGTAGAGGATTTCTGTTCTTGTTGCATATTAAAGCATTACAAGTCTATTTGTGCACAGAGCAGAGAGGATTTTTAGGGCAGTGAAACTACTCTGTATGCTGTCTTAATGGTGGGTGCAGGTTATTATACATTTGTCCAAACCCAAAGAATGCACAACACCAAGAGTGCACCCTAATGTAAACTACGGACTGCTGGTGATGATGTGTCAGTGTAGGTCATCAGGTGTAACCAGTGCACCACTCTGGTGGGAGTTGGTGATAATCAGGGCTGTGCATGTTGAGGAGGGCAGGGATATATGGGAAATGTCTGTCGTTTCTGCTCAGTTTTGCTGTGAGCCTAAAACTGCTCTAAAAAAATGAAGCTCACGTTTAAAAAGTCAAGTTGCCTTTATTTTTGGTTTCTTACAGCTTTTCCATCCCTCTTTGAGACTCAGAGCTGCCTTAATGAATCTTTTACCACACTGTGGGAAGTTGTTTACCAATTTCTGCTTTTAATGCAGCTGTTGGACACTCAAGCTGTCTGTTAGCCAAACTGGCTTTCCACCAACCACCTTTTCCAAGCTTCTGTCTCTTAAATACAATGTTTTTGACTAGACTAAGCATATCAAACAGTCTTTTAACACTTTTAAAGCATGTATTTGCCACCATACAATTCAATTCAATAAATATCTTAGCACTTTCTCTGCAGAAGGCCTTCTGCTAGGTGCTTCTGGGTTGTATAAAGATGAAAAGAAGCTATGCTGCCCTTTTCAGTTTGAACTCCAGTGGGAGCTTAAGAGGTAAGTGTGAGTGGGCCTCCCTCCTTCAGGATCATACCTCCAGCCCAACTGCTGGCTCTTTGCATGCCTGCCCCTCCTCCCCCAATAATGGGAAGAGTCCCCTTGGCAGTTGCTTCAAAAACAGGACAGGACTATGTTCATAAACTAGGTTCAACAAGTTTTTGGCAGGCTCTGTAGGTCACTGCTACCCTCCTCCACTTACTCCATCTGAAAACCAAGAAGGTAGATTTAAATCATGGACAATGAGACAAATAACCCTATTTATTTCTGGTTTCTCTGTTGTTGTCATACCACTTCCCCCACTGCTTTCCAATGAAAACAATATATGAATGCATTTATCCAGTAAATATAGTATTGTATTTCCACCAATTAAAAAAAAATAAATTTATTTATTTATTTTTGGCTGCATTGGGTCTTTGTCGCTGCACGCATGCCTTCTCTAGTTGCGGCGAGCGGGGGCTACTCTTCGTTGCGGTGCGCGGGCTTCTCATTGCGGTGGCTTCTCTTGTTGAGGAGCACAGGCTCTAGGCACGCGGGCTTCAGTAGTTGCGGCACGTGGGCTCAGTAGTTGTGGCTCACGGGCTCTAGAGCACAGGCTCAGTAGTTGTGGCTCACGGGCTTAGTGGCTCTGCGGCATGTGGGATCTTCCCAGGCCAGGGCTCGAACCCGTGTCCCCTGCTTGGCAGGCAGATTCATAACCACTGCGCCACCAGGAAAGTCCCATTTCCACCAATTTTATTTTAATCCATTCATTTCATTTTATTAGACTACTGGTATAGCCATGTTTTGTGCCCTGTGGTCCATTAGCTATGTCATGGTAGGGACTATCTAATTCGAATGGATTTTAGGCTTAACTCCAGGTAATGCTGCATTGTACTGTGGAAAACAATATTTGTTGCCCATGATTTCTCATTTTAGGGGTCCACAATCTGTAGCTGGGCAACCTATAGATTGAGCGTCAATCTTACCTGGTGAAAATGTAAGATGCTGGCTGTCACCATTCCATTTCCCACCTCTGCCACTAGGTCTTTCCCAGCAACGTGACTGTGGGCAGTGTTTCCTACCCCAGCAACCTTGGGAAAATAAAATAAGCCTTCATAGAAAATCAGTAGGGACCCTCACATTAGCTGTGGCTATCTGGGGTAGGAAATACGCCTGTAATGCTGAGAGTACAATGAATTTCAAGAATACACGAAGGGAGAAGCTGGCTTTCTGTTGGAACACCCCACCGGCAGGGCAGGGGTGCTATCAGTAAATGGGACACTAACGAGAACCCGAAGAGTATCCAGAATTCCAGAATTTCCAGTGAAGAGATCAGGGTATAGCCTTAGACAGAGGTTGACTGTGTCAGTGGATTCAAAACTATGGCAGGCTTGAAGGTACTAACATTCAAGAGAAGAAGGTGTCAACAGATGATGGAATTAGTGTAATGTTTAAAGGAGGGAGGAGAACATGTAGAAGGCAGTTAGTGTATATCCAGCACTGTTAGGAGAGAGGGCGAGTAGATGGGATGGAGCCTTATGGCCCTATGGGCAAGGCAACTTGTATAATGGGAAAGGATGCTTTACGTTATCTCAAGAGGCACATCTCAAAGTCATGTTTTCATTTCAAGTGATAGTGAAGTGTGTGAGCATTGGTTAGTGTGAGCCAGTTCCCAGCTGTTTGTCAAAGTTGTTGGACGTACAAAGCTGAGGATCCTCGCTCAGAACAGGGCAAGTGGGGACAGCCCAGAAGCTGTGTCCCCAGAGGAGGAGCAATCCTCTGCTTCATTCCCTTTCAACACACACATCTGTGACCCTCTGCTGTCCTTGTCCTTTGCCTATATTGCACAATTTCATGCTCAGATGCGATGCGTGAATGAGAATTGGAAATGTAAAAAATGGACGATGTGGAATTAAATTTTCATAAATGGCAAAAAAGGCTGAGTTTTACATTGAAGTCCCCAAAGCCTTCCTGTACCCCACTAATGGTGCCTGTACTCTGGATCATAATTAATCAGAATATTATTTTATTTCTACCTTCTATTATTTAAAAAGCCCAATATTATTTGGAATATCAGATGAATTCAGCATACTATTGTATTGCCATCTGGGCTTATCATCTTGGACTTCCATTTCCAAGTCTTATTGAACCAAACACATTACAGCAATTTGTACGTGAAACATTCCAGCATTACTAAAACTTCTATAGTCCTGAAAGCACAAGTTAAATTAAAGCATACGCCTTTGCTTACTTAAGGTTTTATGAATGTTACAGTCCTATCTGCAGAAGACTTTTGTTTTCAAGGACAAAAATTCGTTACAGAAACTTCAAATTGGGCTTCCCTGGTGGCGCGGTGGTTGAGAGTCCGCCTGCCTGTGCAGGGGACACGGGTTCGAGCCCTGGTCTGGGAGGATCCCACATGCCACGGAGCAACTAGGCCCGTGAGCCACAACTACTGAGCCTGCGCGTCTGGAGCCTGTGCTCCGCAACAAGAGAGGCCACGATGGTGAGAGACCCGCGCACTGCGATGAAGAGTGGCCCCCACTTGCCGCAACTGGAGAAAGCCCTCACACAGAAACGAAGACCCAACACAGCCTAAATAAATAAATTAAAAAAAAAAAAAAAAAAAGATGTCATTTCATGGGCACCACCTCAAGCTTGCAGATTCACAACTTTTTAGAATGGGGTCCTGATCCCAAAGAGATTTGTATTCCTTTAAAAAAAAAAAGAAACTTCAGATTATTTAAGAGCTAGTGACTCATACTTGACAGGATTTTCTGTCTCGTTAGAGGAGCACAGTTTTACCATGTGCATAAAAATGTGTGAGGGAGACTTCATGCTTCAGAATCTGGGTTGGGTCTTTCATTGGGTCCCTGATCTGGTGGGTTGCTCCTTCCCCATGACCACTGAGAGCCTGGGTGGCTCATAAAGTTTGAACTCAGGATGCTTTCATGCTGCTTCTACTAAAACCAGTCTTTGCTAGATCAGCTTTAGTTTGGCTTGGGGAAAACCAAACCAACCCGCCTATGCAATCAGACAAATTAAATTCCCTTGGCCCATACTTTTGCCTCTCCTGAAAGAGTAAGTGGAAACTTCTAAGCTAACAGCAAACTCCGAAGCCCTTTGAAAGTGTTCATCTGCTCAAAACCCATTCCCATCGTAAACATCCTGAACAGCCATCCTCGGGGTTTCACTGATGGGATGCAGGCCATCTTTCTCTGTGCTAACGCATCTGCCCCCTTTGGATTCATGGTCCGTTACTCTGTTCTTCCTGTTCATGTGGTCAGGCTGACCCAGAGGCAGGCTTCCACCCTGAAGGCCTTTTGTGTGGCTGACCCCCTTCGGCTGTTAAGTGATTTCTCCCCTAATAGGTCCCTCCAGCCCCTAGAAGTGTTATCCTCTGCAAAGGTTTTCTCAGTGGCCTGGAAGGCAGTGATATTTGTTCCTGCCTCTTGGGCAGAGGAAGGCTGCCTTCCTCCAGCTGTGGCAGTGATGAATGACTGACTTCTCTCTCCTTATTCCCCCTTCACTTTCCCTCCCCTCCTCTTGGAGCTGCCTCTATAGAATACTACTTTTTGAAGCAAGAAGAAGAAGGAAAAAAGAAAGGATGGCTTATTTGCAAGCAGTTAGTGGTCTAGCTTCACCTCCCTTGGTCCCCTGCCAAAATAAAAGAAAGAAGCTAGAAGAGCATCTGACCTTACCTCGCCCTTCTTCAAAACCCGCTTAAACATAATGTTTAAGGTTTAACATGTGGGCTGGAAAAACACCTAGAGCTTTCTACCTTCAGTTGTACTTTTTACCTCTCTGTGAAACGTTCTTTGCGTTTCTTTATGTTTCAGGGTAGCTGTATATTTTATTCATTCAATCTTGCTGAATTAATAATCATTTGTTGGGTGTCTATACATGTGGTGATACGTGTGTTGTTGAGGCAGAAGCTGAAAAAGAAATATGATAAGAGGATTCAGCATTTAGTAGGTAGGACAGGCAAGAAACACACATCAAATCCTTATGAAACAGTACGAGGAAGCATATAATTCGGTTCAAGAGCAAATGATACAGATATAAATGCTAAAAAGTTTCTGAGTAAAGGAGATCAGTATAATCTGGAGTGAGTGGGGGAAAAAAATCCACAAACACGGGGAGACCTTGGAGAGTCTTAGATGCTGGGCTCAGGGGATGTTCTTTATTCTATAAAAGTGGGAAACTTTTTGGAAATATGTGAGCATCCTCAAAGCATCTTGTGGGAAGAGATGAGCAGGCAAGAACTCTTTGTGACTGTGAAGGAAGTGGCTCCATAAAATGTAAATTAAAAGCCTGTTCAGACAGGGAGAGCCTTTTGAGACTTTCAAATCAAGTGACAACGAAGGAGGGAAAATGCTTGCCGAAGCCCAGCAGGTTGGTTGGGTAGACATAGTCGTACAGGGTGATGTTTGAGGGGACCAGGTATTGAGTAGGTGAGCATGCGCGGAGAGACAGGGAAACTGTAGACAGAATGGGGGATGCTAGTTGAAAGCCGTGGAAACAGAGCATAAGCCTCAGTACATCTCAATGGCCAGAGTGGCAGCACTGAAGACATCTTAAGAACTGAGACATCAAAGGGAATGGAGAAAAACTGATGAATTCAGGAGATATTTATCAGCAGTATCCATGGCATTCCATAGCTGGGCATGTGGGGACAGAGAGGGAAAACCCTCGACAGTAAGGATTTTCTAGTTTTACCAGACTTAGTTTCCGTTGTGGCGTCTGATATTCAATTTGAAATATCTTGAACAGAGAGAAGGCCAGTGTGATTTATTTCTGCCCAAAGAAGAAAAGGTATAGAAAAAGTCAACCATGAATCTCAACTGTCGCCGTATTTTAATCTACTAATTTGAGTTCTCTTTTGAGTTACAGTGTTTCCCGTTATCTCTGAACTGACCTCTACAAATATGAAGAGGAATAGGAAAGACTTCTGTGTTGCCAGGCTGGGTTGTTTCCATCTAGCTTTTGATCTGTTCCAACTAATGAAGGCCCCATCAGGGGCTAGTAAAGGAGGCTTGTTGTGGGTGATGCAGAGAAGGTAGCTCTAAATGGTCTTAAATTAATATCTGTTCACCTTCATGCTTGACTTTGACTGAGCCTAATGGCATCAACCCACAAAGAAGACAGGATGAGGTGGTCTTCAATCATTATCTGAAAGCCAAGTCTGTAAGAAAAAAGTCCAGTTTTAAGCTCATTAAGGGATACCGCTGAATACTCTAGGATATCAAATCAACCATTAAAAACCTTTGAAAGTTGAGTTGAAAATGAGAACATTTTTTGAAATCTTTTTAGATTCAGTTTTTGAAGTGAGTAAAACTCAGAGCTTTAAAATTTTTTCCCCCAGCCATGATGAAGAGAACATTAAAGGCCGTTTGCTTAAACTACTTACGTCAAGTCTAAGAAGTTAGTTTGGAGAAAAAAACGTCTTTGACAGTAATGTTATTTTCTGTAGTATAGTAAGTGTGATTCAGAGCCTGACACTCATAGGAAACACAGTCTACAGATCCTGGTATATGGATAATTTGGGGGGTAAAACCAAGGTACCTATTATGATACATCATTGAATGCTATTAGAACCTCAAGAAGAAATTAACTTGTCCAACTTCTTTTTGGTTAGGATTATAATGTTACCCAAAAGGAGAAAACTTCCTTTTCTTATACAGTTTAATGGCTAAAGAGTGTGGGCTTTGGAGACAGATAGACACAGGTTCAAGCCTTATCTCTGCTGTTACCAACTCTGGGACCTTGGGCTATTTTCTAAGTTTTAGTTTCTTCATCTGTGACATGGGGATAATCATAGTCCCTACAGCCCAGAATTATTGTGAGTGTTCAACTGTATCTATATCTATCATCTATCAATCTGTCTATCTATCTATCTATCTATCTACCTACCTACCTACCTACCTACCTACCTACCTACCTATCTAATGTGCTTGGGTTAGTCCCTGGCATTTGGTAACAGTTCTTAATTTTCAACAATAATAAACATCAAAGTTAAGGAAAATAATCCCTGTGCTAGCTCCTTTTTTTGAACAAGCTCCTATGATGGATCCTAGTTTCCAGTGACTTGGAAAGTCTTTACATGGACAAGGTATGAGAAGAATTATTGACTGTATTGACTTTTACACACTATTAGGAGAGGACTCCTAATTTCTGTCATTTTTATTATTGTTCAAAAATGGTGGTGAACTCTGTTATCATCCACTTGATCCTTGTGTTGCAGATATAAGTAAAAATCAGCTTCAGAGGTTTTTAAATGTAGTCTTCATCCTCCTACCTGAAAATCATGATTTTTACTTAGAGGACAATCAAATCCAGTGAGGTGTTCAGAATGGAGCTTGTTGTATAGAATGATCCTTGTGTAGAAACAAGCTTACCTGTAGACAGACACACACATAAGTGAGGAGATGAATTGGATCTCCAAGTGCATTTTAGAACTTTGCAAGTACAAATACCAGATTGTCTCTACCAGATATCCATTTATTCTGATAAATGGTATTTTAAAAAGACATTTCAATTTTGAAGGTTAAGATAAATGTAAAAGACAAAGAAGATGACCTGAATTACTTCCCATCAGGCTGCTACTGAGATTGTTAATAAATGGTGATAATGAACATTTTTTTCCAAATTTGAGTGACCTATTTGTTCATTTGCAGACAGGATATTGGCAGGGAAAAAGAAAGGAAAATTACTAACACCTGTTGAATATCTACCAGTGTCAGACGTAGCATTCTCCATTTGTTATGTCATTCTCACAAAAGCCCTGCCGATTGTGAGCTATGCTGCCTATTTTTCAGATGAGGAAAGTTTGTCTCATGGTGATTATGAAACAAGTCAAGATCCTGTATTTACAAGTAGAGTAAATGGGTGCCCCAATCATGACACCATATCGTTGCTCATTTGTGAGGGAATGTTGTCTCCTTTAGTGAAAATACATGAGTGTTTTGAGTATCACTAATGTGTAGTTCCAAGAGAGGAAACTTCTGGTGGGAGGAACTGAATGTTGACAGTTCTACTTTCCCCTTGGGGTTCTCTCATCATCTGCTCCCCTGTCTACACAACCAACACCCAGACCCCAAGTCATATTCTCAGGTTCCGGTCTTTGCAGAAAACAGGATTTCCTAAGCACAAGGGGGAGGTTTCTTGATATTGGTTATAACAGATGCAGCAGTGTACTCTGGCTGCCTGTGGAGAGAGTGGAAAAGAACTCCGGTTGCCTTTCAATGAAAAGCGCTTCAGTATAATAGAAACTCCGAGTGCTCTATTTTCGGGTTTTTAGTGACACGTAGAGACTTTTCCTTCACAAAAGCACGGACGCCCTGTAACTCTGGTGCGGTCCTTATCTCCTAATGTCAGTGCTTCAGGGGGAGGGCTACTCTCCCCACCCACGTTCAAGTCTGAAGCGGTGCCTCTAGGTTTAAATGAAGGCATAAGAACAGCTGACCCATCAGCCTAGCAGAGGAGCACAAAGGGAAGCTGGGTGCGGGAACTGGGCTTCCGGATGTCTTCTTCCCATGTTGCTCCAGGCTCTGTTGTGTGGGACCATCTGTGCCCCAACTGCAGACTCAGCCTGTCTCCAGCTCTGGGGCCAATCCTGTCCTCAGTGGGGCAGGCGGGTGGGTCTTAAAAGCTTTCATACTCTTGTATTAAACCAAGCATGGCATCAAGGTGTCTAGTCCAGCTCCAACCTTGTCTTCTGGCTCCAGGGATGCAGCTTTCGCCCTGTTCCCAGGAGCGAGTTCTCCTACATATGTGCTCCAGTTCCAGCGGGAGGTTTTCCCTCAACCTGAACCTAGGGAAACCAACCTGGTTTGTCCAGGGCTGTCTCAGTTTTAGCACCAAAAGTCCCATGTCCTGGGACATCTTGCGGTCCTAGGCATTCCAGAATGATCAGTCACCCTACCAGCCCCCACGTGGATAATGTGGCTAGCATCCCCATAGCACTAGGCCTGGCAAGTTTCTTGTTTCTTGTTCAGTTTGAAGCCTTAGACTAAATTGCTACAATACTCTCTAGTTATTGCTGAGTGCATTAATAAACTGAACGTGGCATTCTGGCTGCAAGTTCCCCTAAAGAATGTGATTTTGCTTATCAAACCACCCACATCTTTTGAGCACGAATTCTAAGTGATTAAAATTTCAATTCATTAAAGAGTACTGTTAATACCACGTATTTTGGGACGTTATCCTTGACTAATATGAGGGGGAGGAAGGGGTGGGGAAATCTCATGTTTGACTATATTAGGGTAAATGTTTTATTTAGTGGGAAAGCATTCTGCTCTGTTGTTTGCTTTCATTGGTCTAAAGGGATCAGACATGTACAGTTACCTAACTATGTGCAATTATAAATCATATCTCCCCTCGTTGTTCTCCCTAAATCACAAGTCACCTTTGCTGGAGCTTTGTCTAAAAGCATGTTTTATGTGATCCTTAGAGTGTTATTTGTAAGTAAAAAATAATAGCGATTGAGATGAAAGTAAAAATTATTGTAACAAAATGATTTACTATGGAGCTTGTAAAGAAGGGACCTGACATATTCTAAATTGGATGGAGTTTACATTTGCTATAAAAGAAATGTCAGTTTTATCTAATGACACTTTTAATTGCTTGCATCTAATGCGGGATAATATCCTTTAAAGCAAAGGGGAGACATTGAAGCATAATGAGGAACTCTCAAGAGCAGATTATAGAACTAAAGCATAGCTTTTATCCATCATAGGCAGTCTCAGTGAGAGAGAGAAGGAGACGAGGGAGGAGAGAAAGCTAAAGAGAATATTCCAGATAGTTTCTCAAATCAAGCTAAATATTGAATGGGCAAAACGAACTCTCACAAAATTAGCTTACAGTGAGGCGAGTCTCCTTTAAGAATTTGAAATAAAGAGTAATTCTTGATTGGGTAGAAATCTGTTTGCTGTTTACATGAACCGTCACATGGCAGGAATCATTTTACGCAGAATAAATACAACACCTGTTATTACCAGATGTGCAGCTTCCGTGGCTCACAGAGAGGATGGGTGTGCATTGCAGAAATGCTTGCAAGTGATTTGGTTCCTGAGACAATGAGCATTCTCCCTCTAGAAGTGGTAGCTTATGATGTTCCTTTAGCAGGGACTCCCGTGAGAACCCCTGGCCACCGGTGGCAGGCGGCCAAGAAACACGGAGAGGAGAGCTGAACCATGGCATGGATGGGTGGGGGAGCTGCGTGCGGAGCAAGGAGACGGTTTTAAAAAGCCATTGGCATCAATATTGATCACGCTAGAGAATTGTGGGTGCTGAGGACAGAGCAGAGATTTTGGGGGGAGAATCTCGGCGCCACCACTAAATAGCTAGGCAGCTTCAGGCAGATCACTTCCCCTCTCTGTGCCTGGTTGTCTTCACCTATAAAATAGGTTGGGTTAATAATACCTCTCTCCCGGGATTGTTTTGAGCATCAGATGAGATAATGTCTGAGAAAGTACTTTGTAAACTCTTAAATGCTACACAAAGGTTAACTATTTTCCCATAATGTGGTTTATAATTGCATGTGTTTAGGTATCCATGAGTCCCAATGTTACCTCCAAAAGCTAGGGCCTGATAGAAGTTATTCTGTGACACAGATATTAGTCCTCTCCCTGGGTAGAAGCATTCTAAAAGGTTAGCACTATATTAAGTAATAGATCTATTGCTCTACTAAATTGTTCATGATTATGTGTTCAGTGAATGATCAGTTTGATTGAAAAAATTGTCAGGTGTTCTCAGGGCTCTGGAGAGGAAGCTGGTAAATGACATAAGGTTTCTTCAATGTGATGACTTTGCTACTATTAAAGATTAAGAAAAGCCGATTAATGTAATCTCTGTGAAAAAAAAATGTCATCAAGTTATAGTCTGGAATGTTAAAGGAATTATCCCTTTTTGAAGGTTTTTTTTTTAACAAATCAAAGCTTTTCAGTAAAAGTTTCAGAGTGGTGAATAATTTCAACCATTTTCTGAAGATTAGTTTTTTGAGTACGAAAGAGAAAAACCTATTTCTTTTTCATAAGGAAAGATGTTAATTTTTTGTTGTTGTGACATAAATGAATGAATGGATTTGGTGAATTTTGGTTAGGAATTTTAATAACTGTTGAAAAGTTTTGTGTTGAGCCTCTTCTCGGGAAATAGATGCCCACCCCCGCATCTCTGTCTCTGATTTCTCCTGTGGCTCCGGAACCATGACAGTGACAATGAACCTGAGAATCCTACTTGGGTACCCTGTTGTCATCTCAAACTCTTCACATCTAAAGTGAAACTAATTTCCTTCTCCACCACCTCCATCACCACAACGACCTGACATTCCCATTTCTGTCAGTAGCCCAACATTCTTCCCATTTCTCTTGCTGAAACTTTTTGGAGTTGTATTTGTCTTCCAGTACCCTCCAATATTTCTTTTAACCAATATGTTCGTGAGTCCTGACTTTTATCCTGCTGAGAATATCTCTGGTTGGAACCCCACATTCCCTGTCACGGGCCTAACCCCAGCTTTCTTGCTCGCAGTGTCATGGCACCTCTGACTCCCAACAATTGGCTTCCTCCAATTCCTCCTGAATCTTTCCATAATACCTCTTTCATTAGACTCTCTGTTTCTTTCTTTCCTTCTTCCTCCCTTCCTTCCTCCCTCCCTTCCTTCCTTCCTTCCTTCCTATTTATTTATGTATTTATGTATTTATTTATTTTTTAACATCTTTATTGGAGTATAATTGCTTTACATTGTTGTGTTAGTTTCTGCTGTATAATGAAGTGAATCAGTTATATGTATACATATAGCCCCATATCTCCTCCCTCTTGCATCTCCCTCCCACCCTCCCTATCCCACCCCTCTAGGGGGACACAAAGCACCGAGCTGATCTCCCTGTGCTATGCGGCTGCTTCCCACTAGCTATCTATTTTACATTTGGTAGTGTATCTATGTCAATGCTACTCTCTCACTTCGTCCCAGCTTCCCCTTCCCCTTCCCCGTGTCCTCAAGTCCATTCTCTACCTCTGCGTCTTTATTCCTGCCCTGCCCCTAGGTTCTTCAGAACCATCTTTTTTTTTTTTTTTTTTAGATTCCATATATACGTGTTAGCATAGAGACTGTCATACAGAGTGAAGTCAGGAAGAGAAAAACAAATACCGTATGCTTTCTATTTATTTTTATCTAAGTTTATTTTTAAAGTGAAGTATTGTTCACCTACAATATTATATTAGTTATGACTTCTGTGTAAAGAGCACTGGCTCTCTTGTGTGTGCTGCTTCAATCCCAACGCCTCTCTTGGTGGAGCTTTTTTTTGGTCATGTGACGTTTCACCAGATTTGCTGGGACTCTGCCCCTGCACACCTGGGCTTAACCAGTTCAGCCACCTGCCTATTGCTTGCAGCTCTGATTAGCTAAATTACTTGGTATTAGCCTTTCCCCTGCAGGGAACTTGGGAAAGGCCAGAAGGAGTGGGGCAAGAAGGTATTTCAGAACTACAGGTTCACCAACCCCCAACTTCAATTCGTGCCTCTTTCTTCAGTTTGTTACAGTCTGGGACCCACCCTCCCTCCCTATTCTGAAAAAGGAAGTATATCCTGTCTGGAAGAGCAGTAGACCATTTCCATGCTGGTAGGAAAAGTATTCTCTCCAACATTGGCATCTGAAGCCCTGCATCTCTGGGAGTGACCAGGTGGGAGCCAGGAGAGCATTGATAAAGTCCATGTCATCAGTAAGGGTAGTAGAGAAATGGCATCAAACACCCCAGATGGTAAAGTAGGGTCTGGGGAACACAGCAGAACCTGAATGTCCACAAGCATTAGCAGGAGGAGGAAGAGTGTGGGGAGAGGAAGATGGTGCTGGGGCTAAGTATTCCACTAGAGGGGCCCCCAAACCAGACATTAGTAATCAGTCGGTCAGGAATAGAGACGCAGACGTGGAGAACGGACATGTGGACACAGAGTGGCGGAAGTGGAGTGGGGGACAAACTCGGAGATTAGGATTGACATATATACACTACCATGTGTAAAATAGATAGCTAGTGGGAACCTGCTGTAAAGCACAGGAAGCTCAGCTCAGTGCTCTGTGACGACCTAGATGGCTGGGATGGGGGGGTGGGGTGGGAGGGAGGTCCAAGAGGGAGGGGATATATGTATACATAATAGCTGATTCACTTCATTGTACAACAGAAACTAACACAACATTGTAAAGCAATTATACTCCAATTAAAAAAAAATGAAAACAAAAAACCCAACAAATTGGTAACTCGATCTGTGCCTACTCACCTAGAAACTGCAGTAAAATGATAATAAGTTGGGATAATTTTAATATAACAATACCCAGCTCATAGAGGCACTTAACAATGTTAATATATCGATTGGTAAAAAAACTGATGCGCTATCGGATTAATTCAAACAGCTGAATTTTGTAGTTTGTACTCATGTTCCTCTTCAAGAGCATTAAGGATGTGATTGAATTAAATAGCATACGTAAAGCTCCAAACACAGTTTCCAGTAGCTAGCAGGTCCTTAATAAATGGGAGTGCTTTTACCCTTTCCTTTCCCTGATTTCAGTAATTTAAAGAAAATTATTCATGTAGATAAATAAGATTTAAAATCTTCCTATGACCTGTTTCGCTCCAGTTCATGGGAATCTGAAAAGTCCTCAAGAAGTTGAAGAAAAGATTTGGTGGTAGGAAGAATGAGTACAGGTGTTTGCTACACCTGTCTCAGATATAGGGGTAGGATATACCTCTCCAGGTAGGCATAGGATATGAAGGCAGACAGGCTCATGTGAACACTTCTAAGCCCCTACTCCCAGGCCCACTGCATCATTGTATAACTGAGACATATTTGCAGAAATGGGTTCCAGTTTGAGAAAGCTAGTATTGAACTTGTAAAACTGGCAAGTTATGGGTGATTATTTTACTGCAAAAATTCTTTGCTCTAAAAGGTACAAATCAAGTAAAAAATTTTTTCCACATGTATCTGTTGCATAAAATAAATTCTATCTGGATGGAAGGTACATTAATATCCATCTGAATAAATCTGCAAAAACAAGGAATTTTTGTTTTTCTTCTGGAGTTGGAATTTTTTAAAAAGATATACTTAAAATTTTCAAGGAAATAAGTCTTAAGAAATTGATTAACTCCATAGCCTACTGTTGTATACATTTGAGTTCCTATCTTCTGCAGATCTTTCTCCTCATATTCTCTATATTTTATTTCCTAAAATGTATCATTTATTCAAGTTAAATTTCTTACTATATTTTGTTTATTTACTATCATATTCATGATAAAGTTTTATATGTTCTATATGTAAGAAAGAATTGGTATTTAGAAATTTCCTTTCCTCTCTCATCAATTACTACTTATTGCATGTCTTCACAGGAGTCTATGTGCTAATTCTCTGCTTTTTATTATATTATTTATTTTATTAAAGGAGATATGTTAATGAATATATATGTATGTATGTATGTATACATTTGGCATAGGTTAAAAACCACATTTAAAGATTTCATCACTTTTTTTTTTTAATTGGGGTATAGTTGCTTTACAATGTTGTGTTAGTTTCTGCTATACAATGAACTGAATCAGCTGTATGTATACATATATCCCCTCCCTCTTGGACCTCCCTCCCACCCCCACCCCCACCCCCAATCCCACCCATCTAGGTCACCACAGAGCACCAAGCTGAGCTCCCTGCGTTATACAGCAGGTTCCCACTAGCTATCTATTTTACACATGGCAGTGCAGATATGTCAATCCCAATCTCTCAATTCATCCCACACCCCCTTCCCTCTTTCCATGTCCACACATCCATTCTCTACAGCTACGTCTCTATTCCTGCCCTGCAAATAGGTTCATCTATACCATTTTTCTAGATTCCACATATATGCGTTAATATATGATATTTGTTTTTCTCTTTCTGACTTACTTCACTCTGTATGACAGACTCTAGGCCCATGTCTCTACAAATGACCCAATTTCGTTCCTTTTCATGGCTGAGTAATATTCCATTGTATATATGTACCACATCTTCTTTATACATTCCTCTGTTGATGGAAGTTTAGGTTGCTTCCATGTCTGGGCTATTGTAAATAGTGCTGCAATGAACATTGGGGTGCATGTGTCTTTTTAAATTACGGTTTTCTCAGGGTATATGCCCAGTAGTGGGATTGCTGGGTCATATGGTAGTTCTACTTTTAGTTTTTTAAGTGACCTCCATACTGTTCTCCATAGTGGCTGTATCAATTTACATTCCCACCAACAGTGCAAGAGGGTTCCCTTTTCTCCACACCCTCTCCAGCATTTATTGTTTGTAGATTTTTTGATGATGCCCATTCTGACCGGTGTGAGATGATACCTCATTGTAGTTTTGATCTGTATTTCTCTAATAATTGGTGATGTTGAGCATCTTTTCAGGTGCCTCTTGGCCATCAGTATGTCTTCTTTGGAGACATGTCTATTTAGGTCTTCTGCCCATTTTTGGATTGGGTTGTTTGTCTTTTTGATATTGAGCTGCATGAGCTGTTTGTATATTCTGGAGATTAATCCCTTGTCAGTTGCTTCATTTGCAAATATTTTCTCCCATTCTGAGGGCTGTCTTTTCATCTCATTTATGGTTTCCTTTGCTGTGTGAAAGCTTTTAAGTTTAATCAGATCCCATTTGTTTATTTATTTATTTTTATTTTCATTACTCTAGGAGGTGGGTCAAAAAAGATCTTGCTGTGATTTATGTCAAAGAGCATTCTTCCTATGTTTTCCTCTAAGAGTTTTATAGTGTCTGGTCTTACATTTAGGTGTTTAATCCATTTTGAGTTTATTTTTGTGTATGGTGTTAAAGAGTGTTCTAATTTCGTTGTTTTACGTGTAACTGTCCAGTTTTCCCAGCACCACTTATTGAAGAGACTGTCTTTTTTCCATTGTATATTCTTGCCTCCTTTGTCATAGATTAGGTGACCATAGGTGAGTGGGTTTCCTCAAGTTTTAATTAAATAATTGCTGACTTCCAAGAGGATTTGTGTATATCTAGCTTAGATATGACATTTTTAGAAACTTGTTTGAAAACTTGCCTCTCAAGATCATGTAATTCTCAGAAAGATGAAGGCAAGTCTTTTGGGGCTGAAATCCCCTAGAGTTTTTATTCTCTTGTCATGTCTAGTTTTTAAACACCTCTTGAGGATTATGGCAGCAGCAGAAAATACCTAACAGTGGCTTTCATATGGGACTGAATGTCAGAATATATAACCACGTTTTATATATATAAATATATATATATTTATATATTTTATATATATATATAAATATATATAAATATATTTATTTATATAAATAAATAATATATTTATTTATATAAATATATTTATTTATATAAATATATATAAATATAAATATATATATATATATATATATATAACCACCATTGACTAGGCTGAGTTATTTCTCCCATAGTATATGAAAAAACAAATATTCTTCAATGCCTATTTTTAAAAAGTGAACCATCAGTAGGGATTTTTCTAATCCATCTTTATGTACATATCAGAAATGAAGTTATCGAGATCTTTGTGGCCAGTCAAGTGCTTTCGAGAAAACACAAGTGACTTTGATTTCCAATTTTTATTTGCTTAGGAAGAGAGAATAACATATTTAGCCTCATGGAAGAAAACTCTCCTAAAGAATAAGTCTACTGAATTGATGTAGTATATTTCAGGATCATCTAGAAGCTGTTTGTAATTATGATGAAGGATTATGGTGATCTTAGTGTGTGAGTCGGTGCCCCTCAAAATAGCATTTACATGAACGGCTCATGTTGAGAAAATATCTACAAAAGGATTAATTAGTCTAATACTTTGGGGTCTCCCACATGCCCATTTAAAAAATTTTGAGTCTGGAATTTTTCTCTCCTCTGCCTACTCATTTTTCAAGATTCAAAAACATGTTACCTTCCCTGTAGGATCCTCCTGGCGACTCCAGATATTCCTTTCCTGTCTTATCATCATTAGAGGCCTTAGCAGATTGTCTTGAAATCTGTTGCCCACCTGTCATCCTTACTGCCCTGCGAGCTCCTCAAGGTGACACTGCTTCTTCTGCTTGACTTGAGCCCTTGTACCTAGAACAGTGCCAGGCACATAGTGACTCAGTTCATGAATGAGAGGTCACGCCCTGACAGTATGCACAAACAAATGTCATGTTTAATGAACTGGTAACTACAATTTTTCGGGAAGAGTTTATAAGTAAATTCAGAAATGTTCAGGTGTCGTTTGGATAATGTCTGGATGAGATGTGTCTCATCCAAATGTCCCACGTTTATAATGGATACTAACATGGAGACTCTGCTCATCATCAAGGCTCTGATGGCCAGAGGCCCCCTATCTCAGTTTTCAACACTCCTTCCATCCTTAAATGTTTCTAGTCAAAACTAATGACTGCCTCCGCCTCCTGCTCTCCCATGACTTGCTATTTCAGAATATTATAGAAGAATGTGGAGGAAGAGGAAAAAGAATTGGAAGAATGTGGATGATGAGGGCAAGAAATGAGGAACCAAAGAGTTAGGTTGTTTTTTTTTTTTCCCACCAGCCCAAATACTATCCTATCTTATGACCTGAAAAAAGGGGAGACTAATATATGTAAACATTTATCTCTCAAATGGGATTTGGGTGTCATTGGTTATGGGGCAAAGCAAGGAACAACCCATGAAAACCATTCCCATAAACTCTCTCTTGTAACTTTCAAACATGGCTAATTTGAGATCCAGGAAGTTTTAGGAGACCAGGAAATAATTTGTGATGTCTGCTGTTCTCTCCTGCTGACCAGAAGTGTTGACAAGAGCAAAGGAAATCTTTTAATCCCTTTTGCCCTTCCTGGGGCCAGGCTGATGAATTTAATTTGATGATATTATGCCATGACATTGTGTCAGTACGCGATGATGTGTGTGATGGCACAGCGTCATCACGTGGTGACGCAACATCATGACGTAAAACGTCACAACGCCAATTAAAGACGTGACTCCAGGAAGGTTTTTAAATTGAGCAACAAATCTGCAATTATTTGACTAAGGGCTTGAGATATAAGGCAGTGAGGCAACCGAACTGTAAATTACAGATTAGAAAATGCTTTTTTGCATGAATTATGGCTCTTTTTTGTATATGGCTTCTTCCAGAAATTGTAACCCCTGTTCTTTCAAGGCAGGTTTAAAATAAAAATATAATTTCGTTTAAAAGACTGCTCCTACGTATAGTTGATTTACAATCTTGTGCCAATCTGCTGTATGGCGAAGTGACTCAGTTATACACATATAGACCTTCTTTTTTTATATTCTTTTCCATTACAGTTTATCACAGGATATTGACTCTAGTTCCCTGTGCTGTAGAGTAGGACCTTGTTGTTTATCCCTCCTATATATAATAGTTTACATCTGCTAATGCCACACTCCCAGCCCTTCCCTCTCCCACCCCCCTCCTCCTTGGCAACCACAAGTCTGTTCTCTATGTCTGTGAGTCTGTTGCTGTTTCATAGCAACATACCACTTACATGTGGAATCTAAAGTATGGCACAAATGAACCTATGTTCATTTGTGCCATACTTTAGATTCCACATGTAAGTGGTATCACATGGTATTTGTCTTTCTCTTTCTGACTTACTTCACTTAATAATCTCTAGTTGCATCCATGTTGCTGCAGTCATCAAAGGCATTTTAGAAGAGGCTCTGCTTGCCATAGCTTCTGGCAGCGTTGCTTCCTACAGTGGAAAGAAGAATGCTGTTGATGGGAATTCCCAAAGTTAGGCTAAAGTGGGGGTGAAGTAACTTTTCTAGGTGAAGAGGTGATCTTTTTTTTTTTTTTGATTTGTATGTGTGTGTTTTATTATATATTAGTCTCTTAAATCAAATAGAAGACAAAAAGTGGAGCTACAAACCAAAGTTACAACAGTACTAGCTTTTCTCGTTGCCCGTCTGTCTACTTTTACCAGAGGTCTTTATTTCTTCATAAGGCTTTGAGCTACTGTCCAGGGTCCTTGACTCCAACCTGAAGAACTTCCTGTGGCAGGCGGGTCTGGTGGTTAAGAACTCTCTCAACTCTTGATTAACTGGGAATGTCTTGATTTCTCCCTCATTTTCGAAGGAAAGTTTTGCTAGATATAGGAATCTTGGTTGACGGTTTCTTTCCTTCAACACTTCAAGTACATTGAGTCATGCCATCTGGCCTCCGAGGCTCCTGATGAGAAATCTGCTCAATGACCTTCCTGGCAAATCTTCTCTCAGCTTCATAGACTTTCATAATGTACCGTATCATGTCTTATGCAACAGAACATTTTGTATAGTATCGTGAAGTCAGTTAAGTTGTAACCTTATTTTGAGACCAGAATTTAAGGAAAAGGAATTGAACATTTCAAGTGTAGACATTATGAGGTCTTTAAAATTATTACACATTTTCAAACTAGAAATAAAAAGGCCACTGAAGTATCCTGCAGATTTTTATTTATAACAAAGTGAATACCAATATCTAATAACACACGTAAAGAAAAATTTCTTTGGGATCCTTTTTCCTAAGTGTAAAGGGGCCTTGAACTCAAAAAGTGAGAAAACCACTGTGGTGTATCCCCAGCGGTGATGTGTCCATTTCTTGCTCTGACCTCAGAGTGCACCATTGTGATGTACTTCACAAAGCCCTATGAAAGAGAAAGGTGGGCCCAGGTTTTTGGTCCTTAGAGCCCAGGAAGCTGCTTTTGGTGATCTGACGGCCTTGGACCTACAGTTAGCTTGTGTTTTCCTTGTTTCTGCCATTTTGTTGATTTTCATTTCTCTTTTCTCTACTCTTTTTTATTTGTGTCATTGTTCTTTCTACAGTTAGCATAGTCAGTATTGTTGGTATAGTTAGCACAGTTGGTATAGTTAATAGTTTATTAGCATAGTTAGTGTAGTTAGTACTAGTTAGCGCTGTTGGTACAGTTAGCGTAGTTAGCGTTGTTAGTAGAGACAGCATACTTAGCCCTGTTAGTACAGTTAGCATTGTTAGTTAGCGTAGTTAGCGTTGCTCGGTAGTGCTCTCAGTCAGTGTGGTTAGCAGATCACCAGGATGCAGGGCCTCACAGCCAAATCTGCTGGCAAGAAGGCTCATATTGATGACTTCCGGATCCTCCACACCATTGGTGAAGGCACCTTCGGTAAAGTGAAGTTGGCCCGGCACATTCTGACCGGGACACGGGTGGCTGTGAAGGTCATAGAGAAAAGGCGTCAGAGCTTCTCAAGTGTCCAGGCACTTTTCCGGGAAGTGTGCAGTCTGAAGGCTCTGAATCACCCCAATATTGTGAAACTGCTGGGGGTGATTGACACAGAGGAGACATTTTTCGTGGTGATGGAGTACCTCCGTGGGGGGGACATGTACCGCTATTTGAAGATCCATGGCCGTATGACAGAGGCGGAGGCCCGAGGCCCGTTCCAGCAGCTGGTCTCCGCCCTGCAGCACTGCCACCGGAGGGGCATCGTGCACCGGGACCTGAAGCCACCGAGCCTCCTCTTTGATTCCAAGATGAATATCAAACTTACAGACTTTGGCCTCAGCAACAAGTGTGATGACATTTTCCCACTGGACACGATCTGCGGCACACCCCCTTATGCTGCCCCGGAACTCTTCCTGGGGCAGAGCTCCAGCGGCCCTGCGGTGGACGTGTGGAGCCTGGGAGTAGTGCTGTACACCATGGTAACTGGGTCCCGGCCCTTTGTGGGAAAAGACTTCCAGGAGCTGCGGAAGCAAGTCCTACGAGGGCAATACCCCATCCCACCTTATCTGTCTTTGGAGATAAGGGATCTGTTACAAAAAATGATTGCCCTCAACCCCAGTGACAGAGGCACCTTACGTGACCTCATGAGGCATCCGTGGGTCAACATGGGCCAGAAGGAGCCACTCCAGCCACCCTGTGAAAAGGACCGGGAGGTGACAATGGTGAGGACTCCGGGCTTGACTTGCGACCAGATCCAGGACACTGGGACAGGCAGTGTGAGCTCCGTGAAACCCAAGGTGGAGGTCTCCATCATAACTCTGAAGCCCTTCTCTTGCGGGGACCTCTGTGGCAGTGAACTTGAGCCTTCTCCAAGCCCTGTGGTGTCCTCCCTGCAAACCAGGTGGCTCTACCACAGAAAAGATGTGCCGCTGCAGGAAGAGCAGCAGGCAGGGCAGAAGACCGGTGAGTCTGCCTGTCCCCCACCCAGCCTGGAGGCGAGGACTGCCACCCCCAGCCCAGCCCCCCAGTGTGGCACTGGGACATCCACCTCCAGCAGCAGCAGGATTGGAGCCCCAGAGGGAAGCAGCTGCCCCCTGGGTGTGTCCAACACTGGAAGGTCCTTCCACGCTGGGCAGCCTGAGAGTGTGTCCTCATCCACTGTCTCTGGCCAGAGCCAGAAAAAGCAAGGGGTGGCTGGGAGAATCTGGAACTTTATTTTGAAACATCTTTGTTGCAAGCTGCCCAGCATGAGGCGTCATAATAAAGTGAGCCCATGTGAACCCCATGGATGACCGAGGCAGGAAGGTCAGGCCGCCGCGCTCCCTGGGGCCCGGTGCAGGGGAAGAGGAGTGTGTTCTCTGCACGGCCTTCAGAAGCATCGTATCCAAGACCCTGGCCAGCTCAGAGGATGGTCCGGAGCAGCCCGGGCGACCGAAAGCGAGGCCACCGTGGCTGCAGGTCTGCCCCTCAACCCCCACCTGGGTGAAACTTGAGAGACTGGACTGTCATTCCTGGGGCACGTCTCCCCTCCCCTACTCTTCTGTCTTCCGTGTTGGTGGGGGAGGGGGATAGTTCTTGTTCCAAGAACTCCTTGGTTCTTCCAATTCTAGTTAATAAACTTGACGCTCCAGAGAGATGCATCACACTCTGCTTCGCGTCGTCCCTGCACAGAATTGGGGCTGTGCATTTTCCAGTGAGACAGGCGTGCAGCCATGGAGCGCTTGGAGGTAGTCAGAACAACTAAAGGGAAAAATGACCTAAGAGAATTAGCACAGTGACTCCCAACAGCAACAACTGCTGCACTGCAGGGCAGAAATGCAGAAAGTGTGTATTACCTTCCTGCACTACCATTCCCGAACATTTTCAGAAGGGCCGAGGGGAACTTTTGGTCCCTGCGGCCTGTGTTAATTACAACAGAGAGGCCCATTAATAGGATCACAAGGTCCCGTGAACCAGCCTCTGCGCGGTGTGGTAAGGTCCCTGTGCAGCTGAGTTTCATGACTGTCGTGCAGCAATAAAGCAGTTTTTATTGAAAAAAAAAAAAAAAAAAAGACTGCTCCTATCAGAGGTTGTACCTCTATTAGTTTTCTTTTGTCTGTGGAATATGAGTTGGTGCTAAATTTAAATATAATTTCAGAATGAGGTTAAGACAATATACTCTCTTAATTTGCATATTTGTTAAAAATTATTTAGTACCTCATAGAGCTCCTGATAAAATGATTTATAATTGAAATTACATTGTAACTAATACCTTGTGTAGGCATACATTACATAATAATAATCTTCCACTGAGATTCTAATAATATGAAAATGTTAAAAAGGAGAAATGAATTGCAAAATATAGTTTACTCTGTGTGTGTGTGTGTGTGTGTGTGTGTGTGTGTGTGTGTGATCATAGGCAAGCTTTTAGCTATTTGGTGCCCCAGTTCTACCATTTAGAAAATGAGGATAATGCATTTTTTCCTGATTTTTATAGGGATATCGTACGGACAAGTTATATACTGTATGTGAATATTCACTGTATGTGAATATTCACTGTATGTGAATATTCACTGTATGTGAATATTCTTTGTGCTCTTTGGAACAAATGTTGTTATATAAATCTAGGGCACTATTAAATACCTTCTCCTGGGATACATAAACTCTACTTATGAACTTGAAATCGACTAGGGAAAATTTTGGTAAGTTAAAACTAAGATGGGTTTCATATTTGATATTTCATCTTAAATTTTTTCCTGATTGCTTCATTTATAGTTTTATGTGTCCAGAAATGAATTAGATTTATTTCTGATCTTTAATGTTTTGGTAACTCTTTCTGTCCTGTAAGTGTGGATTCAAGGTGTTTGTTTTTCACTGGTGGAAGGAGCTTTACAACCCACATCAAGGAAAATACAATTTGAGCAAAGGTTCAAAATTCCCCCATTCTCATGTAGTTTTGGCAGTTCACAGTCCAGAGAATACCGAAAAAGGCTGAAGTGCTACAAGGGTTCTTTGCTGCTTCTAATTTCAGTGGTGAAGTGAAGAGATTGTTTGTTGTCTTAAAATTCACACTTGCTTCATCACTCCTTCTGTAGCTCCAGTAAAAATGTACCAAAATTCTGTGCCTTCTGAAAGGGATACATGACTTTTTGATGGCGTTTGAAATGGTGGCTGATTACTTCTGAATACTCAAGCTCCACTGGTTGGCAGCTCACATCTGCAGCGGAGAAAAACAATTAGCAAATTTGTGAATTAGCTTTGGTTTACACATTAAACAAGCAAAGTAATTCTTTATAACTTTAACCAGCAGGCTGTGTCTTGATTACAGGATATTGGTGCACATTAATAAATGGAACTATTTTTCAATCTTGCCAGTGCATATGCATTTCATTTGCTTGCCTTTCGTATTTCCCATGATGTACCAGTCTTCAGGACCACCTACGTAGTCTGTAGGGCCCAGTGTTAAAAAATTATTAAGATTTTACTGTATAGCACAGGAACTATATTTGATATCTTATAATAGCCTGTAATGGAAAAGAATCTGAAAAAAATATATATGTATAACTGAATCACTTTGCTCGACACGTGAAACTTACACAATATTGTAAAGCAGCTATTAAGACTTTCAAGACATTTACAGTAGAGCATTAAAGCAAGTGCACAGCCATTCTGAGCACAAGGCCATTTTAACTGCAGGGCCTTGTGCAAGTGCATAGGTCACATGCCCACGTGGCCCTGCCAGTCATGGTTTTGAACAGCATTGGGTCCTGTGTGCTGACTCACAGTTTTTATAATTTATGGCCAGTTTGTGTGATCTCTAGCTTTGGTTGGATTCTTTCAGGTAAGTTTCAGACTGCTTATAATACTCAACTTTTATCTCTCTCTAGATTATAATTACTTAGTTTTGGTTAATAATGATCTATCCTCATTTCTTGCTTATCTGTAACCAAGAAGAACTCAAAGCAACATATCATCAAAAAAGTCCCTTAATAACTTGAAGTAATGGGGCTTAATTTAAACTCGGGTACGGTCTAGTTCACACAAAAGCTGAATTTCTTAGGATTGAGAAAATTAACTTTATCATTTTCAAGTTTGTACAGTATTCAGAATAAGTGCTGCTAACAAGTACTTACAACTGGTAAGTCTTACCTGACTCAAGGTGAAGAATGGGTCATTAAGAAATTGGAAAGATATATTTGTACAGAAATCATAAACTAATTATTTTTAATGGTGTGTTTTCTTGACTTTAGATGTAAGGCCAAGCTTTCCTCCCAGAATCTTGTTTACACTAACAATTTACTTCGCAAACATGTTTTCCCCTAGAGATGGCAAACTTTGATCCTATTCCCCTCTGAATTATTACAAATTCCAAATAGTAGAACCTGGACTTATGAGACTTTGGTGTTTATTCCACTTTGACAAGAATCATATTTTCTTTATATATGTGTGTATACATATTTGGGAAGTGGGTGGGTAGCAGATTTAACTTCAGACCATATTTTGCCGAGACTATTAGTAACAAGAGTAAGTCTTTAACAGTCACTTTTTTTCTGGGCAACTTGTAGATTGTTAATTCATTTTCCTTCAGGTTTGCATGGGGTTCTCAAAATTCACTGAGATGAAACTCCCTCTGATGTGTTCCCCTATACAACATCCCACCAGTAGACTGTTTAGTTTGTTACTGATCTATCTAACATGGGGAGACTCACAATCTCATCATCCTGTACATAAATTTCCTTGCTATGCCAAGTTACAATCTGTTTTCTTTGAACCTACTAATTCTCATTTGACCTCTTTGGGTCCTTCAGAGTATTTAAAAATAGCTATCATATCCTTCTTTCCTCCGGACTAAACAGATCTTTGAAAAAAATTTATTATTACTTTTTTTAATGTCTCTTCATCTGACATGGGACTCTTCTGGTGTGAGAATGTCCATTTTGTCCACATCTTTAAGTTTCAACACCACTTGGTCTATATCTTTAAGATTCAACATCAAAATCCATATGCCATATGGAAGTAAATTACCAGAGCCAAGAAAATTAAGCCTATGGCTGCACTTCTATGAGATACTTTTCTTATTTCTGTTATTGCAGAAATGTCTTATTTCTATTATTGCTATAGGTGGCTCCAGCTTTCAGGTAGTCATATTGTTGATTCATATTGAATTTACTGTCAGCCAAAGTTCCTATGTCTCTTAAGGTAGCTGCCAAACCATTTTTCTTTAAACATCCTGTACTTAAGAAGTTTATTTTTTGGATCTTCAACTTATCTCTGTTAAATTTCAATTTGTTTGACTTGACTCATCGCTTCACCCTGTCAAATCTATTTTGGTTTCTATAATCCATTTATTATCCCACTCAATTTTTTGTCATCTTCACATTTTAGGACCTTGCTCTCTGTTCATCTAAACCACTGATAATATTTCAGAACAGAAAAAGAGCAAGGACAGAACCCTGCAACATGATTCTTTGTCCAGGTTGAGCTTCTATTCTTAATCACTAGCTGTTTATTTTTTTCTCTCTTTTTTTCATTAAAAAAAATATTTATTTGTTTGGTTGCAGCAGATCTTAGTTGCAGTAGGCAGGCTCCTCAGTTGCAGCTCGCAGACTCCTTAGTTCTGGCATGCGAACTCTTGGTTGCAGAATGCATGTGGGATCTAGTTCCCTGACCAGGGATCAAACCCAGGCCCCCTGCATTGGGAGCACGGAGTCTTAACACCAGGGAAGTCCCAATCTCTAGCCGTTTGAGTATAGCTCTTGATCTGATTACTGGTTGTCCTAACATCCAGTACACATTTCTCCATCTACTCCATTTGGGTATGAAAGGGCCTGCCAGATGTTTTGCTATAATCCAATGCACATTACTGGCTGCATTTTCTGACTAGACTACTAGTGCCCTCAAAGAAAATTATGAAGTTAAGGTACATAACATAATATATTAAGAAGTTTGGTGAAGATGAAATAGGTACCACAGGTAATTCACAAAGTCAATCACCCACAAGGTAGGAAAAGCCAACTATATTTACCTAAGTGAGAATAGGGTCTGGGTGGGTCCCACTGACTAATTCTCATTCTAGGCTCCATTACTGTAGCTTTGTTTTTCACCACCAGAGAGGCATATCCTCATAACGATGAATAATAGACAATGTCAGGGGAGTATCTGAGTAAGAAGTATTAAGTTGTAGGTAAATGTTGAATGGAGGCTGGAAGTTGTTAGAGTGATATACAAGGTGGAGCTCTTAAAAAGCTCATTTACAAAGCACGAGTCTATCTTTGGGGTGTTAGTATTGTCGCTGAAATGGGCTAAGACAGACTTAGAATTCTGACTGGTATTTAATAGTACTGTGATCCATACCAGGTAGGGAGTATCTGTCTCTCAGAGTTGCTGTAAGGATTAATGAGAAACTGTCATAAGTACCTAACATAGTCCCTGGCATAGTATGAGCTTAATAATTTATCCTATTAATTCATTCAGTAAGCATTAACTATATGCTATTATGTAATAGTGACTGGGCAATTTTTTGTGCAATAACTGAGCAGTGTGTATTTTTCCTATCTGTTGAAATATATACATTATATATAAATAAGTAAATATGTATACACACATACTGCATTGGGTCTAGCTGGAGTCTACATGATTCATTAACGACTTTTTCATTTTTTAGCCAAAAAGTTTGAAAACTTAAGACTGAGACTATATATACAAGGCCAGAACAATTGGTTTATTTGGTCATTCCATAGAACCAAAGGATTTCAGAGATTGGAGGGACTTTATAAACAATAAAGTCCAATCTGTGCATAGCATAGGTTAGGAAACTGAGGCCAAGAGATGATTTCCCAAGACTACTACATCTTAGAGTGAGAACCAGATTTGCTTGTTTTTGCCTCAGAATCCTAGTCAGTCAACATTATGTTTCCTACCATATCACACAGAGCAAATGCCTCAGAAGGGGCCTGGAACCCTCAAGCTTGTGATTTGGCGTCACAAGCCCTAAAGCGGAAAATGCCATCTCAACCTGCCTGGCTGATTTGAATATGCAAACTAGTAAAACTTAAAAAGGTATGACAGATCTTGGTGGTGGGTATACTTTTTTGTGTATTTGAAATATTTTATAGTAAATAATAAATTAGTTAAAATTGGTCACTCTTTGTAGGCATAGTTCATCAATATTATGATGTCCATGTTACTGGAATATTGATCACATTTAAAGGATCAACAAACAAACCTATTTGGAAAGGGAATTGCTCTTGTAAGGCAAAACTTGAGAGAAGCTCAAAAGAATCCATGGAAAATGAGAAGCTAAGCTTTCCTTTGTGGAAAAAGTCAACTACTTAGTTGTGTTGAATCATATCTGATGTCAAAGTGGAGGATAAGGAGGGGGAGGTGATATCCAAAGAACAGGGATAAAGCAGTGAACGTCACCGTAATGCTGATTCGAAATCCTCTTCAGCTTGGTGAAATCCATGCTTAGGGATAAGATTCTCCTTCAAGGAAAGGTTGCTTACAAATTCAAGGTCATTTTCTGAATCCCACACAGCTTGTCTGTGTGCCAAAGTTTTCTGGTTTTATTTTTATTCTTTTTGCCTTAAAAATATATCTTAGAACACAGGTTCTCTGATTCCTGCTTTGTGATATGTTATTAGTGCCCATCCCAGTTGCTGAGGCAATTGTACACAGGGGGCTATTAAGTCAGACATCTGGACAATGACCAAGGCCTGAGGAGGCTGCAGTCTATGTATAGAGACCAAAACGGCAAGGGGCTGGGCATTTTTCTCTTTGAGAACAAAAATAGATCATAGAGAATGAATTCAACCTTCTCTCTTTTGCAAGATGAGGAAACTGAGGGCCCGAGAGAGAAAAATAATCTGCCCCGTGCCAAAGATGTGTTATCAGAGTTGGCCTTAAAACTCAGGTAATTTCATAGCAGATTCCAACTGATTTTTTTTCTTATCAAATTTTTAATGAACTATTTCATGTATACAGAAAAGTATAAAAAGTAATATGAAACACCAGTGTACCCATTCCCCCTCATGTCAAATTTAACTTACTGCTATATTTTCTTTAGATTTTTTTTTAAGAAATAAAATTGATGAATCCCTGTTAGTATCCACCCCTGGTCCCCTTTCCTCTTACCATCCTTCTCCAGAGCTAACTCCTGTCCCGAATAGGCTGCTTGTCATTCCTATGCTTGTCTTTATGATTTTACTACATGCAGACGTGCCACACATAATACCCAATATTATTCAGCATGTTATAAACATTGCATAAACATTATCAAGCTCTGTGCATTTTTCTAGAACCTGCTTTTTTGGCTCAACATAATGTTTTTGAGATTTCTCTGTGCTAAAACGTAGCTCCAATTAATTCATTGTAACTTCAAGTGGCATTCCAATGCACAAACATACAACAATTTCTCCATTCTTCTCTGTTGATACGTATTCTGGTGAGTCCTGATTTTTTGTTATGAGAGACAAAGCCATGGTGAACATTCATATTATCTCCTTTTGCACTGGTGTGAGTTTCTGTATGTCAGAGTTTCCCTCCTGGTGGGCCTGTGAGAGGGTTATAGTGAGGTGCTCAGGCCACACTACTGAACAGGGCTGGGGCTGGTGGCTTCAGGCCTCTGGCAGTTTCATCCTCTTAACATGGGGTGCTGTGCAGATACCATCACTTTCTGTGTTTGCCTGAGATGTGCAAAGGTTGGGAAGAAACGTGTTAAGGCAGTGGTTCTTAAATATTAGCATGCATCAGAATCACCTGGAGACCTTGTTAAAATGATTGCTGGCCCCTCCCACTCCTGAGTTTCTGATTCAGTAGGTTTAGAGTGAGACCCATGTATTTGCATTCTAACAAAATCCCAAGTGACATTAATGCTCTTGTTCTGGGGACCACATTTGAGAGCCACTAGGGTATATATTTAGGAGCTGAATAGGAAGTTCCAACTGATTATTCAAATGCCTTTGCATTACTGTGAAATGTTTGATCATAATTAGTATATTATATAATCTAGGATGTAAGTTAAAAATAGAAATGATATGATTCTGTAATCGAATAGCTTGGTATATGCAAGCTTTTGCCTGAAAGGATGATGAAGAGCATTTAATCATGCTCAGAAACAACTTCCCCTTAACTGTAAATTCTGTACTCCCTTTTGGGTATTTGGAACCAGGAAGAGGGCTTTAAAAAGACAACTGAATGAGAAAAGTAGTCCTCCCCTCCTTCTCCTATTATCTTTATGGTGTAATCAATAGGTACATCACCCATCACCAAGGAAGGAAAGCAAAATGGGAAATGTTACGATGAGAACATTGTCAGCCCTCAGCAAAGATGTAAAGTAATCAGAATGTTCTTCTCTGTGCACCTCCTTTGGCTTAGTTGCGTCCCTCCTGAGGTCCATCCGGTTTCTGTCTCTTCTGGTATTCTGAGCACCCAATTTCAACGTGGGTGTTGAGGGGGTTTCGTACACAGCACCAAGCAATTCTCAGGACACCAGCTAGGTGTCCTACAGTTCAATTCAAATCTGACACTATCTACCTGGAGATAGAATCCGATTCTACAGGTTACGGGCTCAGTTTCATTAAGACTAAATCCCTCCACCCACCCACAATTTCAGACATCAGTTGCAAGCCCAGGTTGTTACCTGTACTTCTGACTGACTGGCTATAGATCAAAGATTCCCACAACCCCTTCTCTCCTTGGGTTTGATTAATTTGCTAGAGTGGCTCACAGAACTCAGAGAAACATTTTACTTAGTTTATAATAAAAGAATTTATTATATTTATTATAAAAGAATATAACTCAGGAACAGCCAGATGGAAGAGATGCATGGGGCAAGGTATGGGGAAAGGGCACGGAGCTTTCCATGCTGTCTTCAGGTGCACCATGCTCCTCAAATCTCCATGTGTTCACCACCCTGGAAGCTCTCCAAACCCCATCCTTTCTGGGTTTTTATGCTGGCTTCAGTACATAGTCATGGTTGACTAACTCATTGGCCATTGGTGATTGAACTCAGTCTCCAGACCCTCTTCCCTCCCCAGTGGTCAGGAGATGGGACTGGAAGTTCCAACCCTTTTATCACTTGGTTGGCTGTCTTGGCAACCAGCCCCCATCTTTAGGTACAGTCCAAAAGTCACCCCATTTACATAACAAAAGACACCTTTATCGCTCTCATCACTCAGGAAATTACAAGCGTCTTAGGAGCTCTGTGCCAGAAACGGGACAAAGACCAAATATATATTTCTTATTATAAATCATGGTTTCACACTGTTCCTCCCCCTGCACTGCATTCAGTGCTCAGGCTTCTTTGGAAAGTTCTGCCTTCAGAACTTTTCTCTTTTCAGAGATTTCCCCCTGCTCTTCTCAAAAGACATCTGTTTCTCTCCTTCTGCAAGGATGACACTCTTCTTATACCTTCAGTAAGAAGAGACCAATGAAATAAAATCTTTCACAAGCAATGATTCAGGTTGGTAGGGAGAAGTGGTGCTGAAGTTGATGTTCACCCCGACCTCCCTCCACCCCTAAGGGATACTTGACTCGGACTCACACCTGGGCTAAAGCTGCGCTCCCACCGTGTCCCCTATCTCAGCGAACGGCCCTTACATCCACCCAGCTGGAAAATGAGGGGTCATCGTTGCCTCTTTCTTTTCGCTCATCCCCCCTCCACAGTCCCTACTGATTTGAATCTGTCACCTTTGCCCACCGCCCTGCGTCCGGCTCCGTCCACATCCCCGCAGCCTCTCCTCTGGATGATGACGACAGCCTCCTAAAGTGCTCTCCATTCTTGTTCTCTTCCGATTTATTCTTCACAGAGTAGGCAGACTGACCTTTAAAAAATGAGAACTAGACATGTCACTCCATGGCTAAAAATCCCCCTAGTGGCTTCTCTTTGCGCTTAGAGTTCAATCTAAACTTTTTAGCCTCACCTGACCGGCCCCTGCCTGTCTCAAGCTCCACTTCATGCAGTCCCCACCCTGTGCTGGTTGCCAGTAGGCACACCAAACTTCTCCCTCTTTTTTCCCCCAAGGCGTTGGATTCACTGCTGTATCAAGCCCTTCGCACAGGTTCTTCTCTTTACTTGAAAAGTTCTTTCCTCCTTCACCTCTTTGCACTTCTCCTTGCTCAGTTGTCTTCAGTGGAGCTGAGACCTCACTTTCGCAGGGCAGGCTTCCCTGACCATCCTCTCCTATCACGCTGGGTTTGGCCCATGTTAAGAGCAGCCCTGCGCCCTCCCTCCTCCATCAAGGCTCTCCTAATATTTCTATTTATGTATCATTTGGTTGCCCTTGAGGACTGTAAGCTTAATGAGGGCAGGGGTCCTGAACTTTTTATTCTCAGCACTGAACCCCCAGGCCCTAAGACGGTGCGTAGGGAACACTCAGTAAATATAATAAATGTCTGTGGCTGATTGATTTAAATTCTTGACTGCATTTCTGTGTATTGATTGTACACACACACACACACGCACGTACACACATTTAAATTCCTCAGCATCATTTACCTGTAAACCTGGGTCAGTGTGGCTGGTTTAAAAACTCACCAAGTGTCTAGAGATCAAATTTGCATGAACTATTTTTGTGTTGCTTATGTTTTATGTTGAGTGGCTAGAGCCACCCAGTTTGTCACTGAAGAATAAATAGAAACATTTCATTAGCAAATCCTTCTATCTGACTATCTTTCTTACTAGTGATATTACAGAAGACAGCATTTCCAGTGTGCAAGATGGGATTTGAACTTGGGAAGGTACCTGTCAGTCAGCAGATTTTAAAAAGAAGACTCAGCACTCAAGTGGTGAAGTGAATTTTAAAGAATACAACCTGAGACTCTATAGGGGAGTAGGAACATAATCTTGAGTTTCTCATTTCTAGGGCTAGAGTAAAAAATCTCCAGGTCCTGAAGTTTATTGGAAGCAAACTAATATTTGCAAATCTAGGTTTAATTTTTTTTTGATAAGTGATCCAAGAAAAAAACCTAGGAATCTAGACCTATAGCATCCAAGCAGTTTTTAAAAAGAAATGTGATTTATTTAAAAGGTTAGGAGTCAAAAATAACATACGATTAATCTAAAATCCTGAAACTATGGAAATAACTCTCATGTCATATATTACTGAATATATAGAGGTTATTTATGAAGCACTTTCACACAGCAAAGTCCAAGTCGGTCTGACTCCAGATACCATCCTTTGACCTTGGACAGACTCCAGGTTTGAACCAGCTATGCCTTCTAGTAGCTGTGTGAGCTGGCAGGTTATCCTTTTGCAGTCTTAGTTTCCTCATCTATAATAATAGTTGCCATCTCATCCAGCTGTTGGGGATTAAATGACATGAACTCTCCCTCAAGAATATGACGGCCGCTGAGATGGCCTTGCAGCTTCTACAATGGTCCTCACCACAATAGCCAGAGTGACTCTTTTTAAAATCGGCCAGATCACTTAACTCCTCTGCTCGAAACCCTTCAGTGGCTTCTCATTTCCATCAGAGTAAGGCCTACCAGGGCCTCCACCCTCTGGCCCCTATAAGCTCTCTGACCTCATCTCCTGTTTTCTCTGCTTCATCTGTCGCAGCAACACTGGCCTCCTTGCTGTTCCCTGAACACATCAGGAACACTCTGGCCACGGACCTTTGTGCTCCCTCCCTACCTCTTTCAAGGCTTTGCTCATGGACCTTCTCAAGGGGACCTGCTGACCACCTTGTACAGCACTGTACGCTTGCCCACTCTCCGACCCCCATGCCCTCCTCTATCTACCCTTCTTCTCTCATGTATTATTTGCTCTATTTTTTATTGTTTGCTTCCCTCTGTCAAGTGGTAAGCTTCATGAGAGCAGGAATCTTTGTTTGGTTCACTGATATATTTCAAGCACCCAGAACAGTACCTGGTGTATAGTGTTCAGTAGGTATTGGGTGAGTGAATGAATTCTGAATGAAGTAATTTAGTACAGCATCTGGCACATCCTAGACATTGAAGAAATGTTGGCCAGTTTTCTTTTTGATTTAATGAGAGGATAAGATTTTGCATTGCTTTTAAAGAACATATAAGAGCAATTTAAGAAAAAAGAATAAGAGAAGAAAAAGGGAAAAAGGAAAGGCGGAAGGAGAGAGAAGAAGAAAGAGAACCATGGACATGAGAGATGGTAGAGAGATCAGAGATGAGGGAGCTAGAAAAGAGATTTCTAAAAAACCTGCTTTGGCCTGCTTCCCTGCTTGTTCCCCAGACCCTCAAAGTAGAGTGAAAGTTGTAAGATTTAATATGGTGTATATCAGGGTGGGCAGGCTTCTGTAAAGGGCCAGATGGTAAATATTTCAAGCTTTGTGGGCCATTTGTTCTCTGTCAACTACTCAGCTCTGCCATTATAGTTTGAAAGCAATATATGTAAGCAAATGGGTGAGGCTATGTTCTGATAAGCTTTTTTTTTTAATTTTATTTTTCTGCAAAACAGGTTGTCTAGGCTATAGTTTGCTGACTTCTGGCGAATTTATATTGTTGCTAAATATTCAATATAAACTGCAGTGTAGGGATTAAATGAAGGAAAATCTAAGTATCTATATCAAGACCCAGTCATGATAAGAACTCACATCAAACTAGGAATGCAATGGGCCTTCCTTACCGTGATAAAGAGTATCTGACGAAAAATTAAGGCAACATAAATCTTAAAGGTGAAACTTTAGAATATATCTTTCAAAGAGAGTAAGACAGGAATGTTCCTATTTCCTGCTTCACTTATCATGATACTGTTAGTCCTGGATAACATATTAAGACAAGAAAGAGAAATATTTACAGATATAAGGAAGAAGAAGGAAGAAACTCAATTTGTTCTTTCTTGTAGGTTATATCATTATTAAAATGAATTCGAAGATCATCTACAAACTATTTGAACTCACAAGAGAGTTTGCAAGGCTGCCAGATATAAAATCAATTTATGCAAATTAATAATATTCTTATAATAATAAAAGCTAACGTTTACATTGGATTATTATGCACCAGGCATTTTGCATATGTTAACTTATTTACTTCTCACAACCACCTTATGAGGTAGCACTGTTATTATTTCCATTTGAAATTTGAGAAAACTCTCTCACAGAGAGTTTAAAGAATTTGTCCATGGTGACAGTTGGTATGTGATGAAATCCGGGTAAACTGACTCTAGAATTCGTGATAATGCTTCTCTTCCTCTTATACACCAGAAATAGAGAAATAGCCCATTAAAAATGTAATAGAATAAATACTTTTCATGGTATCAACTAAAACGATATGGTCCTTTGGAATAAACGTAAGAAAAATCTGTAGAATCATTATGGAGAAAATATAAACATTACTGAGAGATAAAGAAGAAGACCTGAATAATTAGTGAGATAACACTATGTTTATTTAAATTCACATATTAGATGTTTCAGCACTGCAAGGTTGTGTTAATGGTGTGTGTGTGTGTGTGTGTGTGTGTGTGATATTTGACAGATTCTAAAACTCAGATGCAAACGTAACATTGCAAGAATAGACAGACAATTCTGAAATAAACAAGTAAAAAGGAAAAAAACAAGGATTTGCTTGTGTATTGATTTATAAAAAGGTTTTAGCACATGGCACAGTTTGGAATTTGGAATTAGCACAGGGATAGACAAATATATCAAATAGAACAGAATATGTAGCTTGACAAGGTGCTCACACACATATGGGACCTTGGTATATGATGGAAGTGGGATTGCCTATAAGTACAGAAAGAATGAATTCTTCATTGTTTTTTTTTGTTGTTGTTGTTGTTAAAAAATTAAACTAGGTCACTACCTTACACCATTTATTTTTACTTAAGATGTATTCAGGAGCATATGTGAAAAAGAAAACTTTATAACTGTATGTAGGAAATACAGTTGTAACACAGATGATAATAGATAAAGATATTGGAGGATATCTTTATGAAATCAGGGTAAGGAAAAACCAATGGATTGGACTACTTGAAATTAGAGATCTGAATGACTAAAGACCCCATGACAAGTGTAAAAGTAGGCCACATCCTGGTAGAAGATATTGGCATAAATGTCAGACCAGAGACTCCTTCCCAGAAGTTATTTTTAAAAAGACAAATAATAGTCAAATAGAAAGTTGGGCAAAGATTATGTCCCACATAGAAGAGGAAATCCAGAGAGTCAGGACATGTATGAAGATCAGTCACACTAGTGAGTAATCAGGAAAATGTAAATTAACAGAAAACTGAGATACCATTTTACTCTTATCTGATAGGAAGAAGAAAAAAAAACCTGATAATGCCAAGTGCTAATGAGCAAGTAGGAAAGCAGTGAGAGTGAAAGGTGGTCAGCCTCTTTGGAGAGAAATTTGATAATATTTAGTAAGGTTTAATGTACACATATCCCATGACCTAGTAGTTCTGCTCTTGGTAAATGCCTTAGGGGGACTTTTGCATATGTATACAAGGATTTCATGCAATATTGTTTACAATATCAGAAACTTAGGGAAAATTCCAATAAACCTTAGTATAGAAATGGATAAATAAATTCTGAAGTATGCATAAAATAGGTTATTCTAGAAGTTAAATTAACTGAATTTCTATTACTCATTCAACAAATATTGAAGTCATTGTTTATGTGCTCAGGATACATTATGGAATAAAACAAAAAAAATCCCTCTATTTCATTTGCAGTCTAATGGTGAGAAGGCAACATACTATAAACAAAACGAATGAGTTAATATAATAGCATGTTCAAAGTTGATAAGTGCAATGGGACAGATTAATCAATAGTAATAGATTTTTGAAGTCATACATTTGAACTGATAAAAGAGGATTTCAGGAAATAAAACAAAAATCTGAAAAAAATCCCCTGTAGTACTTACAGGTACATATAAATGGAGTAAAACATGAAAATAGTACTGAATATGCAGAGAGAGAGAGGGAAAAATGGGATTCAGGAAATATAAATTACTTCATCTGTAACTTTTTTAAATAAAAAAAATCTGAAGCAAATATGACAAAACGTGATTTTTAAATTTTGGTTGGTGGATACATAGGTATGGCTATATTTTCCTTGTGCTCTTTGGAATATTAAAAGAAGTGATTGAATAAGAAAATGCCCAACTCACAGAAGCAGACAGTGAATGTGAGACTTTGCTGCTATTATTGTGATATTGTTCCTATTTAATTCTCTGCCCACAGTGGCCTTAAATAACCCTCAGCCTACCTGACTCCATTCCTGGCTGGACTTTGCCACTGAATTAGCTCTATTGCCCTACTTGACAAGAAGGGATTTGGCATTTTGAGCCAAACTTTGTTACTTAAATTAAACTTCATGGCAATTGCTTGGTTTTTTAATTTGTTTGTTTGTTTGTTTTTGGCTAAACTCTAGTTCTAAAGAGCACCTACAGAGAGACACTGCATAATTTAGGTAAATTGCTAGTAAAGGATTTGTTTTAATTACTTTTAATATCTAAAGTGTACTAGGACTTTTAAATAGACTCCATTTGAAAGTCCACGTGGAGAGGTTGATGTGTCTTTTTACGCTTGATTACTCCAGGGCAAAACATGTTAGCCATCCAGGTGGATCTTCCTTCCCTACAGCAGGCAGGTAGAGTTAGGGGGAGGGTGGGTTCCCCACTCTTCACTGGGGGACGGGGACTCTCCAGCTCATGAGCTTGCTTCAGCTTCACAGGTGTGTGTGTGTGTGTGTGTATGTGTGTGTGTGTGTGTTTGTGTGTGTGTATGACAGAGCTATTGCTTGCCTCTCTACACCGAGCAAGGGCTTGGGCATGGCTCAAGAAAGTTAGGTCCCAAGAAGAGTTTAAAAGCGCAAACTTAACATGGCATGTGAAAGGGATAAAGGACAGAAGTCAAGCTTGTCTTTGGTATTCTCCAACTCCCTTCTCAGGGCTCCGTGCCCCTCATCTCCTGCAACTTCTCGGCCGCTGCTCTTCTAGAAGCCCAGTGTCTCACCATGCCCTGGCTACCCAGCGTTTCCTTCAGGTGACTCCAGAGCCACCTGTTTGTCATGGATTTTATCTTTAAAGTTATTCCTTTTTCCATTTGTAGCAACACGGATGGACCTAGAGATTGTCATACTGAGTGAAGTAAGTCAGACATAGAAAGACAAATATCATACGATATTGCTTATATGTGGAATCTGAAAAAAAAAGGGTACAGGCGAACTTATTTACAAAACAGAAGTAGGATCATGGATGTAAAAAACAAACTTACGGTTACCAGGGGATAAGGTGGGGAGGGATAAATTGGGAGATTGGGACTGGCATATATACACTACTATATATAAAATAGATAACAAATAGGAACCTGTTGTATAACACAGGAAACTCTACTCAATACTCTGTAATGACCTATATGGAAAAAGAATCTAAAAAAAAGAGTGGCTATATTATATGTATAACTGGTTCATTTTGCTGTACACCTGAAGCTAACACAACATTGTAAATCAACAATACTCCAATAAAAATTAAACAAACAAAAAACATCTTGCACAACTTGTATGAAGAAATATAGACCTACCTCATTTAATTAAAAAAAATTTTTTTTTAATTTTTTAAAAGTAAATTTATTTATTTATTTGTTTTTATTTTTGGCCGTGTTGGGTCTTTGTTGCTGCACGCAGGCTTTCTCTAGTTGCAGAGAGCGGGGGCTACTCTTTGTTGCAGTGCCTTCTCTTGTGGCAGAGCATGCTCTAGGCGCACGGCTTCAGTAGTCATGGCGCGCGGGCTCAGTAGTTGTGGCACACAGGCTTAGTTGCTCCGCGGCATATGGGATCTTCCTGGACCAGGGCTCGAACCCTTGTGCCCTGCATTGGCAGGCGGATTCTTAAACACTGCGCCACCAGGGAAGCCCAGACCTACCTCATTTTATAACATGGTTGTATGATGTTTCATTGTGTGGATATGCTGTATTTTATTTGATTGGTTCCTTTTTGATTAACATTCACGTTGTTTTCAGTTCTGTACTATAATAAACAGTGCTTCAATGAAAAAAAAATTATTCCTTTTTCTTTCCCTTCGCACAACCTTATCGCCCCTCAAACCTTCCCACTTCATCTCAATCAAAACTATTGCCCCTCTGTGTCTTCGCACCTGCCATTTCTCAGCTCTTCTGTCTAGATAGAATATGTGTCCTTGCTTTCTGTCGCTCCACTCCGCCAGGCTCAGATGTTGACCTGTTGTGATCCCATTACTTATGCTGCAGCCACTTATTCTTCCCTGTCTCTGCTCTGGGAGCTCTTTATACATAACCTCTATTACCACATCTCACACTGTTGATACATTTAAGTTCCTCTTTAATGGTAGAGAATACGTTTTATTCATTTGTGTTTCTCCAGCACATAGCATAGTGCCTGATCATGAGTACTGAATGAATGAATGAATGAATGAATGAATAGAAACTTCTATTTTATCCGTATCAGGAAGACATCTGAACTGAGATGATACAGGTTTGCAACGCTGCCCTAAAATCTGCTGATCCCAGCCTATTGTCTGAGCCTCATTTTGTTTCCCCACTTTTGGGGTTGACTCTGGATTCTGGGGATTTCAGAAGAGCCTCCTTGCAACTTTCTGCTCTGGGTGATTTACCCCCTCCTTTACCTGACCACAGACATGCTAATTATGATCATTTACAGGAACTACTTTCATTTATTATTATCACCATAAAACTCTATAATTCAATATGAGGGTCATTATTTATTCCTGTAACGTGAATTGAACATCTACTCTCAGCCCCTGTGCTAGGTATTGGAGATAAAATGATTGAATTTTCATGTTAGATGAACTTGGTTGCATTTTGGACTTGATTAGAAGCTGACAAATTCTCTATTCATGCAAGCTTGTTTTTTATGTTCTTTTCCTCCCATAGCATGTTAGACAGCTCACAGCATTAAAAAAAAAAAAACAAAAAAAAAACAGGCATTTTGATTTTTCCATCCCAAGGAAAGAAGGCAGGATCAAAAGGTATGGGGTTGAGTGAGTCTGTAGCATCTTGGGATCAAACCTCAAACACTACCTTTGATCTTCCCACTCCAGGGTCAGCCAAGCTAGGCTGTACCACCTGTTGTTCCCTTGGCAGGGTCACCACTATCTTTATATTAACACTATTAATTTGGGTAGCTAGTCTGTCTTTTCACAAGTAATAAAGAGATCATTTGCAGGACAGTCATCATGCACGTGGCCAGAATTCTTCAGTCAATGGAGTCTGGCTACACTGGTTTTTACTCTACAGAGCCTGGAACAATATTTGTTTCTGAAGGCAAAAGAGAATGTTCTGTAGCTTCATGTGATAACCAAATTGGAAGACTGTCTATGGGCATTTGTGTTGTCTGATTGGAAAGTCCTTCCTGAACTGTCCAGAACTGTGGAGGCCTTCCAGTGTGGACAGCCATGAGAATGCACGGCTCAGATTTCTGGATGTAGGGAGTATAATAAACTGACAAATCCAATTGCTGTGCTCTAAAATCCGTCACTGATGCTGCCTGTAAGCAGTTCTCAGCCAGTGACTGAGCATGGCAGGGGTACCAAAGCAGCCCATTCCTGGGAGATACAGGACTCTTCTATGGTTTTGCCAAGCTTGCCTTAGATCTGCACTATAGTCTCAGACCTTCCGTTCCCTCTTCCTTCTCTTTCTCCTTCACTCAAGGTCAGACCAGCTTTACTCCCAGCCTCCACCAGCTCCCTCCTCATTTCCTCTCGTAGGAGTGCCCTGGAATGTATTCGTTTGCTTGGGCTGCCATACAAATACTACAGACTGGATGGGCTTAAACTATTTATTTTCTCATAATTCTGGTGGCTAACAGTTGAAGATCAAGGGGTAGGACGTGTTGCTTTCTTTCTGAGGCCTCTCTCCTTGGCTGGGAGATGACATTTTCTCCCTGCATCTTCATGTGGTCTTCCTTCTGTGTCTGTCTGTGTCCTAATTTCTTCTTCCTATGAGGACACCAGTCCTATTGGATTAGGACCCATCCTAATAATTTCATTTTAACTTAGAGACCCTTTAACCTCTTTAAAATCCTTTGCTGTCTTTAAAGATCTCCAAATGCAGTCACATCCTGAGGTATCAGGGGTTAGGACTTCAGCATATGAATTTGGGTTGGGGGGACACAATTCGGCCCATAACACCTAATAAATATTTTTCACATTTAATCCTGTCTTGGTGTTTGCTTTTTGGAGGACATGGACCAATACTCCCAGCCTCCCCACTGGTCTCCCGGAGTTCAGAGGAGCAGTACAGAAAGTGGAGTGAGAGCTCTCCTTGCCCACTAGAAGTTTTGGTGAGTTCCCAAAGTCTTCAGCATTAACTTAGACTTTCAAACATTTCATTCATTTTTGCCATATACTGTATAATAAGTTTTGCTATGATTACCATGATTAGAAGAATTTACTAACAACTGTCATTTATTTTAGTTGTTATCTGACCAAGTATAGTCATTAGTAGGCTTAAACCAAGATGAAGAAATACCTTTCCTCAACCTACTACTTTATTTAAGCAAGGAATAGAAAGTTTGGTGTCATCCACCACTGGTGATTTTATTATTCCATTTTTATAATAAATTATACTTTATTATTTAAACTTTACAGGCAGCTTTATGGCTTTTGAATTTTTCATTGGCTTTTAAAATAAGGAACAACCAAGATATGAATATATATTTCTATAAGTAAATAAATAAAAATAATGTTTTAAAGTTCTTCTTTATAAGAGTTCATTCAAAGCTTATCTTCATTATAATACAGTGGGAACATTAATAGGAAATAAAGAGTTCTTTAAAATCTTGAATATTTTCTATATCACAGAAAACAATTCTTTCCTGCCTGGACTGGAATGACCTTCTATCATATTCTTATCCTAGATTTTCTTTAAGACTAAGTTCAAAACCCACTTTCTTCATGTAGCCTTACTTTGGCTGATTGTTGCAAATCAGCCCCATTTTCCTGTAAATCATGTGTACTATAACCCTCTCACATATTGTCTTGGATTTTTCTCCAGTGGTTTCAGATACAACCACTGTGGGAGCTGTAGTCTCCGTAGCAGGATTATCAATTTCCAGGCATCTCTGGCTGTGTTATTTAGATGATAAGGGAAAAACAAAGGACTATAAGATATGGCTCCTGTCACTGTCCCGCCTAATGTTGGAAATTATGAGCAGCAAATCTTGAGGCCCGACTGGCAGGAGAAGACTTTTATTTATTTATTTTATTTATGGCTGTGTTGGGTCTTCGTTTCTGTGCGAGGGCCTTCTCTAGTTGTGGCAAGCGGGGGCCACTCTTCATCGCGGTGCGCGGGCCTCTCACTATCGCGGCCTCTCTTGTTGCGGAGCACAGGCTCCAGACGCGCAGGCTCAGTAATTGTGGCTCACGGGCCCAGTTGCTCCGCGGCATGCGGGATCCTCCCAGACCAGGGCTCGAACCCGTGTCCCCTGCATTGGCAGGCAGACTCTCAACCACTGCGCCACCAGGGAAGCCCAGGAGAAGACTTTTACCATGCAAATCAAATGCCATTTATAACAAAATTAACGAGATATATGTATACTGCCATCCTAGTTATTTTGCATATGGTAATTAGCTGTAAATGGTAAAAATATTTTGTATGTAACTGTAATTGCCATTTCTTTTACAGAGTCAAACCATGTTTTCAGTGTTTCTTCTCTTCATTAATTCTTAGGTATATGTTAAAAGCATCAGAGTTGGCAGATTTTGCTGATACTATATATAGTGTGATTTTAAACACACACTCACCAGCTGGGATTCAGCATCTGTCCAGCCGTGCTTCCTTGGGAGCCTTATGCTCTGTGGGGCTGAGACACTCTTCAGTCTCTGCTTCTGAAAGCTCCTCAGTCTGCCTCTCTTGTCCTCTCATTCACAAGCCTCCGATAACCCCTGCTCCTTGCTTACTTCTGTCCACCACTGAAGTTGTGAGGCAGCAAAACTTTGGGACCTGAGGCCTGGGCTAGTAGACCCAGCAGAAAGTCATACTTTGAGAAAAAGGAGGCAAGTGGGTTGTTGGGATGCCAGTTAAGGTTGTTGCACGAAGTGGGGCAAGGACATAGCAAGAGGTACTGAAGGGACCATTATTTCACAGTCTTTGGGCAGAAAAGGCAGAAATGGAGGTGGGGGGATTGGGGGACTCAGATGGGTGGGAGGCCTTGGTGACGGGGCTTGGAAGAATCCCTTCTGCGGGGCTTGCAGCAGGTCCTGGGAGGTGGCTTCTGAAGTCTTGTGCATTCACTCAAGCAAGACTTTATTCCCTGCGATCCATGGACCAGGGTCCAACTTCAGATATTCAAGAGCTCCTGGATATGTACGCAAGCATTTTGTGGGGGCTACTTTTCTGGAGAGAAAGATCTATGCTTTTAGCAAAGGGGTCTGTGACTCAACAAATGGTTAAAAACCATTTCACCAACATGTAAAATAATTTTTAAAAATCTGGTTTTTTGAGCTAATGATGTTGGGGGAGAGATAGAGAAGGGCATGAAAGCGCTAATAGTTGGCACTGGGGAAGGTTGAGAGAAGTAGAGGGATAAGCAGTATTCCATCTCCTCTCTGAAGGTTTCTCCGTCTGTTTATTTATTTTAAATTAAAAGCAGGGGAAAAAGGAAAGTAAGTGTGAGTCATTAAATAGAATCAGGGACAAGATTAAGATGACCATAAAACCTGTTTACTTGCTTGGGATAGGTGACAAATTCAGCTCTAACCAGAAAGGGAAAACTGGCTGTTTAAAAATGCTGTAGGGTCCATAAGAAAAGATAAGAACAATTGCTTCGGAGAAGTTCTGTCCTTGGTACTGAAACCAGACAGGACTCTCTCCCAAGCATCTTAATGAAGGGGATTCTGCAGAGTAACAGTGGCCTCACAACCTCCTAATCGTGGACCCATAGTCGAATCCCAAAGAGATGGCTGATTGTCAAGTTGCCATTTGGCTTGGTCAGTAATAGAGACAACTCTGTGTGGCTCTAATGGGCCAGTACTGTGAGGGTCCAACTGCCTGATTCTCTGTTGCTCTTGCTTGTATGTGGACAGTAGAGTTGCCAGCACGTGGAGAGTCTACATGCCTCAAGCAATCCTGTCAGATAAAGGATTCTTTCCACCTAGTTGTTGAGACATTGGGTAGCTATATGTTTGCATTAAGATTGTAGATTCTATGTTAAGACTCATATTTATGCCTTAACAGTTATGCTAGGGAAAGGGTAAACATCTTCCTAGGAAAGCTGAGGAGCTTTTGTTAGAATATATGCCTGAGTAGAAAACTACCCCACTTCCACTAAGAAGGATCCAAGAGAGATTTACTATCTGTATCATCATAACCATGCTCCTTAACTTCTCCAGGCCTGAGTTTTCTAATATGTTAGATGTCCTTATGAGTGAAATAAAGCATACAACACTGGGCAACTGTTAGTTGTCATTTATTATTTAATTAATCACCAAAAAACCCTACAACAGCTGGACACAGTTTAAAAGATGTACTGGTCCAAATCTCAAAGAGTTTAATAATCTTTGTTGTAGGTGATACAAAACATATACTGATGAATACCGAGCAAGCCAGCAGATTGTAATTGAATGCTCAAATATCTGGGGTAAACAGTAGAGGAAGTCAGAAGGGGGAAACATCTGTCAAACTGTCAGGGAATGCTTCGTGGGAAGCGTGGCCTATGAAATTGGAAGAGGGAAAGGCTCAAGTGGAGAGAACAGGGTAGAGAAGGTACCCTGATAGGTAGGCATGTAGAGATGGGAAACTGTGCAGCGTCTTTGGGGGAAACACTTAACTAACCTTTTTTATAGGGCCCTCTACACAGGATGAGACAAATAATGTTTAGGGATTAAGAAATGGGACAAATTCGATCACCACCCTCCCCCCACCCCCCCACCACCCAAGGCAGCTTGCCAATAGCCATGCTATTGACGGATTCCCCACGCTATACAGATCCTGATAACTCAACTAGGTGCTGGAGGTAGAAGATGGAGAGGAAGCCTCCTGTGCCCTTTGAGCAAAGAGCTCAGTGTTTAGTGAGGGAGATAGACTTGTAATTAGGTAATGACCCTGTAGAATGTAGAGCTGAGAAGTGAGAGTTGTGAGTGACTGCCCCAGGTGGCCAAAGGAGACATGGGAGAGAGCAGACGGGATACAGCAATGTGACCAGCCAATCAAACATGCCAGTCAATCACTCGGTTAATGTAGGCAAATAACAAGGGCTTGAGTAAATGTTTCACTGAATTAACTGGTTGCTTGAGTACATCAACCTAATCAAATGTTTGCTGGCATCATATAGACACAACCTTAACAATGTAAATATTATTATCCTCCCTTGGCTTTGAAATGATTTGATGGGACTGGCCAAGGAATCTGAGCTCCTAGTGTTCTCTAGCCTTGTTTTGACTTTCTGCCCATGATGAGAAGAGAATTGTTTTTTTATGGACTATTATTCACTGTCTAAAATACAGCTCTGCAAATATTTCCAACATTAACATTAATTCTATGATTTAGAAAGATATATTTGAAATCTCTTTTTGAAGGCTAAAGTTCTTTGCCTGGCTGTTCACTGGAAACTGATCTAAACCAAGCTGCTTTAGTTTATGACCATAACCACCTAGGTTCTGCTTTCAAAGCTCTGCAGATTTTTTTTCCCATGCCCGTCCTATCCAAGCACTTTTAAAATGACTGGAGTGAAAGTTCAGAGTTTTATGGGCTTTCTTACAGTAGTGCTATTTTTAGGATATTCATTTTTTTTCCAAAAATCCAATTTTGTCTCCATGATCCACTCTACAGCAGCGTTCAAGGTTATTCGAGGGATGAAGTGAGTACAATTTTGCTTTTATCCCCTGGAGCTTGTACTATACACCGCAGAGTGAAAACACTGGACTTATGGAAGGTCAGGGATGTACCTCTGTGATGTAGATTGCATAACCAATTTTGTAATCTAACTGTGCAGCCTCCTGGTCTGAGCTTGAGTCAACAGCAAGTACACCTATAAACCTTGCCATTTTGGACTTGGTAGGGAGAAAGAAAGGAGAAGGAGCAGGAAGAATTAGAGTTAGAATAGCAGAGTGACTGTTGATTGATTGTACAGTTGGGATAGTGGCTTTACCTCTTAAGTTTATTTCAGGGGCAATATGCCTGTAGTAGGCTCAGATTATAAGGTCTCTAATATGGGCTTTTGTCTCACTATCTTCACAATCACGTGATCAATTCAGTGACTATAAACTCAGATGCCTCTAGAGGAGGGACCAGGTATATAAATATATCACATCAGGCCAGGTGTGATACAATAGGGAGTAGTACTACTTGTGGCAAACTGGAGAAGGTACACTCATTTGTGTAGAACAATTAAGGCTTTTGTGCAGGCTGATTTTGGCTACTGAGCATTACCAGTTTGCAACTACTGAATTAAGGTGCATGAGAAGAAAATATATTTATATGTAACTGCTGAAGAGATGTGCAAATTAATTATACAGCTATGTCCCTGTGTAGTTTGCCTTCTGTGTCCATCCCCTACTTGATTAACGGAATGAGGAAACAGTGGATAGGGACATCCCATCTTGGAGGTTCAAAATTTTCATTCTCTCAGAAAACTATTCCATTAAACCATGGCAATGAATCTTCCAAGATTTAAGTTTTGTGGTATGTCTTCTAGACAGCATAATTTGTGATGCACAGTTAGTACTTATGGGGAAATAATTGAATAGATTAAAAGCAATGTGTTTACACATGTGATTTTAGCTTTCATTATTAATGGAGTCTATTCTTTTTAATGTATGTGTCCAGAATTTATATGAGGGAGAATTATTCTGTGGGTCATCAGTACTATACTTTCTAAAACTTAGAAGTTGTGGTTTAATGTTTAGGAAAGTCCCTTCCAGCTAGAGGTTTGTGGGAGAAATGTGCATGCTTTTTTTCTTACTCACTAAAATGCCATGATTATAAACATGGGTTTTGGAGACAGAAAACCCAAGTTCCCAGGTTTAAATTCTAGTTCTAGCATTTATGGCTTGTACAACCTTGGGCAAACTACTTCACTTCTTTGATCTTAAGTTTCTTCATATATAAAATGAAGTTTTTATAAGGCTTCAATGAGGTGGTGCAGATAAAATAACCAGATCAGTCCATGGTCCATAATAGGTGTTCAGTAAATGATTAGATATTGCTCTTATTACAGTTACAATTAATATTATTAGAGATACAGGTGTTAAAATCTGATACAAGGGCCATGGAGATTATTTGGAGTAAGTCTCAAGGATGATATAAGGCTTAAAATATAGAACCCTGGGAAAAAACTGGAAAAAAAAAAAGGTTTAAGATTTTTAGGCCTGAGAAGATGAGGCTGAAGAAAGAGTATATTGTTTTTTCAATTGGATCAAAGCATATGTTACTCAGTTCTATAGGTTAAAATAATTTGAAGTTGACATAGAAGAATATTTTTACAATTTTTCGGTGGGGAAAACATTGTGAAAAAAAGTCAAAAGACAAGGAACAGACTAGGAGACAAAAATCAGATACATATACCAGACAGAGGATTACTGAATACAAATAATCTTTATGATCAATTAAAAAACACATGCAAATAGCATGTGTCCTCACATGGCAGAAAGAGATAGAAGCAGAGCAAGCTCTCTGGTATCTCTTCTTATAAGGGCACTAATCCCATCATGAGGGCCCTGCCCTCATGACCTCAGCTAAACCTAATTATCTCCCAAAGGCCCCCTCCTTCAAATACAATCACACTAAGTATCACACTAACAGATAAAAGCACAAAAATGTGTAGAGACAATTCACAGGTAAAAAAAATATTTATTTTTACTGTGGTCAAGAAAATATAATTAAAACAAGCTACCATACTGTCAAAAATCAAGAAAAGAAAGGCCTTAAGGTAATTTCTAAAGACCCACTGATTAAGGATATTTAGAATGGCCTTTGAGAGAAGTTTTGGATAAAAGCTCTCCAGATTGTATGGTAAAAATCTTTCCCACTTCAGCCTTCGGGAGAAATAAAACAACAACAAAAAGCAAAATCAAAATTTAAAAATAGAAAACTCTTATCCTCCTTATAGAAAAAAACCACAGCTATTTCTCTCATCCCCTCTCATACCCAAATCTGGATGCCATCCAGTTTGGGAAAAGTGGAGTTCTGAGAAGGGAATGGATGATTTGAGGGCTAACTGGTCTTTTTATATTTTCTTAAATTTCCCATGTTCATGCATAGTTAAAGATTTGGGCTATTTATCTCCAGTGGGAATTAAGATTGCTATTGATTTTTTTTTGAGTACCCCAAATTGAGGCCATAAACGAACCTTTCCAAAGTACAGGGCTTTGATTTTCTTTAAGGAGCATTGCTAGAAAGATGGCAGGAAGAGTGTTCTTTGGTGGTGGCCTGCAGAACTCAGCTCTTGCAGAGAGTGCATCCTGAGTGGGTGATGAGCAGGGGTGGAGCAATGTCTTTCTGAAATGCTGCTAGAGGCCAGTAAACCAACAATGCAAATGGATTGAATGTGATAGGTTTGCCAGGCAGGAATCTTGGGGCAAGTAGGGATGCATGATTAGGTGAAATGCCAAAGGAAAAGTGTGAGAGATCTGTTAGAGCATGTCTGTGAGGACTAAGTTCCTGGCCGGAGCACAGTGATGTCAAGAAGGGCTCACAATGCTGGACTCTTGAAACTGTAGCTCTGAAAATGCTGAACTATAAAATTTTTTTTCAAGATTTAAATTTGCAGTAAGAAATAATGAAAGACTAGGCTGTCTATTTAGAGAGGATGGTATTATAGGATAGATTACGGAGAAAAGGAAAAAAACTCAATCTTAATTTTGTTCCATTTCATCCTTTCCAGCAGAGCAAATAACCTTCAAATTGGGAAAGGGCAGGACAAGTAGTATAAATAATATGAACAACTAGTTAATTCCTGCTATGCACTGAATTATATCCCTCCAAGATCCATAGGTTGAAACCCTAACTCTTAGTGTGATGGTATTTGGAGGAGGGGCCTTTGGGGGATAATTAGGTTTAGATGAGGTCATGAGGGCAGGACCCTCATGATGGGATTAGTGCCCTTATAAGAAGAGATACCAGAGAGCTTGCTCTGCTTCTATCTCTTTCTGCTATGTGAGGACACATGCTATTTGCAAGCTAGGAAGAGTCCTGACCAGAACCCAACCGTGCTGGCACTGTGATCTGGGGCTTCCAGCCTCCAGAACTGGGAAAAAAATAAATTTCTGTTGTTTAAGCTACCCAGGCTGTGGTATTTTGTCATGACAGTCTGAGATGATACAATTTCTAAGAGAGATGAGGAGGTAATAGAAGAAAGTCTAGGTGTTGTCAGTGATCTGGGCTCAGACATAGGACTTCCCCAATACTAAAGGAATGTGAAGATTTGACACTGGAAATGGGGGGGCACGGTAGGGATGTTCTGCAGGCATTTATGGAGCTTAAGAGGAGCCTGAAGATAGATAGGTATCCAGATTTTCAAAACAGATATAAAGATTTTTGAAAGATCAGAACAACCATATCGATGTTAATCAGGATAGTCTGTGATAATTTATAAAATAATTCACTAGTTGTTTTTATGAGGAAAGGAAGCAAACTATCTATATATCATACTAACTTAAACATACCTTCAAGAATAAGGTGATCTTATCTATAGATCATGGGACTGTTGTAGATATCATATTTTTATTTCTCCAGAGTATTTTTTAAATAAATTTATTTTATTTATTTATTTTTGGCTATGTTGGGTCTTCGTTGCTGTGCATGGGCTTTCTCTAGTTGCGGCTAGTGGGGGCTACTCTTCGTTGCGGTGCGCGGGCTTATTGTGGTGGCTTCTCTTGTTGCGGAGCACAGTCTCTAGGCGCGCGGGCTTCAGTAGTTGTGGCTCGCAGGCTCAGTAGTTGTGGCGCACGGGCTTAGTTGCTCTGCGGCATGTGGGATCCTCCTGGACCAGGGCTCGAACCCATGTCCCCTGCATTGGCAGGCGGATTCTTAACCACTGCACCACCAAGGAAGCCCTCCAGAGTATTTCTTAAAAGCCCTAGAGTTTTATAAAAACAGAGGTGGTGGCAGGGATTAGAATGTGGGCTGCAAGAGGGCAACATTAGGCAGATTTAGGTGGGTTTGCAGTTGGGTGAGCAGCCATATGCAAAAAGTGCCAGTCCAAATGGATGTCCCTAGGACACCCCAAGGCTCTGACTTGGTTCCATTCTCTGCAGATCACTGAAAACAATTGTGGTCTAAGTGAAGACATTGCAAATATGTTTGTCATATTTGCAGGTAATAACAACTTGAATATGTCAGTATGATATCCAGATTTTAAAAAAACCTCCGGAGACTGGAACAAAAGGGCAAAAACAAAAGGGAGAATTGTTACAGAGCTAAATGTAAGATTCAACATTTACATGTGAAAAAGTCACTTAAGCCAGTGTAGGAGATGAAGGTGTGACATTTGTCCATCCATAGAAAGGAATCTGAGGTCTGTTGAGCATACATTTAACGTGAGCCAACTATGTAGATCCTCTGCTGAAAAAATTAACCCCACACAGCAAATACCCAAATCCTAATGCAAGTGCAGCTGCATTAACAGAAAAGCAGGGTCCAGCTCTCAGGAAGTGCTAGTCCGATTGCTTATCACTGGTAGAGCACTTCTTAAATGTGCTATTAGTGCTTCAAAGAAAGGCAGCCAAGATGGTCAGTGCGGGTCTGGAAACCATGGGGCATGAGAAGCCTGGAGAAGAAAAGGAATCAGGGTCATCATCTCTATCTGGGAACATTTGAAAGGGATGCTATGAAGAAAAAAAAAGGGGTTATTCTATTGTTGTATTGGGCAGAGATACATACAATGGATAAACATTCTCTTGATTTCAAACCACTAGGGCTCTTCAATATGTAATGGGCTTCATTATGGTGTAACTTCTTGTTTTTAGAAGCGTTCAAAACAGGATTCATTTAACAAATCTTTAATGAGCACCTACTAAGTGTCCAATGCTTTTCTGGGTGCTGAGGGTAGACTGAGATGGTGGAGAGTAACAAAGGAGCAAGTTGAGACTGACAGAGAGTAAAGCATTACATGGCAGTGGTATTTTCCCCCTTAGTCCTGGAATTGGAGCTTCAGCTCAAAGCTGAGGACCTGAAGAACTCAGTGAGACTCTGTGTTCAAGGTGCTGCTGGCCCCTGGAACAGCCCTCCCGCAGTGCTTCTGAGAGGCACCAAATAAGAATGAGCTTTACCACTACACCCACTCTCACCAGCCAATGTAAGTAGGCTGAAAGGGGTAGGAGTCAGCATTTTGGGGATGCATATTCAGAGCTTGGCTATTCCCTTCCCTCCCTGTGACAGAGAGGTAGGAGGGCCTTTCCCTTCCTTGGAGCTAGGTGAGTAGGGCTCAGAGTGAACCGACATTGGGGGTGTCTCCAGGATGGTAGACTAGCATCTCACTCCCTGGTAGAATCTGTAGGTCTTTTTCGATGCTGTCTCTGGAGAAGAGTAGGAGAAGTTTTGGAGCCTAGCAGTGAGGCTGCATCCCTGACTTCTCTCTAAAGAGAGTAAGAAGTGAGTATTTGATCTGTACCCTTGAAGATGAAAGGACGTGTGTCTAAAGGCAGAGCCCAGAGGTCGACTGGAAGAACCCAAGACAGGGGAGTGTGGTGTGGCTGGGGAGATGGGGCAGTGTTTGCACCATGCTGGTTACTGGCAGCTGTCAAGATGGGGAGCACGAGGGCTCCAGTTGTTAGGTTGGCTCCACTTGCAGTATTTGGGGAGTAGCTGAGTGCAGGAACTGGACCAAGTCTTGGGGCTCTTAACTTGGGAAATGGCAAAGGTACCGTGGCTGCTCCCCTGGAAAGGTAGGGGGAAGTGTTTCCCTCAGAAAACCCCACTTCTCATCTCAGCAGATTCATTAGAACCATCTTGAATCACAATAAGACAGAGAAAACCTTTACCACCAATGCATGTCCAGGCACATAAAAAATTCTCTTCAGTGATAGTGGCGGAGGTTGTGTCTGTGTGTGTCTCTATGAGAACTCTCTGTACTTTCGGCTCAATTTTGCTGTAGACCTAAAACTTCTCTGAAAATTAAAGTCTATTAAAAAAAATGATAGCTTATCTGACAGGAGGCTCCCTCTCTCAGAGTTGTCGAGAATTGATATGAGTTTAATTGCTGAATGAAAGCAGCTATAGCCGTTTCTACTGAGAGCAAGCCTAGCTCCTCTATTTTTCAGAATTACAAAGATTTAGCTAAACAGAGATAATAGAGTTTGCTTCTGGTCAGCTATCTTGTGGACTGTCTTTGGACAGGATATTGACTGCCACTGAGCTGTACATGACTTGCAAGAGAAAAAAGAGGTAAATGTTGAAGGTACAGGAGACTCAGAGAAATGTTTACATGTATGCCCGCCACAGCCCTGGGGAACATACCAAACGCCTAACACATGGTTGCTCATGTGAATGAATGAACAGATGGGCCGGTGAACTAAAGAGGACTCTTATTTTATTATTATTATTATTTTTGGCTGCACTGCACGGCATGTGGGACCTTAGCTCCGTGACCAGGGATCGAACCTGCGTCCCCTGCATTGGTAGGTAGAGTCTTAACCACTGGACCACCAGGGAAGTCCCTAAAGAGGAGGCAGCTCTTGACCCCTGAAGTAGCACATAGTGGAACTAAAAACTCATGCTCTGGTGGGGAGGAGGATGGGGGAAAATGCTGTCATACTCCAAAAGTCAAACAAAATAGGAGAGAGAAAGAGAGAGAGAGACTAACTTCCTTCTCCTGGGTGTGGTGGGTGAGACTGAGGTTCTCTGAGAGTCCAGTGTCTGGGAGCAGAAGAGTGAGGAAATTGAAAGAAAGAAAAGAAGTGTGTAAACATAGTGGATTTCACTCCAGTCTCTCCCATAAGACCCTATGGTCTATCCTGTGATGGGGACGGGGAAGAGAGTAGCTTTGAATTAACTTTGAGATGAGTAGTATTTGAAAATGAAGAGGCTCAAGTCTTAAAGACCAAAGTGAGACAGCTCTCAACCACAAGTGGCTGAACAGCTATGGATTTTGGCCAAGATGCCATAAAGGACCCATTTCTTCTCGAGAAAGGGGGGTTGACATGGCACTGTTGGGGACACTCTTTCATATTTATATCCCAGTAAGTGGAGATTTCTCCAAAAATTGGTTACATAAAAAAAAAGTCATAGGGAGAAGTGAAGGGAATACAATTGAATGGGTACTAGAGCCAGATGGCGGGGCAGTGGGATGGCAGGACTGAGATGATTTTCTAGGTATGGGATGGGGGGCATTGCCCTGAGGATGTAGCCTTTGAGCTGAAGAGTTTGTGGGAAGAGCTAACAGGTGGTGAGCTTTGTAGGCAAAGGCAACAGCAGGTGCTAAGGCCCTGAGGTGGGAACAGGCTTGGCCAAGGCAAGGAACAGAAAAAAGGACAGTTTGACTAGAAGTGGGGAAGACATGGCATGAGACAAGGTCATGGATTAGTTCCTGGGAGGCGTCGTGCCCACAGGACAAAGCTGGATTTTATTCTCGGTGTGAAGTTAAGTCTTTGGAGGGTTCATTCAGGAGAGGGATGTGGTCTGATGTATGTGAGACGACGTGAGTGCTGTGTGGAGAATAGGGAGAATGAGGGCGGGAGTGGAAGCAGGGAGACCAATTCAACAGCAACTCTCTCTATTTTCTCAGTTGAAAGAGACAAAAAAGTATTAAATCTCAGTTGTTGGGGTCATCAGTAATGATGATTAGAGAAAAGATCAAGAAAACACTGGAAACTCCTGCTGGCCAATGCTGGATAGGTCACTTTCTTTCTCTTTCAGTTCAATAGCAATTGTAAAATAATTGCTATTAAACTATTAAGAGCTGCCATGTATTGAGTGCTTACTCTGTGCCACGCCCTGTGCTAGGCATGTTAATTACTCTTACCTTATTTAATCCTCACAGGAATATGCACCAGAAATGCTGTAGAAGAAGTGGCAGCTGTTAATAACCAAATATAAGACTTGACAAGCTATCAACTTAGTCAAGCAAACGTTTAGCCATGCAGTGATTTAAAACCAATTCCATATTTGACTAAATTCCATCTTTGTAAACAACTGCTTTATTTACAGACTTTCATATCAAAAGGAACACTTGAAATATTCTTCTCTAGATGCAGAGATATTTTGAAGTCACAGGCATTGTCAGGAATACATCTCAGAAAAATTACCTTTCTAAAATGCCCTTCAGATGTTATGGGTTTTAATAGTCTGAAATGTTATGGTATAGAGAAAAACCACACTGGGACCCACTATTTATGGAGGGCCTTGCTTTAATAAACAAACAAGATTCCGTGGAGCTGTGCAAACGTTGAATGAGGGATGACCATGGATTTAAATTGGAAATTTTTTGTCAGCCAAGGAGAGTTTTTTGGTCTGTCTCCATGAAATCAATTTTACAGTTTTTACTTGATGAAATGATCAAAGCCTTTTGCTTCTGAGCGAACATTCCTTCGAAATGTAAAATTAATAGTTTAAAACTTAAAGGAGAAATAATCATGGTTTTAGATTTCAGAAGATGACCAGTTATTGTGAATATTTGGAAAGAGAAATTTCTGATTTAAAAACACGTTTCCAGGCTTAGAAATTAACCTATCTTTTTTCTGTACAGGTAGAAAGTATTCTCAGTGTTTGTCCCCTTTGCACATACTATGCCGTTCTCCAAACAGCATGAGTGTTGTTGGCACAAACTGATAATGAAGACTTAAAAATATGTTTTGCCATAATAAGAAACTATAAATAATTCATAAACATGTATTTTTTATTCTAAATAAAGAAAAAATTCATGATGAAAGCAGAGAAAACCTGTTATGAAGAAAATAGTTTGGAAAGCCAAAGTAAGGCTGAAAACATAAAAGAAGTATTCCTTCTGAGTATTAGAAAAAATATCCTTTAAGTGAAAGTGTGTAACTACTCAAATGGAAGCACATGCAAGAATAAGGGCACAGGTGGGTTTCTAGAAATCAGTTAGTATTTTTATATCTAATACATTATGTTATTGCCATAAATTGAGTGCCTACCTCATGGCAGGCTTTTTGCAAGGCACTTAAAAACATGTTATCATATTATAGATATTATTATTCCCATTTTATAGATGGAGAAACTGAGGCTTAGAGAAATTAAGTGGGAGAGTTAGGTTTTGAACTCAGGTCACTATACTACACTGCCTTTTAGGTGTTATAAAAAGCTGTAAAATTTAGGTGATTGGTGAAATAAAAATGTATAGAAAGGTGTAATATTCTTGCAATAAAATCAATGGGATTTTATTGACTAGCAAAAATGCCTCGGTCACTAATGTCTTTTTTTCCTGGTTCACACGCTGCTTCCTAGAAGAAATGATCTTGGAAACTGATCTTGATCTATTCTTGCTTGCCTTTTTGCCAGTGACCAAATCCTTTGCTCTCCCCTGACCCCAGGACTCCCCTCCCCCCAGCCTCTTCCTCTCTCTTCCCCTGCCAAAGGTGGGTGAGGGTGCTTTGGGCTGGGTAAAGAGTCGTTATAGTAATTTTTTTTTTCATTTTTGTATTTTATATTAGAAATTGTCATTTGCAGTAGAAACTCTATTCTATACTTTAAATATATTTTTTTAACATCTCTTTTGGAGTATAATTGCTTTACAGTGATGTGTTAGTTTCTGCTTTATAACAAAGTGAATCAGCTATACTTTAAATATTTTTTAATGAATTGGAGTTTGGACTAATCCTCCAAACATCTAGAAGATCCTTATAGGTTACAGTGGAACTATACTTGAAGAGCTACTCCTTCAAAGATTACTTAGAAATCAGATATTTACCATACAGTGATCTATGCAGCCATAATAAAATTTATGTTGGAAAAAGAAAAGAAAAAGCATCAATGCAGAGAAGGATAATAAGCGGTATTATTCTAAGAAGATCCAAACACAGTTTTAAGTATCAATTACTATCATGTTTGGACCGTGAGCCAGCTAGTTCCTAGACAGAAAAGTTAGAACTCATAAGTGTAATTTTAATATTGTTGCCAATTATTAATTGCCTAAAACATAGGACTTAGGTATGGAGGACAAACTTTTATCAGATTGAACTCAATTATAAGCTGGAATAGAAGGAAACAAACAAAATCTTCCAAAAGCAGGGGAGAGAAAAATGGTCCATATCTTTTCATTATATTTTGCAGTATTTGTTCTAATCTGAATCTAGTCTTGTACTTCCTACCTTAAAAAAAATGGTGGGATTTAGTCCAGCAAACTTAATAACTAGACATTATTAACTGTGGGGCTAAATTCGTCTATTTTCTAAAAATGTTTTTGTGTGAATAGCCGACGTCCCTGTGTTAAAATACCATGACAGGTAATAGATTTTCTAGAACTATTATAAGATAGATGTTGCCTTTTTCGAAACAAAGTCTACTTTGGGATATTTAATTTAGGTATAATTTCACAGAGTTACCACTTTGATTTATTGATTGAACTGTCCAAGCAACTGGACTGCTTCACTTTTTTCTTTTGTACCACCTACAGCTGTACAACTATAGTGACTAAATGGACTCATATGCAGTTGACCTGCTGGATGTTAGTATCACTTAGTTGTCACCTTTATTAGCAGAAAAAGAAAAATTACCAAGGGAAGAAAATAATTTAAGAGTTTAGGTTTGGTTCATTATATTTCTCGGAAGTTCATTTCTTTGAAGAAAATAATTTCCCCCTGCAGTAGCTCTCTGGCTTGAGGTCCTTAAAGAAGCAGTTGGTGAGGTATGGGAGCCCTGAGCCTGGTGCTGGGGGCAGGGTTTTGTTGAAACCTGGCCATGGCACTCTAAATTGTGGAAGCCAAGACTTCAGTCTCTTTGTCTCTCTTGGTCTCTGTCTCTGTGTCTCTTCTTTAAATAATAACTGCTGTATTTACAATACTTGTGAATGTGAGTGTAAGTGGCTTTCTCCTGTAGCAGCCTTTGAAAAATGTGAAGATATTATTCCTCGTAAGCATTTAGAACTAGAGTTGAAAGACAAGAAAGTGTTGGCAATTGTACATCACACAATTGCTTATCTCTTTTCAATAATGTACTGTTCAGCACAGTGTACATTCCCTGAGGAAGCTCTGTGGAATTGCCCTTTCTTCCACTTAGAAAGAAAGCTTTAATTCCTTTCCTGTATCTACTCTGAATGGTAATTGGACATTGAGATTCTTATTTCCTGATTGATGATGATGATTAGGGCAACAGAGAAATAATACAACTTTGGCCACTCTAACATAAAATAAAATGAAACATCCTCTGAATAATTATAGGGTGACAATGATGATTCTTCTCTCCCCCTCCTCACTCCTCTCAACGTTCCTATCAGAGAATGAATGAGGCAATGCATTTATATTAACAAACAAATGAATTGACATTTTTGAGAGTGGCCAAGGAAATGTTATCACTCATATTTCCTGCCAGAAAAAGAAATTAATTCTCAGTATCCATAAATATTGCTACTGTTTTTATCACTAGGGTCCTGCTTATAAATGTTTTGTTCTCACTGTCCCTTGCGTGCCAGACTGCCCTTAAAGGAGTGGAGTAGTCAGAGAGATGCCTCATGGGGGAGGTGATGGAGAGAGGGAGAACTGAGAGGCTCTCTCTGCTCTCCTTGAGGAGATATTTGCTCTATCTCTGGACTGGTCCAAGGTGAGGGAGACAGACAGCTGTGGGGCAGACAGCTGTGAATGTAAGGGTCACAGGGTGATGGGAGCAAACGTATTCAGCAGGAAGCATCTTCCATTCTTAACCCTTTCTGCTCAGGGCTGTACCCAGGCATATCTGCCACCCCACGTCTATAGGACAAGGAGGCATATGTATGCTTTGGGCTTTGGGCTTGGTCATTACGTAATACTAACTTAGTCTTTCAAAAATGGAAACGGTCCTTAAAATATTCTTTTTATGGTCTGCATGATATTCCAAAATGGGTGCAAGTGATTTTTATCACCCTCTGTATGTGGATAATTTTTGCTTCAGAATATAAGGTTCTGTATGTTGTATCGTTGCTTCAGATTTTAAGTAGAAACCTTCTCTTCATGTTACACTTAATTAGGTTGGGATCTGTTCTGTAGGAACAGATTTTACTAGCTTAATGAAAATCCTTCAAATGCAGTGCAGTATAGGAATGGGCAAAAGAGAAAGGAGATAATATTTGCAGAGGGCTTATAGTCTTGTAGGCCTTTGTGTGGACTGTTTGATTTTAAAGGATCTCATTTAATACTCACAAAACGTAGGTATTCAGGAAACCAAAGCTCAGATAGATTCGGTAACGTGCTTCAGGTAAAACAGCATGTTCTAGAGATAGGATTGAAATCCTAAGGTTTTTGGCTTCAAAGCTGCATCAGATTGGACACACTTTACAGTAAAATTTGTGCCACAGTGAACAACATTATAGAATGTGCCAGTATAATGATTCTTGATCAGGCTGGCCAGAGCTGACTTTACATACCCTTCAAAATGGGAGCGTCATGACAAATCAATGTGTCTAATTAGGGAAAGGAAAGTTTTGGAAACCTATTTATGCTTTAATAACTAAAAAAGCACTGGTCTCTTGCCAAATTGAGATACATTTTTGGAATCAGAGACTCTAAGATACTCCTTAAATGCTACTTATGATAAATAATGCCATTTAAATGTCCACCACCTGCTACAGCACATGGCTGAGTTCTCAGAACGTTTTCATTACTTCCTTAGATGGTCTTGATTAATGTACAATGATGGAGAAAGTTTGTTTTTTTTTTTTTAAGAAAATGTTATGATGTGACAACTAGATGTCTTTAAATATACCAGTTTTCTGTATAAGCTAAACAGTTTCCAGGGGATAACTTTTACAGTTCCAAAACATTATCCTAAATAAGGTAGTATTTATGTTATTGAAGAGCTTGATTAGCCTATGTATTTGTGGCACTAACAATGTCTATGTTGTAAAATGGGACTGGGAATGGTTTTTGATTCCTATTTCTGTCCGTGTCATCATCTCTACTTTGATCACCTTTAACAAGATAACGCCCTTTCCCACCCCACTACAACCCTGTGTCAATTAGGAATTATATTTGACTGCAGGTAACAAAAAGTGGTCTACCTTGGCTTAACCAAATAAGAGTTAGCTTTTCTCACATAACAAAAAGCCCATAGGTAGAGAGTCTGGAATTGGTCCAGTGGCTCCAGGATACCCTCAAAATTCCAGCCACCCTTTATGTTCCAGTGTTCTGTCATCCTTAGTGTGAAACTTACATTCTTACGATTGCTTCACATTGCACGATGGCTGCTTCACTTCCAGACTCATGGTGTCATTCAAGGTAGGAAAAAGAAAACCAGGTGTCACTCAGGAAGGGCCTGTGTTGCTCTTGCAAATGCAAAACTTTCCGGAAATCCCCAGCAGCATTCTGCTTATGTCTTACTGCTCAGAACTGTCATGAAGAAGTCAACCGTCGCTGCAAGGCAGTCTGGTGAAATGAGTATTTTAGCTGGGCTCACTGTCACGCTAAAGAACTTAGGGTTCTATTAGTAAGGCAGAACTGGCGAGTAGTTTTTGGGTAAAACAGCTGTGTCCATGCTAACCCCAACGCCAACGCCAGCCCTGAACTGTCCCAAGTGGCTTTGGGATTAGAGTAGAAAGTGCAGAGGAAAGAAGAAAAGGAGGCTTCTTCAAGGTCGCCAGTGGCATCTTTATAGCTATGCACTGTGTGTTTTACTCTTCTCTTCCTTAGTGTTGGGATATCTTTGCTCCCTCTGTCTTTGGTGATCACTTTCTCTCTCTCTCTTTTTCTAATTACTCATTTGCCAGGTAATGTCATTTCCTTAGAGTAATCATACCTGACACTTCAGAAAGATTAGGCAGCTCCCTTTTATATATGCCCCCAGCACCTGGACCTGTTTTTTTTTTCCTTCTTTTTGGAACATTTATCACAATTATACTTACTTATGGGAGCTGGAGTGCAGTTTTGTTATTTGTTCAATGTCTTACTCTCTTTTCCACTAGATTATAAACTTCCCCTAGACTATATTCTCCCTCCCTTCTGTGTCTAGCACAGTGCCTATGACAGAGTAGACTCTCAATAAATATTTGTTGAATGAATCAATAATGAATGAATAAATTTCAAGGCTCTTCTCTCACCTGCTGTTCTTTCTTTTCTTTAGGCATCCTTTTTTGTCCTCTTCCTCCATTCTAACTTTAAACATTCTCTAAGTACTCTCATACATATTTATCCATTCATTTATATTTCTTTTTTTTTTCTGTCCGTGCCTCTCTCTCTAGATTATTCTTCCTGTCTCTCAGATAGGTATTATCTTTACTTAAACTCCATATGTCCACACCAATTCTCTTACTCAGGTATCTGTATCCCACTTCTAGTTGCCTGCTGCTTTTTAACCGAAATGCCTCTCCGTCGCCCTACACCCAAGAAGTTCCAAATGACCGTCATCAGACACACATCTCAATTTTCTAGTCTCTGAAAGTGATGACACCTTCTTCTAGTTACTTAAGCTTGAAAACTTGGTGTCGTTTGTGGGATCATTTATTTATATCATTAAGTTGCATTTTCCTTGGCAGATAGCTCTAGCTGTTCTCTCTTCTTGTTGCTGCCACCCCAGTACACAGTGTGCAGGGTTTGTGGGTACTGGTACATGTGAGGTGGCAAGATCAAAGGTGACAGGGGTCAACTGACCAAATGCTCCCCATCAAGAATGTGGCAGAGCGGAGGCTTTTGCCAGTTTATGTTGCAGTATACTCTTTTAAAAACACCAGTTCTGGTGCTCATGACTCGTGGCACAATCAATTTGATAACCTGGGATTACTCTGCAGTAAAATTTGAGAGGACTTAGCTACTTAAAATGGGGGAGACATTTTATGATGGTAGGTATGGATGACTTTTGCAGTATTGATGAAAAGATCACAAAATGGTATTAAAAACTGCAGAAGTATAGTAGCAGTAGTAAAGCATTTTGTAAAGACAGATTAGATACTCCCACTCAATTTCATAATGCAGAAATTAGTGGAAATTTATTAAAATTAATAGATATGAAATTTACAAAGGTAGCATAATTGCTTCACAGATTATCCCATTAATCAAGATGGCCATTTTTCTTTTACAGGAAAATAGTAAATCATATGGATATATTGTATGAATAAATGAATACAGCAGTGTATCTATGAGGCCAGAATGATTGATTTAATAGTGACAAATTTTGATACTTTCTGTTTAGCATTTGCAGTCTAAAACTCTATTAGTTGTTGAAAAAAACCCCTAGTGTTTGAAAAAACTATAGGCAAGCAAAGTTACATTTTAACACGAAACTTTTAAAACCATTTTGTGAAAGGATAATTTCTGCATCGCTTTAGATTGATTGGCCATGTAGTATGCAGAAATTTAGTGAGCACCTTCCACATTACCCTGGTTATTTCCTACAGAGAATGTAAGGTTATTTAGGATTCTTTTTTTTTTTTGTTTGCGAAGGAGGAAAGTTTATGATATAGTTCATTTTTTAGTTCACAGCATTTGTCAGATTGAAATTCATCTCTGCACCATGTTGTTCTTTAGGATATGTTCTTTTGATAGACAGATGTTTAGATACGTAGGGCACAGAGGCAAAGAAGCACAGCTGGTATCAATAACAGGCTCACATCACTCTTAATTTCCCTGATTTTATACCTTTTCCCTTGCTTTATCATTCAAGTATTCATTTGATCATGGGGATTACATACAGAGAAATATGTCATAGACAGGATCTATGAAGCAATGTTTTCCTTTCCAATTTATTTCAGCTAATTCTGGTCCCTTTAATGTATCTAGCGTTGGGATGTAGGAATTAAGGCATGTTTAGATTTTTGCCATAGTCTTATTCCCACAGGAAGAGTAATGCTGGAAAAGGAGAGCAGAGATCAAGATCCTATTCCCCTTTATCGGTGGATATATTTCATTTATTGCTTTTAGAGATTCTTCTCCTCTGGACATTTTCATGTTTTTTTCCCAATAAGATAGAATAAATATTATTTGGGCTTTCATCCATGATAATAATAAAAAGCTACTGTCATAAGGACAAACTTGAGGCTTGAGAGCTGGTGCAGTGTTAAGTCAAAAATCTAAGCTTGTTTCTATGATAAAAGCAGTGAGTAAAAGGCATGCAAGAGATACAAAAAAAAATATGTGCCTAATCTTTTTCTTTGGGTTTCACCTTCATGGATGTCTTAAAGCAAGTGGTTATAATTCAGTTCATCAATTTGACTAACATGATTCAAATTGGTTGTCATTATTCAGCGACAAAACTAAGTTCTTCCTTTTTTAGCTGCTTGGGCTGGTGTGTTTTTATATATCCGACTAACCTCAGTACCATGGTATATGTCACTATAATAAAATAGGAAAATCAGCTCTATCAAAAAAATACAGTAACAACCAATATTGGAGCTAGTAAGTTCTGTTTATATGGAACTTTCTCTTTCTCTACCATTTTTGTGGAGGTAGAAAATCCAGTGGTTATTAGAGTGGATAGTGGCCAACGTCGTGTTTTTAATGTAATATGATATGAACCAGAACTAGAAGCGGTCAAAGTTCAAATCATGTCTGTTGTTGAATGGCCTGTATCTTATGGTTTGAAGGCAATAGATGAGTAAAGAAAACGGTTTTGAAACCATAGGAACCTTTTGTAGGTTACCTGCCTAGTATCCACCTTCCTCCTTCCTTTTTCCCACCTAGACCACTACTTTCCCAAACATTCCAGTTCTAGCCAATCAGCATAGTGTAACCCTCTGGCACAGGAATTGGTCTCAGGATGATCATGTGACCTGATAGGAGGAGACAGGTGTTGGAGAGTCAGAAGGACTCTTCTTCTGTCTTCCTTGGGTCTCTCTCTCTCTCTCTCTCTCTCTCTCTCTCTCTCTCTCTCTCTCTCTCTCTCCTTCCTTCCCTCCCATGTCAGATGTGCAGGAAGTATTAAGCAGCTTTCTTGCTACTGATCAACAAACTTTCAGTCACAAGAAGGCCAGTTGTAAGGTGAAGCTGACACCTTAAGTGGTAGAAAGAAAGCATTCTAGATGATTTAAAGCCATCTCATTTAAAAACAGGTGGTAACACTAATTTAAATGCCTATTATTTACTTTTTTATTTAAAATTTTTTTCATCCAAATTTTGAATGTGATGCTTTTAAAATCAATAATAACAGCATCTATCAGCTATTGAGTTCTTACTATGTGCTAGGCATTGTACCAGATACCTTATGTGCCTTAGTTCATTTAACCTGCAAAACCACATTATGAGTTAAAAACTACCATCTCCAAGTATAGATTAGGAAGCCGAGGCACCAAAAGTTTAAGTTGCTTGCACAAGGCACACAACTAGTAAGTGGTAGAGTCAGAATTTTTGTCCCAAAGGCCATGCTTCTACCGTATGAAACCATCCATAGTCAGACCTTGAATTTGGAGAAGACTATTCTCAAGGTCATTCAGGTCTTTATCGTGAATACCCTAAAAACAGCCCTTTGAGGACAATTTTGCAGATGCAGATTTCTGAGGCCTTAGAGGAATTAAAGTCTTGGTCATGGTTGCATAATAAGTGGGATGAAAAAGGCAGTGGTGATGTGGTAGGAAATAATTTGGCTTTGTGAACACAATTCATCCACTGTCTGGGGTCAGTGGGCTTGGTTTCTGCTCTGTCTTCTCAGTATCCCTAGGCATCCTGCCTTTCCATCTTTGACCTTGTCATCATCAATTACTGTGTTCTGGGAGCCCAGATGTTGCCTTGTCGGATTGGAGCCTCACTCCACTCTGTGAGGAATGATCCTTTATGTTTCTGTGGTGGCCTGTAACTCACCAAGATCTTCTCATCTGTGATCTCACTTGACCCTTTCAACCACCCTATGAGCTGGACTGTTATACTCATTTCCTTTACATCTTAGGTGCTTAGATACCACTTTGCTTTCAGTTAATTTGCACTTATAAATATGTTGCCTTAGAAGTGACTTTGACTTCTATCTTACAAATGTTGCTGAACTTGCAGCTAAACTATAAGCTCCATGAAGAGAAGAATTGATTATGAGTTTGGTGTGCTTGACTTTCCTTCAGCAATGCCTCCTGTTGGTATAGAGTGGTTTCTCAGGAAAAAAAAAGATAACTCATTAATATCCAGCCCTGACTTTCCAGAGCTGATTGTCAAATATTCAGAAATTTTGTTAGCTGGTTATTAAACTGTTGGTAGTTTGAAATCTATGGTGGGATTATTTTATAGCAGGAAAATTGGCAAAGGCTACATATCAAGGCTACCCTCCATCTACTCCCACCGTCAGAGAGCCAGTTTACAAGGACATCGCTGTTTACAACCTTTCCTTTGGTCCACAGACAACTGCTCTTCTTTATCCTTTGTGGATTAGCTAATGGCCATGACCCAAATGTCTTCACCAGGGGAGAAGGTAGAGATGAGGACACTGAGTCAGTCTCCATGGCTTTGCTGTCCTGAGACTCTGAGCAGAAGATGACACTTTATGTTTACTGTAGAAAGCAAACTACAGAAAACCGTCAGAGAAAACTTGATCAGGAAGCCCAGAAAAGGCATCAACCAGGAGTCTGCCTCCTTTCCTGTTCCAGTCTGTGTCTATTTCCATCCGTTCTTGATTGAACCAGTAAGCTGGTCAAGCTACGCTTGGAGGGATCTCAGAGCCTGTAACAGGATGCTTTGGGTTGCAGGTAAAAGAACTCCTGATTAAAGTGGTATAAACCACAGGGATCATTATTGTTTACTTAATAGAAAGTCTGGAAATAAGAGGCCCAGAGTTAGTTCACTGTCCTATCAATGGCCTCAATGATTCCAGGCTGTTTCTTTTTCCCTCTCTGTCACCCTCAGTGTGTGAGTAAGTGGTATTTCCCCTTCTGGCTGCAAGAAGGCATCAATAGTTCTAAACAGCAGGAAGTTAATTCACCACCCAAACCCTCAAGGATATCCTGGATTTGTGATAGGAAACCCTTGTTTGTCTCTCTCTCTCTCTCTTTTTGGCCGTGCTGCATGGCATGTGGGATTTTAGTTCCCCGACCAGGGATTGAACCCATGCCTCCTGCAGTGGAAGCATGGAACCCTAACCACTGGACTGCCAGGGGATTCCTGTTTTTTTTTTTTTTTCTGAAGGAAAAACATTCTCTAACCTTAAATAGAGGGTTTAAGGAATAAAAGGGAAATGGCGCATCTTAAGGAATACTAAAAAAAAAGCCCTTTATGGTAAAAATAATTTTGAGGTATTCATTTCCAATTAGCAGGATTCTCCAGTGATTCTATGTGACGAGAAGTTAATTAAGGAAACCAGCAACCCAAGACCATCATAGAAGCTGTAGGAAGAACTAAAGGAAAAATATCACAAGAAGAAAAAGCAAAAGCATTCATCATTGTAACATCTGAGGCAGTAAAATGCTATTTAAGTGGAATTGAAGACCCAAATGGCTGCAATTATGGAATATTGCAAAATTTTTCACATTAAGGGAAAAATAACAATATTTTTACTTTTACAGGAAGCAAAATTAAATGAAGCTGCCACAGGAGACAGGATATCTGAAATCGTAGGAATTAGTGAGTCCCCTGCCCTGAGGGACTTGTTCTTCTTTGTTTCCCATTGCTAACACAGCACCTGACACACCATGGGAGTGTTGGCTGAGGAAAGGACAGGACATGATTCAGATAATAGACCTGTGCTACGGGGGATGGGAGGCGTGTGGGACTGGCCATGGTGGAAGGAGCCCAGGCACGTTATCGGAGCCGAAGTGGGCAGGTTTCAGATGGAGTTGAGGGTTACTAGCGTTTGGCCCCATGTTTGGACCCTCATTTGCTGCAGCGGGAACAGCACTGGCCCCAGAAGCTGGTGAAATGACTGCCAAGGGCCGAGACCTGCAGAGCTGGATCACTGCGCCCTCGTTCCCTTGTAGGACCACCTTTCTGGCTCAATCTCTTTGACACCAAATATTACCTCTCCTTCCATACTATTGGGTGAAATTAAGTAATGAAATGGTTAAAGTGGATTCACAGGTGACTGATATTTGTATTGAATAGCTTGATTAGTTGTTTTATAATCCTTTTGGGGAAAGTTGGGCAGTTGATACAGATGTAAGGCTGGATTATCCACAGTATTCATGCCAGTTACATCATCAGCTTAAAATGCATCGGGAAGGCGTCCCATGCCATGATGGTACAGAAAATACTGTCACACAGAATGCAGGGTATGAAGAAAGTCTTATAATCTTTCTTTAACATTTTTCTGTTTTAAAATAGTGAAGTGTGAGTACATATGGTACAGAACTTTTTTTGGAAATCTGCCTTTAGTGCATCAGAAATGAAAATGTCCTTTAAGCATTGAACATCAAAATCCATTTTCATGTTAAAAAACTATCACCCTTCCTTAGAACACAGTAGATTTGTTTTTTTCCTGTAGGGGAAATCCTCACAGGCTTCAGACACAGAGTAAAGGGGAAGAAAAGAATATAAGTTCAAGTAGTATAATAAATATATTACAGCATTACAACTCCATTCATCCTAAGTGAGATGTATAAATCTAGTAAAATTGGAAGCATCATGTTTGTGAAGGATAGCAGCTTCCTTCCACCAATTTTAGTTTATATAATTAAACCTCAAATCACATGTGGGTTTTCATATTAAATGCATATGTTCAAGTTAGTACTGTGACTTTATTTTACTAATTTTTTTTTTTTTTTAATTTTACTAAATTTTGAGTCTTTTCCTTTCTGGGGCAGCATCACCTCTTTCACAAAGAATGTGTGAAAGGCCAAGTCTGCAGTATTTTATAAACATTGCTGTGGTCGTGCTGTTTTGTATTCCACGAATTTGCTATTGAGTTTCATAGAATCTGACACTCAAAGGAAATGTCTCTTAAATATTACCTCTGGCTGAATAATACATTGACTTTTTTAAAAAAGGCAATATGTGAGAAAATGAAATAGTATCTAGGACAATAAGTAAAATTCAAGGACAGTAATAAGTAATGATGAACGAGACGCTAATCTCTTTGAGTTCACGATCCGCCTCATCTTCCTCCTCCTCTGCATTTTCCTTGTTCTCTTCCTTTAATTACATCCTATACAGCAAGTGACTTTGAAACTCATACTGACTCAAAAAAATAGCTTTTGAATAATGAATGGACACATAAATCTTTTTATCCCTCCCCAAATCTGGCTTGCCATGTCGGAGGTAATGAGTGATTGATAAGCATTTGTTTTGTTTAAGATGTTTTATTTATTTATTTTTTTGATGTGGACCATTTTTAAAGTCTTTATTGAATTTGTTACAATACTGCTTCTGTTTCATGTTTTGGTTTTTGGCCCTGAGGCATGTGGGATATCTTAGCTCCCTGACCAGGGATCGAACCTGCACCCCCTGTGTTGGAAGGCGAAGTCTTAACCACTGGACCACCAAGGAAGTCCCGATAAGCATTTGTTGAATGAAGTTTTTGAATTACAAACTTTTTTTCTCTAAGGCATGTAGTCTTATAACTTTTGAGCTTGTACTGTACTGAAGAAGAAGCTATTAAAATGTTGTTGGATAAAGGTTTCGATGGGCCCACTTTAATAGAGGAGTCATTTAGAATTAACACAATGGTTTACAAGTAAATACTGGGAAAGAGATTGAAATTAATTTGTTCACCCAGGTAGATGGTTTTCTTCTTATAGTTTTGTTCATAATTTTTTAATGTATTTGTTTTTACATATATTTACTTCCTAACATCTAACCATTTTTACCACTTTCATGATTTTTGGACATACTTTCTTACCACCTGTACAGTTATTACTCCATATTTTCTTTAAATTGATTCACTTGGCAATCTAAATTTATTTAAAGAGAAAACTTTATATTAGTACTGTGAATAGAAAACCAGTATCCTCTGCTGAAAACAGAAGGCAGCTATAAAAATAAATACAATGTGATGAAAATGACGTTACTAAATTTTAGCCAGCTTCTGTTGGGAGAAAGACTGAGCCTGATTTAAATGTTTGAGGTTGTCAAACATTAGAGAAGAGTAAAAGACATACAAACACCAAACTGAGCCTTTTTATCTGGCCATGTTATAAGGGTTGAAAAAGAATCCAGAGAAGAATAACTTATCTCTACACTGAGTCAAATATAAACTTCAACCAAGAAAAAAAAAATCTAGATTTTTTTTTTATGATTCCAAATTAGTGGGGCTGTAATTTGTGAAATTTTAGGGCCCTATAGTTTTTGTGATAAAGTAAAACGTTCTCTTCATCTTAAACTTTGTTTAAAACATTTGATTTAACACATACAAAATTAAGACTATAATTTAGAGTGAAGCTTCCATTTTCCTTCCGTGAATTTATTTCCTGCCCTATGGGTCATATAAGCAATGTTTGGGTGTTCTATGAAGGTACCATATGCTGAGTCGGGTTTATACTTTTTATATCATTAACGTTTCATAGGGAATGTCATTCTAGATAGTGTTCATGAAGTTAAGATACATGCATGTGTAAACTTTATTAATACTTTAGTGTCTCATGGAACTAACTCAGCAGAGAATAGGTCTAGTTGATCAAAATTCCAAATTAATGTAGTCATAGATAATGAGTTTTAGTATGTAAGTTTTGAAATACTTCATTCTTTAGCGATTGCTTTGGGCTGGTTATCTCAACATTGATAAAGATCATTTCAGGTCATAACTGACACACAATCAGATTGACCCTCTTGATTGAAAGAATTGATTTTCTAACACGTAAAGTAATAGTCTATCAATTCAGTCAAACCCCTGGTGGTTGGTCACTTTAATCAAAGTCAAAATGATTTTGTGCAGAGATGGGAAAGAAAACTTGTAAGTTCTGCATCATTGGTTTCCCCTGTCAATTCGGGAAAAGCTATGTGGCTCAAAACTCAGCCTGGCAAATGTAAATAAGGAAGAAGGCAAATGAAAGATAGGCTTTAGAAATTTCAGTTGTGATGGTGACATGTGTTATGTAATTCTTTTTTTTTTTTTTAATTTTAGCAATTTCATGTATCTTTATTTATTTATTTTATTTATTTATGGCTGTGTTGGGTCTTCGTTTCTGTGTGAGGGCTTTCTCTAGTTGCGGCAAGTGGGGGCCACTCTTCATCGCAGTGCGCGGGCCTCTCATTATCGCGGCCTCTCTTGTTGCGGAGCACAGGCTCCAGACGCGCAGGCTCAGTAATTGTGGCCCACGGGCCTAGTTGCTCCGCGGCATGTGGGATCTTCCCAGACCAGGGCTTGAACCCATGTCCCCTGCATTGGCAGGCAGATTCTCAACCACTGCGCCACCAGGGAAGCCCCTGTAATACTTTCTAATGAGAGTTTCATAAGTGATTTATCCCACTGACATAGGTAGAAATATACTTGAAACACTGAAAAATCAAAGCAGTTGATTTTTAACTGCTTTTTCTGGATGAACAATGGATATATTCTTTATTTATGCTACATAGAAGGCAACTTAAAAATATATGGAAAACACTCTCATGACAAATGCTTGATGCTTTATAATAGCTGGGAACAGAGGCTGTTTTTAAAGTGGCCTTGGAATTTTTGAATATTGTTTTTGTAAATACTAATTGATTTAAAAATAATATTTAAATTAAATCAAGCAGAAATGCTTTTACAAACAAAAATAAGGTTTAGTAAATGTTTTACTTTTAATAGTCAATCTGAACAAACATTGAGAGATAAGATTTCAACATAAAACTAAATAGTTTTAAATAATTTAGAGAACATCACATACTTTTCACAAATGCATCACAGATAATTTAGTACCTATGTCCTGAAGCATGAGGAAGAATTTTAATAGTGCTGTATTTATAAAGACGAATTTGCTTTAAAGTGTGGATGGTTGAAATTTCGGCCCGTTTTTCTTCTCCTTTCACATTTTTTTGGTCCAAGCTTTTCTAAGATTTTCTAGAAGAATGCTGCTTTGAATCAGTCAGATGCAAGGTGGAGCAGGATGAAGGTTACAGTTAAAATTCTTCCTATGTATCATGTTAATAGTAAAAGGTTATACTCAGCCTTAGCTAGATATTTGGGCCCACATGAGGAATTCCAAAAAGAAGCCATTTACTCTTTGTTGCATACAATCAAATACATCCTTAAAACCTCTGCCTAAAAGTCAAAAATGGAGATAGCTGGTAGGGACCGTAACTCTTAGATTGACTTTCTTTCTTTTCTTGTCTTTCTTTGCTTCATTGTCTTTATACTTTCTGGTCAAATCCAAAGAAACAATTAATCCTGACAAGGACTGTGGGTGATCTTCAAAAACTGAGTGATTCCTATAAATTTTAAAAAATTTGACAAAGTGACTCCTTCAGGTATAAATACAACATTTTATGGCAATGTAGGAGCCTGGCAATGCTCTGAACATTCTTTGTTTAAACTGCAGAAGCTACTGGAAGTTAAGGACTTTAGCTTTGTTATAATGAATTCTCCGTTGGGACATCTTTGACTTCTGAGTCCTGTAATCTTGTTGAAGTTGCTTAAGCAATAGCTACGTGTATGGATTTATGTTAAGGAGGTACTTGATAACAAGTATTTTAAGACAGAGTTTCATTTGGCATCTTTATAAAAGCCATGAAAAAGCTTTTCTTAACTATAATTATAAGAAAATTATCTTGGCCTTGAACTTTCTAAGAATGCAGGAAGTTATTCTCCTTTATTAAGATGTTAATTCTTACCGTATCACCCTATGGTTGTCTGAAAGAATTCACTAGTGATAAAACATGGCTAGAAGTCAAAAGTTAATAGTAAAATTAATGAAAAAAGTTATTATTATAAAGCAAAGCAGAGTGATGGGGAGAATCAAGGATTCTTCCCTCAGGGGTAAAATGCTTTCTTATGGGAGGATTAACGTATTTTAAGAAATAGAGCATATAATGGTATTAGAAACTCTTATATTTTTACCACCTGTATTGAGATAAAATCTCTCCTATAGTCATGAGTGATCAATATATTCTCTATTTTTTTAAAAGTGTAAGTAGAAATTAAACAAAAATGCAACCCATTCTCATAAGTGAAAACAACTGCTATATCTACCATACAAACCCACAATTTGTATTAATTTCATGTACCAATAGTTCTGAGATTATCTGGGGGAAAATGATGATCCTGGAAAACAGGGAATGAAGAGTTTGCAGCTCTCCATCTTTGCTAGAGGGAGGAGTTGGAATTATTTCTCTCTGAGATAGAATTTTAGGGAAAGATGGGATTTACTTTATACCAAGGATCCCAGTGTCTACCCTACTCTAGGTGACACCCTTAGGCTGGCAGAATACCATGAAGGTCTCTTAATAAGAAAGAAGGAAAGACTCATCACTGGTGAGGCATCTCCACAATAAATTTGATTCCAGAGCTTCTTAAAGAACTAAGGTTATTGTATTAGTCAGGGTACTTCAGAGACACAGACAAATGGAATTTATCCATGTCTGTCTGTCTGTCATCTATCTATCTATCCATCTTGTAACAAGAGATTTGTTTAAAGGAATTGGCTCACAGGATGGTTATGGAGGCTGAGAAGTCCCAGGATCTGCAGTCTGAGGGCCTGAGAAGCATGAAAGTCCATGGTGTGAGTTCCAGCTCGAGTCTGAAGACCTGAACACCAGGAAAGCTGATGGTGTAAGTCAGCCTGGGTTTGAAGACAGGAGGAGACCCATGTCCCAGCTCAAGATTATCAGGCAGAGAGAGTGAATTCTCTTACTCAGACTTTTGCTCTCTCCAGGCCTTCAACACATCGGATGCGGCCCACCCACGTGGGGGTGGGCAATCTGCTTTACTTAGTCTATCAATTCAAATGTTAATCTCACTCAGAAACACCTGCATAGTCACACCCAGAATAATGTTCAACTAAATATCTGGGCTCCCTATAACCTATTCAGCTTGACACATATAATTAACCATCACAGTTATGCTTTAACACTTATTTAAAATTTTCATGAAGATTTTTAGCACCAAGAAGTTGCTGGAAGTCTCCATCAAAGGGAGGAATGGGGAGGCTGAATTGACAGGGCTTAGAAGCAGCTACGTTTGGGGCACTGCTGCATCTTTCCATGACGTGACTGAAATATGCCTGCTCTCATGGCGGAGAAGCTCTAGAGGTAACAGGGGCCCTGATGAGGGTTGTGTGTGCATGTAGACAGCGATCAGGCAGCATGAAGGTGCCGAACACCAGTGGGTGAGGGAGAAGGGACATTAGAAAATAGGACAGTGGTTCAAAAATTCTCAGGTCGAGCATTGCCTACATTGAAATTTCACCTGGTTTACTCTGTCCCCACATAGAAGACAGAGTAATTGTCCTTTAACACTGTCAGAAACCTGCCCTCCCCAAGCCAGCAGTGAGCTAAATCAGCCAGGTCGTTTCAGCAGGCCAAGGACATTCATTCATGTATTTATTCAGGAAGTATCTCTTGAAGACTTTCTGTGGAACCAATACTGGTTTTGGCAGGTGTGGGGATACAGCAGCAAATACAGCAGAGTCCCTACCTGAAGGGGTTACATTCTAGTGGAGAAGACATCTAATAAACATTGTAAAGTGTTATGAAGAAAAGAAAGCAGAATAAAAGAACATTGAGTTATGGGGAGGTGGGGTGGGGGGTGTCTTACATAGACTGGTCAGACAGAATCTCTTTGTAACAGTGAAGTTAGAGAGGATATCTGAATGACGTAAAGGGTCCATTTATGAGAAGATATTAGGGGAGAGAATTGTAGGAGACAGCATGTGTAAATGACCTGAGAGAGATGGATATTTTGTATGTTTTTGGAGGCAAGAAGACAGGTGTGGCTGGAATGGAGTGATCTGGAGATGAAGTCCAAGTGGTAGGTACAGGCCAGATTATGTGGAACCCTGTGAGCCATGTAAGGAGTTAAATTTCATCAAGAATCAATGGATTGATACCAATTATAGTTTTCAACAAGGGAATAATACAATCTAATCCCTGTTTTTAAAAGTTCAATTTGACTATTAAATGGAGAATAGATACAGGAAGGTAAGAATGGAAACAGGGAGATCAGTTATTAAGCACTGCAGTGGTCTAGGTGAGAAATGATGTAGTTTGGACAAAGGTGATAGCATTGGAAGTTGTGATAAATGTTGGACTTGGGATATTTTGAAAATGGAGACCACAGAATTTGCTGATGGTTTGGAGCAGGGTGGAGGGAAAGGGATAATTAAAATTATTTGATAATCAAAATTATGAGTAATCAATGATTACACTTAGATTTTTGTCATGGTGCTGGTAACTGAGATGGACATAACTGGGGGGAGGTTCAAAATTTGTGGAAGATAGAAATGAAGAGTTTTCCTTTGGCCATTAGTTTAAGAGTCTATTAGACCTCCTAGTGGAGATGTTGAACAGGAAGCAGTAGGACATCAAGAGTTGTGAGCTTAGGGCACAGGTAGGAGCCTGGAAATAGAATACAAAGGTTAGAATATGGAGTATGGGTACTATATAATATCTGTGTGGTCTGGTAATATTTAGCCTATTGGTAATTATATAATATCATGGAACTAGATGAGATTATCTAGGAAGAAGTAAATATAGAAGAAAAGAGAGCCAAGGACTGAACTCTGGAGAATGCTAACATTGAGAGAAGGAGGAGCCAGCAATGGAAACTGAGAAAAAATGCCAAAGAATTAAGAGGAAAACCAGTAAAGCATCCTTCACTGGAAGCCAAGTGAAGCATGTGTTTCAAGAACAAAGCTATTATCCATTAAGTTAACACTTTGGAGAGGTTGAGTAATTTGGAGACAGATGTGGCAAGATAGAAGTTGTTAATGACCTTGATTTGAGCAGCTCCGTGGGAGTGGTGGAGACAGAGCTTGATTGGAGTCGATTAAAGAGCAAATGGGAGCAAGTGGAGACACTGTTTCCCAGAGGAGAAGCAGAGAAATGGGCAGAAGCTGGAGGACATATACAGTCAAGGAAGTTTGGTTTATTTGTTTGCTTTCAAGGTGAGAGACTTTTTATAACATGTTTACATGCTGATGGAAATGATCCAGTTAAGAGAGGGAAAATGAGGAAGGAGCAGAAAAGGAGGGTAGAAGAATTTCATGTAACAAAATTTCTCAATAGGGGAGAAGGAATGGAATCCAGCACACTGTGGAGTGTTGGTTTAAATGGACCAAGGAGAGGTCATCCATTGTATCAGGAAGAAAGACAGAGTGGATGGGTCCAATGCAATTAGGTTGGATGATTCAGTGATAAGAAAATGAGGACTTTTTTTTCTGATTGCTTTTCATTTTTCAGTGAACTACAGATCAAGGTCATCAGCCCAGAGTGAGAGGCAGAGGGAGGGGGGAGTACTGAGGGTTTGAGGTGAGAGGAAAAAATACATAAAATAAATTTTTGGTAGAGTAGGAAAATGCATTTACTATGAAAGATAGAAGGATGCTGATGGGGTGTTTCTTGAGGTTTATGGTCGTAAATTTATTTTTTAAAAATGAATAGTTTTCTTAAAACTATTTCTTAAAAGTTTATATGAGATCAGGTAACTCAAGTGTGTGTTTTTCTCCAGGCACTTTCAGGTACTGGGGTGCAAGTGGGGAGCAGATAGGTTTTGGTTTTTGGTAGGTAGATAGGTTTTGATTTTCTCTCTTTCAGATACTTCAAATTAGAGACAGATAGGCAAAAATCACTGAGTAAAATTCTAATTTTAGAATTGGAAAGAGAGAGAGAAAGAGAGAACAAGACATATTCGAGTTACTAAAAACAGTGCCTGGCATAGTGGAGGAGAGGTTTCCAATGAGCCAGTTGCTAAAATTCTAAGTGAAATGCCAAGAGAGGGATTGGGAAGATAGTAGATAATTGTAAGAGACTCATTGCAAACAGAATTGTGCTTGGCAAAGTCTCTTAGATCTGCAACTTAGTGGAGATATATCTGGTTAAGATAGTTCACAGCCTGGCCTTAGTGAGTTTGAAACAATATCATCACCATGACTGTCAATTAGCTTACAATTTTTATTTTTTATTTTTAGTACTTCCACCATGCAAAGCCCTGCATTATCTGTAACGAAGAGAAAGCACAGTCCATGTCTTCGGGGAATTGACATTCTACCAGAGATCTGGTAGAAAAGATAATTCGATGTAGAAAATGATCCAGAATGGTTTTGTTGAGTAGTCTGTTTTAGTGGGAAAGCAACAGGCCCACTAAGTTGTTTCTGTGCTCTCCTAGAGTGGAATGTAAATATTTATGGAACACAGACTTCTTTTAATCAGTAGCACAGTTGGGTCTCTACAAATATGGAGTTCTCCTTCAGATACTTCAAATTAGAGACAGATATCAGGAAAAAATCACTGAGTGAAATTCTAATATATCAGGTATAAGCAGATATTCCCAAGAATTCACGTATATGATTTGTGATCAATACAAAATGAATGATTTTTCTCTCTTTCTCTTCCTCCTCTTCTTCTTCTTCCTCTTCTTTTTTGGTAAAGATTAGATAACAAGAAAAGAGATAAAATAGTATCTTGCAGATCCACAGTCTCTTTCCTTCCTCCCTCCCTCCCTCCCCCTTCCTTTCTTCCTTCCTTCCTTCCTATAATGAGTTTTGCTTTTGTTAAAGTAGCACAAGTTCATTGTAAATATAAAAAGAATAGAGGAAGGTACAAAGAAAAATGTGATTGCCCACCTCAAATTCTACCTCCCGGAAATAATCATTATAATTTTGACGATTAACATTCTAGAAATCTCTCTATGCTTATGCGTGTAGGTAGAATAATAGACAGCAAGAACTGATAACTAAGTTGTTGTTCTTCATCCTTGAAGTTAGGGGAAAATTTGTAGCCAAAGGTCTTTCTTGCAGATGATCATCACTTATCAATGTTTCTTGGAATTGCATGTGCCCTTTCAATATACAGATTTATTTTTTCCCTTAATTATCAAAGAAGCTTAGTTGCACTATATCTTTGAATACTTTCTCTGTTGCATTTATTGTGTTATCTACCTTTTCTACCTTCTACATATGTTACTTTTCTTATAATTCTGTTAGGTTTTGTATTTTTTCTCTGCCTTTACTTGATTTTCTCAAGTGTTTCCTCTAGTGAGTAATTTAATTTTCAGCCTTGTCTCTTCAGTTCTTTGATCCTACTAATGTGTTTGTTATTTTATTAATTTAATTTATAATGACCATCAATTTCTTTCCTTACTTGTGCAATCCCTTTTTCTAAATCTTATTTTGTAGTTCCATCATCTGGTTTTGAACTTGTTTAATTGAATTCATATTCAAATAATTTATTTTGTAGATTAAAGCACTCACAACGAATTTTCTTTAAAATCTTTCTTAAAAGTTAAGAGCCACTAATAAAAAGAGATGCTCTTATCGTTACAATTGTTGATTGGATTCACCTAGTTTGAATACCTTTTCTTAATAATGAAAGTGGTTTTAAAGTCCTTGAAAGGAATTACTGAGAATGGGAGGCCACACCCTGCAAAATAAACTGTTTAAACTGAAACAAATAGTTCGTTAGCTTATATAAAGAAAAATCTATAAATAAATTACATATAAGCATGACTACATATTGTTCGGGGGTTAATTGTCAGCTTGACTCATTAAGGTGTTCGTGAACCCTTAACCATGAGAGGCTAGGAGCGTCTCTGGCTAGTTGTGATTGATCCTCTCCTGTTGTCATCCTAGTTCCCTTCCATTTACTGATCGTCTTCTGCATCGCATGTTGACCCAAGTGAGCTCATGTTGGACTGGTCATTATCAAGACCAAAACCAGGCATAGTCGTAGAAATGTTTCAGTCTGTCTACCTTTGTTCAAAGTTAGACTTTGACATATTGCTTCTCCGTGAACTCAATTTCTGTAGTTTAGTTATCTGTTCTATTCGACACGACATGGTTACACATAATATGGATTGCTCCCAAGAGGTGCAGCACTCTTCCAATGCACAAGTTGCAAAATTTCTTGGCACAAAACGTCTTCCCTTTCTTCCACTGTTGTAGAGACGTTTTATAGACTTTCTGCCTGTGGATGAGAAGGGACTCATTCCCCATCTGCATACCACCTGTAAGAGTTCACACCTTTTCTCAGAAGAAATTTAATCGATAGCAGCAAGCTATTTCATGTCTTTTTAAGCAATCCATGTTGCCATTCTCTAAGAGTTAAGTATAAAGATTCTTTATGGGCTGTTTTCCTAGGATGTTATTATTTATAGAATCAGTGCCATTTGTATTTAAAATTTGTTTAACAGAGGCAAAGTCAACAATCAAATATATATTTCCCCATGCAAAAATAATCATGTTGTATCTTCATGAGGGACTATTTGAAGAAAGTATATAGTGACTAAATTGACTTTGATTATGTATTTTGGTTATTATCTAGCCTGTCAACTCACTCCAACCTAATTGGAGGAATAAAAAGTCGTGTCTGTGGCAAAGCAATGAAACAGTGAACCCATTAAAGCAGTGTTTCTTAAACTATGTTTGAAGACTACACTAGAGTCATCAGGGAGATGTTAAAATGCATATCTTTGGACCCTAATTCCAGGCCCATCATAGGCCTCTGAGGATTTGGTTAAGATCATGAAGTGTTTGAGAACCATATTATTAGTATTGATATTAGTATTAGAAGTTGCCTGTATGATCATCAGTGAAAATGAACTTTATTAAGAAATTTAGAAAACAGGATGAATTTTTATCTGTGCAAAGAAAATATAAACCACCACTTTAGTTATGCTTTCAATGTTTTAAAATCATTTCTGGGCTATCTTGAAGGTGGGGAATTGAGAATTAGTGGGCTGTCCTGGTTAGGGAAGCAATGGAAGTGACAAAAATGCACAAACATCTAATCATTCACAGATAAAAAATGCTTTATTATTAAAGCATATACCTTCTGGAGAGCTGGCCATAGCAAAGGTTTCCTGAGTCCTGTCTCAAGTACCCACTGCCAAGAGCAGTTGTCTTCTTCTAGGAGGAAGATGCCCCACAGTCTTTCTCCTGGCTCTCGAGCTGTTGACCTGGGATATGTACACTGCTGGTGGAAAAGAATGTGGACCTTTCCTAGCTGGGCGCGAGGGAGAGCTTGCCCCTGATTCTGCCAGTGACTCAGGAGTCTGTTTATTCTCAAATTGAATTTACACCCACACTTTAGCTTACCTGTGTGTGAGCTTGGCTGTATTGCTCTGACAATCCATTTCATCACAGCCTCAGCAAGTACATGATGTGATTCAGTAATGGGTGCAGGTATTTATTTCCGTTTTTTACACCTTTATCAAAGTATAATTTACATGCAATAAAATGCACCCATTCTCAGTATAAAGTTCAATGAGTTTTGACAGATGTATGCATCTATGTAATCACCATCACAATCAAGATATAGAACATTTCTATCATCCAAAAACGTTCCCTCATGCCACTTTGCAGTCACCCCTCTCTCCTACCAGCCACAATCCTGGGCAAACACTGATCTGTTTTCTGTCATTTTTGCATAGTTTTGCTTTACTGGAATTCCAGATAAATGGAATGATATGGTATGCATATCTTCTTTAGCTCAGTGAAATGTTTTTGAAATTTATCCATGTCATTACATGTAACAATAGTAAAATAGTCTATTTCTTTTTAATGTTAAATAGTAGTCCATTGAATGGATGTACCACAATTTGGTTATCCATTCACTTATTGATGGATAGTTGGCTTGTTTTCCAGTTTTTGGGCTACTATGAATAAATCTGCTAGGGATATTCTTGTAAGGTAGGCATATAATTTAATCAGTTTGGGGATGGTTGGGTCGTATGACAGATGTATGTTGAACTTTATACAAATCTGCCAAACTGCTTTACAAGTAGTTATACCACTTTACTGTTCCACCAGGATTGCATGAGATTTCCATTTGCTCCAGTCTTTTAATTTTTAGCCATTCTAATGGATTTGTGATGGTATCTTAATGTGGTTTAAATTTGCATTTTTCTTTTGACTAATGTAGTTATGCATTTTTTGATGTATTTAGAGGCCATTTGTATATCTTCTTTTGTAAAGTGTTCAAACCTTTTGAAAATTTTTTAAAATGGGATTTTGTTGTCTTGTTATTAAGTTCTGAATACAAGTCCTTTGTCAGATATACCTGCACACACAATTCATATATATATATATATATATATATGAATTCATATATATACATATACACACATTCATATATATACACATATATACATACATATGAATGTGTATGTACATTCACATATATATGCTCATATATACACAAATATATGTGTATATGTATATGTGTGTATATATATACACATATATATAAACATTTCATCCCAGTTCCTCCCATTTTGGTGCTTAACTTTTTATTTTCTTAATGGAGTCTGTGAAGATCAGATTTTAAGTTTGGTGAAATTCAATTGATTAATGTCAGGTTTTTGCAAAGTTTTCTCCTTTTGGAAGATTTATAGTTTTGGTTTTTACATTTAGGTCTATGATCCAGTTTGAGTTAATTTGGTGTATAATCTGAGGAAAGGTCAAAGTTCATTTATTCATGTGCATATCCAGATGTTCTCCACCATTCATTGAAAATACTACTCTCTGTATTGAATTACCATGGTACTTTGTCAAAAATTAATTGATTGTATATGAATCTATTTCCAGACTCAGTGGAGGAGACTCTGTTCTCCTCCATTGATCTGTATATCTACCCTTTACCAATAGTACACTATCTTGATTATTGTAGCATTATAGTGAGTCTTCAGATCAGGTAATGTAAGTCCTCCAACTTAGTTATTCTTTTCAAAATGATTTTGACTATTCTAGGTCCTTCACATAGTCATGTATATTTTACAATCCACTTGTTTTCTACAAAAAAAGCTTCCTAGGATTTTTTTTGTAAATAATTTTCTTTATTGTAATAATACATATATAACATAAAGTTTGACATTTTAACCATTTTAAGGTATACAATTCAATGACATTAATTACATTCATGATATTATGCAACCATTGCCACTACTTCTGAAATTTTCCATGATCCCAAAAAGAAACTCTGTACCCATTAAGGAGTAACACTCAATACTCCCCAGCCCCTGGTAATCTCTAATCTACTTTCTGCCTCTATGAATTTGTCTATTCTAGGCATCACATATAAATGGAATCATATAGTATTTGTTCTTTTGTGACTGACTTATTTCACTTAACATAATGTTTTCAAGATTCATTCATATTGTAGCATGCATCAGAACTGCATTCCTTTTTATGGCCGAATAATATTCCATTGTATGTATGTACCAAAAACATCTTACTGAGCAAAAGAAGACATGCATACTATATCATTCCATTTATCCAGAATTCCAGAACAAGCAAAACTATTCAAAAATGACAGAAAAATTTATCCATGTCATTGCATGTAACAATAGTAAAATACTCTATTTCGTTTTAATGTTAAGTAGTAGTCTACTGAATGGATGTATCACAATTTGGTTATATATTCACTTATTGATGGATAGTTGGCTTGTTTTCCAGTTTTCTGGCTATTATGAGTAAATCTGCTATGGACATTCTTGTAGGGTAGGTATATAATTTAATCAGTCTTGGGATGGTTGGGTCATATGACAGATGTATGTTGAACTTTATAAAAATCTACTGTAGTAAACACTGACATGCAAGTATGTTTGAGTACCTGTTTTCAATTATTTTAGCTATATATCTAGGAGTGGAATTGCTGGGCCATATGGGCCTGCTGTGCTTTCAATTGAGATTGTGCTGAATTTGTAGAACAATTTGGAGTGAATTGATATCTTAATCTTAACAATGTTAAGTCAGCTGACCCATGAACATGGTATATCTCTGTCATAGTGTGGGCTGGCTTAACCAAATACCATAGACTGAGTGGCTTAGAAAACAGAATTTTATTTTCTTACAGTTCTGTAGGCTGGGAAGTCCAACATCAAATCAGTAAAGTAGATTTAATGCTGACGCTTCTTTTTTCTTGACTTGTAGGCAGCTGCCATCTTACTGTGTGCTTGCATGATCTCTTGTGTGCAGAGAGAGAGAAACAAACTCTCTTATGTCCCTTCTGTAAGGGCACTAATTTCATCATAAGGACTTCACCCTCATTATCTCATCTAAACCCAATTACCTCCCCAAGGTCCCATTACCAAATTCCATTACATTGGGAATCAGGACTCCAACATATGAATTTAAGTGGAGGTGCACCTCAACAACTTCCTTATTTAAGACTTTAACTTTTCTCAGTAATATTTTGTAGTTTTAAGTATACTACTTGTGCACACATTTTGTTAAATTTATTTCTTAGTATTTCATGGTTTTTTGATGCTATTGCAAATGTATATTTGTTTCATTTCCAATTCTCTGTTGTTTATATAGAGAAATACAAGTGATTTTTGTTACTGATCTTGTATCCTGCAACCTTGCTTAGTTCTAGTGGCTTTCTTTTTTTTTTTTTTTTTTTTTTCGGTAGATTCTTAAGATTTTCTACATGCCCGATACCCAAACAGGTTGTCTGTGAATAAAGATAGTTTTGCTTTTTCTTTTCCTATCTGTATGCCTGGTATTTCCTCTCCCTCTGCCCTTGCTTTATTGCACTGGCTGGAACCTTCTGTGTAAGGTACAATGGCACTGATGTGGGTAAACATCCTTGCCTTGTCTGCAGTCATATGGAGAGGACATGCAATCTTTTACCATTAAGTATGATATGAGCTGTAGGAAATTTAATTCCATTTTAATATTTGTAACTAATATGATCAGTTTATTGGCTACACAGGCTTTTGCCTTATCCAGATTCTGTAGTCAGTGATGATGGTAGCTTCAGGCCCTTTAATTGTGTTTCAATTAGAGCAATGCTTATTTATCTATGTTACATATGATAGCTGCTGCATAACATTTTATTTTCCAGATTCCATGGCTAAAAATAATTTTAAAATTACTGGCATAATGTCATGCTATTGACTTTTATTGACGTTCAAAGCAGCTACTGAACCCTATTGACAAAAATACTATGTATTATTATGAAACTTGATTTTCCTTGAGGAAGGGCCCATAAGATAAATTCCTAATGAAATTTAGTACCAAGACCACACTTGGAATTAGTATATAAAAGTATTACAGATCTGCTCTATATAGTCATGAGAAATTGCTTAATCAACTATATTTCCATTTTCCCCTTAGTCTCATGGAAGCTCAGAGTTAAATTTTGTGCATAATCACATCAATGATGGTTTTTATATTTGCATCCACTTTTCCAGTGCCTTGGTATGTTTTGATTTATTTTCATCTTAATCTATTTGTGTCTATTGTTGCAGGTCAATTGAAATCCTATTAGAAAGGGTTTAGAAGTATAAATAATTATCTCTTTTTAAATTAATAAAAAAGCTACTTCATAAAAGGACCTACCATTTAAATATTTAATTGGAATAATATCTACCTTTAAGTAGCTTAATGGAAAGCTATAAATGGAAAGTCTCTAGGCTTAGGAACACTATCTTTTATTAGCCTTGCGAGATAAGCTTCCAAAGAGAAACATTGGGAATGATGATCTCGTTGAAGTAAAACTGAAATGCTTGTGATTAAAAAAAGGAAAACAAAACCCAGAGACCTGTTGTTTTCTTCAGTGATCCAAGAGAAATGGTTGAATACCCTGAAAATAACCTAATAAATGAAACACTAAAGATTCACAATGACTCAGGTTTCTGGGTGAGGTGGTAAAAGAAAGTTGGGGGTGCCTGGACCAAGATGGCAGAGTAGAAGGACGTGCTCTTACTCCCTCTGTGAGAACACCAGAATCACAGCTAGCTGCTGGACAATCATCGACAGGAAGACACTGGAACTCACCAAAAAAGATACCCCACATCAAAAGACAAAGGAGAAGCCACAAGGAGATAGTAGGAGGGGCGCAATCACAGTAAAATCAAATCCCATAACTGCTGGGTGGGTGACTCACAGACTGGAGAACACTTATACCACAGAAGTCCACCCACTGGAATGAAGGTTCTGAGCCCCACATCAGGCTTCCCAACCTGGGGGTCCAGCAACGGGAGGAGGAATTCCTAGAGAATCAGACTTTGAAGGCTAGTGGGATTTCATTGCAGGACTTCAACAGGACTGGGGGAAACAGAGACTCCACTCTTGGAGGACACACACAAAGTAGTGTGCACATCTGGAGCCAGGGGAAGGAGCAGTGACCCCAGGGGAGACTGAACCAGACCTACCTGCTAGTGTTGGAGGGTCTCCTGCAGAGGCAGGGGGTGGCTATTGCTCACCGTGGGGACAAGGACACTAACAGCAGAAGTTCTGGGAAGTACTCCTTGTCATGAGCCCTTCCGGAGTCTGCCATTAGCCCCAACAAAGAGCCCAGGTAGGCTCCAGTGTTGGGTTGCTTCAGGGCAAACAACCAACAGGGAGGGAACCCAGCCCCACCCATCAGCAGTCAAGCAGATTAAAGTTTTACTGAGCTCTGCCCACCAGAGCAACAGTCAACTCTACCCACCACCAGTCTCTCCCATCAGGAAACTTGCACAAGCCTCTTAGATAGCCTCATCCACCAAAGGGCAGACAGCAGAAGCAAGAAGAACTACAATCCTGCAGCCTGTGGAACAAACACTACATTCACAGAAAGATAGACAAGATGAAAAGGCAGAGGGCTATGTACCAGATGAAGGAACAAGATAAAACCCCAGAAAAACAACTAAATGAAGTGGAGATAGGCAACCTTCCAGAAAAAGAATTCAGAATAATGATAGTGAAGATGATCCAGGACCTCGGAAAAAGAATGGAGGCAAAGATCGAGAAGATGCAAGAAATGTTTAACAAAGACCTAGAAGAATTAAAGAACAAACAAACAGATATGAACAATACAATAACTGAAATGAAAACTACACTAGAAGGAATCAGTAGCAGAATAACTGAGGCAGAAGAACGAATAAGTGACCTGGAAGACAGAATGGTGGAATTCACTGCTGTGGAACAGAATAAAGAAAAAAGAATGAAAAGAAATGAAGACAGCCTAAGAGACCTCTGGGACAACATTAAACGCAACAACATTCGCATTATAGGGGTCCCAGAAGGAGAAGAGAGAGAGAAAGGACCAGAGAAAATATTTGAAGAGATTATAGTTGAAAACTTCCCTAAAATGGGAAAAGAAATAGCCACCCAAGTCCAGGAAGCACAGAGAGTCCCATACAGGATAAACCCAATGAGAAACACTCCGAGACACATAATAATCAAATTGGCAAAAATTAAAGACAAAGAAAAATTATTGAAAGCAGCAAGGGAAAAACGACAAATAACATACAAGGGAACTCCCATAAGGTTAACAGCTGATTTCTCAGCAGAAACTCTACAAGCCAGAAGGGAGTGGCATGATATACTTAAAGTGATGAAAGGGAAGAACCTACAACCAAGATTACTCTACCTGGCAAGGATCTAGTTCAGATTTGATTGAGAAATCAAAAGCTTTACAGACAAGCAAAAGCTAAGAGAATTCAGCACCACCAAACCAGCTCTACAATGAATGCTAAAGGAACTTCTCTAAGTGGGAAACACAAGAGAAGAAAAGGACCTACAAAAACAAACCCAAAACAATTAAGAAAATGGTAATAAGAACATACATATCGATAATTACCTTAAACATAAATGGATTAAATGCTCCAACCAAAAGACACAGGCTTGCTGAATGGGTACAAAAACAAGACCCATATATATGCTGTCTACAAGAGACCCACTTCAGACCTAGGGACACATACAGACTGAAAGTGAGAGTATGGAAAAAGATATTCCATGCAAATGGAAATCAAAAGAAAGCTGGAGTAGCAGTACTCATATCAGATAAAATAGACTTCAAAATAAAGAATGTTACAAGAGACAAGGAAGGACACTACATAATGATCAAGGGATCAATCCAAGAAGAAGATATAACAATTATAAATATATATGCACCCAACATAGGAGCACCTCAATACATAAGGCAACTGCTAACAGCTATAAAAGAGGAAATTGACAGTAACACAGTAATAGTGGGGGACTTTAACACCTCACTTACACCAACGGGCAGATCATCCAAACAGAAAATCAATAAGGAAACACAAGCTTTAAATGACACAATAGACCAGACAGATTTAACTGATATTTATAGGACATTCCATCCAAAAACAACAGAACACACTTTTTTCTCAAGTGTGCACGGAACATTCTCCAGGAGAGATCACATCTTGGGTCACAAATCCAGCCTCAGTAAATTTAAGAGAATTGAAATCATATCAAGCATCTTTTCTGACCACAACGCTATGAGATTAGAAATCCATTACAGGGAAAAAACGTAAAAAACATGAACACATGGAGGCTAAACAATACGTTACTAAATAACCAAGAGATCACTGAAGAAATCAAAGAGGAAATTAAAAAATACCTAGAGACAAATGACAATGAGAACACGATGATCCAAAACCTATGGGATGCAGCAAAAGCAGTTCTAAGAGGGAAGTTTATAGCTATACAAGCCTACCTCAAGAAACAAGAAAAATCTCAAATAAACAATCTAACCTTACACCTAAAGGAACTAGAGAAAGAAGAACAAATAAAACCCAAAGATTGCAGAAGGAAAGAAATCATAAAGATCAGAGCAGAAATAAATGAAATAGAAACAAAGAAAAAAGTAGCAAAGATCAATAAAACTAAAAGCTGGTTCTTTGAGAAGATAAACGAAATTGATAAACACTTAGCCAGACTCATCAAGAAAAAGAGGGAGAGGACTCAGATCAATAAAAGTAGAAATGAAAAAGGAGAATTTACAACAGACACTGCAGAAATACAAGGCATCCTAAGAGACTACTACCAGCAACTCTATGCCAATAAAATGGACAACCTGGAAGAAATGGACAAATTCTTAGAAAGGTATAACCTTCCAAGACTGAGCCAGGAAGAAATAGAAAATATGAACAGACCAATCACAAGTAATGAAATTGAAACTGTGATTAAAAATCTTCCAACAAACAAAAGTCCAGGACCAGATGGCTTCACAAGTGAATGCTATCAAATATTTAGAGAAGAGCTAACACCTATCTTTCTCAAACTCTTCCAAAATATTGCGGAGGGAGGAACACTCCCAAACTCATTCTACGAGGCCACCATCACCCTGATACCAAAACCAGACAAAGATACTACAAAACAAGAAAATTACAGACCAAGATCACTGATGAATATAGATGCCAAAATCCTCAAGAAAATACTAGCAAACAGAATCCAACAACACATTAAAAGGATCATACACCACGATCAAGTGGGATTTATCCCAGGGATGCAAGGATTCTTCAATATACGTAAATCAATCAATGTGATACACCATATTAACAAACTGAAGAGTAAAAACCATATGATAATCTCAATAGATGCAGAAAAAGCTTTTGACAAAATTCAACACCAGTTTATGATAAAAACGCTCCAGAAAGTGGGCATAGAGGGAACCTACCTCAACATAAGAAAGGCCATATACGACAAACCCACAGCAAACATCATTCTCAATGGTGAAAAACTGAAAGCATTTCCTCTAAGATCAGGAACGAGACAAGGATGTCCACTCTCACCACTGTTATTCAACATAACAGTTTTGGAAGTCATAGCCACGGCAATCAGAGAAGAAAAAGAAATAAAAGGAATACAAATTGGAAAAGAAGAAGTAAAACTGTCACTGTTTGCCAATGACATGATACTATACATAGAAAATCCTAAAGATGCCACCAGAAAACTACTAGAGCTAATCAGTGAATCTGGTAAAGTAGCAGGATACAAAATTAATGCACACAAATCTCTTGCATTCCTATACACTAATGATGAAAAATCTGAAAGAGAAATTAAGGAAACACTCCCATTTACCATTGCAACAAAAAGAATAAAATACCTAGGAATAAAGCTACCTAGGGAGACAAAAGACCTGTATGCAGAAAACTATAAGACAGTGATGAAAGAAATTAAAGATGATACCAACAGATGGAGAGATATACCATGTTCTTGGATTGGAGGAATCAATATTGTGAAAATGAGTATACTACCCAAAGCAATCTACAGATTCAATGCAATCCCTATCAAATTACCAATGGCATTTTTTATGGAACCAGAACAAAAAGTCTTAAAATTTGTATGGAGACACAAAAGACCCCGAATAGCCAAAGCAGTCTTGAGGGAAAAACACGGACCTGGAGGAATCAGGCTCCCTGACTTCAGACTATACTACAAAGCTACAGTAATCAAGACAATATGGTACTGGCACCAAAACAGAAACATAGATCAATGGAATAGGATAGAAAGCCCAGAGATAAACTCATGCACCTATGGTCAACTAATCTATGACAAAGGAGGCAAAGATATACAATGAAGAAAAGACAGTCTCTTCGATAAGTGGTGCTGGGAAAACTGGACAGCTACATGTAAAAGAATGAAATTAGAATACTCCCTAACACCATACACAAAAATAAATTCAAAATGGATTCGAGACCTAAATGTAAGACTGGACACTATAAAACTCTTAGAGGAAAACATAGGAAGAACACTCTTTGACATAAATCACAGCAAGATCTTTTTTGATCCACCTCGTAGAGTAATGGAAATAAAAACAAAAATAAACAAATGGGACCTAATGAAACTTCAAAGCTTTTGCACAGCAAAGGAAACCATAAACAAGATGAAAAGACAACCCTCAGAATGGGAGAAAATATTTGCAAACGAATCAACGGATAAAGGATTAATCTCCAAAATATATAAACAGCTCATGCAGCTCAATATCTAAAAAACAAACAACCTTATCCAAAAATGGGCAGAAGACCTAAACAGACATTTCTCCAAAGAAGACATACAGATGGCTAAGAAGCACATGAAAGGCTGCTCAACATCACTAATTATTAGAGAAATGCAAATCAAAACTACAATGACGTATCACCTCACACCAGTTAGAATGGGCATCATCAGAAAATCTACAAACAACAAATGCTGGAGAGGGTGTGGAGAAAAGGGAACCCTCTTGCACTGTTGGTGGGAATGTAAATTGATACAGCCACTATGGAGAACAGTATGGAGGTTCCTTAAAAAACTAAAAATAGAATTACCATATGATCCAGCAATCCCACTACTGGGCATATACCCAGAGAAAACCATAATTCAAAAAGACACACGCACCCGAATGTTCATTGCAGCACTATTTACAATAGCCAGGTCATGGAAGCAACCTAAATGCCCATCGACAGACGAATGGATAAAGAAGTTGTGGTACATATATACAATGGAATATTACTCAGCCATTAAAAGGAACGAAATTGGGTCATTTGTTGAGATGTGGATGGATCTAGAGACTGTCATACAGAGTGAAGTAAGTCAGAAAGAGAAAAAGAAATATCACATATTAACGCATATATGTGGAATCTAAAAAAATGGTACAGATGTACCGGTTTGCAGGGCAGAAATTGAGACACAGATGTAGAGAACAAACGTATGGACACCAAGGGGGGAAAGCTGCGGGGGGGTGGGGTGGTGGTGTGATGAATTGGGCGATTGGGATTGACATGTTTACACTGATGTGTATAAAATTGATGACTAATAAGAACCTGCTGTATAAAAAAATCAGTAAAATAAAATTCAAAAATTCAAGAAAAAAAAAAAACGTTGAGGGTCACTGTGAGCCATTTCAGTCTATCCTTATGCTTGAGGAAATAGTTTAATTTTCTGTGACAATAACCAGAACAAAAACATTTAAATCATAGTAATTATAGTACCACCTAATGTAATCACACATGAGTGTATTAATGCTAATTGTAGATGTCTTGACCTAAAAGATATAGAGAGTGAGAATTATTTTATAAAACATTGAATTCTCTATCACCCTAAATATTTAATTTTTTTATATGCAATTTTTTGGGAAAAAAGACACAACATTTACTTTAAAAACATTCCTGTATCTTTATATTTTAATATTAGTATGTACCTTTAACATTTGAGAGTAATATTAAAGTTCTTCTAATTACTTTACGTGGATTTTTTCATATTTCTCACAATAATTCACAAAAATTTTCTAATGGCAATTACACTTATGTCCATTTCACAGATGAGAAACTGAACTTAGAGACGTTTAGTAATTTGCCCGAAGTCACAGTTAGTAAAAGGCAAAATCAGGATTTAAACCATAACTGTCTTAATCAGTGTCTCAGTTGGAAGGCATTTGGCTGTAGCAGTGGCTTACACAAGCAAAATGTCTTTTCCTCACATCGAGTGTTCTGAAAGAAGGAGATTACGTGCATTGGTTTGCTTGCATTGTTCAATAATGCTATTTTATCATCGGTTTCACTGTTCTCAACAAGTTGGTTTTTCGTTTTCACATTTTTTTGCTTCATGGTTGCAAAATGCACAATGCAGGCCCAGACATCATATGTCCAAGACAGGAAGAATGGGGAAGTGGCAGTGCCAGCCAGAATTGTGTCACATGGGCATCCCCGGCTGCAAGAGAAGCAGGGAAAGTAAGCAGAAAGTGACTGGGGCCCGGGAATTGCTCTTTGGTTGGCCAAAGAGTGCCTGACACAATAAATATTTCATGATGTCGTTGCTGTCAGGTTGTAGTGGAATTTGATTATGTGTAAGTTTTAAAAGTGGTGATTAATAGAGGGAGAGTGAAAGAGAATATTTCACTTCTCTTAGAAGTTTTCATTCAATTTTCCATCAGAGAGTTTTGGGATACTTTTCTCTGCCACCTCCTCGCCCCATTTTTGCAGTACTCTATTATCTTTCCCCAACATGCCCCTGGAGTGGATACAGTCATGTGTATCCTGTCAGGGTGTGAGGATGGCAAGAAAGAGGGACGGGAACCTGGACCCTGCTCTAGCTTACTGTTTAGTTGGGAGATAAGGTAAACATTCATTATAGTAGAAAGGGTACAGGACACCATGATGAGAGGTGCACATTTCACATTATAATATTATCAACGTTATGAAAAGGAGATAAGCTTGAATAATCATGCACTGTTAAGAGAATTTAAGCTGGTAACCAAGAAGCAGAGTTATAATTTATTATTTTGTTAACTTCTAACTTGATAATTAGAGTACCCCAAAAGATAACAAAAAAGTAAAAAACCAAAACCCCAAATAAAACGGTATCAGGGATGAAAAGTTAAGAGAATTAAGGAAAACTCACTGAAATGAACAGCTGTTAGTAAAGTTATAGCTTGTCCTGGTTAATTAATCTAGTTAGTTTCAAATCATTTTGCTTTAAGAGCCTCAGTATGTTCTCTGCATCTAGGTAGGGTTAATATTATAAGGGTAATGACCAAGTGACCATCTTAATGTCTGGTACCTCTGGAAATTTTTATTAATGGGATATAGTTTTATAGGCTTGAAAGAGGTTATGTGGGGTCATTTATTAAAAAAATCATATATCAATGTCTGGTCTGTGCTGGGAAATACATCCAGCCCCAGAGCCACAGAAATCACAATTCTTATACTCAGGAGCTTGTGGTCCAGGGGGCCTGGTCTTCCAATGCCCATTCAGCTCTCTTATTTTATGGACCTACAGCCAACCCGATCTAAATGCCAAAGCCAATTTGACTATTTCAGTGAACTGAGTGATCAAATTAGGCAAAAATGCAAAATGGACAGTTAATCAGAACAATCCAACTACATGTGTAAGCTGACACATACCTACATATGTTCCTGCCATTCAAGATAAAATGTAGATTTATTTACGTCCGTTAAAATTCTGCTTTCTTCCCATGAATATGAAGAACTCACTATCTACTGTTGTTAAATATGACAAAATATCTGGAAATTACTAACTCAATTTAAAAATATGGTTTTATTGGCAGAAAAATGATTCATATAAGTACACTCAATAGAGTGCCTAGCACTAATAGGTACATAATTAACAATTTGACGAGTGAATGTTGCTGGATGAAAGCAAATAAATCACCATTTCTCTGCAGAACTTTATTTTCTAAGAGTTAGTAGGACTCTTCTAACAAATCCTTACACTTATAAAGAAATAGACATTTTAGAAAAGTTATGGTTTGTGTTGGTTAATAAGTCTAGTTAGGTTCAAATTATTGTGCCTTAAGAGCTTCTATAGCAATTTTCCTGGGAATGCTTAAAGTGATATGTGAAAGTCTTCTCCTGGTGTATCTAAATCCTCTGTTAAACTGACAAGTTGTTTTGATGTCCTTTGCACAAAATGACATAACGTCATTTCTTGTGCAGAACAATGTGCTGGCTGGCAATTGTTTGCTTGCTGCAAGGTTTTGATGGAAGTGTTTTGTTATAGTAGCTTGGTATATATTCCTCGGCTTTCAGCTTGAAAAGCTCAGTGCCGCTGGGCTGCCACTTCTTCACATGAGGGACTCTAGTGTCTTTCAATTCGAAGCCCCCAAGTTTTGAAAGCTCTATGCCAAGAGGAAAGTGGACCATTCATTTACCTGTTTTTCTGCAGTATCATTTCCTTCAAATCCCAAGCCTATTTCCACACACTTGCTAATTAAAAAAATGGAATGGGTGTCTACTCCCGTGGGTAGAGAAGAAATCTATTTATTACAGGTATCAGAACTTGATCAGAAAGTTGTTTAACTCTTTGGCTGCTGGATGATTTATAACGATGTTTTATCTGCACAGGTGCATGTTCGAGATGCACCTGTGAAAAGACGTACTCCCTGCCCTTAAAGAACTTGGCATTTAATATGCAGAAATCGTGTTAGGATCTGCTATAGGAGAAGGCACAGAGCTGGAGGGTGCACAGCAAGAGGGCACCTGAGCCAGTGTGGTGGGGAGCAGGGAGACCTTGGGTGCCTGTGTGGGGGCAGCTACAAAATGATTTCAGATATGAAAGCGAAAATGTTATATTTTTTTCACAAAATTAAAAGCTTTAATATTCTTTTTTTTTTTTCAAAAAGGATTCCTTTATTTTTATTATTTATTTATTTATTTATTTATTTTTGGCTGTGTTGGGTCTTCGTTTCTGCGCAAGGGCTTTCTCTAGTTGTGGCGAGCGGGGGCCACTCTTCATCGCGGTGCGCGGGCCTCTCACTATCGCGGCCTCTCTTGTTGTGGAGCACAAGCTCCAGACGCGCAGGCTCAGTAGTTGTGGCTCACGGGCCCAGTTGCTCCACGGCATGTGGGATCTTCCCAGACCAGGGCTCGAACTCGCGTCCCCTGCATTGGCAGGCAGATTCTCAACCACTGCGCCACCAGGGAAGCCCTTTAATATTCTTAATATAGAAATTAGATTCCAAATACGGAAATAATTTTGAAGATGGAGAGGCAGCCTAGCAGAGTGCTGAATAGCTCAGACTCTGGAGCCAGATTTCTAGGTTTGCATTCTGAATTTACCATTTATTAGCTCTGTGGACTTGGCCAAGAGCCTTAACCTGTTTATGCTGCAATTTCTCTGTCTGTAAAATGGGGATCATGATACTACCTAACTCATAAGGTTGTTAGGAGGATTAAAGGGATTAACATACATAAAAGGCTTCGAACATAGCAAGTACTATATGTGTTTGTTAAGTAAAATTGCCATAGAGATACAGAAGGGTTTAAGCACAATTATTTGCCTGTGACCTGCGATATAACGTATGTCTTCTGTACTCTTCCAAGTCAATGAAATTAACTCTGGTAGCCTGAAGCTCCTATAAAATGGTATTGAGAAGTGGGTTAAACATTGATTGGCTACGATCTCATCTAGTGAACTTGCTTATGCATATTAATGTATATTGTATTACATGTATGTATACTAATAATTTTGAATATTTTTCAAGGGATCTTGAAAAATATAAAAGTAACAAATATAAAAGTCTGCAGATGGACTTCCCTGGTGGTCCCGTGGTTAAGACTTCGCCTTCCAATGCAGGGGGTGTGGGTTCGATCCCTGGTCGGGGAGCTAAGATCCCACATGCCTCACAGCCAAAAAAAAAACAAACCCAAAAAACAGAAAACAGAAGCAAGATTGTAATGAATTCAATAAAGACTTTAAAAGTGGTTCGCATCAAAAAAAATATTAAAAAAAAGTCTACTGAGTTTCTCAGAGTCTAGTACATTTATGATAATAGAAACTAATTATGAAAAAAGGAAAAAATGTTGGACTTTAGTTACTTGAAGCATCAGTTAACCTGTATTAAAGACATAATACAACTATAAGAATTAATTTAACTGCAATAAAATATGACAGAAAGATAAATTTCCTTTCCCTTGATTGCTAGAGCAAGTTATGATAATAATAAAAGAGACTTGAATTTTCTTTTATACATCTAATCTTCATGAAAAAGGAAATAGATATTTTTGAAAAGGTAACTAGAACATTCTAATAAAGAATCTTTCATTAGTTCTGCTTCAATTACTAATAAACTCAAATTGCAGTCTTGTTCTTTGGACGTGTAAAATACATAGAAGATAAACATTTAGTTTGAAATCACAATAAAGTAATGAGTTTGCTCTTTTTATTTGTTATCCTCCTGGTCAGTGGTGAAATTATTAATCACTACTAGATCCTGTGTTCAAAGGCTGGGCTGATTTTAGTTTGTAGATGTTGAACCAAAAGTTGCCTGTAGTATGTCAGTCTGTAATTAATTCAAGCTACTGAGCTTTGGATCCTATGGAAAAAGACATAGTGTAGGCTTCAAATGGGTGTAAAGGAAATGGGAAAGGTATATACAATTGGCTGAAATAGTTTGCTTGTGCTTCTTAAAACTCCCATTTATGTCAGTGAACTCAGTAAATTATCTCTAAAAGCTTTTTTTCTTCCTTCCCTCGTGTGCGTGTGTGTGTGTGTGTGCGTGCATGCATGCATGCTCTGTGGAAGAAGAGTTTGGTGGAAACTTGGGAGGAAGATAATTAGAAAAGTTTTAACTAGATAAAATGAGGAGACATATGCAGGTACATAATAAGTCATAGGAGCCAGTGGTACAGCAGCCTGAAAAATCCAAAATCATTTTCAGAGACCAAATAGGTTATTTATAATATGTGTAAATGAAAAGGTCACTTTAATAATAGAATTATTCAGTTTTAGCATTATCTTTTCAAAGCAATAAATTCATGAAAAAGAAATTTGATTCTATAGATATTAGGGAGCCAAGGTGGGTTCATAGGTAGGGTAATGACAAGCTATAATTTTTCTTATTCAAACAGTATTTATTTGTCTTCCCTCTGTCAAACCTTGAGTCAACCACTTTTCCTGGCCTGTTTGGGAAGATACAAGGAAAGGAACATACAGAGCAGATGGGATGTGGAAGAAAGAACGCTGGGAGATGGAGATGGCTCTTTCACATGGCAAAGAGGATGAGAAAGGCCATCATCAGGCAAAAGACCCCCATGGTCTCCAAGGGGGCAAAGCCCAGAATGGCATTAAGAGCAGAGCTGTTGCTTCAGAGAAGGATTCCTGGCATAATCAATGATGAGGCTCCCAAACACAGTCCTAAGCCTAGCCCCAGAGCCAGCCCCTCTGACCATGGCAGCTCCAACCTCAATGAACTTGGCTGCTGTGTCAATGTTCCTTGAAATGGTGCCATTTTGGAAGCTGCTGCTAGGGATAAGTAAGGTCAGGGGGCATGGGGCTGCCACACTGCTGAGGCTCTCATCTGTCAGCACCACCTCAGAGAGTGGTTGGCTCTGCTGCTGAGAGGTGATCCTGACCAGTGAGGGGATGGAGATGAAGTTGGGGCAAGCATATGTTTTCTGGGGGTGGGGAAGTGGCAAGAGCTGCTCCCAGGGCAGAGAAGACAGAGAGGGGCAGGGACAGACTGTTTTAAGATTAACCATGATTTAGTGTACATGATCAATTGCAAGGAAGAGAAATTGAGACATTAAACCTTTTGGGGAGGTTGTTTTAGTAATCCAGGTATGAGTAGTGACATCCTAGATATAGCCCACTGGGAATAGAATAAAGATTTTAGTTCAAGAGACAGTCTGAAGATGTAATGACAAGGTGAAGAAGCTGGGGGTGGAGGTCTTCCAGGAGGGAATGTCTAGTAGTTTGCTGTACTATTTGGGAATAGAAATAGTTAAGACTAGCCACACCTAAAAATGTGATCACTGAAACTATAAAGCCTGGAGAATCCTTGATGATGGAATAAAGCATACAGAATTAACTGTGGGTAGACAGTTAAATGAGAAAAAGGCAGAAAAAATAGTAAAATAGTAAACAGTACTGTGGAAAATGGTTATTTTGATAATTTAAAATAATTAGTTTCAGGTATTTTTGTAATGGTATCTTTCTTTATGAAAAAAATCGTGATTCATGATAGGAACACAACAAGCTCTTTTTCCTCAAGAAGGGACAAAGTTAAATAAAGCTTGGAAATTAGAAGTGTTAAGATGAAAAAAAAAAAAAAAAGCTGTCGGTAGAAATTCCAAAGAAAAAAGAAGACTGAATAAAAAAACAGTAGATTCAAGGAAATCCTAAAACCATCAGTGTTTGCCATCTGAAGACTCAAGGGAAAGCAGGCTGGCGACTGTAGGGATGGGCCCACCTGAATGAAACAAAAATACCTTATTGCCATGAGGCTGAAAGGGAGATACACTAGCATTAAAATTCAAAACTTAGGGAGTTCACTGGCGGTCCAGTGGTTAAGACTCCGTGCTTCCACTGCAGGGGTTGTGGGTTCGATCCCTGATTGGGGAACCGTAATAAGATCCAACGTGCTGCACGGGGCATGGCCAAAAAAAAAAAGAACGAAAAAAATTGTAACTTAAATAATCTTTTGCATTAGCTGTTTACCTGTTATTGTTGGTTTTTCCACTAGAATGACAGCTCCATGAGAGCAGGTACATATCTGTTTTGTTCATGGTGATATATCCAGCAGCTAGAAAAGAAATTGATAAGTATGTGTTGAATGAAGAAATGAGTAAACAGTTTCACACTCTGATCTTTAGCAGGAGATGAGTCTGCCCAACTCTAAGAAAAAAGTTGGCCAAAGTCAAGAACAAAATGGCATCCTAGAGCAGCGCTGTCCAACGGAGCATGACGAAGATGCTTCATACACTAGTCGCTGGCCACATGTGGCTATGCAGCACTTGAAATGTGGCTAGTACACCAAGGAACTAAATTTTAACTTTAATTTTTTTTTTTTTAAATATGTGCTGCGCTAGTTTTTTTTTTTTAACTTTTTTTTGGGGGGTGTTTATTTATTTATTTATTTACTTATGGCTGTGTTGGGTCTTCGTTCCTGTGCGAGGGCTTTCTCTAGTTGCGGCAAGCGGGGGCTACTCTTCATCGGGGTGCGTGGGCCTCTCACCATCGCGGCCTCTCTTGTTGCGGAGCACAGGCTCCAGAGGCGCAGGCTCAGTAGTTGTGGCTCACGGGCCCAGTTGCTCCGCGGCACGTGGGATCTTCCCAGACCAGGGCTCGAACCCGTGTCCCCTGCATTGGCAGGCAGACTCTCAACCACTGCGCCACCAGGGAAGCCCCTTAACTTTAATTTTAATTTACTTAAAATTAAATTTAAATAGCCCTATGTGGCTAGTGGCTGTATTGGACAACACAGGTGTATAGAAAGACTTCACTCATTAGGAGAACCTGCCTCCTCTGGGCAGATGTAATCTGTGTGAGAGCAGTGACTTTGTCAGGAACTAGAATCAGACTGGGACTTGTGAAGGAATCAAGGATCCGCTTCTAGGGCTGTTTTTAAAAATTAATCTCTAGCCCAAGGGACAGAAAGAGTGCCAAACTCACATGAGGTCCCAGGTCACTTCACCAGGAAAGGAGACCAGAGAGGTATTTGGGGCCAAAGCCCTCAGTGGTAATAAAGTTGTGTTTACTCTGAGTGTCTTTATGAACATGTCTGTGAGGAAATTCACTGTCCGTGGGAGAGATCACTGTAGATGGCTAGAATGAATTCAAGATTTAGGGATTTTGGTCACTTTCTTTGTAACACGATCAACAATAATTGCATTCAATCATTAAAACATGGACTAGGCCTATATGATAAACTCATAAAAAGCGCTTAAACGCTCAGGAACTCACAATATGGAAAAGCAACATCTTTGAATATTAAAGTATAGCAGAGAGTAAAAAGTACTTATATATGTAAAAATATTTATTAAATTAGAGAAACATTTGTCATACTTATACTTATCTAATTTATATTAGATTTTGGAATGGTCTATTGTGGTTTTTGTTTTAGCAGATTTACCTGCTTAGTTGTAGCTTGCTTGGGCAAATATTAGAATTATTCTGATTTCCTTGAGCTTTCTGTGACTGGGCCATGGGAGGAAGAGGGAGTTGTTCAGGAGTGTGTTAAATTGGCCTTGTATTCAGAATTCACCCAGTAATAATACATATCAATATCATGTATTGAACTGTGTGTAGGAGCAGATGTTTGGCATGTTTCAGGCTGCTTTTGGGAATAGTCTCTATTGAATAAAGGAAAGTACACTTCACATCCATTCATGTAATTTATGAAAGTGAATAGGGATTTCGCACAAAGAAAGAATGCTGGATGGACTATTATATTTAGCAAGATAAAGCCTGCTGTGTGCAAATTCCCAGAGTCAGCCGGTATAGAAGAGGACAAAGAGATATTAATACATTCCTGGGGAAGGAGATTAGTTCTCTAGAGAGCAAACACGCGGTTCTCTGAGGATTTCCTGAAGGCTTGGTTCCTGTCCCCAGGCTAACCATTTGTTTTCATTGTTTTTATTAGAGAAAATCTTTTGCAAGAACTTAATTTGCACCACAAGAAAATGTTTGAATATTGGAATATTGGGGTTGGGAGGGACTTGCAGAGATTATCTAGTCCTGTCACCTATCCGATGCTTGTTAATTTTGCAAAAGCTCTGCCAAGGATCTTCCAGTCAGGGCTCCAGTACATCCTGGAAAGAGTGGCCAGTAACTCCATCCTTGGAGAACTTTGACACTGAGATATTAGTACAGAATCTAATTCTGCTGCTTTGTGCCTTCCATTCATTATCTTATTTGTAACTATTGGGTCCAAACAACAACACCTCCAATTCTTTTTCCCATGAAAGTCCTTAGGATATTTGAACATGATTATAAGGTCTCCAAGGCTAAAGATGCCTGATTCCTTCAAGAATTCCTTGAATGGTGCTGATTTGACACCATCTTGGATCACTCCTGAGTGTACCCAGTTTGTCCATCCATACTTATACTTCAGTACCTCTAGGATGGTCTGGGCTGCACAGAGACAAATGGAGTTTTTTCTCTTTTCATATAGATTCTCTCTTATCCCTCCTTTCCTCCTCTCCTTTCTCCTTCCCTCCTCTTCCCTTCTTTCTTCATCCCTCCTATTATTCTATACTACACTTATTCGTTCATTCAACAAACGTTCTGTTTATTGTTGATTCATATTAACCTTTCTATAGACTAAAATCTCTAAGCCTTAGCTGCATGGATTGTTTCTAAGCCATTGCTACTGTCCAGTCTGTACAAAACAATTGTCCTTTTGGACTTAATCACCTCATTTTATATTTATGTCTATTACTTTTCATCTTATTGGATTTAGCCCTTGTTTCTAACATGTCAGCTTCCTTCTTGATCCTGATTCAGTCATCCAACATGGTCACTGGCTGGTCTACAAATGTTATGATGTCCTCTCTATAGTCTCATCCAGGACATTGACGAGAATGTAAAATGCTGAAGCAAATGGAACCCAGGAAAGAATCCTTCTATGAGGTTGGAAACCTAGAACCAGATGGATGGTACTCTATTAATTAGCACCCTCTGGGTATAGCTGTTGAAGCTGTTACTAATCTGCCCTAATATTCATGCACTCAGCTTCTCCTTACTCCATTTTGTCCACAAGGATAAGTTGAAAGATCTTCTAAAGGTCTCTCTGAAGGTGATGTGTGCTTGGTCTCTACATTTCTATAATCCCAAGACTTATACCAAAGACGGAAAGGGCATTTGTCTGTTATTCTTTCCTCCTGAAATTGTTGTGTCATCCTCTCTTTAGCACATTTCTTCTTAGGCAAGCAAAACCTTTTGATTCCCTAACAGACATACAAGACTGAGAGAAGGATATTGGAAAAAGTTGAACATTCAGATAATTATTAGAAATGGGAAGGCATTTTATTGGAGTGCAAAACATAAGATCAAAATGCTTTGACTGTCAAGTGAGATCCACTACTTTCTAATCAGCAAAGGACTTGAACTAATTGATGTTTTTGTTAAAACAAATCAGAATCTTCAAAACTCTGCTAATGCTTATTTCTTAAGATTTTTCTTATGTCTTCCAAAGAACTGAAAATACTTAAAATCATCATATACACTGATATCATGAAACTTTAGGAAGTTTATGCATGTTTTGGTCAAAATAGATGAAGTACACAAAGAATTCTTTAATAAAGATAAACCCTGGTGGAAAGGTGTATGCAAATGAGTGAGTTGGATATTACAGTGGTAGATGGGACTGAAGAATTACAAGACCAGGCTTTGTCTTTTTCTTTGGAAAATAGGGGTGGGGTTGCATTCATTGTGCAACCAAACCATGAAAGATAGAACCAATTGAACAAATACTATCCTCTATATTTATAGTAAAACAGGAATGAATTTTCTATAAAGATATTGCTACTTCCTCCTCACTTAAGTTGACAGATATTCTCTATGACCAGTGTGACTGTGTCTAAGATGTCCTTATTCAGGTGACTGTGTTTTATATTAAATTATATTCTACATGTGCAGTCATTTAAATTATGTAGACATTTTTGTAGAGTTTCATGATATCTTGCATTTCCTATTCTGTAATTAGAAACATGAAAAATTTTCAACATCACAGTTTTAAAAACATCATTTTTGTAAACCTTTAATATATAACAATAGAAAGGAATTTAATATGAGCCAGGACCAAAAGAGGTTTCCAAGGTACAAAACAATTTTTTCACAAGTATAGATTTCATTGGTAGTTTGTGTTTGTGTTTGTGTGTGTGTGTGCGTGTGTTCCTAATACAGTGAGAAAATGAGAAAATCGTCTATACTAATGTATTTTAAAATTTTAATTATCATTGCTATAGTTTGTCACTATTTAGACCTTCAAAAAATGTTCTTGATACTCTCTGACTTACATCTTATGTTTGTTTGTCCATCTGCATTGAGTATTTGTTATCAATTCCATCCATTAAAGGAGCAACTGGGTAGTGACAAGATAGGAAAGAGTTCAAATGAAATTTTCATTGCTGGAAAATTGCAAATGCAGCTATGATTTTATTTCAACATTTCATTGAAGATTTACATTCTTAGAAATTTCAGAAGCTAAAATGAATATTTTATTTTCTCGTTATAATTAACTCATGTGCACAGAGACTACCAGAGACCGTTTATTGAAGTTATTAGAAACCTTGAGCTCCCAAATAAAAATGTCAGAAGATATTGCCCTGTTCTATGTTGCATTACAGACAGATGCACTTCCTGTGGGTGAGAGCATTAGTATTAAACTTGAGGGAAGTTATGTGCTACTCCTGCCTTCACATAAAATTCCTAGAGTGAAGGGAAATTGAAATTACCTATTGATAAAACAATTATACAAAATCAGGTTTTTTTGGCAACACTTTACAGACTACAGTTTAAAAATCAAGATGGAAAACAAAAATTTACTACGGCAAGTCCCAGTAATGTGACTTCCACCACCCTCCCTTCTCCCCCAAATATAAATCATGTTTTCTCCCTTAAAATTCTCCCCAAGTACTCCTCAAATCTCAGGATTGGAATTCATGTTTATGAAGGAAAAACTCTCTTGGCCTGACAACTTCCTGATCTGATTGGCTCTATCAATGGACTTATTTGTTCTCATTATGTGGGGAAATGCTATCCAATGGGAGAAGTTTAGAGGGTGCATGCTATCAAACCAAGAGGAAATATTTTTGTTTCATTAGCAGCCTAGGGAATTGTGTGGTGGATTATGATATTAGTCTGTGTTATAGTTCTAAGGATGGGGCTTCCAACCTGTGGGCTCTCAGTTTCAAGGCATCTGAACTTTGAGTCCCCCTTGCAGCTGCCACACTGACTAGGTTAGTGTTTTTTAACCAGAATTGCACATCACAATAATCTGTGAAGCAAGCCCAAATTCACATCTGTACCTACTGTATTTTATCAATTCCAAGATGCACATTTTTTCACGTTTGTTCATTTCTGAAATCTGGTTGCTCTCACTTTTCATTAGTTTAGTCATGGTGTAATTGCAGAATTTTCTTTCTTAGTGGTACCTAAAATAACGGTGCATCTTAAAATCAATGGCATCTTAGTAGTTAATGAAATATGGACTATATCAGAATCTTTGAGGGGGCAGGTATTGCATTAATTTTACAAAAGCTCTCCAGGTGAGTCCGATGCACACTGCTGGCTATAAATACACTGTACCAGCTTTGGCCTGTTTCTCCAATTAACAATAATAATAAACTGATCACTACCATGCATTGATTTTTCCCCTGCCAGGCACTGGGCTAAGCACAGTCCATATTTTCATCTCATTTTATTCCCACAACAAACCTATTGGATAAGTATATTATTGACCCCACTAAATGGATTAAGAAACTGAGGCTTAGAGATGAAGTCACCTGCGCAAGGACATAAAGAGTGGAAGAGCAGGATACGAGCCCAGGTGGGCTGACTCCAAAGCTCTAACCATGACATTATGTAGCAGTGGTTCCTAAAGTGTGGTCTGCAGGCCAGCAGCATCAACATCCCCTAGGGACACATTAGAAATGCAAATTTTAGGGCCCTACCCCAGATGTAAAGAAACTCCGAAAGCAGGGCTCAGAAATGTGTTTTAACAAGCCCTGCAGGTTATTCTGAGGCAGCCTAAAGTTTGAGAAACACTGTTCTATAGCATAGGAGTCTCCTACAATAAGAATAGGAGCCATTGCTAATAAAGACAGGACCTAATAAAGTTTATTAGCTAGCTGGCTGGCTCATATTTTAATCCTAAAATAATGCCATATTTGCAAGGTTGACTAAGCTTTTAGTTGCTTAATAACAAATAAAATTGCATTTGCTCAAATGTGCTTTAATTATAGTTCCCAGTAAGCAGAACTATGGTAACAAAATATACTAGGCTCTAATGCTTTTTGCATAATGAGCATAGTCAAAGCGTTTAACATGAATGGATTACAATTCCCCATATTAGATGGGAAAGCTCTAGAAGGACCACATACCTTTCTTGGGTCTGACCTCCTCTTGTTCTCAAATCTTAGTCTAATCCTATTATTTCCTTTCTTCAAAACTACAGAATACAGTATCTTTGTTCCTGAGAGGAAAGGATGAACTGACAAGATCCCTCTTTGTATTATCCTGGGTTGACAGATTGGTTAAATCTAGCATTTGTAATGCAGTCAGAAATAAACAGTTTCTGAACAAAAGCTGACTAAAAAATTTAGCTGCAAAACAAAGAACTTGCTTGCTTTAGTGAAAAAAATTGATTGACATGAAGGTATTAAGCATTCCAAAAGGATAAATAAATTTGATTCCAAGGAAAAAAGGCAGTTTAAAAAATAATATACCAAAGAGACAAAGTGCAGAGATGCCTGGTGAATATGATTATGTCTACCCAACATCAGTACAACTATTTGAAAAGCACAACATTCAAATTGTAATGTTTTTGCTCTGCATGATGCAAAATAAGCAATTTGATTGTTCTTTTCCCACTAAATTGATTGGTTTTTGAATGCATTATTTGACCCACAGTACTGTATTATCCATGGAATTTGCCAGATGACTGAACTAAGTAGATGTCTTATTGTTTTTTTCTAATAGGCATGTATGGGAATGAAGATAGTGATAATTGGAAAAGAGGAAAGCATAGCATTTGGAACTTGGCAGTGGAGCTTTTAGAAGCATGAGTGGTCTTCAGCCGAGAAGACCTGGTGTTTGGCTGCAGTGACCTGCAGGCCCTGTCTCTGCCTGCATAGGCTTGTACACACTTATTAGCACAGATTAGTGCCTTATAAATAAGGCAAAAGTGTCCGGGGTCTTGTTCCAAATCCTGAAATACCCCCTTTTTGGTATCTGTTTGCTTGGCCTTGCAATAGCAGTCAGCCAATCTAAGCAATTTGTCACTCTTATAACAAGAATGCAAAGGAAGACCCAAAAGTGGTAAATGTGTTTGGAAGTCATTGTAGCTAAAACCTGATGGAGTTAGAGGATTGATTAGACTGTGACTGACACAGACATGCTTTATTGACCATGATTTAATGGCTTCACAATTTTCTTTTCATTTCTGGAGCATTTACACATTTCTGAGTTGCCTAATAGATAAATCTTAGACCATGGCATTATACTATGATGATGGCACGGTGGTAAACTCATATATTACATCTAATGGATATTAAAGTGGTAGTTTCTCCATGACCAATATGTATCTATAAGACATTTCATAAGCTGAAGTCGTAAAACACATTTACTTCTGCATATGTATCCTGTGCATTTATAGGTGTACATTTAATTATGCATGAATGTTTATATTTTCACACACATGAAATGGGATTTAATATAAGTGCTGAATATGGAAATTTAAAGTCATGGAGGCTTAAGGCAGATTCCTCAAGACCTACTTTTGCTTGATTATGATTTATTAGTTTAAACTTAACCAGTTGTATATTAATAGTACTGTTCTCTTTGAAGAGAAGACTATTATCTCAAAGCTTTTTAGGACAATATATGAATTTTGGACCTATTTAAGATTTGACAAATTGAATTAAAGAAATATATAATATATGAAATATTGTAAGTTTCAAAATGTGAAGGCTGCTCTCTGTTTTATGTAATTGAACACTTTATGATGCTTTCAGGCATTTTTAGGGACATATTTGTATTTGGGGGCAAAAGGGAGAGGATAGTCTAAAGAAAGATGAAAATGAAGAAGCAAGGCCCGTGTAATGCATCTGAAATTGCTATATGTTTTTTTCCCAAGGAGGGTGGATTTAAGAGGTTCACAGATAACCTTAGCTTGTGGAATTCTTATTCTGGCACAGGTCACTGTTATCCACTGAATTTGCAGAATTATGTGGGTTATTTTTTCACATATATGTGAAATAGATATATGTGAATAAATGAAGCAATGCCTATAACTACCAGAAACTCATCTCACCCATGGTCCCAACGTAAGATGGTCCAGGCTTTCTGTGTCTCAGGATAAAGTGAGTCCAACAGCAGATGTAGTGTGAGGGAGTCTTATGGAGCAGGGCTCTGTAAGTTTTTTCTGCCCTGGGGAGATTGGGGTGGTAGGGTTGGGCCCTAGGAGTGACATTAAAACATTACAGTGCAAACCCAACAGCCCCAGTCTGAACAATGGGTGTTTCCCCCTGTCCCCAGCCTTGTCCCTGCCCCATGACTCTTGTCCTTCAGAGCAGACCAGAGTTACACTTGTTTGTTGTTCTCAGAGGTGATTCTATTTCTCATTGACTTATTTTTTTTCTGAAGGTCTAGGGAGAGCCTTGGGCAGTGCAATATTATTTCTATTTGTCCAATTAGCTTTGTTTTACTTAGGAAGACAAGTTTACTACATCAAAACTATTCTGGCTGGGTCATGCTGACCAGTACAATAGTATCTCCAATTATTTCGCTATTAGAACAAAACACGTCCACTCCCTAAACCCTCAGTGTAGAAATCGTGATATATGTTTCTCTCTTTCAAGGGGAGGTAATAATATTATTTGTAGGAAAATTTTCAGGGCACAAGCTGACGCCTTCTGTTGGTTCCTTTTCCTTTTAAGGTGACATAATCACAAACGACTTTAAGAAATCTCTGTATTTCCTTACTTGGTGCATAAATCTTTTCTATTATTCTTTTTTTTAATTTTATTTATTTATTTACTTATAAATTTTTATTGGAGTATAGTTGATTTAAAATGGTGTGTTAGTTTCTGCTGTTCAGCAAAGTGAATCAGTTATACATATACATATAGCCACACTTTTTTAGATTCTTTTCCCATATAGATCATTACAGAGTTTTGAGTAGAGTTCCCTGCTATACAGTAAGTCCTTATTAGTTATCTATTTTATATATAGTAATGTGTATAAAAGTTGAGGCTAAAGATGATGAGTATTTTGGCACTTGCTTTGGTTCCACGAGGTGCCATTTTCTCTGTTTTAATCTAACTTGAGCAATATTTTTGAGCACTAAGTGCCACACATAATGCTGGTGGCTGGAGATAGGAAACTGAAAGACATGAAATGCCCTCAAGCAGCTCACAGTCTTTCAAGAAAAAAATCACTCAGTTTTGTGCTTATTTGTTGATATACATAAGTGTAATGAGAAGCTTGTCCACAGCATATCAGATGACACAGAGGGAGGGGTCATGCGGGGATAGTCAGGGAGGGCTTCAGGAAGGAGAAACATTCTGAGCTCATTTTTGAGCAAATAAAGAAATAAGGATATATTAGTCAGAAAAAGAAAAGAAAACTTAAAGTAGGGTGCAGGAGGCATATTTTTATTTTGCAACCACAGTAGAATATACGGTAGAAAACCTCCTCAAAAATTTATCCTACTAAGAAGCATATTCGACAGTGGAAGGACAGATTCAAGAACATTTGTATTCATATCACAAAAAGACTTACACAATTGGAATAAATCTGAAATACTATGCTTTTCTTTAAAAATAGAATTGAATAACTTTGATGTTTTAATACAGCACAGTAAACTAATTTAGATTCAGAGAGCTTCACTTGTGAACATGTCAGTTTTAAAAAATTGTTTAGATAATGTATTGAGAATTTTAAATAATCTGTTAAAATCTTCTTTTTCTTAACAAACCTTTTTTTTTTTTTTTTTCTCCCCAGATGTAGGGCAAAAGTAATTCTGCCCCAACATCTCTCAGAAATTATAAAATCTGAATTAGTTAGGTTCTGATGAAAGAGGCTTTTATGGCACCAACTAAAATGCCTTTCGGAAACTTCTTTATCGCCCTATTCCAAAAATACCCTCCACTCCTAATGTGATGACATTTACCAATCTCTACCAGCCAACACACGAGGAAGAGCCTTTCATCAGGCATTATTGCTCATTCTCTCTTTACTATCCTGTTGTATATTTTGTTTTACATTTTTATTTGCGTGGTTATCACAGCATTGGGAATATTTGTTGTAATGTGTGTGTGTGTCTCTCACACAAGTTATAAGCTTTTTGATGTCACTCAGCATCGCACCCCCTGACATTTAAATGAACAAAATGACAAAGTTCATGTTCAACCTCCTCCATACTGTTTTTGACAAGTGCTTGTCAACTTTGGCTGCTCATTGCAACTGCCTGGGAGCTTTAAAAAATATTGATGTTTGGGTCTTACTCCCAGAGATTCTGAGTTAATTGGTTTGGGGAGTGGCCTAAGAATCAAAATTTATAGACCCTCCCCAGGTGAGCAGTGAGGCTGAAGACCACTGATCTGGACCCATGCTGTCCAGTGCAGTAGCCACTGGCCATGTGCGGCACCAAGCACTTGAAATGTGCTAGTCTGAACTGAGTGTAAGTGTAAATGTATACACCAGATTTTGAAGACTTAATACAAAATAATGTAAAACATATCTCAATAGTTTTTATATGATTACATATTGAACTGATAGTATTTCAGATATGCTGGGTTAAATAAAATTCATTTACTTTATATTAACACTTTAAGTAATGTTATAATAGAAATTAATCTCACTTGTTTCTTTTTGCCTTTTTAAATGTGGCTACTAGAAAATTTAAAATTACATATGTGACTTGCATTGTATTTCTGTTGAGCAGCACTGATCTAGATGATGTCTCTACATGGAAGGGACAGAGATGCTTAATTAGCAAAATAAATGCTTAATAAGTGCCTTCTGGCAAACTAATTGGTAGTGTTCATGTTTTGGACCATATTTGGTACAAATAGTTCCTCTTCATAACGATCTATATTTAAAATAATTCAGATTCAATTAATATTCATTAATTGCATGAGTTGTAGAAATAACTGTGCTAAGAAAGCAGTAATGCTCATGTTATAAATGGAAATAACTGGTGACTCAATCAATGGTATCAAGTATGTAACAATGAAATAGCACTCTTGAAAATGAAATAGTCCTTTGAAACTGGTTAGAATAAGGGGGAATTGAGAATACAGAGTGTTATTTTTGTCATTGCCATTGTACTATAGGCCAAGAAAAAATATTCTTAAACTGCAGTCTATCTGGTCTTAACACAAAAACCAAAACCAAAACCAAACCCTGAGTGAGTTATTTGGTTTGCATTCAGAAGAGATGAATAAGTTATTCGTATAGACATATGTGTTTATTTACGTATGTTTACAATGGTTGGAAAGTGATATATTGAAAGAGAAGCCAACGTCAAAGATGTCTAAGGTTTTCATGAATGGAGAAATGACTATAGGATTGAAATCATTAGACAACATAACCACGTTGAATACTGAGCATGAAGCTCAGTTTGTGGGAAGTGTACACAGGAACAATTTGACGTGTAGGGCAAACCACTGGGCACAGCAAATATGTGGACGGTAGGAGTAAAACACTTACTGTAGGCTTAGCTGATTGGGTTATCGTGGTGGGCAACATTTGCTGTAACCACAGGTATTCAAAGAAAACGACGTTAAGTGTTTTGAGCAAGCTCTTATTGAAGGGGATTGGTTAAAATTAGAAATTGCTAACTGTGAGTTATTAAGAGACACAGTGTCCATAAATCAATTAAGGTACATTATATTCTATTCCATTACCAGCATTCATTTAAACATAAACTACTGTAAGTTCTACTCACAGTAGTACAAATCAAAAGTTTAGGCTACTTTCACTTATACTACAGTGTTTGTCTTTCGCTGGAATAAAATGAAATACTTCTTTTTGTTTTGGTTTCCGATAAGCTTGAAAGGAAACAAATTTGTATTCAACAAATACCTGACACTGTAATCTTATTTTTGCTTTGCTTCTCACACCTTGACCTTATGAAGCAGCATGAGGGCATTTTGAAAGCTGGGCTTTGGCATCTGAGCAGACCTGTTTGCATATTGTCTCTCATCACTTGCTGTTTGACCTTGGCCAAGTCACTTAACCTACACAAGCCTCAATTTGCCTGACCCTGATACCTGCCTTGCAGGGCCATTTAGGGGAGGAAATGTAACATCCATTACCAAGCATATGGTAAGTCTTTATAAATATTGTTATTCTTCTTATTATATGGTTGTAAAGCGTTCTGAGCAGGACAGATAGTTTTTGTGTAATCAAAAATTATGATGGAAACTAGTATTTTATACGTGAGCTGTTTTATGACTACTTCTAGCCCACAGAGTTTGGAAGGGGGAGAGAGGGGGTACAGAGGAGAAGGACTGGGGAAGGGAGAGAGGGGGTACATGGTATCAGCAAGAAAGCTTCCCTATTTATAGTTGGGGCCATTGGGGAGTTAAATTCCTCTACAGTGGATATGGAGGAATCTTTACAACAAGAACAGATGAGTGAGGAGCTATAGCAGAGCTGGGTGATCCTCCCCTGATGGGGAAGCAGAGCTCAGCTGTGCTTGACTAGCAGATGTCCAAGCAAAAAGGACGTGTACAAGGAAGTACAAGCCGGGGGACAGTGCTTTCCTTCAGGCTCCTGGACTCTATTAATGATATAGTTCCTGATAGATAGTTTGTGATCAGAATATTCCAAAGCATCTATCTCGGGGTTTGCAGAGTCTGAGACGTGTCAGAAAGCACCCACTGTGTGGTGTTCAGGGGCAGGGGCAGAGCCAGCACCAGCCTGCTTAACCAGAGCCCAGCACACAGTAGGGATGCCATGGTGTTGGTAGGATCTGAATGAATGCACACATCCTGCACTTCACAGCCCCCATGAGTATCTGCATTGTGAACAATTCAAGCTAAGTTCTAGACAAATTAGAATCTTGTTATATTCTCTTATATGTGGTGACGGTATAAGAGGGGAAAAGAGAATGGGAATCAATGATAAGTTAAGCAAAGGGAATTAACTTCCAAAAGACAAGCCCTTTAAATGTCTCTCAAAATTTTGCCTTTGCTTGTTTTACAAAATGCTTTGTTCAATGAAACGCAGTAGGTGAGGCGTTTCACACTTAGTGATTCTTTCTCCAAAGCCTATTTGGAACGAACCAGAAAATCTTTCACTTTTTTCCCCTAAGCTTTACCCTTTTACATAGAGAAAGGATTTCTGTTATCTTCATTTGGAGTTAGACTTAGATAACTAAGATCAATTGAACTTTGAGAGCGATATACTTTGTCCTTTAGCTATGATAATATGGTCAGAACTGTCTTTATGAAAATGAGGAAAGAGAATTGTTTGATGTGTGAATATTTGCAAGAGAAGAACTGACTCCAATTCTAGGCATCACATTTTTTATATGTCAGTCATCCATAATGATGAAGGAGGTATCTCCGGGAGGTAGGAATGCTGTTTGCTGAATTTTAAGTATTGCTAAACCAGTTTTGTGGGGTGGGGTGGATCTGGAATATCCCTCAATGCATACAGAAAGTGTGAGTAGCAGGAAAAAAACAAAATTAAATGGCACCGTTTTCAAAGTAAGAATAGTTTGGGTTTTAACATTTATTTGCTTGGAAGTGACATAGTCCAGTGCCATTCCTGTATTTCAATTCAATTCAATTCCTTTTTAAAAATATTTATCTGAGAAATATCATGCACAAATAATTTTTCTAGGTTTAGAACACAGCCAAATCTAGGTCTCAGTCTAAGGCTCCAATATTTCCTTGAATCTGCCCAAAATATATTAAGATGATTGCCTCGACTTCTCCCCTGATAGTCATCTTCTCTGAATGTATAACTTCACAAACTAAAAATAATTTCCTTTTCAACTGTAAGCAAACATTCTAAGAACAGTGTTGTCTTTGGGCCAGAATAATGTTATTAATTAGTTTATTAATTTTCATTCTTGTTCTAATAAAATATTGTCTCTTTTTTGATAACTAAAGCTATGTTTTCTGTTTTCTACATTTCTTCAAAAGCCAAGATACCTCAATTATTTTTAGGGGGAGTATTTTCCATTTACTTATTTTTTTGCTTGAGTCTTTGAAGAAGGCAGAATAGCATAGCATTGTATTATTAGTAGAATTGTCTTCATTTGTGAAGACTTCTGCTAACTGTGACATCATCTGACTCTGTTTTGATAACAAAGATGATGCATCTTTGCAGCCGATTTTGTTCCCCCCTCACTACCAGTTGCCAGGATCTTGTCAGAATAGAAAAATTGGAAGATTGATTGGTGTTCTTTTCTTATTCATTGATTTACTTGGGTTTCTGACTGACTGGTGTTTGTGGAGCTTCAGATACCATGGATTGTGTGTGTGAGAAGAAAAAATAAAGAGCTCAATAATAAAAATAATGAGCACTACCATTTGTTAAATGCTCGTAATTTGCTAGTCACTGTGGTAAGTACTTTATACACATTATCTCTTTTAATCTTCTCAACAATTGGATCTTAAGGATGAGGAAGCTGAGTGTAGAGAATATTTAATTTATTCAATGTCATTCAGCTACGTGATGAAGCTGATTTCAACCTAGTTTTATATGACTTAAGAACTCAGACCAGATGGCTTCTGATAAAATTATGATTTATGATCGAGTTAAATTTAAGATATTTGAGCCAGGCATTTCACTAGGCACCATGAAAGATGCAAAGACCACAAGAAGTTTAGAGTTCTTTAGAGGAAAAAGACACGGACTGATAATGATTGTAAGCAAATGAACTTTAGGATTTTCCGTTTTGCTAGAAATCTTTCAACACCAGAAAGTGTACCCTTTCCAAAGTGTTCCTCCAAAATCTGGGTCCCATGTCCATTGGTTCCATTGGAATATAACGAAGACAAAGTTTCTATGACTTTCACCCAATCCCAGGACAACGTTGTCATCTCTCAAATAAGGAATCAAAACTAGTCTTTAAATGATTTTGAATTCACTTTTGTCAAATTTTGCCTCTAAGCACACCATCTTTCCCTCTCTCCCAGACCCCTGCCAGAGCTTTAGCTCGGGGACTTTCCATCTCTGGTCTGGTCAATTGTAGTTTTCCTTCTTCCAGCCTTTGGTACCACCTTCTGTAGTCTGTTCTTGCCTCTTACCCTGGCATTTTCCTCTCAATTAAACATCACACCAAGCCAGCCCTTAGAGCTCTGTGGATTCCCAGAAGCTTATGTATTAGAGCTAACAGCCTTCACTCTCCTTCAAAGTCTTTTCCCAGGGTTAATGTTACAATCTCACTGCCCTCTTCTTCTTTCATCTTCCAGCTTTCTCCTTCCATCTGCCCGCATTAAATTTCACTGTGTTTCAGAAGCTTATTAAGGAGTCAATGAAGTAAATTTCAAGTCTAAATGTATGTTGCATGCAGGTCACTCCCTCACAGTTTTGATGACATTGGATGACTTTACTGAATGTACTTCTTCATGAAATAAACTGGGTCATGTGTTGACTATTTGCTATTTCAGTACATGGGTTGAGGATGGGGACAGGTGGAGAAAACCCTTAATACAATAGACATGGCTCTTTTTATGTAGATTTTTTTCTTTAAGGGAAGAGATCCCATGGTTATCTAATCCTTTGGGGGACATGGAAGGAACTCTTCTATTATAGGTGTTCTACTTCTTTTCAGCTAATGTTTGAGTACTTACTAATTTTGTTCAGCTCTCTGATTAAGAGCTTCCTTACCTTCCAGGCACAGGCCCCTCTGCACCAGTGCAGTGGTCCAACCTCGTCAGGCACCAGAATCATCTGTGGAACCTTTAAGAAGTGTTCACACAAGGTCCCACCTCTGTGCTTCTGATTCTGTAATTTGTCACCCAGGGTTGAGGAAGATGCATGCATTCATTAGAATGTCCTCCATTGCTAAGATTATTTTTCTTTTTCCAGATCTATCTTCATGATTCATTTTCACAGTTATAGTAGGCTCTGTCTTAGGTGAAGAATTCCATTAAGAGAGAGAAGAAAAGATAAACTTTGCAAGTTTAATTAGGCCTAAGAATAAACTTTGCTCCTCGTGTGTTCTATGGTGAATTCTGACAAGAAGATTCATCTCTCCTCATCACAAGTTATTGACCCCTTCCTACCATGTGCTTCTTGTTTTTCCCTGTTCATGTTCCTGCCAGGCTAATAAAGAAAATGTTAGGAAATAATAAAGAAATCAATTTGTGGCCTCTTCAGTTACATTGCCATTTCAAAAGAGAATGCTGAAGAGAGCATGATGGGAATTAGCATTTGTTGAACTTCTACTAAGTGTCAGACACTATGCTTGGTGGTCTTGTATACACTATTATGCTTAATCAAACAACAAGCTGAGTTAGGCACGTTTATTTGTCTTTTATAGATGAAATGGAGGCTCAGACTATAAAATAATAGTAAGTAATAGAGTGGAGTCCTTCTAACTCCACAATATATTTTTTCCTTCATCGTATTTCCTCTTTGGAAACTTTCGAACCTCAGAGGTATTTATATCTTTCTCCCATTTCTTCTCAAAATAATACTAATAAAGCCCTAATTTTATAGTGATGAACTTAGATTTTATAAAATATTTTCATGTGCACATCTTTGTTCCCATTGCTTTAAAGTGCCATTTAGTTTTAGGTAATTGATAATATCCTCAAATTGACTGAGTGTGGCCCTCTGTGCTGAGAAGTCACACATACATGTGCAAAGGCTGCTTTTTAATGTACTCGGCTCTCAACTTGACCGTCTCAAGTTCATTTTTAAAATTTCTGTTGAAAATGGAAATGGGGCAACTAGAAGAGAGCTCTTATAATCATTGAGAAAATCCTCCACAAAAAATATCAGTGTGTGCTTATGAAATTGACAAAGTTGTCAGACTGGTCTCTTATTAAGGAAATTAGGGGGAGAAAAGGAAAATGTTACAGAGATCTACATATTCTTTAGAGGTGGTGGCAATGTAATGCAGAAAAAAATTTTCCTTAAAATGTTTGAATCTGGAGTTTATCTGATTAAGTAGGGAAAGAACCCCACTGGGATTTGTTAACAGGAAGACAGACTTGAATTGACAGGAATAATTAATCTCTTGAGGCTAGACAAAGAAAAAGGACTCATCTGAGTCTGGGGAACACCCTCAAATACCTATGAATACTAGTTATAAGGAAAATGAATCATTTATGTTGATCCTGGCTCTTGGGAAAGAGGAAATGTTCTTTGGAAACTGCTGGTGTAACTGGAGACTGAGAACCACTTTTATTTATATATTTTTTACCTCTCCAGTCAGCAGAAAGAATGAGTTGATAGTGATTCAAACAAACAGTTTTCATTGAGAACCTTTCTGCTTTTTTGCATCCAGCCAAGAGGAAAATGTTATTTTCCAGCCTTTGTATTGGTGTTGATGCGTTCTTAGGAGACTTCTTAAGGGAATGAAGGTGGAAGAGGCAGATAGGGCACTTCTAAGAGAAAGACTTAAATATTGGCTGTTATCCAGGCATAGGTAATCTTGGAAAGGGATTGTCAACCAGCCTCTACACAGAAATATTTTAGTAGAGGTCACTGTCAATTCTTTTTTTGAAGGGCTTGTAGTAAGTCTGTTCTTAATTTACGTATACACCTTCTCCTCATTTTTGTTAGGGTTTATCTCAGTTGTTTCACTCCAATTCTTCTGCCTTTTATTCTGAATTGAAGTGAAAAATGAAATGTATAAAACATTGCAAGAAAATTCGGTAAGCGTTCCTCATTCTGAAGCTTGACAGTAATTAATATTAAGGGAGTACAGGAAAATCTTACAACATAATTTAGTGATTCTCAATTTATTCACAGACTCTTCTTCTCCCTCTACCTTGCTTAGCAAAGACATTTTCTACCTTTCGGATGAAATCTAAACTTATTGACCTGTTTGCTCCCCCAACAATATTTTATTCAGCGCAAACAATAATAATAAGGTAACTACAATAATAAGAGCGAGCATTACTGTGCCAAGCACTGGGCAGATTATTGGATTTACAACATCCCGAGAAGGAAGTTATTATTTTTATTATCCCATTTTACAGATGGGGAAATACAGACATTAAATAAATTGCCTAAGCCCCACAGTGAGGAAGTGGTGGATTTATAGCAAAATCCAAACCTGGAAGTTAAATGGTAGCATTATTTATCCATTTCTCAGAAGGGGGAGGGGAGATGCTGGACAAAATACAGGACACTCAGTTAAATTTGAATTCCAACTAAACAACAAATGATTTTTAAGGTATATCCCAAACATTGCATGGGCTGCGGACATCCTGTATTTTTATTTGTTAGATCTGGCAACACTAAGAACACTTGACTACTGGCAGAATCATTTTTAGCCAGAAATTTCACCGGAGGCCATCTACTTCCAGTGTCTTAGTACACAGATGAAGAAAGGCTCAGAAATCTTAAGATTTTCATGTTCCCATGACAGGCAACAAAGCGAGGCTTAGGGCTTTGCCATGCTGCCGCTGGATTAATTCCTCAGCAGTTTTCCATTTGACCACCAGGTGAAGATTTCCCCTGTTATTTCTAAGGGTATTTATCTCCTGCCTATTTTCTGAATTGTTGTCTGGAAAGCAAGTCTTTGCAAACGCTCTACCAATAACAACATGAGGAGAAGTGGAGGCCGGGAAGGAGGAAGCAACAAGTAAAAGTTCCTGACTGCTCCTGTGTGCCCGCGACACCATCCTTTCCATATGGCGTCTCCTTTGGTAGAAACAAGAGGCGTGAGTATGATGGCACGTATTAAATAGCTACTTGTCCTAGCAGTGTTTCTTTTAAGACCTTGGCCAGGGGGTCCTATTTGAATGACTACTATTGTTATCAGAGAATGAATAAATAGGAATGCATTTTATAAAGTAGTCATCGTTTTAGCGGATAGTAAATTAAAATGCTGTATATTTCACTGGAGTTCAATATTGGGTCATTTTCTTCAAAGAAGAGAGAGGTATTAATTAGTCTGTTGCTTGGAGGCTTCGTTATACATGCTTCATGCCCTTTGCTGTTGTGACAAACAGTTCCTGGGTGCTGAGGCCCTGACTGATTAATTTGCATAGCTGCCTCTTGATAGCTCTTTTTCTGACAGACACTGTTAAATAGGGGAGAATGGGAAAGAGGAGTAGAAAAAAGAAAAAAAAAAAATAACCTGGCTCTTTTCATGATGTGGGAAAGAAAATAAATACAACACCTCAGCAGACAGAAGGGAAATAAACTGCTTGAGTTGTCCATCTTAGCCATGGGGTTCTTTGAGGCTGAAAATCAAATGTACTAGAGGCTTTTCACAGTTGGAGTTGTAAACAGCTAAGAGATGACAAAAAGCTTTTTGAGGTCCCGTCTGTGGGGAAAAAGAAAGATGCCTCTGCTGCAGCTGGAAAATTAAGATGGATTCTAGTTGAAGAATAAAAACTCCTAAGTGTGTTGAATACAAGGGACACAATTGTTGATACAGATTCCTAAGTTGTAACTACCCAAAGGTGGGAATTTTTAACCAAATTATTTTCATGTTAGAGTGCCCCCCTCACCCCGCCAAATTTGGTCTTAACCCTCGAAAGAGGTTTACTTCTTCAAAAGTATTTTCAATTCTGTTGGAGTAAAGACAATACCTTTTCTTTTCACTTTTGATTTTGAACGGATTTCAGATGTAGAGAAAATTTGCAAAACTAGTACAGAGAGTTTCCATATATCCCTGCCCTAGCCTCCCCAGTGTTAAAATCTTACTTAACAATAATGCAATGAGTAGAACCAAGCAATTAACACTGGTATCATACCAATAACTAAACTAAAGTCCTTATTCAAATGTCACTGGTTTTTTTCATTAATGTCTTGTTGTTTTTTCTGGGATTCTATTCAGGATCCCACATTGTATTTTGTTGTTATTTCTCCTTAGCCTCCTGAAGTCTATGACAGTTCTTCTTCTTTTCTTAACCATTACGACTTTGCCATTTTTGAAGAGTATAAGGCAGCTATTTTGCCAAATGTCCCTCAAGTTGGGTGTGTCTGGTCTTTTCTCATGATTGGATTGAGGTAACTATTTTTGGAAAGAATTCCACAGAAATTATGTTGTGTTCTTCTTAATGCATCATATCATGGGATTCACGATGTCAAAATGTTTCATTATTGGTAATGTTGACCTTGATCACTTGGTTAAGATGGTTTCTGCTGGATTTCTTCACTTGACAGTTACTATCTTTTCCCTTGCTGTTAACAAATATCATGGAGGAAATGCTTTGAGATGATGCAAATCCTGTTTCTCTTCAACTTTCACCCACTGTTTTTTAGCATACAACAGTGAATCTCAGTTCTGTAGCGGTTGTTACTATGGTATTTGCTTAACAGTGATTTTCTATTCTTCTCTTTCTTCAACATTTATTAATTGGAATTCTATAGCAAGGAAGAGCCCTCTTTCTCTCTCATCTATCTAAATAATTGATCATCAATCGACATAAAAACAGCTAAAAAAATAGCTGTTTTTATATCAAGGTGATGCTAACAGAGAGCACAAGAAAAAGCAAGAAGGGGGGGAGAGAAAGAAACAGAGAGAGAATACATAAAAAAGAAAATGAAAATTATCCCTAATTTTACACTCCATTTATAGTTATTACAAAATATTGGCTATATTCCCCATGTTGTACAATACATCATTGTAGCTTATCTTCATTTTATTATGAAGATTTATCATTTTTTCCACCGTACTTTTCTTCCTACCAGAAGGCTCAACCAGATCATTTGGTCATTTCAGTCTAAGGTCTGATTAATCAAATGTGAAACAAAATTGAAAAAGCAGGTGGACAAACTAACTGAAACAAGCTCAATAAATTTGGGTGTTCGAATTACCTGGGTGCTCTACTCAACCAACTATATTTTTGTAAGTGTAACATTTGCCAAACACTTACCTGGAAAATACAGAGTTAAATTCAAGGAATCAATCCCTTGCTTCTTAAACCTTTGTTTATGATGTTCGTTTTAGTGGTATTACAAAGTGAGGGAATTAACCTCAACTTCAAACCCACAAAAACCCATTTTGATCTAAAATGCTCGACAGAAGTCTCCAAACTCCCTATCAGCCTGCAGTTCTAAAGGAAGCACTTCCATCATGACTATAGTTTGTAAAAGTCATCAGTAAAGTTTCAGAGTTTTGAAGAATTATTTGGGCAAAGCCTCCTTAAAGGTCTCCTTTGCTCCCTTCCTCCTTCCTACCCTTCCACCTTCTTCCTCTGGCTTCGTTATGCAAGAAGTATTTATTGCTGGTCTCTTAATATTGTCAACATTTTAGATGGTGCTGAGATTAATGAAAATTTCCAGCAATGTAGAAGATGTAGCTTTATTTTTATTTTTTAATTCATGAAGGCAAGAAGTGAGTGGATGAAAATTCATCAAATTTCCCATCTAAAGGGACATTCTTAACCCCAGCTAATCTCACAAAACCACCATGAGATAGGAGGAATAGCGGTAGGTATACTGTTTTTTCCTATATGAAATATACACCTGTAATATATATTTTGATTCTAATATTCTTTGCTCTTTTTGAAAAGAGGGTCTACTCAGTGGTAGAAGGAAGAAAATAATTTTTTAAAATTTTATTAGCTACTCCAAGAGTAGTTCTGATCCTTTATGGAGTTTAGCATAAATATGCTTCCTTAAGAATGTAAGAAATGCTACTATGGAACAGAGAAGAGGCCCTTTAAATGTAACGTTTTCTCTGCGGGATCTCTAGAGAGGAAGAAAAGGGATGAGATATTGAGGAAGAGTGTTTTTAGAAACATCTGCCATGTTCCAAACTTCTTTAGGAATAGGCAAGGTGCTTGAGTGCATGATGCTAAGTGATAATAATCATAATCATGGATTGTGGAGTGCCTACCATGTGCCAGATCTGTGCTGAGTGCCTCACATGTATCATTCATTTAATATATCCATGATACAAGGCAGGTGTTACTGTTATCTGCATCTTGTAGATTAGGACCCTGAGTCTTGGAGAAGTGAAATAACCTTGTCAAAGTTACACAGTAAGTAAGTTAGTAAACCACCTGATGAGACTTAACCCAGATGTGTGGACTCCTACTTCAGTGACACCTGTGATTGAGTCTTTGGGTCTCTGGATTCGCTGGGGCCGTGGTTTTCTTCTCAGCCTTTACTCACTGATCCAGCTGTGAGCAGCAGTGGGCTCTGGTCCTAGGCCTGGCCCCTCCAGGAACCTTGAGCATCTCCAAAGCCTTCCCCAGGGGACCAGGGTTTATGTGGCAAATGGCACGTTTAGGCTGGAGGGAATGAAATCCAACAGAAACTAGTGGAAAGAGCAGTAGACATGTATGAGCCTCCCAGTGCTCTCATTTCTGTGCTAATAATCACTTTTTTCACTAAGTCATTAGCTGGGCTTTCTTGTCTCCTCCTTTACCTGTTTACATTCTTCTAGTGGTTCATTCCTCATCTCCTAGGCAAAAGTCAAAGCTCTTTTTGTTGCATTATTTATTCTTGCCTTTTTCTTCTTTCATGTCTCCTTACATTCCCAACCTGCATCCTAGGTGCAAGCTTATCCAACTGCTTACAGTCTCCCAAACACACGTGTATGTGTGTGTTTTATTTAATTTATCTATGTATTTTTGACGTGGACCATTTTTAAAGTCTTTATTGAATTTGTCACAATATTGCTTCTGTTTTATGTTTTGGTTTTTTGGCCTCGAGGCATGTGGCATCTTAACTACCCAACCAGGGATCAAACCCGCACCCCCTGCATTGGAAGGGGAGGTCTTAACCACTGGACCGCCAGGGAAGTCCCATGTGTGTGTTTTAAATGTCTTTGCATATACTGTGCTCTCTGCCTTTTCCTCCCATGCCCTAAATGCCTTACAGACTCCTTATTTTTCAAAATGCAGCTCAGTTGTCTCCTCCTACATGAAATTTTCCACATCTCTTTAAGCAAAGTGAGGTAGTCCTTCCTCTGGATTCTCAAAGGAGCCCTCAAATACCTCTGCCTTGGCATGTGTGTTAGGGTTTGGCAACTGTTCCTTCCTTCTTCACTTCCACTGGACTGTGCTCTCCATGAGGGCAATGAATTTGTCTTAATACTCTGTGTTTCCTGAGTGCCTAGCAATGTCTGGTAAAGGTTCATTAAGTCTTGCTTGAATGCATTCATGGATGGATCAGGAATTAGAAAGCATAAAATTACAACTTACCCTGCCCACCAAAACACTGTATGGCATTTGGTAAATAATAGGACCTTATAGGGCCTTGGTTTCCTCATCTGTGAGATGAAGATATTGACCATAATTTTCAAAGTCTCTTCCTTGGAGGACATTTACAATTTAGCCAGTTCAATAACGAGGCATTAAGGAGCTTCTGATGGCAGCTATTTTCAGCTTACTTTTGGCTGAAATATTCATTTCAGTTCAAGTTATTCAAATGAGTGATTTGGACTGAGAGAAAGGACATCAAAACCTGTGGAGACTGAAGTGGAATGAAAAGGTTGCTTTTATGATAGGAAGGCCTTGGGGCTTGTTTCACTGTCACAGGATCATGGAATGTTCAGATTGGGAGGAATCTAAGAGATAAGTCATTCAACCTCTTTGTTTCATTAAAAAAAATGAAGACCTGGAGAGTTTAAGTGACTTGCTCAGAGTCACAGCACTAGTTGGTGGCAGGATGCAGCCTGTGGCTTCTCAGGTTTGTACCCCTCTGCCACACCAGGCACTTGATCTGTGTCACTAAATCAAGATACAGAGTAACATTGTGCTAAGATGTGCTTTTGGGTCACAGTTGACTCAGTTTGGGGCAGACTTAGAGAAAGCTTAGAACTTTTGATTTCTCTCTATATTCATATTGGCTTGTAATCTACTGCCAAATAGAGCACATGTTAATGAGCAACTTGCTGTTTGTTGTCTTTTTTCTTTTTTCAGAATTGATTAAAGAAGTTTCATGAAGGGTAAAGGAAGGCATAGGATACACCATGCTAGATCATATGCTGAAAGATTCCACTTGAGCCTTGCCTGCTGGGGTTCCCACTTCATAAAAGAAGAAAAAAGTGTCTTCTAAATAAGAAACTGGACAGTGTGTGGGAAGAATAGAGCAAGTTTTGATGTCAGACCCTAATGATGACATTAATAATAGAGGCTTGGAGTTGTTACATGTGTGTCTAGATATGAGTCAGCAGGTCAACTTTGCTAGAATGGATGGACCTTTTCTCTACTCTTAAAAATCTCATATGTGGCAAATGCATGTGTTAGCTATTAAGGCATGATAAAACTACTCCAAAACTCAGTGGCTTAAAACACTAAGTAGTTATTATTGTTCATGAGTTGATGGGTCAGCCGGACATTTCTTCTGGTGTCAGCTAGGCTTCTGCAGTCACTGTGGGTCAGGTAGGCAGATTTGCTGATTTTGACTGGGTTCTCTTATATGTTTGGGGGTTAACTGTCTGTTGGCAGGTGTAGAATAGCTTTGGTTGGGATAACTAGACTCTCTTTCACTTGGTTTTTTTAATTCTCCAGCATGCTAGTCAAGTCTTTTTCTAGGAAATGTTAGCCCAGCTGTGGAAGAGAGGGACCAAGGAGAAGCCTGGCAGCCTCTTGAAACCTAATGTGTACTTGGCACACCATTATTTCATTTGCATTCTATAGGCCAAAGCAAGTCACACGGCCAGCCAGAGTCAGATGGAAGAAGACTATGAGTTACAGGGTGAAGGCTGTAGATAGAGAAAGGTCATTAACCGGGGCCTCAGTGCAATCAATATAATACAACATGTGAGCACATGTTCATAAATATGAAAACAATACAGAATTAGATAGAGTAAAAGGGAAAAATCCCCTCTTGACATTTTTCTTCTATCCTAATTTCTCCCCAAGGTTAACACTATCAAAAGTTCTCTATTTTCCCAGGCCTATATGTATGTATGTATAATGTACATACATATACTATCTTGATAGATATGAAATAACATCATGTCATTAGTCATTTTGCCTTTTTCTGATTATTATTGAATTGAGCAACTTCTCATATGCTTATTGGAATTTGGGGTTTTATTTTTGGTGAAATAGCTATATGTATCTTTTGTTCATTTTTCCATGAGATTGTTTGACTTTCTCTTACTGATTGCTATAAATCTTTTATATATTCTTGATACTAACTCTGTATTTTATGTACATTCACTTATCTTCTTTCAGTCTGTAGTTTGTCTTTTAGCTTTGTTTAGTTATCCTATGGGTAGCAAGGTCAGAAAAAGTTTGGCTAATTTTTTTTTCTATTTCCTGGAACAGTTTGAATTTCAGATGGGTAATGGCAAATATCACTTCTAAATTTCTTTTTATTACTAGTTTAACAGCTTTAATCATTTAAGTCTATTTAGGGTAGAGCTTAGGCTTTGCTTCAGGCTCTCTGGGCAGGGGTAGGGATTTTCCTGTCCTCTCCTCAAGGCCTGGGCAGCCCCAGTGGGCCAGGTGTTCAGTTCTGGTTCTCCACTGAGCCAAGATCCAAGGCCTGGCCTTCAGAGCCCATATTCTCATAATACCCCTTTGGGATACCACAGCCCCAGTTCCTGCTTACATTCCAACTTTGACTTCCCTATTTGCTTATGACTCCTGAGAATCTTCGATCTTTCCTTCAAGTTCAGATTACATTATAATATTTATTTCAGTTATATTTGCTCCAACTTTCCATGTGTTCGTAGTTTGAAGAAGGTCTGTATCAGCTTTCTCTGTCGCGTTGCTGGAAAGGCTCCACAGTTACATTCATGATCCTGATGAAGACTATTAGTGTCTCTTGGGTACAGTAGCTAACCCAAGGATCTCGGTTTTATTTGCATGCTAATAGTATTTAGACCAGGAAGGGGATCAGCTGAGTTATCTGGGAAGATACAGAAGGTATTAATGCACATTTTCAGATTAAGCATTTAGTATTTAACTTTTGTCAAACTCACCAGTAAAATGAGTCCTTTACAAAGAAAAATATTAGGGCTATGCCTTCCTTAGACAAGGGAAAAGCTCTTTTGGCAAATATTTGACAAATGCCTAAATCAATCCATATATGAATGTATTAAGTTTGTCTATTTATGCTCCATTGAACTCATGGCTGACTCATCTTCATTTGTAGCACTTCTGTGAACATGACTCTATAAGCCTAATTTCAGCTGCCTTACCTCATTTTACATAGGAGACCTCAGCTAGAGAGGGAAAAACGGATAGGGTTTCACCTTGGATTAGCCAAAGAGATATGCCACCCTGTTCCACACAAATGGACTCCGGCGCCATGAGTTAGTGTATTTGAGGTGGAGAAGACCGCCCACGAGGCCCCAGACATCCTCCAACTTTTGTGTATAATGATCTGTTTAAGCCTTGTGCCAACCTTTGGCCAATAGCTGCACAATTCTGATCTTAGCCTTACAGCGGCGATCTGAGATTTGAACGTCTTTTAAATTCCTTGCCTCCCATCAGCTTCCAGCCTCCTCTGTGCCTCCGCACCTGTCTCTTTAGCATCAGCTGCAGCAACTGCTCTCTGCCAATGCCCTCAAGATCAGGCCCCTGTCCTGTGTCCCACAGTCCCTGGCTGCCCGCTCTGGATAGCAGAGACAGGGGAGCCCCCGACTCAGAGCCCTTAACACTCACTGAGACTTAATTCTGACTCTTCTGAGTGATTGCAAGTGGTCTGATCTTTGGATTCCTGAAAACTTGGTGACCCTGACCACTAGTATTTGTCAGTTTCTTAAAACTTTTCCTGGCTGTCTGGACTCCTGAGGTCTGGGATTCCTATACACGTGCTAATCTGAAAAACTCTCAAATCTTGCTACTTAAAATGAGGTCCAAGGACCCTTCAGCTTGGCACCACTTGCCAGCTTATTTACAGATGTGGAATCTCAGGTCCCACCCCAGACCTACAGAATCAGAAACTGTATTTTAACCAGATCCTGAAGGGATTGGTATGCACTGCTCCACTTGACTGAATTTCAATTCAGTGCTGGGTTTCATTATCAACCAGGGTCCTTTTTTTCAAAATATGTGCCCCACAAATGATGGAGATAGCCCTCTTCACCTGTCCAATGAGTGTACTCTCTGCTTGATGATCAGTGCTCATGAGTCTGTGTTCCTGATGGAAGTGTGGCTCCCACTGAGGTGTGTTAAGAGAAAGAAACAGAGGTGAGAACCACTGTGCCTGCTTCTGACCTTGACCACAATCCGAGCCTTCTGGGTTTCACAATGTTTGATTGTACCTCCCCAGCCCTGGTCGTGTTGGGGACTTGATCTAGAACATTCATTCACATACTCCTCATGGTCCACACTTTCCTCCCCCCAAACACACTGGGTGAGCAACAGCACCGACCAAGGCATTTGGCTTATTGTTATGGAGCAAAGCAAACGTCCACTCACGTCAGGTCCAGGACCTTGGCCTTATTAGCACTGACCTACATACTGAGCTTGTTACTGCGATGTTCCCCATCAGGTAATGAGTGCTTAAGCACCTACTGCTTCCAATTAGAGTGAACTGTTGGCAATATGGTCTCAGCCCTCAAGCGACTTTTGCAGTCTGAAATGGGGAAATGATATAAGGAAGGAAGGAAGGACAAAAGACATGTGGAATGAAAAAAATAATAGCATAGGGGCCTTCAGGGTGGTTGTCTTGACCACATGGTGACTATTTCATTACCAGGAGATTTTGGGGTTTTTAAAAATAGACACATTCTCAATATAGTAACAAAGGGCTTCCATGCTGTTCTCTTTAGTTGGGAATGTGGATGTTTGGAGGTTTGTTGGCTTACATAATCGAACCATCCAGAAAGCAGTTTTCTAACTTAACATTTTTTTTCCAAGTTTAGAGGAATTATCTCCTCAATTTCACTACCTAGAAAACAATTTGTGAGTTCAACAGCCTTTACTAATTCTGTCAAATTTTTACTCCAACCCAGATGAGGAGAAGTATTGCAGAAAGATATGCCAAAGTGCATTTTAATTATAAATCACATTTAAACTTTTAAAGAAAAGGAAAGTTTTCATTTAATCTACATTTTTAGAAGAAACTATTTATACCCTATTTGATACAAGATTGGAGGAACTTGACAACAGATATTTTTTTTCAAAAGAAATGTTTCTAGGTAGATCCAGTTTTTGTATTTAATAGTGATTATTTGTAAATCTAACAAACTTTGGAGTTTATAGCTTTTGCCACCACTGTTGTATTTGAACGTTATCTTGTTTGCTATTTTTCTGGACGTAAAATTAATATTTAAAAAATGATGTGAACTTGTCCTGCTATAGTACAGATTCGATTCTTAGGAGGGGTTCTAATTTGCTTGCTTTGGTTATAGCAAGATCCTGTTCCAGAAGGTGAAGAATTAGAATTGCTTCTGCTCAGGTTGAAGAGATCCACTGTCTATGCTGTGTTCTTTGGCTCAGTGTTTCCTGAGCACATGGCAAAGGTAGTGCAGGGTCCTGGGAAGGCTGCATGGGTGAAGCAGGCATGCAGACTGTTGTCAAAGAGCTTGTGAACGAGTAGGGGAGACAAAAAATTATGTGAACCATTTTAATACATGGTTGGAAATAACTGTCATGGGAGATATAAAGAGAAGTGCTGTGGTTATCCAGAGAAGGAAACGGGAGTGAGGGGGTGAGGGAAGGCTCTGTGCAGCAGGGACAAATGGACTGGGTTTGGATAGATGGGTAGAATTTGAACAAGGATCACATTCCTATGTAAATCCTGCTGCGGAGATAATGAACTAAAATGTGTAAAACTCTGCGCCTCATTATCATTGCCTTTGTTTCAAGGTAGATGCAAACAAATAGCCTGAAAACTGGCCAAGCAAGCAAATAATGATATACAAAGCCCCCTATTCAGTCATGTAATCTGCAATGATTACACAGTGGGCACTGGCTCTAGGCTGGGCTCTTAGCTGGGACACCCAGCCAAGCAGCAAACAATCCAACTGGACAAAGTCAAAAACATTCTCAAAGGAAGAGAAAGGACAAAAAGATAAAGGACCCAAATGACAATCATAAAAAACAGCCAGACTTCACAAGGAGATATTATGGCATAGCCAGGAGTCCTGGAATAAGACTGTGCCTACGTGAGGCCACCCAGTAGACTACTTCAGCTGGAGTTCTTTTTAAATTTCTTTTTTGATTTGTAGAGGTTCAAGGGCTCTTGTCTGCATGGTGACAACAAAGACCATGGATTCTGGTCTTAGCTTTGCCACCATTAAGCAGTGTAGCCTGGGCCTACATACTCCCCTGGGGCCTATGTACAGCAGGGCAACGGTAGTGACCGTTTCATGAAGTGCCCAGAAGTGCCCACCAGATGCAGCCAAGAAGGTTCCAGGGACTATGGCATAAAGGAATGGAAGCAGATGAGCTGGGAGGCCACTCAGCCAGCACCTCCGCAGCTGAGAAAAATCAGCTTAGAAAACTGGGTCAGACTAGGGTGGTGACTATAATCAGAAACCTGCAGGAGGAAACACTATAAACATGTTAGCCTGGGCAAAATTGATTGTTTTAAAAATAAAGATGAAACAATGGCTTAAAGGAAGCGATGCTACGTATCTTCTGCCCTGATAGAAGTGGGATGAAGAATTGGAATCTGAGGTGGAGGAGAAAAGGTTCTATTTTAATCCAGAAAAGAAAAGGCTCATTTTCCCTTCAGTTTCAAGCATGTTTTTTAGTTACAGTCTTATCTACATGTTATGGGTGAAAGAGAAAGGGCCCTGCTCCACCCCAGATATTGAGTTAGCTGATGACACTAATTGTCCCAATCAGCTCCCTGAGGGCTAAGAGGGCATTTTCTAAGTTTTAGTTTTCTAACTAAAACTTAATTTTAGTTTTGTGAAATCATGAAGTCTTGAAGGGTGCTGGGTGACACACACTGCTGTAATTATTGCTTAGCCAAGCCTGGCATGGTCAGCTTAGTTGGATAGGATGTGGCACTAATAAGAAACCGCAGCGAGAATACAATCTCTTGTGAAGCATTTAGCTTGACAGAAGGGAGGATGTATGTTTCACTAGTGCGTCTCATCCCCAGACAACAGCCTTGCAAATATAATGTTTTGGTATCGATGAAAATTGGGAGAGAACATGCTTGAGTGGCCAGTGGGACACATTAGTGTGATGAGGAGAATAGCACAAAGCGTGTGCCTGACAACCAGTGGGTCTCAAACTCATGTGAGGGTGTTATTGTCTTATATGGACAGCGTTTTACTATTTTGTGTAATAGTAACTATACCAAAGAAAGTTTTCATTGTCTGTTACCTGAATGCTTCCTGTATGATAGACATTGTAGTAAGCATCTTGGGTGCATTATCTCATTTAATACTCATAGCAATCAATGAGCTAGATATTGTCTCCATGTTACAGATGAGGAAACCTAGTCTCAAAGATGTCTGGGGACTTGCCCAATATCACACAATTAGGAAATAATAATTCAGAGACCTAGTGTTCCTTATTTAGGTAAGCATAGCATAGGGAAATGGGAGTTCTTTTGTTGTTGTTGTTATTTATTTATTTATTTAAATTTTGATTGGAATATAGTTTACTTACAATGTTGTGTTAGTTTCAGGTGTACACAAAGTGAATCAGTTATACATATACATATATCCACTCGTTTTTAGATTCTTTTCCCATATAGGCCATTACAGAGTATTGAGTAGAGTTCCCTAATCTATACAGTAGGTCCTTATATTAGTTATCTATTTTATAGATAGTAGTGTGTATATGTCAATCCCAATCTTCCAATTTATTCCTCCCCAAAATGGGAGTTCTTAAATCTAGAAGTTGTTTTTAAGAAAATCTGTGAATCTGATTTTTCATCAGTATATTTATTTTATTACATTAATCATTCATTTCATGCTAAGGTATGAACACACTTGGTATATAAATAAATTCCCTGACTGAGTTGCCACCTCTCCTTAAAACCCAAGGCATTAAACATTTTGTGACTTGCTGACCTGAGAAAGAATTCAGTCTCATAGAAGACAGAAGGTTAAGATGCCTGGCTTCTAATAGTGACCTTTTTACAATCAGGTGGTAATAATTTGAGATGGTGAAAGGTTCATTGAAATCTTACTATGAACTGGGTATTGCTCCGAGTGCTTTGTGCATTGTCTCATTTAATCCACAGGAAATTGAAACAAGGGCAGCTGAGACTTAGACAGTCTAGGTAAGAGTTCAAGGTCAGACAGCTAGGAATTGGGGAGTTAGGATGCATAACCAGTCCATTTGTCTTCAGGATCAGAGCTCTTAACCACTTACGTTTACTTCCTCTATACTATGTGATTACTTTTCTCATATTTGGTACTAAATATTTGGGCATGTGACCATTCATTTTTCAAGTGAGTTGCCCTTTCTTTATGGGATTTCTTCTTGAATAGATCAAGTGACCTATTATTACCTCTAAACTATTGAAATAAAAGATAAATGACTTAACTTTACAATTTTTTTTTAAAGATAGAGTGTTTTCAGACTGAATGTGGTTTCACTTATTCCCATGAATTTTCTTAGCTGAACTTTGATGAGGGCTACTGGGTTTCAGTGCACTCATTACTTCATCTTATGACCTCCTCTTCTTTTTAAAGTGACAGAGTTTCCATTTCCTCACTTTTAGCTCATGTCTCTGGATATACAATGTATACTTTGTCCTCAAATCACTTTTATTTCTAGTTTTCTTCTGTATTAATTTTAGGGTCAGGCTTTGTTGCTATAAAAATGAGACTGCAAAATATAGTGCCTCATGCAACACAGACATTGTTTAGGAAGGCAGTTCAAGGAGAATAGCAGGCTTGACTCCAGGAGGTCACCCAGAGACCCAGGTTCTCTCTGTCTTGTTGTTCTGCACCCCCTATGGCACTGTTTCCATCTGTGTGCTCAGTGGTGGCACACGCCTTCACATCTGCATTCTAGCTCACAGGAAGGGGGAAGAGACAGTAAGTTGAGGACAGGCAATTCCCCTTATAAGCATGTACTCCATTCGTCAAAATCTACATCCCATTGGCCAAAATCTAGTCATGTATCCATGCCTAGTCAGCTACAAGAAGGGCTGTGGAGCGTAGGCTTGGGCTGGGGGAGTTCACAGCTCTCTTGACCTAAAAGGACACGAGGAGAACAGACACTGGAGGTAATTAACAACCTCCGTCGCAGTTTGCTCCTCTAGCATCCGGTATCCCTTCTCACCCTTCCTCCCTTGTGGAGGAAATGCTTACTTTCTTCCCAACGGAGACAAACCAAATTACTGCACCCAGCTGAGAGCCCAGGATTCCTGGGAGGGGTTCAGCTTCTATCAGGTCAGATGTGGTTCCAGCGACCTCTGCACTAAAACATGAGTTATCTGCTACAACAACCCCAGTTGGAAAGTGGGAGGATGGAAAGCATCCAACTGAGTCTTATTAGTAGCAGTTAGCAAATTTTGCTGGGCAGGAGATGCTTGGCCATCCTTGGTAGACCTTCTTGGCCATCCCGATTTGCCCTCTGGGAGTGACTTTTTGCCATTATTCTTGGTGGCCCCTGTCTTTTGTGGCCACATCTGTGGTGAGTATTGAAGAGTGTCCCTCCTTGGGAGCTGCTCTCCTTTGACAGCCTGCTTTCTACTGGTGCAGGTTTGGGGACCTGAGATGTGCTTTAGTGATTGAACGATCACTGGCTTTGTCAGCTAGGCTTTTGTTTTCTTTGACAATGCAATTTCCTCCAAAATTCCAGTCTGTTTGCTTCCAGTCTGTTCCGTATGAAAGTAACCTTTGGCTGTAGTTCTTAAGCTTGCAGATTCTAGCTTTTCACTTACTGGCTGCAGCGTGCAGCCCACTCCTAGTTCTCTCTCTCAGTTTAAGGGCTTCTACCTTAATGTCCTCTGGAGCCATGGGCTTGTATGCGGAAGGTACACCTTTGTCATCTGAATCTTTGCAGCAGCGCTGGCTCCCATTGTGTGGCTTGGGACAATGTCTCATAGGAAGTTCTTGAAGTAGGCTCTGAGTGATTATCTTATCTTCTGCTACTTGAGAGGAGAAGCAGTTGGCTTTACTAGCAGGGGTCATGAGCTTTGCAGCCTACAATATCTGTGTTCTTACCACCTGCCACCTGGTCACTGAGCCACTGCCAGGTATTTTCAGTTTTGGTATGTACTGACCCTGCATCTAGGTAGCAACTCTATACTAGGACAAACTAAGCTGCTATAACAAAGAGACCCAAAATATACCGGCTTACACAAGATAGGAGTTAATTTCTTTTTCATCTGATGGTCTCCACGTAGGCAGGTAGTCCAGGACGGGTCAACACTTCTGCCCTACAACATCGATTGGAGACCAGGTTCCTTCTGTTTGTTACTCTGCCTGGTCCTGAGGTGCTGTCCTCAGCTTAGCACTGAAGCTGGGACACCGTCTCGTCCACATTCCAGATTGCAGGAGGTAGGAGAGTGGGAGACAGAGTGGAGGGTAAATAATGTCCTTATGGAAACTGAACCAGAAGTTACACACATCCTTCCCAGTGACACCTCACTGGCCAAAAACATACTTCCGTAGCCACACCTAGATGCAAAGGATTCTGGGAACAGGGAGGGTGGGATAATGGTCTCTAGTGGGGCAGCCGCTATTTTTCTTTTCTGGATTTTTTTTTTTTTTTTTTAAAGGGGAGATGAGAAACTCTGGTTTAAATTTATTTATTTTTATTTATTTTATGGCTGTGTTGGGTCTTCATTTCTGTGCGAGGGCTTTCTCTAGTTGTGGCAAGCGGGGGCCACTCTTCATCGCGGTGCGCGGGCCTCTCACTATCGCGGCCTCTCTTGTTGCGGAGCACAGGCTCCAGACGCGCAGGCTCAGTAGTTGTGGCTCACGGACCCAGTTGCTCCGCGGCATGTGGGATCTTCCCAGACCAGGGCTCGAGCACGTGCTCCCTGCATTGGCAAGCAGATTCTTAACCACTGCGCCACCAGGGAAGCCCTGGATTTTTTTTGTTAAGGTTTCTGCCCTTGAATACATACCCATGCCATGTATAAAATAAAATATACTTAAAAATTGTTTTAGCTTTATTGCGGTATAAATGACATATAAAATTGTAAGATATTTAAAGTGTACATCATGGTAATTTGATACGCATATACATTGTGAAAGGATTCCTCCCATCTAGTTAATTAACACATCCATCACCTCACATATTTCTCTCTCTCTCCCTTTATTTTTTTGTGAGAACTTCTAAGTTCTACTCTCTTAGCAAATTTCAATGTATAATATAATGCTATCGACTATATGGAAGGAAACTTACTTTAAGTCCCTGTTTTGGTGCCACTGGCCAGGATTAAATCTCTCCTCCTTTACGTGAGGTGAACCGAGATTTTTGTTTGTTTTAAACGCCTGCCTCTGGGGTATGTAGAAATGGGAGACAAGTTGGAAATCTGGGTCTAAGAGGAATCGGAATGAGATCTCTCTAAATAAAGTTCAGGGGATTCTACAATCCCCCTGAAGGAAGAGGGATGAGTGGATACTGGGAAGTCAGAGAGTCCCTACCACAACTTTGCTGACTAATAACAGAATGAGGTTAAATGTGATGCGACTTCTGGCATTTTCTTAGAAACTTGCTCCTTCACAAGGAGTCTATCCACCCCGGAAACGCTAGGAACGAAAAGCATCCGCCTGCTCTTTTTGTTCATTTAGCTCTCTTCCTGTGTTCTTACAAATACAGTGTGAATTGAGTTTTAAGGAAAAAAAAAAACATAGGACAAACGATCAACTGTTTGAAGTTCAAATATCCATCATTTGTTGAGTTCCTTTCAGCCAATCACATCGTAATTCCATCAAGGGAACTTATTCGTGTGTCTAAAAAGGTATATTCGTAACTGATTGCAAGCATCATGGTTTAGGTGATTTTCATCTTTTCTTAATACCGACAATGTTGGCAGCCCAGATGGAGTAATTCAGGCTTGTTAGGAGTCCTATATGCATGAAAGCAAGCACGCTTGTATTCTGTTGCATGAAGATGTAAAAATAATGAGCTGAGTGTCATTGCCTCAGCTCAGTCTGATTGTCTATTGCCTCTGATAGCACTGAGCTTGTAGGCAAAACTGCTTCCCAAGTTTAGATTGGGGAACGAGGTTTATTTAAGATGAGAGGAAAAGGAAAATGCAGAAGAGTCATTGTACCTTGAAAAGTTAGGATGCTGGGAAGTACGGTTTGGAGGTTACACACATGTATTGTGTTCTGATATGGTAGGTTCATCTGGGCACCTGTGAGCAGTTCCCTCTTTATGCTTGTTGAACTCTGTTTTCTTCCCCTACACACACAATTATCAACATTAATTTCTGGGTTCATATGAGTGTACATGTGTGTGTGTCTTTGCTTCCCTTTCCATTCGCTGAGTCAACAAGTAGCTGCAGTTCTGATAGTCTGGCCCTTGTTCACCCCAACCTTGAAGTTTTTCTCCTCTCCGTTCCCACACAGCGTCTCCTTGGCCTGATGATCTACTTTGCTAGGGTCTTGTCAGTTTTAGTTGCTGCCTTCCTGTTTGGGTGTTGAGACTTTCTGGTTTGGATATGTCTGGCTTTCCCAGACCCCCTTGCTCCTGAGCAGGTCTTGGTCTCAACCAAATTGTGAACTTTGCCTTTATGCGCTCTTCTTTCTGAATCATTCTCAGTGACATCTCCCTCTTCAGTACAAACTCCTCAGGAGCTTAAAATGATCTACTACAAGCATGATGCTTCTTTGCAGTTTGTGTGGGTTTTTTTTTTAACATCTTTATTGGAGTATAATTGCTTTACAATGGTGTGTTAGTTTCTGCTGTATAACAAAGTGAATCAGCTATACATATACATATATCCCCATATCCCCTCCCTCTTCCATCTCCCTCCCACCCTCCCTATCCCACCCCTCTAGGTGGTCACAAAGCACCAAGCTGATCTCCCTGTGCTATGCAGCTGCTTCCCACTAGCTATCTATTTTAATTTGGTAGTGTATATATGTCCATGCCATGTTTTTAAAATGAGTGCAAATCTTGGATTCTGCAGCACAATTGATCCATTCTTTTAAATAAACAAATGATTTAAATTGAGGGTTAAAACATTTGCCTCCCTCTGCCTCAAATCTTCAAGTAAAACTTAATTTGCAGGAAAATAAGCCATGTTTATCTGTGGCTTTGCAAAACCTTTAGGCACGTGGCTCCACACAACCGTTAGGCACGTGGCTCCAAACCTCCAGGGAGTCAAAGTTTTCTAGTTTGAGAAATACATATTTTCTTAGTCAAAGAAATTGAGCTCTAAAAGTGGGATTTGAGTTTAAGGGATTTTTTTAAAAATCCCTTTATTTTATTTTATTTTACTTTTTATTTTTCCAGCTTCATTGAAGGATAATTGACAAATAAAAATTAAATATAAAATTAAAAATAAAAATTGTATATATTTAAGGTATACAGCTTGATGTTTTGAAATATATATACATTGCAAAATAATTACCACAATCAAGTTAATTAATATATCCATCACCTCACAGAGTAACCATTTTCTTTTCTTTTGGTCTTTTTTAAAAATTGAAATATAGTTGATTTACAATGTTGTGCTAGTTTCAGGTGTATAGCAGAGTGATTCATATATATATATATATATATATATATATATATGTGAAGCTATATTCATATATATGTGTATAATATATATAGTTTTCAGATTCTTTTCCATTATAGGTTATTACAAAATATTGAATATAGTCCCCTGTGCTATATAGTAGATCTTTGTTGTTTATATACCATTTTTTTTTCTTCTTTTTTTTTTGTAGTGAGAACACTTTAGATCTATCCTCTTAGCAAATTTTGAGTATACAATGCTGTGCTATTAACTATAGTCGCAGTGCTATACTTTAGATCTCCAGAATTTGTTTATTTTGTATGACTGAAACTTTGTACCTTTTGACCAACATCTCCCCAATTCCCCCTTCCGCCTGCCCCCAGCCCCCTGGCAACCACCATTCTACTCTCTGTTTCTATGAGTTTGCCTATTTTAGATTTTATACATAAGTGAGATTGTGCAGTATTTGTCTCTCCGTGACGGGCTTATTTCACCTAGTGTGATGTGCTCCAGATCTATCCATGTTCTTGCAAATGGCAGGATTTCCTTCTATTGTAAGTCTGAATAATACTGTATTGTGTGTGTGCATGTGGGGTGTGAGTGTGTGTATGTGTATCTTTATCCATTCACCCACTGATGGAAATTTAGGTTGTTTCTTGGCTACTGTGAAGGGAAAGGCTCTCTCTGAAGCCTAGGACTCATCCTACAGAAAAGATGACTCATAGGTCCGGTCTAACCAACAGTTCTAATCTCCTGCCATGTCTTGTTTGACCCATATAAGTGTAATTGCCTCCCTCATGACCTTAACTGCAGGCACAAAGACCTGGGATTTCTATCCCTGACCCTCAAGAGGAACCTCATACTGTTTAGTGGTCTGTTGACTTTAATATCTCTAGTCATTTGAAGATACCTCTTATTTATTTACCTTTCAATTTTTTTATATTGCTCCTTTCTCTGGCCTAGGAATAACTGGTATGTTCATTTTTAACTCTTGTGGTTTAACCTTTGTGTATACCATTATTAAAATCAATTTTAGAAAGTTGCAAGCATGCTGTGGAGACCCATCCCTAAACATTTTTACGAATGATTTAGAGCAGGGCTAAATAATTACATTTTGTGGCTGAAAGACTCACAGTAAGTTAGAGGAACTGACTCTCTTTGCCTTTCTTAAATATATACTAAAATTATGAATTTTTATACATTTATAGTGTAAAATCATTTTGATAGCATAGTTGAGAGCTCTAGGGGATTTTGCCTCTGCCCACATTTTTCTAAATTTGGCTTCTTAAGTATTGGGAGAGTACTGGCTTAAGTTTAAGTCTGATCATCATGAGCAGTTATACAGGGCATACAAAAGGAATGATGTCTTGTCCCTAGTCCCCTTGAGAGCAAGGGGACAGAATGAATGTGTATCTACATATATATCAAGGGTTTGATGGGTAACAAAGTATGGAGTGATGATTTATTCATTCACTCCATATATACTCACTAAGCTCCCCCTACATCCCAAATACTGTGCTATGTCCTACAGAGGAGGTGGTAGATGAAATAGACAAGGTCCCTGCTCTCATGGATCCAGTGGGAATGATGACATATTTATTGGAATGTGATTATATGCCAGACATTGTTCTGCCATCTTCACATGTACTAACTCTTGATCTCTACAGTAACCATTATGAGGCATGGGATATATTTACAACTAATGTGTTGGAACCAAGATTTGAACCCTAGCAACTATCTCCATAACACAGAGTCTTGGCTTCCACAGCTCCCTCTTACATAATCCACCAGTATGTACAGGTTTATCAACCTGTAAACTGTGATAAGTGCTAAGAAAGAAGAGTACAAGATCCTAATTGGGAGTAGCAAGGGATGAGGGGTTAGAGAAGAACACATGAAGAATGATTAAGTCGCCAGTTAAGTGTGAACAGAAGAGAGACTGGGCCAAGCGAAAGAGCTTGGTGTGTCCAGCTAAGCTTTTACCCGGCTAGAGTCAATGTCCAGATAACCCCAGTCCAATCATTAATCTCTATGCTCTTAACTATTTTCAGGATGCACTATTTGCTTGCATTGCCCTTAACACCTGTATGATTGTGTACAACTTAAGTGAACCTGCTACTCTCTTTCATTTAAAAGCTTTTGAAGCCTGCCCTTTTACAGTGTTTTCTTGAGAAGAGGTAGGGAAGTATGTTTCCATTAATTGCATCCTGCTTGGGGCCAGTCCACCTTGCAGCTGTGCTTGGTGTCCAGGTGTGATTCTGAGGGCTTCATTGTTGCAACCATGAGAGGATGGGTCTTTCTAAGAGGTCATGGGACATAGTTCCTAAGGGGAAGTATCTTGAGCTTTTCACCATCAACATCATGATCATCCTGGTTCTAACCCTTTCCTGGGTAGATAATGGGGCTCCTGGAACCCTGACAGACCTCTTAACTTATTGCTTTTCCATATTGTTCAACTCTAGAAACTGGACTCTTTATTTCATTTCATAGCAAATCTAGTCTTAGTCAAACAGTTGAAGGATCCATCTCTACCTTTCTTTCTTGCCTCCCCAATATGAATTGTACAAATTCATTTCTGATAATGTTCACCCCTTCCTGAACACAGGGCATTCTCATTCTTTTTTAAAAAATGTATTTTAATTTGTAAGGCCTCTTCAAGAAGGTCTTCTTTGATTAACTCAATTCATTAAACGTTATTCCCCGTCTCCAGGCATTTTTGTATGCTGTTTACATGCTATCCTTTGAACTCAATAATACAACTTTATGCACATTCCTGCTTATGTTCTCTAGCCAGATGGTGTAATCTTCAAGGATGGGAACTATGCCTTTTCTTTATAATTCTTCCACAGAATCCTGTGAATACTCAAAAAGATTTCCTAAATAAGGAATTCAATGTCAGTTCTTTATTAGTTGTCTGTGATTTGCTCTGTGTAGTGTCAACCTTGACTTTAGATTGCCAACTGAAAATATGCCATTTATGTGGTATTAACTAAGGATAAACAATGTGTTCATTGATTGACTTTCTTACCTTCCAGTCTGTAGTGTTGGCATGGAGAAGAGTTAGCCTTCACATACTTTGGATTTCTACTATCCTTAAAATAAAAATCCAAATGATGAAATGAACATAATAGATTCTTTTTTTTTTTTTTAACATCTTTATTGGAGTATAGTTGCTTTACAATGGTATGTTAGTTTCTGCTTTTTAACAAAGTGAATCAGTTATACATATACATATGTCCCCATATCTCTTCCCTCTTGCATATCCCTCCCTCCCACCCTCCCTATCCCACCCCTCTACGTGGTCACAAAGCACCAAGCTAATCTCCCTGTGCTATGCAGCTGCTTCCCACTAGCTATCTATTTTACGTTTGGTAGTGTATATATGTCCATGTCACTCTCTCACTTTGTCCCAGCTTACCCTTCCACCTCCCCGTATCCTCAAGTCCATTCTCTAGTAGGTCTGCATCTTTATTCCCGTCTTGTCCCTAGGTTCTAAATGACCTTTATTTATTTATTTATTTTTTAGATTCCATATATATGTGTTAGCATACGGTATTTGTTTTTCTCTTTCTGACTTACTTCACACTGAACAGTCTCTAGGTCCATCCACCTCACTACAAATAACTCAGTTTCATTCCTTTTTATGGCTGAGTAATATTCCACTGTATATATGTGCCACATCTTCTTTATCCATTCATCTCTTGAGGGACACTTAGGTTGTTTCCATGTCCTGGCTATTGTAAACAGAGCTGCAATGAACATTTTGGTACATGACTCTTTTTGAATTATGGTTTTCTCAGGGTATATGCCCAGTAGTGGGATTGCTGGGTCATATGGTAGTTCTCTTTTTAGTTTTTTAAGGAACGGCCATACTGTTCTCCATAGTGGCTGTATCAATTTACATTCCCACCAACAGTGCAAGAGGATTCCCTTTTCTCCACACCCTCTCCAGCACTTATCGTTTGTAGATTTTTTGATGATGGCCATTCTGACCAGTGTGAGATGATACCTCATTGTAGTTTTCATTTGCATTTCTCTAATGATTAATGATGGTGAGCATTCTTTCATGTGTTTGTTGGCAATCTGTATATCTTCTTTGGAGAAATGTCTATTTAGGTCTTCTGCCCATTTTTGGATTGGGTTCTTTGTTTTTTTGCTATTGAGCTGCATATGCTGCTTGTAAATTTTGGAGATTAATCCTTTGTCAGTTGCTTCATTTGCAAATATTTTCTCCCATTCTGAGGGTTGTCTTTTGGTCTTGTTTATGGTTTCTTTTGCTGTGAAAAAGCTTTTAAGTTTCATTAGGTCCCATTTGTTCATTTTTGTTTTTATTTCCATTTCTCTAGGAGGTGGGTCAAAAAGGATCTTGCTGTGATTTATGTCATAGAGTGTTCTGCCTATACTTTCCTCTAAGAGTCTGATGGTGGCTGGCCTTACATTTAGGTCTTTAATCCATTTTGAGTTTATTTTTGTATATGGTGTTAGGGAGTTTTCTAATTTCATTCTTTTACATGGAGCTCTCCAGTTTCCCCGGCACCACTTATTGAAGAGGCTGTCTTAGCTCCACTGTATATTCTTGCCTCCTTTATCAAAGATAAGGTGACCATACGTACGTGGGTTTATCTCTGGGCTTTCTATCCTGTTCCATTGATCTATATTTCTGTTTCTGTGCCAGTACCATACTGTCCTGATTACTGTAGCTTTGTAGTATAGTCTGAAGTCAGGGAGCCTGATTCCTCCAGCTCCGTTTTTCTTTCTCAAGATTGTTTGGCCATTCGGGGTCTTTTGTGTTTCCATACAAATTGTGAAATTTTTTGTTCTTGTTCACTGAAAAATGCCATTGGTAGTTTGATAGGGATTGCATTGAATCTGTAGATTGCTTTGGGTAGTATACTCATTTTCACAATGTTGAATCTTCTAATCCAAGAACATGGTATATCTCTCCATCTATTTGTGTCATCTTTAATTTCTTTCATCAGTGTCTTATAATTTTCTGCATACAGGTCTTTTGTCTCCTTAGGTAGGTTGATTCCTAGATATTTTATTCTTTTTGTTGCAATGGTAATGGGAGTGTTTTCTGAATTTCACTTTCAGATTTTTCATTCTTAGTGTATAGGAATGCAAGAGATTTCTGTGCATTAATTTTGTATCCTGCTACTTTACCAAATTCATTGATTAGCTCTAGTAGTTTTCTGGTAGCATCTTTAGGATTCTCCATGTATAGTATCATGTCATCTGCAAACAGTGACAGCTTTACTTCTTCTTTTCTGATTTGGATTCCTTTTATTTCTTTTTCTTCTCTGATTGCTGTGGCTAACACTTCCAAAACTATGTTGAATAATAGTGGTGAGAGTGGACAACCTTGTCTTGTTCCTGATCTTAGTGGAAATGGTTTCAGTTTTTCACCACTGAGGACGATGTTGGCTGCAGGTTTGTCATATATGGCCTTTATTATGTTGAGGAGAGTTCCCTCTATGCATACTTTCTGGAGGGTTTTTATCATAAATGGGTGTTGAATTTTGTCAAAAGCTTTCTCTGCATCTATTGAGATGATCATATGTTATTTCTCCTTCAATTTGTTAATATGGTGTATCACGTTGATTGATTTGCATATATTGAAGAATCCTTGCATTCCTGGGATAAACCCCACTTGATCATAGTGTATGATACTTTTAATGTGCTGTTGGATTCTGTTTGCTAGTATTATGTTGAGGATTTTTGCATCTATGTTCATCAGTGATATTGGCCTGTAGTTTTCTTTCTTTGTGACATCTTTGTCTGGTTTTGGTATCAGAGTGATGGTGGCCTCCTAGAATGAGCTGGGGAGTGCTCCTCCCTCTGCTATATTTTGGAAGAGTTTGAGAAGGATAGGTGTTAGCTCTTCTCTAAATGTTTGATAGAATTCGTCTGTGAAGCCATCTGGTCCTGGGCTTTTGTTTTTTGGAAGATTTTAAATCACAGTTTCAATTTCAGTGCTTGTGATTGGTCTGTTCATATTTTCTATTTCTTCCTGGTTCAGTCTCGTAAGGTTGTGCCTTTCTAAGAATTTGTCCATTTCTTCCAGGTTGTCCATTTTATTGGCATAGATTTGCTTGTAGTAATCTCTCATGACCCTTTGTATTTTTGCAGTGTTCGTTTTTACTTCTCCTTTTTCATTGCTAATTTTATTGATTTGAGTCTTCTCCCTTTTTTTCTTGATAAGTCTGGCTAATGGTTTATCAATTTTGTTTATTTTCTCAAAGAACCATCTTTTAGTTTTATTGATCTTTGCTATCATGTCCTTCATTTCTTTTTCATTTATTTCTGATCTGATTTTTGTGATTTCTTTCCTTCTGCTAACTTTGGGGTTTTTTTGTTCTTCTTTCTCTAATTGCTTTAGGTGTAAGGTTATGTTGCTTATTTGAGATGTTTCTTGTTTCTTAAGGTAGGATTGTATTGCTATAAACTTCCCTCTTAGAACTGCTTTTGCTGCATCGCATAGGTATTGGGTCGTCGTGTTTTCATTGTCATTTGTTTCTAGGTATTTTTTGATTTCCTCTTTGTTTTCTTCAGTGATCTCTTTGTTATTAAGTACTGTGTTGTTTAGCCTCCATGTGTTTGTATTTCTTACAGATTTTTTCCTGTAATAGATATCTAGTCTCATAGCATTGTGGTCAGAAAAGTTACTTGATATGATTTCAATTTTCTTAAATTTACCAAGGCTTGATTTGTGACCCAAGATATGACCTATCCTGGAGAATGTTCCATGAGCACTTGAGAAGAATGTGTATTCTGTTGTTTTTGGATGGAATGTCCTATATATATCAATTAAGTGCCTCTTGTTTAATGTATCATTTATAGCTTGTGTTTCCTTATTTATTTTCATTTTGGATGATCTGTCCATTGGTGAAAGTGGGGTGTTCAAGTCCCCTACTATGATTGTGTTACTGTCGATTTCTCCTTTTATGGCTGTTAGCTTTTGCATTATGTATTGAGGTGCTCCAGTTTTGGGTACATAAATATTTATAATTGTTATATCTTCCTCTTGGATTGATCCCTTGATCATTATGTAGTGTCCTTCTTTGTCTCTTTTAATAGTCTTTGTTTTAAAGTCTATTTTGTCTGATATGAGAATTGCTACTCCAGCTTTCTTTTGATTTCCATTTGCATGGAATATCTTTTTCCATCCCCTCACTTTCAGTCTGTATGTGTCCCTAGGTCTGAAGTGAGTCTTTTGTATCCAGCATATATATGGGTCTTGTTTCTGGATCCATTCAGCCAGTGTATGTCTTTGGTTAGAGCATTTAATCCATTTACATTTGAGGTAATTATCAGTATGCACATTCCTATTACCATTTTCTTAATTGTTTTGGGCTTATTATTGTAGGTCTTTTCCTTCTCTTGTGTTTCCTGCCTACAGAAGTTCCTTTAGCATTTGTTGTAAAGCTGGTTTGTTGGTGCTGAATTCTTTTAGCTTTTGCATGTCAGTAAAGGTTTTAATTTTTACGTGAAATCTGAATGAGATCCTTGCTGGGTAGAGTAATCTTGGTTGTAGGTTTTTCTCCTTCATCACTTTAAATATGTCCTGCCACTCCCTTCTGGCTTGCAGAGTTTCTGCTGAACGATCAGCTGTTAACCTTATGGGGATTCCCTTATGTGTTATTTGTTGTTTTTCCCTTGCTGCTTTGAATATTTGCTCTTTGTATTTAATTTTTGATAGTTTGATTAATATATGTCTTGGCATGTTTCTCCTTGGATTTATCCTGTATGGGACTCTCTGTGCTTCCTGGACTTGATTAACTATTTCCTTCCCCATGTTAGGGAAGTTTTCAGCTATAATCTCTTCAAATATTTTCTCAGTCCCTTTCTTTTTCTCTTCTTCTTCTGGGACCCCTATAATTCGAATGTTGGTGTGTTCAGTGTTGTCCCAGAGGTCTCTGAGACTGTCCTCAATTCTTTTCATTCTTTTTTCTTTATTCTGCTCTGCAGTAGTTATTTCCACTCTTTTGTCTTCCAGGTCACTTATCCGTTCTTCTGCCTCAGTTATTCTGCTATTGATCCCTTCTAGAGAATTTTTAATTTCATTTATTGTGTTGTTCATCACTGTTTGTTTGCTCTTTAGTTCTTCTAGGTCCTTGTTAAACGTTTCTTGTATTTTCTCCATTCTATTTCCAAGATTTTGGATCATCTTTACTATCATTATTCTGAATTCTTTTTCAGGTAGACTGCCTATTTCCTCTTCATTTGTTAGGTCTGGTGGGTTTTTCCCTTGCTCCTTCTTCTGCTGTGTGTTTCTCTCTCTTCTCATTTTGCTTAACTTACTGTTTTGGGGGTCTCATTTTCGCAGGCTGCAGGTTTGTAGTTCCCGTTGTTTTTGGTGTCTGTCCCCAGTGGCTAAGGTTGGTTCAGTGGGTTGTGTAGGCTTCCTGTTGGAGGGGACTAGTGCCTGTGTTCTGGTGGATGAAGCTGGATCTTGTCTTTCTGTTGGGTAGGTCGACGTCTGGTGGTGTGTTTTGGGGTGTCTGTGGCCTTATTATGCTTTTAGGCAGCCTCTGTGCTAATGGATGGGGTTGTGTTCATGTCTTGCTAGTTGTTTGGCATAGGGTGTCCAGCACTCTAGCTTGCTGGTCGTTGAGTGGAGCTGGGTCTTGGCATTGAGATGGAGATCTCTGGGAGAGTTTTGCCGTTTGATATTACGTGGAGCTGGGAGATCTCTTGTGTACCAGTGTCCTGAACTTGGCTCTCCCACCTCAGTGGCACAGCCCTGATGCCTGGCTGGAGCACCAAGAGCCTGTGCTCCACACGGGTCAGAATAAAAGGGAGAAAAAAAAGAAAGAAAGAAAGAAAGAAAGAAAGAGAAGATAAAATAAAATAAAATAGTTATTAAAAAAATAATTATTAAGAAAAAAGTTTTTTTAAGTAATTAAAAAAAAAGAAAATGGACAGAGAGAACCCTAGGACAAGTGGTAAACCCAAAGCTATACAGAGAAAATCACACACAGAAGCATACACATACACACTCACAAAAACAGAAAAAGGGAAAAATATATATATCGTTGCTCCCAAAGTCCACCTCCTCAATTTGGGATGATTCGTTGTCTATTCAGTTATTCCACAGATGAAGGGTACATCAAGTAGACTGTGGAGATTTAATCCGCTGATCCTGAGGCTACAGGGAGAGATTTCCCTTTCTCTTCTTTGTTAGCTTGGCTCCTGGGGTTCAGCTTTGGATTTGGCCCTGCCTCGTCCTGTAGGTTGCCTGAGGGCATCTGTTCTTCACTCAGACAGGACGGGGTTAAAGGAGCAGCTGCTTCGGGGGCTCTGGCTCACCCAGGCCGCGGGGAGGGAGGGGTACGGAGGAGGCGGGGCGAGCCTGCGGCGGCAGAGGCCGGCGTGACGTTGCACCAGCGTGAGGCGCGCCATGCGTTCTCCCGGGTTAGTTGTGCGTGGTTCACGGGAGCCTGGCAGTGGCGGGCTGCACAGGCTCCCGGGAGGGGCGGTGTGGAGAGTGACCTGGGCTCGCACACAGGCTTCTTGGTGGCGGCAGCAGCAGCCTTAGCGTCTCACGCCCATCTCTGGGGTCCGCGCTAATAGCCGCGGCTCGCGGCCATCCCTGGAGCTCCTTTAAGCGGCGCTCTTAATCCCCTCTCCTCGCGCACCAGGAAACAAAGAGGCAAGAAAAAGTCTCTTGCCTCTTCGGCAGCTGCAGAGTTTTTCCCGGACTCCCTCCCGGCTAGCTGTGGCGCACTAACCCCTTCAGGCTGTGTTCACGCCGCCAACCCCAGTCCTCTCCCTGCGATCCGACCTCTGAAGCCCAAGCCTCAGCTCCCAGCCCCGCCCGTCCCGGCGAGGGAGCAGACAAGCCTCTCGGGCTGGTGAGTGCTGCTCGGCGCCGAGCCTCTGTGCGGGAATCTCTCCTCTTTGCCCTCCGCACCCCTGTGGCTGCGCTCTCCTCCGTGGCTCCGAAGCTTCCCCCCTCCACCACCCGCAGTCTCCGTCCACGAAGGGGCTTTCTGGTGTGTGGAAACCTTTCCTCCTTCACGGCTCCCTCCCAGAGGTGCAGGTCCCATCCCTATTCTTTTGTCTCTGTTGTTTCTTTTTTCTTTTGCCCTACCCAGGTACGTGGGGAGTTTCTTGCCTTTTGGGAGGTCTGAGATCTTCTGCCAGCATTCAGTAGGTGTTCTGTAGGAGTTGTTCCACATGCAGATGTATTTCTGATGTATTTGTGGGGAGGAAGGTGATCTCTGCATCTTACTCTTCCGCCATCTTGACGCTCCTCTCAATAGATTCTTAAAAAAAGACTCAACAACAAAGCCAAACCAAGCAAAATAGCCGACCTGCCAATGGACAAACAAAACAGTGTTTCAGAGATGTTCAGGGAAAGAGAAAAATCATTTATAGCCATCTGTTGGAGATGCTAGAAAAATTCCTACGTTGCGAGGGTTGACCTTAGATAACCCGGAAGTTATTCCCAGCTGAGATGCTATTATAAAATTTAGAGGCAAAATTAAAGAAGAGGATTAAAAGGAACCTTAGCAAGTGAATATAAAAATGAGGACTTGGGAATTTTTTGTGAGAAGGTCAATAGTTATTTTCTGTTGAGTTAGATGCTAAGTGCCTTGTGATGCTTTCAAAGCAACCATGATAAATTATTAAGTATTTGTAATTTATTATACACATCAGGGAATAATATATTGCAGTGTGAGCTGATGACACCAAGCAGTGCTGGCTGAAACATTTGTCTAGATATTGCACAAGATTGTCTGAAAAACAATGGGCTCATTAGTAACTCAGATTGTTGCATGAGACTGTGTTTTCCTTCTTATGAGTTTATTAGTAACTCAGATTGTTGCAGGAGACTGTGTTTTCCTTCTTATGAGTTTATTAGTAACTCAGATTGTTGCAGGAGACTGTGTTTTCCTTCTTATGAGTTTTTCAATTTCCAACTAGAAAATGAAGAATTGTAAAGACCCATTTACATTAGTCAAGTGTCCTGGTGAGACTTCTACCCTCTGAAATTATTGGGATAATCACCAGTGTTTTCCAAGTGTAAGAAATGAAGGATAGAGCATGACTTCTTCTATTTGAAACAAATGTTTTATGAATTCTTGACAAATATATATTTGGGCTTTTGACTTTGCAGTTATCTATGGCTGACATGAAATGCTATTAATCTATTGTTTGTTAGCCTAGTTACAAACTACGTTTTCTATTCTGCTCAGTGTAATTTTATAAAGAATAATTCACGCTAAGCATGCAGAAGCATGCCTCAGGTAAGGATTAATTCATAAAGTCCCTAGAGATGACCGTTTTTCATAGCATCTTCACAACCTGAGTATGTTCTTCTACTGATTCGAAGCACATCATTGAATTTGTTATTTGGAGGATAATAAAGAATACTCTTGCATTTTCCTTCCTAGCAATTATAGGAGCCCTTGTCATATGCTGTGGCTTGTTAGCTCTGTAACACCTTGAAAATCTTTAATTTATTTCACATCTTCACATCACTCCTGGAAATTATTATTATTTTTTTTTTATCATTCTCTATTTTAACTAATGCTTTTCTTCTGAGGTATTCTAAATTTTACCTCCATTCTAATGTGTTCAACATCAGCTCTACTTACAGATAAATTATTTCACTGCTCTTGAGAGCTTTCCATAAAACTTTAAAAGCTTCTATCCACCTGCACCAAGCAGTGTGCTGGCTGGAGAGAGGAGGAAGGAGAGGTGAGGGGTGGATGAGTGACAGCTGGAAGAGGATGGTGGAGGCTTGAAAAAGCAGAACAAGTTCAGAAACAGGCTAGGGTGTAACCAAGAGCAAGATTGTGAATACAAAGTACCTCCCAGTTGCAAGCTGAAAAGTAGAGGACCTTCAAGAATTCTGCCTGTGAATATCATTTACTATGTTATGTTCACATGAAAACATTTAATAGTTGATAGGAATCATCAGCCCACAACATACCTATAGTTTGTAACCTGTTAGGAAGTTGAAAGGAAAAGTGGCCATGCAAACAAAATAGAATAACCATTAGGCTGATAGGGTGTTGGAATTCGATTATCAGGAGGAAGGGAAAACTTGGTTGTACACCGTCTATTATTATTGGTTTAATGTTATGCTTTCCTTTGTCTGGGACCCCGTCTGAGACCTCATCTGACAATCATGAGGCAAAGACATATCAGAGTCAGAAGAAGGACCAGCCAAGACCAGTGCAGTGTGTCCTTCCAAAAGACCGTGTGTGGCTGGGGGGGACTGCTGAGCCCTTGGTTAATTGCTAACCCATTAAGAGCAATTTACTGTGTCTGTCAGGCTCTGTTCTAAGTGTTTTGCATGTGTTAACTCGTATCAGTCCTATGAGGTCAATACTGCTACTGTTCCCATTAAGGTGCGGAGGAAAATGAGGCAGAGAGAAGTTAAGTAATTTGACTAAGGTCACACAGTACCGGGTTTGAGCACAGGCGGTCTGGCTCCAGCGCCTGCATTCCTAGTCACTATTGTCCCCTGCCTGTCCAGTGTGGCTCAGTAAGGTCTTTACTCCACAGGAGCCACATTCAATTAAGTGAGGACATGGGGCCCTGATTCCTTTCTCATTGCCTGTGTCAACTCGGACTCCACTTTCGTCTTCAGCTTCTATACTCCTGTTAAATAAAACACATGAAAGTATGTTATAAATTGCAAAGACCAATAAAAATATGATTTCATTTTCTCCCAAACAGGTAACCTCGCCCCTTAAGTCCTCTTCCTTCTTAAATCGAAAAGCTGTCTTATTTTTTAAAGCTTGTAGGGCTATAGAATTCTGCTCTGCCCAAAAGGGCACTAGCCACATGTGGCTATTTACATTTAAACTTAAATCCAATACAATGAAATGTGCGGTTGCTCAGTCATACCAGCCACTTTGCATGTTGCTCAGTGGCCTCACATTGCTGGCTCCTACTGTCCTGGACAGTGCAGAAATAGGACATGTCCATCACTGTAGAAAGTTCTATTGGGCAGCACTAGACAGATCACAGAAGGTAGTATTTCCTTTCAAATGAAGCAACATAGTAATTGAATCACTTTGGTATTGGAGCATCTCATTTTTTTAATCACTGTCTTCATGCTTATAGAATAAATAGGATACCATGTCTCTTCCCCTCACTCCTCTTGTTTATTTACTTCTCCCTTTAAACAAATACACTTGGTCCTGTTTCTTTTTTTTTTTTTTCTCTAATTCTCTTGCTTCAATTCATTCTTCCATACTGAAAATGTGTGAAAGCAGCTGCCTGAGCCCATTAAATGCATCAACACCTTTGCCTCTGGGCAGCCTCCTTCCAGACTCACTTCCTTCAGACAGCTTTCCTGACCTGCAGGAGGACCTTCTGAGACAGCCAGCTTGGACCTGAGGCTCTGCATCACCCTTGAATTCAATTTTTCCTTAAAAGGCATTCATACGCTATATATTTATTTGCATTTTCCCTACTATGTATTTGTTTATTATTAGGATAGAACTCACATTTAATGCATATGTCAAAGAGCATCCAGGATTCTATTTAGTAAATCACCCAGGATAACCAATTTCTTGTATCTTTCTGGCCGTCCAATACTTTAACAGTGCCTTGCACATTTCAACAGACCATTGGCCCAGTCATATGTAGCAGAAATTTAGTAGCAGCTCTCTAGTTCTTAAAAGTCAGAACAAACAGGTACTGTCACTGGAAGATATTGTACAGAGACTGGACCATTCACTCATTTATTAATTAATAAATAATAACAGACATTTGTTCCCTACCACTAAGAGCTCACACTTTGCAGGGCACTGAGGATTCAGAGCTACAGACACATCTTGAACCTGAAGGAGCCAATAGGCTAGCTGGGAAAATCACCAGCTAAATAAGCAACTATAATGCAGTGGAATAAATGCTCAGATTAGAGATTTCTAATCTGTGTTGATGGAATTATGAATGACCAACCAACACTGGGAGGATGTGGAGTTAGGAAAGTCTTCCGGAAGAGTGGACCCCTGAGACAAGTCTTGCAAGACAATAGTTGTCTAAGTGAAGGCTTGTAAGAGCATGGCCTTTGTGGATGTTGAATGGGTGTGGGGTTATTGGTGAGAAATGAGACTAAAGGCTGAGCTAGATTATGAAGAGCCTTGTATGCTATGTCACAAAATTCAGATTTTGTCCTGAAAAAAAAAAAAATGGTGTGCTGTTGGAGTACTTAAGCAAGGAGTAACACTCACCATCGGATTAATATTTCAGACCACACACAATGCCAACCATTGAACTGGAGGCAGAAATACTGGAGAAGAGGTAATTGCAGTAATCCAGGTGAGGGCTAAGGAGGGCTTGAACTAAGGCCATGCAGGGGAGACAGAGAAGAGCGGGCAGATTTAAGAGGGATTTTGGCTTTGAAACAGCAGGACTTAGTAACACATTGAATGAGGGCAATTAAGCACAGTGAGGAGTCTAGGATGGCCAGGTTTCAATCAAAGATATTACTGCAAAAATTTCTCCATGGGTGAAGGACTAGGTTAAATTATATCTACAGTTCTTTACAGGACTGTGGGTCATAATTTAAAATTTTATTAACTTTTAGGACTCCCGAAAACTTCCACTAATTCTCATAAAATATAATAAAGTTAACACTTAACGTCTACGTAACATGGTGGGATATCCTTCCCTTTTCAGATATGTTAGCAAAACATTAAACATCAAATACTCAAGATTGGCAAGGATGCTGTATACTCATATTTTTAGTGTATTATTTTTATTGAAATATAGTTGATGTACAATATTATATAAGTTACAGATGTATAATATAGTGATTCACAATTTTTAAAGGTAATCCTCCATTTATACTTTCTATAAGATATTGGCTATATTCCCTATGTTGTACAAAATATTGCCTATATTGCCTATGTTGTACAATAAGCTATAATATATCCTTGTAGCTTGTTTTATACATAATAGTTTGTACCTCTTTTTTTTTTTAATTGGGGTATAGTTGTTTTACAATGTTATGTTAGTTTCTACTGAACAGCGAAGTGGAGTTCCCTGTGCTATACAGCAAGTTCTCATTAGTTATCTCTTTTATACATATTAGTGTATATATGTCATTCCCAATCTCCCAATTCATGCCACCCCTGCTTTCTCCCATGGGTGTCCATACGTTTGTTCTCTACATCTGTGTCTCTGTTTCTGCCTTGCAAACTGGTTCATCTGTACCATTTTTCTAGATTCCACATATATGCGTTAATGTACAATATTTGTTTTTCTCTTTCTGACTTACTTGACTCTGTATGACAGTCTCTAGGTCCATCCACGTCTCTACAAATGACCCAATTTCATTCCTTTCTATGGCTGAGTAATATTCTATTGTATATGTGTACCACATCTTCTTTATCCATTTGTCTGTCGATGGACATTTAGGTTGCTTCCATGACCTGGCTATTGTAAATAGTGCTGCAATGAACACTGGGGTGCATGTGTCTTTTTGAATTATGGTTTTCTCTGGGTATATGCCCAGTAGTGGGATTATTGGGTCATATGGTAATTCTATTTTTAGTTTTTTAAGGAACCTCCATACTGTTCTCCATAGTGGCTGTATCAATTTACATTCCCACCAACAGTGCAAGAGGGTTCCCTTTTCTCCACACCCTCTCCAGCATTAATTATTTGTAGATGCCCATTCTAACTGGTGTGAGGTGATACCTCATTGTAGTTTTGATTTGCATTTCTCTAATAATTAGTGATGTTGAGTAGCTTTTCGTGTGTTTGTTGGCCATCTGTATGTCTTCTTTGGGGAAATGTCTATTTAGTCTTCTGCCCAGTTTTTGATTGGGTTGTTTGTTTTTTTTGATATTGAGCTGCATGAGCTGTTTGTATATTTTGGAGATTAATCCTTTGTCCATTGCTTTGTTTGCAAATATTTTCTCACATTCTGAGGGTTGTCTTTTCGTTTTGTTTATGGTTTCCTTTGCTGTGCAGAAGCTTTTAAGTTTCATTAGGTCCGATTTGTTTATTTTTGTTTTTATTTCCATTACTCTAGGTGGTGGGTCAAAAAAGCTCTTGCTGTGATTTACGTCAAAGAGTGTTTTTCCTATGTTTTCCTCTAAGAGTTCTATAGTGTCTGGTCTTACATTTAGATCTTTAATCAATTTTGAGTTTATTCTTGTGTATGGTGTTGGGGAGTGTTCTAATTTCATTCTTTTACATGTAGCTGTCCAGTTTTCCCAGCACCACTTATTGAAGAGACTGTCTTTTCTCCATTGTATATCCTTGCCTCCTTTGTCATAGATTAGTTGATCATAGGTGCGTGGGTTTATCTCTGGGCTTTCTATCCTGTTCCATTGATCTATATTGCTGTTTCATTTGTACCTCTTAAGCCCCTACCCCTACATTGACCTTGCTCCCTTCCCTCTCCCCACTGATAACCACTAGTTTGTTTTCTATATCTGTGAATCTGTTTCTTTCTTGTTATATTCACTTGTTTGTTGTATTTTTTAGATTCCACATATAAGTGATATCATACAGTATTTGTTTTTCTCTGACTTATTTCACTTAGCATAATACCCTCCAAGTCCATCCATGTTGTTGCAAATGGCAAAATTTCATTCTTTTTTATGGCTGAGTAGTATTCCATTGTGTGTGTGTGTGTGTGTGTGTGTGTGTGTGTGTGTGTGTGTGTGTGTGTGTGTATATACCACATTACCACATCTTCTTTATCCATTCATCTGTTTATGGACACTTAAGTTGCTTCCTTATCTTAGCAATTATAAGTAATCCTACTCTGAACATTGGGGTGCATGTATCTTTTCTAACTACTGTCTTTGTTTTTTTCGGATATATATACCCTGGAGTGGAATTGCTGGGTCATATGGTAGTTCTATTTTTAGTTTATTGAGAAACTTGCATACTGTTTTCCACAGTGGCTGTACCAATTTATACATTCCCAGCAATAGTGTGTGAGGGTTTCCTTTTCTCCACATCCTTGCCAACGTATGTTATTTGTGTTCTTTTTGATGATAGCCATTCTGACAGGTGTGAGGTGATATCTCATTGTAGGTTTGATTTGCATTTCCCTGATGATTAGCAATGTTGAGCATCTTTTCATGCGCCTGTTGGTCATATGCATGTCTTCTTTGGAGGAATGTCTATTCAGATCTTCTGCCCATTTTTAGTTGGGTTTTTTGGATATTGAATTGTATGAGCTGTTGATATATTTTGGATATTAACGCCTTATTTGCAAATATTTTCTCTCATCCTGTAGGTTGTGTACAATCATATTTATATTGCTGGTAACAGTATAAATTGGTATAAATCTTTTGGAAAAAAATTTGGTAGTATGTACCAAAAGGAATAAAGCATATAAAAATATGTTCACCTGCCATGAAATTATATCAAGGATAGTCTTCAAAAGAAGAAAAAAGCTATGTTAAGGAAGTGTGTATTGCAGTGGTACTTAGACCTGTGAACTGTTGCTCATGCTCGAGAACAAGGAGAAGAGTAAGTAAAATTGGTTATATCAATTCCAAGGAAGATTGAATAGCTACGAAAATGATGACTATCTGGGCAGTACAAGGAACTCATGTGTGCTAAGACCTAAAGCACATCTTGCTAGTAACCCAGTGTTATTTCTGCTGCTTCTCTTGAAATAGCATGGAAGAATACTAACAGTACAATGCTCAGTGGAAAACCAAGCACAAAAAAGTATATGCACATTAATAAAAACTGTTAATTATGGGTTTATGTGGATAAAGCTGGAAATATGTCGAAAAAAAATTTTAACGCTGGGATGGTAAGCTTATGGGGAGTATTCTTTTCCATGTTCTTCTTTAGCTGTTGTTCTTTCTGTTTTTGTGCTATGATGCCACAATGATATTTTAACAATTATAAAAATAAAAAAAGAACAAGACAGTTTTATTTTGGTTTCAGAATCATATTGTTTAGGTCTTCAGCTTTCCCACAAGATTGCTTGTTATTATCCTTCCCAATTTAGAAGAGTTAGATATTTAATAATAGAACACATGTGCAGCAATTCTAGTAGCGCATTCTGCTTTCTAAAAATTCATTCAGCACAAATTTCACAGAAGCCCACCTACACTTTTGAGCTATTTAATTTTTCACTGTTTTATGCCCATGTTGTGCTATAGCACCCATGGAAAAATAAACTGAATGCTAACCATGCTGCAGAAAATAGATGAAATGTATGCTCTGAGCTCTAAAAATGACAAACCAAGTGTTATTTTGGCTATTTTTCATGGTTAATAGTAATAAATGGAAAACAGGAAGAAACAGTTCCTGTATTTGAGTTCTTGATGTTCTCTTATGTCACATCCCACCTGAAGCTATCCAGAAACATCTCCTTTTCATCCAGATGCTGTAGCCCCTTCCCTTTCCTTCTTCTCTCTCCTCTTAGCCCACTTTTTGCCTTTTCTCATGTAAATTGTGATCTTGCCTACCTGAGTCCCACAGACACTCACTGAAGACTTATTTTCCTGGAGGACAGTGAGCTAGCATTTATTTGGCTCTGGATTTGGTCCTCATGAAAGGCATTGACCTCTTTCTCCCTCTGTTTCCTCATTAAACTTCTCACATAAAATGTCAGCTCTGAGAGGCTCCCATGTCCATTAATTTCCTTTGCACAAAGCTATGTCCAATTAGAGCCTGATAAGAACCTGGTTCCTATTGACACCATCGACATCTAAGAAGATTAGTGAATATTTTTTTTCTAAAACAAGAAAAGATAAATCACACAGATGTCATTTCAATAGGACAAAAAACAAAGAGGGAAAGAAAGGTAATATCACCCTTGTGAGGGTTGTAGATATGAGTTGGTGGAGGGTGAGAAAAACCTGTTACCAGAAAACAATGTCATCACCTGATTTCACATAAATCACCACATCTGGGACACCTGTGACACCCAGAGGGATTAGACAGTATAATCCCTGTTGCACAGTGATGATTGCAGGAAAAGAACTTAACACTTTGCGAGTTACATTGTTAGGTTGCATGATTGTTCACAATTTTATGCCCAGTTGGTGTTACAAAATCCATGAGATTTAAAGTGAATATTTATTATTTGAGATTAAAATGAAGGAATGACTTATGGATTCAATACCTTTTCTTTCTTTCACCCCTTGGATCCCCAATTCTGTGAAAACCAGGGTGTGGTCTCTCATCCCCCATGCCTGGTGCAGTGCTGGCAGGAGACTTCTCCCCGTTGTTGCTGTTTGCTTCATCTTTAGCCCCTGTGAGTGTTGAGTAGGGGCCTCGTCTTTCACATAGTGTAAAGGGAGGCTGCCCATTCATTGTTGGAAAAGAAATCACTGCAAATCTTTTCTGGAGAACTGTGACATACAGATTAATTTCCAGTGCCTCAATGTACAACATATATTAAAAATGTAGATGTATTCAAATCACAGATTATTGAAATCTGTGATTTATCCCCCACTTAGGACTCATCAAGTTTCAATTCTGGATGGATTAGCTAAAATTTGGCCAAGGAGTTCCTTCATATCTCCTCATATCTTCCTGAAACCACCTTTGCCAAGGCTTCAAATCCTAACTGGAGGGGTTTGGATGATGACAGCCTCTGGTATATTTCTCATTTCCACCTCCTTCTCTTGTGAAGTATGATTGAGCACCTACCAAAGCTACCATAAATTCATGTGCCTGATAGCGAGAACACTAGAGTCACCTACACCAATGCCCATGGCTGCACATACCCACCTCTGGGTGCCCGTGTGCTCCCCTCTACTCTGCAGGCACTTTGCCCATAGAGCTTCATTCCCTTGTGGTCCTTGAAATACTCAAATAAGATTACCTGGGTGACAATTATATCCTTATGTGAAAGAACTCATTTTCTTTAACATAACAACAAACATTATATTAAATTGCAAATAGTATCCAGATAAAGTGTCAGTTGTGGTTTTGTTTAAACGATAGGTCTTTTATGTCATTGAAAACAGTTACTGATATATCTTTGGAGTTTGGGTAGGAAACACCTATGGACAGGTTAGCTTTAACTGAGATGAAATCTGGTGCTTTAAACTCTGGCAACGTGGGTTGTCATGTTGTTCGTATTAATTATTATTTTTGTCAATATGCATTGTTGTCCGAGTTTTGGTCCCAAGAAGATTAAACAAGCATCTGCGATGCCACCAAAAAACCAAACAAACAAAACCCCCAATTAGGTAAGGTAATACAGGTCTAGGTGTAAACATGCAGAAACATTTTTAAGAGAAACCCAGTTACAGGAGAGGCTTCTCTTAACAGATAGAAAGCCATCTTTCTGCTCTTTTTTTTTCTTCCCACTTTATGACTATAAAAGGCAGTGCCCCAAGCACACATTTTAACTGAGTGATTTCGTATATAGTGCAACCAGGCTTAACAAAAAAGCAATCACACAGTCACACACCTCAGTCCTCTCACTTTTGAATCTAGAAAATTTGTTTTCAATATCTTTAGTTGTTTTTTTTTCCTGGCTTTTGTCTCCATTTTTCCACACAACATGTTTATGTTGCTATCTTGATTTTTTAACTTTCACCTTTATGGTCTTCCTACTCTGGAAGATGATGACAACTCTTACACAAATACACACCATACACAAATTGCACATGCATGTGCACATAGACACACACCTCTCCAGTCCTTCCAGCAGGATTGTATCGCCATTTTGGTCCAGTTAATAGTCAGTGTTTATATTATCATGACTCTACACATGACATTACAATTGATCTAGATAGGGTACTAAAATAACATTTCTCTTCTATGCACATTTTGTTTTTCCTGGAATTAATTCCTTGCTTTGTCATAAGCTTCATTTTTCTATGTATCTATTCTGAATTCATCTTCAAACTCTTGCAGAACTATACATATTCTTTCAGTACATCCAAACACATCAAATAATCCATCAATTCTGGTTCTTTTTTTTTTTTTTCTTGGAGATATTCTGGAGTCTTCCATCTTCCTGCTCTAACCTGGACTGGGTGATGTCTAGACGAGTTCCATCCTGTTAACTCTGACCTCACTTTATCATCACTTGGAGAAATCCCTTTACCTTCCCTGTGTTGGATTACCTGTTACCTGGATTCGGAGTCTTCTCCTTTCTTGTTTCCTTCCTCGTTTGGATGGTGTACATCCTTCAGAGGCTTCCTAAAAAGGGTGCATGGAAGGCAAATAGTTTTTTGAGATTTCTGCATCTCCAAAATAGACTTTATTTTACTCATACATTTGATTTATAGTTTGGTGATTATGTTTGTCTGGAATAAAACTCATCTTTTCTCATCATTTTGAACGTGTTGCTCTGTTTTCTTCTGACCAGCAGTTCTGCCGTTGAGGATCCAGAAGCCATTCTGAGCCCTAACCCTTTTTCTATAATCTGTTTTCACTCTCAAGTGATTTTAAAATCTTGTGTGAATGTTCCTTCGTGTGGGTCTTTCCCTTCCTCATCCTTCTCTTTTCTTTTTGCTACAAATTTGACAGGTGTTTTCAAGTCAAAAACTCATGTTCTTCAGTTCTCAGAAATATTCTTTTATTTCTTTGGTAATGGCCTCTCCATTTCTTTTTGAGACTTCAGAGTTTGAATGTTGAACCTCCTGGATACATTCCCTAATTTCATGACGATTTTTCATTTGTTTTACTTTCTGAAATATTTCCTTCACTTTCTCTTATATCTTATCTATTGAGGTATTTCTATCTCACTTATCTTTTTTAATATCCAAGAGCTCTTTCTTATTCTCTGAATGCTCCTGTTTTTATAGCCTCCTGTTCTTGTTGCATGGACAGAATGTCTTCTCCCTGAGGTTATTAATATTCTTGAAGTCATCTTCTGCTTATGTCTTGTTTCTGTGTCTGCTGAGTTCTTCTCCTCTGTTTGGTGCGACATTAAGAATGTGGTCCTGGTGCTGTTTGGAAGCTTGCGACTTGTGGGTCAGGTTCCCTGACTGTGGCTTTACTTTAAAATGAGCAAGTAGACATGATTATCTAATTGGGAGACATCCATCAGTGAGTATCAGTATGGTGTCACCCTTTGGCCAGTTTCTCCCAAGAAGACTCTTCCAGTTTCCTGCCTGGGAGATGAAAGTTAGGCAGCTGGAGTCTGGGTGCTAAGCAGGGAAGGGGGGCCAGGACCAGGGGATCCCCATTCAGCATACAGGCTTTCACTTTATAGAAACCTGCACAGTCCTTGCTGGGTCTGGTGTCCTTGAGTTCATCCTCTACAGTGACCCTCTGATCTTCTGTGCAGAGGGTCTGTAGTTGGAGGAAGACACAGAGATTTTCACCCAATTCTGTTTTCACCCCCACCTCTGGAGTCTCTGGCGCCTCCACTCCTAGAGCCTTCCTGGTGTTGGGTGGAGTGGTTGCTTTGTTTCTCTTCATATCAGCTGCATCCCCATGCCCTGTGGGCTTTCCTTTCAGTTTTTTTTTTCTGCCTGGCAAGTCAGTTATGACTTGATCATCATCTGCTTTTCAGCTTTCGAAACATTGATGACATTTCTTTCTTGTTTTCTCCATTTGATACTCAACTCCATTTGATACTCAGTTGGATATTTGGAGGAAGTGGAGATAAATGAATGTGTTCTCGTTTCCATGCTTAACCAGACTCCAGGCCACACAGCAGTTCTTTTTGCTGCTCTGTCCTGTTAGTGAATCTTAGGGAACAGCGGGACAGGCTTGGAAGGGTGCTACATCAGGTGACCTGTCACCATATTCTGGTTTTTGAAAGGGGAGAGGGGGGAGTAAGAGAGGAGCAAAGAAAAAGAAGAAAAGGAAAGTGGAGTAGGATAAAGAAATGAGAGGGAAATTAAAAGATGAGAGGAGAAGGGAGGCTTATGGAATAGTGAAATGAAAGCTATTAATGGACAAATCTGCATGAATGTCTCCATCATGACTATGCTGAACCCCCCGTCTCATTTCCTTTTCAATCAGCTGAGAAGGAATGAGAGTGCTTCGACAAACTGGTCTCCAGACCCAAAGCACCTGACTGAGACTCTAATACCCTCATAAAAATGAGTTTTTAAGCTACCCAGGCTTCATAATTTTGAATTGAATAAATTTTCTTATGTCTCTTCTAGTTTTTCTCCTGTAGGCTTTTAAACAAGTGATTTATTGTATTTTACATGATGTTCTTTCTATTTCCATATTAGAACTTACTAATTATGTAATAATTATGTAATAATTCACAGTACTCATGGGAGGCAGTATATGTGGTATATTCATAGAAACACAAAATGCTGAAATTCAAAGGAATCTTGAGGTCATCCCATCAAGCACCCTTCTTTTTACAAATGAGGAAACTGATAGCCAGAGAGGGCCCTACAAAGGGGACATGGGCATGATCCAATGTAGGAATGAGAAAATTATATCATGGCTTGAGTGAACTTGTTGTTAGAATGGTAGAGCCAGTACGTCTGTCGTACTATTCATATTTCAGGATCTTTTTCCCACAAGCCGAACTGCTTTTCATTTTATAGATATTCACTTGCTATAGTATATTGTTAAGATATAATGCATTTGTAAAGAGAATGGGTTTTATCTGGGAGTCACGGCATGAATGGAAATTGTAGAAATTATACCATAGAAATTTATGAGGTAACAAATGGTTATCCTTTTGTCATTTGCAGTTCTGATCTGCAGTTTTCATTTTTGTGCTTGAATGATGTTGGGATTATTGAAAGCTTAATGTTCTTTTCTAAGATCCCCCTTAGATAAATGATATAATTTAATGCAAAATGTCATAACATACCTGCTCTGTTCCTATAACACTGAGGGTATAGACGTTTCTTGGTTTCAGTAAAAGAATGTTTGATAGTGAATCTCTAAATGATGCAGATTTTGCCTTGGCTTGTGCATTCACAGTTTGCAATAATAGGAATAAACTTTTTAAAAACTATTCTTGCAAGTTCTGACATGTTTTAACATTGAAATAAACAAAGCCGTGTATAAGCTGTTTGATTAGTTGTGATTAAAATGCATTGAACCCAACTAAAATCCTTGGTTCTTAGAACTGATGCTTTGTTCTAATCCTTTCAAATGGCCATTTTAATGGGTATTCAAATTTTTTTCTCTGTATTCCTTCCACTTCAAGATGAGTGGTCTGTTTCTTATTGTGGAAAAGTAAAATTAAATCCCCCTTGTACATAAACGCAAGGTATTTATTACATCGTATTTAAATTATTAATGACAATCACAGTTTCACTGGAAATACTGGCTATGTCTGATGACAGGTAGTTTCCATTAGAAATAGATTTTGCTGGTTTCTGGCTGGCTAAATCAATCATAAGCTTACTTCTGAAATGTTTTCTGACTTTGTTGATCCTGGTGTGTATGAATGTACCATACAGCTGCTTTTTACGCTTCTTTGACCATGTATTCCTACGGTCACTGGCAGGAGCTGGTGAATCTTATTCATAGTTAACTCGATTCTGTTTTCTTGGTCCCATACCCCTAGGCTACCCTGCATTGTAGCATTTCTCACATGAAATTGTAATACTGTTTACATATTGTGTTACTTACTGTGAGTGCCTCAAGACCAGGGACTGTGGCTTCTTACTCATTTTTGTATCTCCAGATTTCAACAGAGCTCTCAGCATATAGTAAGCACACAGCTAATGCTCTGCGAGTGTTGGCGGGCATGCCTGGGTTCATGTAGAGAAGAAGCCTGCAGGACACTCTTTTGAGAGGATGTTAATGAATGAGATTTTTGTCCAACCTGAACCAGACCAAAATCCATTTTCCTAAGTTATTCAGTCTTGATGGTATAGAACTTTGGAGTTCACATTTTGGTCATACTACCTTACCTGTTGATGCTGTTTAATTATTTATATTGAGGAGTTTTAATGATCAAGGGGACAATTATGAGAGATAGTAGCAAAGTACAATGAATATACTTGGCTACGAGGATAAGAGTCACAAGGTCTGCACTTGACTCCTTCCTAGCTGTGTGACCTCAGGGAGAGTTTCCTCAAGTTTATGATGTTTACCCTACATATTCAGTAGCACTGAGATATTATGAGGGTGAAATGAGATATTAAAGCATGGTGAACTAGTATTCAATACACTATTATTATTATTATTATTATTTTCTATTTGTTCTAAATGGGTTTTTAGTTAAGGAAAACGTAATAGAGTTAATTTCTTTTGTGTATGGGGAGTCTTGCATCTCAAGTTACTAACTGCCTTCTATTTTGAGTAAAATCTAGTGTAAAATTTATTTTAACAAGAGTCCTTAAACTCCTACAGTGCAATAGCAAAAACCCAAGTGACTCAATTTAAAAATGGTCAAAAACACTACATTGTAAATAAACTATAATAAAATTTAAAAATAAATAAATAAAAATGGTCAAAGGACTTAGGTATTTCTCCCAAGAAAACATACAAGTGACCACTATGTATATGAAGAGTTACTCAATATCACTAATCATCAGGGAAATTCAAATCAAAACTACAACGAGATATCACTTTGCACATGTTAAGATGACAATTATCAAACAAACATACAACAGAATATAACAACTGTTGTCAAGGATGTGGAGAAAATGGAACCCTTGTACACTGTTAGTGGGAATGTAAAATGGTACAACCACTATGGCAAATAGTAGAGCTTCCTCAAACAAATTAAAAAGAGGACTACCATATAATCCAGCAATCTCATGACTGGGTACTTAACCAAAAGAATTGAAACAGGATCTGGAAGAGTTATCGGCATTCCTGTGTTCTTTGAAGCATTATTCACAATAGCCAAGATATGGAAGCAACCCAAATGTCTACTGACAGATGAATGGATAAAGAAAATGTGGAATACACATAAAATGGAATATTATTCAGCCTTAACAAAGAAGGAAATCCTACTATTTGAGACGACATGGACAGACCTGGAGGATGTTACGCTGAGTAAAATATGCCAATCTCAGAAGGACAGATGCTGTATGGTTCTACTTATGTGAGGAGTTTAAAGTAGTGAAACCATAGAAGCAGAGAGAATGGTGGTTACCAGGGGCTGGGAGGAAGGGGAAATGGGAAGTTGTTGTTCAATGGGGGTAAAGTTCCAGTTATGCAAGAGGAATAAGGTTTAGAGAGCTGCTGTACAAAGTAGTGCTTATAGTTAACAGCATGGTATTCACTTGAAATTTTGTTAAGAGGATAGATCTCATGTTGAGTGTTCTTACCACACATACACGCACAAAGGGGACATGAGATACAAGGAAACTTGGAAATGATGGATATATTTGTTACCTTGATTGTGATGACAGTATCATAGGTGTATGCATATGTCCAGACTCATCAAATTTTATGCATTAAACATATGTAGTTTTTTTTGATATATCAATTACACTTCAATAAAACTGTTAAAAATGTTTTTAAAAAGAGTTCTTTAAATAACTAACTGTACAATGTCTGGCTATCAAAAACGGGTCATTTTACTCTTCTCTCTTTTTAGTTCTATTTGAATCCAAAGAGTTAAATATATAACTATATTTTTAACTTTTATATGCCTCAAACACATAGATCAAATCTTGCTGTGGAAAATTATTGTGAACTATGTACAGAAATACTACAAGTACTTGCATTTGCTTGAAAGATGGAGTTTTTAAATGCTTTTGGTGCTTTGTTTTTGTTCTCTGAAGTCCACTTCTTAGCTTAGTCACTGTTGTACGTTGGTTGTGGTGCAAGCCTTGCTCTGAAGAGTTATATAGCTAAAACAATAATGATCTTTCAGCTATTAGTTCCTTCTTCTTTAAATCAAGAATGTCAGCCCCCTTTGAGTATCTGTTAAAATGCTGCACTGAAAGCCAATATATAGCAGAATTCAGGTAATGCTGGTAAGTAGACTAAGATATTACTTGTGTAGAAGAATGTTCATAGTTTGCAGGCTCTGATAGCTGCTGTTGAGATACTATTGAGAGTGTCCTATTTGCAGAAGGTATTTGGAAATGACTTTATGTTACATACATATATAACATAGATGCAGAGATGCTTTGCCTTTTTCTGAATGATGGTATTTTTAATACATGGATATGCTTATTATCTCTTTATTAGATCATTCTACTACATCATGAAATAAGAATTTCTTGTTTATTCACTTATTTATCACACATCCAATGAATGCCCACAGGTATCAGGCTTCACAAGACCCTAGGGATTTACTGAGATGTGAGCTCTGTGACGTCAGAGACCTTCTCTATATTATTCACTGCTGTATACTCTGTGTCTAGAAAGTATCTGACCTGTAACCGTGCTCAATAAATATTTGTTGAATGATTGAAGAAGGGCGGATGCCACGATTGTCTACTCTCCCCCTCACTCATTTAATAGGCATGATTCTGTAATGAATTCCTCATCTGTAACTGAATTACTAATTTCTCATCTGTAACTGTAATGAGCTTAATCCAAAGTCCAGTACTGTTTTTTTCCTAATCCAGAAGGGTAAGAAATTTAACCAGTGCTCACTTTGATTCTAGTGGTCATTGGCATGATGGTTTTTCCAAGCAATGGGCTAGAAAATATGAAATTTCTCTTTTCTTAGAGAGTTTATTCATATTGAGCATTTGAGCATTTACAGGGAGTTCGTTTTATCTTTCAAAACCTTCCTGTCATACTTTTGGCCCCAGTGTCTGGGAATCCACTTTGAAATAGCAAAAAAAAAAAAAAAAAAACAGACAAAACAAAATAAAAATCCCAAAACACTCCAAAAATAGTACACAGAAAATAATTCACGTAAATACAGATGCACACAACACAGTAGTAAAATTTATTTAAACCTCATCAAGTGCTCCTTCTCCAAATGTTCCTAACTCCACATTTGCTGTTTCGACCCTAAAGAGAATGGATTTTTTGCCCAGCTCCAAAGATACTTCTGGTGTGGATGGTCTGCCCTCTAGTCTCTCCTCTCTCTACTCTTGTTCTTTTCCCTCTTCTTTTTCTTCCCCCAAGTCATGTCATTTCCCTTCTCAACCTCTCCCCACCCCCCTTCTTCTTCTTCTTCTTCCTCATCCTTTCTTTTCCTGAATTTTTCCCATCTACTGTACCCATGTCTCCTTAGCCCTTTCCAGTTTTCAGGAGGGGGAAGAGGCAACACATTAGACGTTTAGTTCTAGTGGTGATGGGCACAAGTTTCCCTTCTAACGTAGAACCTTTTGTACTTAGCATCCCCGTTGACTGGACTTGCTAGTAAGAGTTGTTATTCTCTGTACATTTGGGGAATGAAATTTGAGGAGTCTAGAATTAATGTTATAGGTAAGTATTGCTTGGTGGAAGTGAGTTACTGTTTCTGTTTGGGGTTTGTCAATTTTTATTTTAAACAATTTACAATGAACGTGTTTTCTGAGGAAACAAATTAATCTGTTGAGTGATTATTTAATCTTTTCACAATAACCCATTTGGAAGATACTAGCATCCTCTCAATCTTTAGATGGAGGGACAGAGGCACAGAGAAGTCACACAACTTACCCAGCATCACAGCTAGTCAGAGAAGGGCCAGGATTTGGAGTGAGGAAGTCTGGCACCAGAGACAATATTCATAACCCCCGTACCACTCTGTGCCTCTGAGTGGATCTGTGATGAAATGAGGCCATGTTAGAAAGCCTAGTATGTACGAAACTGACCCTGTGAACCTGTCCCAGCCCAATCTGCCTTCCAAGCATGAGCATCTCTGAGTCACACGGAGACTGGCAGGAAAGGGGCTCTCTGAGCCAGTCCTCTCCCTACTGGATTGTCCCTATTGCCACTCTTAGGGGACAAAGAGGGGAGTAGCAAGGCGCTCATGCCCCTTCTGTACCAGGACTTTCATTCCCTCATTTCATTGCTTTTCAGTCTTTTTAAGGGTGACTTGGCATTTGATAGAGGAAAAAGCATAACAGGTTTGGTGGTGGTGGTGGTGGGGGAGTGAGCACAGATTTAAGTGCAGTTTTGCTCTTTTAATGCATGTTGTTCAAGATAACACTTTTTCTTCACTGCGATGGTGAGGTAAATCTTCTCTTTCACAAAGTGCACTTGAAGCTGACAAAGAGACAAACTTTCATCACACTGTATACTTTGCTGCTAAGTCCCAGTTGTACACCACATAAGGAGGTGAAAATACTGTTACAAAAGGCGTGATTACACTTGTTCAAACCTTAGAACAAATTTTACTGAACTATCACTAAAGGACCAATTACATTAGGGCCAAATTGTTATTTTACTTATGTCTCCAGAGAGGTGGAAAGAAATGATGTCAAGAGTAATTAGGTTGCTTCCATGTCCTGGCTATTGTAAACAGTGCTGCAATGAACATTGTGGTACATGACTCTTTTTGAATTATGGTTTTCTCAGGGTAGATGCCCAGTATTGGGATTGCTGTGTCATATGGTAGTTCTACTTTTAGTTTTTTAAGGAACCTCCACACTGTTCTCCATAGTGGCTGTATCAATTTACATTCCCACCAACAGTGCAAGAGGGTTCCCTTTTCTCCACACCCTCTCCAGCATTTGTTGTAAAGCAATTATGCTCCAATAAAGATGTTAAAAAAAAAAAAAAAGAGTAAGGCATAGAGTTGTGATATTGTGATGTATAATAAGAAATACGTATTTAGTCTTTATCCAGTTTTTGGCACAGAGCTCCTAAAATCCTTGGAATTTCCTAAGTGATGAGAGTGAAAAAGTTGTCTTTTGTTATGCTAATGGATGACTTTGGGAAAGCCTGTAGGTAACCTAAGGTTGGGGCTGGTTGTCAGGAAGACCAACCACAGGATTAGAGGGTTAGAACATTCAGTCTCACCCCCCAACCTGCAGGGAGGGGAGAGGGGCTGGAAATTGAGTTCAACCACCAATGGCCATTTCAATCATGCCTATGTAATGAAGCCTCCATCAAAACTGTAAAGGATGGGGTTTGGAGAGCTTCAGGGTTGGTGAACACTTGGAGATTCAGAGAGAGCATGGAAGCTCTGTGCCCTTTCCGCATACCTTGTCCTGAACATCTCTTATTTGGCTGTTCCTGAGTTATATTCTTTTATAATAAACCAGTGATCTAGTAAGTACAATGTTTCTCTGAGTTCTGTGAGCCTCTCTAGCAAATTAATTGAACCCAAGGAGGAGATTTTGGGAACCTCTGATCTATAACCAGTTGGTCAGAAGCACAGGTAACAAGCAGGGCTTGTGACTGACATCTGAAGTGGGGTGGGGGCTGGGCAGACAGTCTTGTAGGACTTGAACCCTTAACCTGTGGAATCTGACAATATCCAGGTAGATAGTATCAGAAATGAGTTGAATTGTAGGGCACCCAGTTTTTGTCAGAGGATTGCCTGGTGACAGTGGGGAAATTCCTCACTCCCTAAGAATTGGAATTGGGATCCCGGCACTTTTAAGAGTTAACATGTTTCTATTGTCTTTAAGAGAGAAACAAAAAAACTGGTTATTTGGTTTTTTTCATTGCTATTATTTGCAAGTGCATTCATAAGAAATAATTTAATAATAGTTGACTGACTATATCACATTCTTATTAGGGTCAATTATAAGCAATCTCTTACGGTTAACCAACAATTTTGACCAATCACTTTTTTACCAATAACCTTAACCATTGATAAAATGGTAACTTTGTTGATTTGTTTATGTATCAAAACCATTCTGTCACGCAGATCTAACAAGTTATATGACCAGAGACTCGATTTGATTTACTTAGAACTTGACAGAAATTGTGAACCAACTTGAGACACCGGTCAGTTGGGCAAGTGATGGAAAAGATGATGGAAAAAGTCTAGTCTTGGAGTCAGATCTGACTTTGAACCTGGGTTCCAACCTCTTGCCAGCTGTTGACACCCCTGTTTCTCAGTTTCCTCATCAGAAATGTGGTGATAATGCCAATCTTAGAGCGCTTTCGCTACGACTAGGGAGGTAAGAGTGAATGAGACTGGGAAGGAGTGATCACGTGTGTTGTAGAGTGAATGTAAAATGTTCCGTTCAACAAATGATCTTTTAATTATCACTAAATAATCAAAAGGAAAACGTTGACACAAATGAGGAAGTCAGACAGAAGATTCTAGAAAACAGCCAATTATAAATTCCTCCGTACAACATTCCTTTCCTAAGTGCTAAGCTTTCAAAATTATTTCTTGCAGAACTGGGGACAGCTGTAGAATAAGAAAGTTAGTGTTCCTTGAATTGTATACAATCAGTACTCTTCCAGAGTGAGGTATGAAGAAATAGATGCAATAGACACGTGCTTTGATGGAGAGCAGTTCCTCTTCCTCCTCCCACCCCAGGAGTCTAAATCAAGTCAGAGAGTCTCTTTAAAAATTGAAACAACATATAATGAGTATTGAAGGAAAGCACGTCTTTGATAAAGCCTGAATGTTTGACTAAATTTCATTGGTACTTTACCCCAACTCTAACAGTATATAATGACCTCTTCTTCTTATGAAGTCATTGGACTATTTGGCGGCGGGGGAGGGGGGACTTGTCATTTATTACTGCAGTTGATTTGATCTTCTGCTATTATTTTTTAGCAGTCTATCATTTTACATTCTTATCTGGCTTTTCTTATGTGTACATCTTGTCATTCAGTTATAAGACTTTTGTGGACAGAATGGGAGACAGAATGTCTGTAGCTCCGGAAATGTAGTAGACGATATGTGCTTATGAGTGTGGCTTTTTGACTGATGTGAAGATGGAAATTGTGAATGAGTTTCAAGGCTAAGAAAAAAATCCTCATCTTCTAACTCCAATTACTTGAGAGTAACATACTCTACAATTTAATAAAATATCCATAAGGCACCAAACAGCACAATGCCATGTGGTGCAGGATCTGCATAAGGATTTGCTCAGCTGAAATAAATTAATTGTTCAGTCCCTCTTTCCAGGAAAATACCAATTGACCCGGCTGACAAATAAAAAGTGAGGTAAAGGAATAAAAACATATGAATAGACTATGTAAAATTCCAACCCAACTCAGCTTTTTACAAACAAAAATGTTCACTAGATCTGTAGTAAACGAATACATCAATGAATTCAGACTAAACCGTATGTCTGGATTGCCTGTTTGCCTCATCTGAAATAGTCATAATAAAAATTTTCTGGCCTTCACTTCTTCTGGCTGTGGAGTCAGGATTAATCTCACAATGATATTTCGGATATGGCATGTCTTTAATAGGATCCTTAAGTAATCAGAGCAATTTTCTTAAAAGAGCAGTCATATTTTGAAACAGCTGTTGTTCCCCAGAGAGTGTTACAGTTTGGGTCTTGCATTTCTGTGGTTACCTAATGCTTCCACTCACCACAGTTTTTTGTTTGTTTGTCTGATTTTTAAACACATTATGCATAGTCTTCAACTTAAGACTTTGTCCCCAAAGTTTTCTCCTCAAACTATGTAATCACTTTTGTCCAGTCTCTTTCACTAGCTCCCTTCCCCAAGCTGGTGGGTTTTCAGAGAGCTCTGTCACTCACCTTTTCCTGTTGTTGATTTCAATATTCTCTTTGAGTGATCTCTTCATTCCCAACACTTCAACTTCTTACTGTATCTGCATCAGGCAACATTGTGATTACAACTCCCTTCTCTCTCCTTAGCTCCAGATTCACTTTTTTTCAGTTTGCTGTTCCATGGGTACTCTGAAAACAACTCATCCTAAATCAAAATCATTCTTTCCTCCTCTCCAAACCTGTTCAGCCTCCTGTGTTTCCTGCTTGTTTAATGGTGTCATCACACAAACTGATCACCAAGGCCAGAACCTTAGAGTCATGCTTAATGGTTTCCCCCTACCTCACTACTTAGATCCAATCGGTACAACCTAAATATATACAATTTTTATTTGTCAGTCATGTCTCAATAAAGGTGGGAAAAATATTACAAAGCCCTACTGATTCTAACTCCAGTTCTCACAGGTCCACCTGCCCCTCATCAGTACCAGCAGCATTACCCTAGTCATCATTTCCCATTGCCTGTTCTGATAACCTCCTAACTGGGTTCATGGCCTCCTGTTCTTTTCACTCCAGGTTGCCCTCTTACATCATTCAATGGTCCTCATTCATTTTTCTTCCATGAAATGCAGCAGTCATAGACAAGACGTATCCCTATGGGCTACTAAATGTCAGGCACTTTAATTACACATAATCTTCTGCAGGCCCTGCATGCCATGCATGATTTGGCCCCCAAATTACCTCTCATTTTTGTCTCACACTTCTCTCCCCTTCACTCATTAACTCCACTGGCTCTTTCCTGCACTTTCCCATGTGATGCTCTCCCATTCTCTCTTCTTTCTGACCTTAACCAAGTGATACCAACTTTAGGGACACTTTTACCAAACATTCCTCAATCTAAATTAAATGTCCTTGCTCTTCCTCATAGGACTTGCCATAACTTATACTTATATACTTATTTTGTGGGTTTGTTTTGCATTAAGCCTGTTTTACCCATAACATCTCTAAACCTGTGAAGGCAAGGGCCATGTCTATTTTATTCACCACTGTAAATCCATATGCCCCACACGGTATCTGGCAGATAGTGGGCACACCATAAATATTTGCTGAAGGAATGAATCAATCATCACAACTATTCATGGCATATCAGTAGACTAACTAACTACAGGCTCTGTCTGTGGATTATGGGCAATTCCCACCCCTGAAGAGCATAGTGTAGGGTTAGTGAGGGTATTGCTATTGCAGGGATAACTTTGGCAGTGCTCTAACTTATACAAAAAATAACCTTCAGTACTCTAGCACTGTCAATCATACAGTATTGTCACGTATGTTAAATCTGATCACAACACACTGGACACCCACTGTCTGGCTACCACATGGTTCTTCTTTGTTTGGCTACCTGAGGTTTCTTCCTAAAGCATACAGCTCAACATGTAATTCTCCTGCTCGTGAACTTTCAGTGGGTTCCCATCCTTTTCAAGATAAAATCTAAATTATTTGGCATGTCTGACAAAGTCATTGTCAAGCTGGACCTGTCCATTCTTTCCAACCTCAGCCCCAGCCAGTCTCGACCATAGGTCACGATCAAGCAAGGTTCTTTCATACCTTGGCTTCTATCAGAAATATCCCATTTTTGTCCCTATGTTTATGTATATTTGCCCTTTAAAATCCAGCTCTCTCAAGCACTTGAATTACTCCTTCCTCTGTGCTCCCAAAGTGTGGTATACTCTCTTCATTCTAAAATTTATTACATGTTCCATGATAATTTATTGGAATGCCCCTCTCCCAGACTAGCTGGTAACTGCTGGATTAGACTACGCATTCCCAGGTCCAGCCCAATGCATAGCATATAATGGCATCCAGTAATGTTTGGGTGACTGAATGCATTGTCAACTGTTTAGAAGAAAAATTGCCTTTGCCTACTGAAGCAATGCTATAAATGATGATTTTCTTGTCAAGCGACTCAAAAAGCCTGCTTAAACCATAATGCTATTGAAACATCTTGCTAATATTGCTTTTTCTCCTAGTATTAGAATATGTTATAACTGTTATAACTGTACCACTGCAACCAAGGAAACCTCCTTCTTCTCCTCCTAGCCCAGCTCATCGGCAGGGGGCAGAGATCTTTTCTAAACTTTTCTTTTTGGCTTCTTGTTGCTTTAAAAGGAGAGGCCAAAAGAAGAGTTCTTTTCTTTTTCCATGTGAGTGGGATGGGATTTCTGCCATTTTGATTTTCATGGTGGAGACATACGTCAACTGAGGGTTTGTGTCTTTGAAACTTGGCTAGTGTCTCAGTCTTGAAGACCACTTGTCTCATAACATATTATGGTGCTGCATAAGAATCTTGCTGCAATACTATGAGCTAAAAAAAGGAAATTAACCTTAAAGGAAGTCTACTAATAAATAAAATTAGCAAAAGGACTGTCCTTCCTCACAGGTGGTCTCACCTATAAGACATACTCATACCTTTTATTAATCCAGACACTTATCCTTGGACTTAGGTTAAATGAATTAAAAGAGCCTTCTTCCCACTCTTTCTCTCTTGTCCCACATTTTGTACACTTTGGTTTTTTTAAAGACATCCACAAAAATAATGTTTAAACTTGGAAAAAAACTCTGATGATTAAGTTATTGATGTCATTTGAGAAACAGTATCCTTTACTGAGTCATATGTTTTTATAAAGTAACTAACCTCATTAAGTGTGTTAAGTAAATGTCTTTTCCTAATCACTTTCTCTGTTTCTTTCTTTTTTTTTTTTAATAGGTGGTGTTTGCATTGCTCAATCACAGAAAATCCCACGTGAACCAAGACCTGGAGAATTTGAAAAAATAATCAAGCGTCTGCTAGAAACACCTAATGCTCGGGCAGTGATTATGTTTGCTAATGAAGATGACATCAGGTGCTGATTGCTTTTCTTCCTCATGTAGGATCCGATTTTCAGCCCACATCCTTTTTCTAACATATTTCATGTTCAATGTAAAATCTTGTGAGATTTCATAGGAATTGCAACATTCTCATGCAATTACAGACTGCCTTCTGCTACATAGAGACAACAGCCTTCTAGTTTCTCAGTCCAATCTGTTTATCAAGTAAAACCTGGGGACTGAAAGAAATGAGACAAATAACGATGATAAACAAAATGATGTGAGTGAGGTTAAGGATAAGGCTAATTATCAGGTCCTGGAGTTAAAGTCTCCAATATATTCCCTTTAGGAGATGATAAGACTCAGGCAGTTAGAATGATTGGTTGTTTAATGGTGACCTACTGAGTGTTTATGACTTGATATAGCTGGTCTTGTAACATTCACAAGTGTAGAGTTTCTTGGTAAATGTGATATGTTTTATTTCTTTTTATTCCAATAGGAGGATATTGGAAGCAGCGAAAAAATTAAACCAAAGTGGGCATTTTCTCTGGATTGGCTCAGATAGTTGGGGATCCAAAATAGCACCTGTTTATCAGCAGGAGGAGATTGCAGAAGGGGCTGTGACAATTTTGCCCAAAAGAGCGTCAATTGATGGTAAGGATGCACTGTAGAGAATTTGCTTCATTCCAACTGAATCTAAACTCAAAAGCAAAATCAGGGTATCAGCATTTGATGAAATGAATCCATTATTAATGACTTGATAGAATTTTTAGGGCTGATGGCAGAATGGTCAAGACAGTAACTATTTAACTCAACATATTGTATATATATATATATTTTTTTTTTTTTATTAGAAAAGAGTACCCACTAGATATTTTTTTAGGGGGCACTATTGTTGGCCTTGGATATCTCCATGATGTTAGTAGTTGCCCTCTAAGTTTGCATATTTCCATGGGTGTATACAATGGTTATAGCATTGTTGGAAGGAGAGTGTTTGCCTTATAGCAAATGAAGACATGATGCTGGCCTGGCTCTATGGGTAAATAAATGCAACAGCAAAGATGTGGAGCAACTCTGAAAGGCACTCTGTCTCCCAAATATCTTTTCCAATGATCTCGACAGTGATTGAAATTCCTACCTTTGCCATTATCCTTGGTAGTAAGGCATTATTTCCAGGTGGTCTCCCTTCAGTGAGGTGGTTACCTGAGCAGAATGACACTAGCCCATTACCCATGACTGCAGAAGATTACATTAGTAGTGATTACTTTATTGAATTAGCTGAAAATGGAACATGCAGGACAGATAAACCTTGAGGCAAGTAGAAGCACGGAAGCTTGGAACACTGACTCGTGCTAGGGGAGAGAGAGGAGAATGAGAAAAGTCTGAGTTGGTTTTGAATATTCAGCATGAGGTCACTGCTTGCTGCCACTGGGAGACATAGAGGAGAGAGAGAGGTGGTGTGGATGGAACCCAACAGGCTTACCTGCTGTGTGCGTCCCTAGAGTCAGGTGCCTGAATGGTGAATGATGGGAGTGGAGATATTGTCCACTGATCCCCATTGACTCTTGCCACAAGGGAAGCCTTATTGCTGGGTTATTGGCTGCCCTCCCCCATTTGTTATATATATTTTTTCATGCAATGATCACAACATAATATAATATCTATTCAAAAGCTCTGATCGTATTTGGTTTTGATTTTGGACGAATATTAAAATCATACCTTTCTTCTTTAAAATAGGGTTTGATCGATACTTTAGAAGCCGAACTCTTGCCAATAATCGAAGAAATGTATGGTTTGCGGAATTCTGGGAGGAGAATTTTGGATGCAAGTTAGGATCACACGGAAAAAGGAACAGTCACGTAAAGAAATGCACAGGTAACCACTTAAATGTTTTCCTTGGTGCATTCGTTTTATCATTACCTGAGAAATGAAGTTTTTCTATGTGGATAATGATGACGGTATCTTCTACTTCCTCACGTCTCTTGTTATAGTTTCTCAGCGGGGCTGAGCTTACATTGATCATTCAACAGACTTAGGTGTGCTCATTGGTTCTTACAGTCAACGGACAAGTATTTACTGAACATGTGCCATGTGTCCAACACTGGGATATTTTAATTCTATTTAAAAAAACATCTATTGAGTGCCTACTTTAGGCAAAGTACTTTATTAGGTTTGGTGGGATACTGACAAATAAGCAAGACATGAGTTTGCTCGCCAGGAGCTCAAAATGTAGTGAGGATGACAGATCATAACAAATTGCTCTAAGATAGTGTTTTTCAACTGTTTCAATCCATGTCCCCCATATCTTGCACAGCTCTATCAGCTATGATTTTTTTTGATGCTCTATTTTCTATATCTTGTGCTGAAAAATAATAGTGATATTAAATGTGCATTTTTTGAGTGTTAGAATGAAACTTTTTATTTGCAGAAACATGGTTGTGTACGTAGAAATATCTATGGAATTTTAAAAGTGACTTAGAACTAAGTAGTACATTTAGCGAGATCAATTCAAGATACAAGGTCAATATAAACAACATTTTTAATCCATTTATATATATATAAATATATATATTAGAAACTAACACATAGAAAATGAAATATGTACAGCATGATTAAAAAGAACATAAAAAGTTAGGGGTAATTTTAACAAAGATGCATAAATCTTCTACACTAAAATCTTCACACTGAATGAGCATCTTATAACCAGACACTCCTCCCTTGCTTACCCCCTGGCCCCGACATTTTGATATGACCTCCTTGCCCTCGATTCACTTCCTTTGGAAATAGCTGTTCAAATAAGAGATGTAATCTGATAAGTGCTAGAGCAGCCATATAAATGGAGCAAGGATGGGGATGTGAAAATAGGGGCCACCCTGTGCAGGGATGTGACTTCCAGGAGCTGGGGTAAGTGAAGTGAGACAAAGTTCATGCTCACAGGGCTTACATCTGAGTGTGAAAAGACAGACACTAAATAAGTAAACGTATAAAGGAACAGAGACTTCCAGATGCCTCGGAGAAATACAACAGAGTAAATGTGAAAAGAGTGACCAGGTGGTCTCGGGAGGGATGGTGGCAATTACTGTAGATCGTTTGGTCAGGATGCTTTGCCAAGGAGGTGACATTTGAGACCAGACCTGAATGGCCAGTGTTGTCAGCCATGTGAAGATATGAGGGCAGCCCATTCTAGGATCCAGGGCAAGCCTCTTTGATTCAAGGTACAGATACTAAAAGGTCAGGGAGGCCGGAGTGAGTGAGAGTGAAGATAGGGAGTGAGAGGGAAAGTGAGGGCAGAAGAGAATAAAGAGACAGGCCAGCTCATGCAGGCCTTCCTAAAAGCTCCAGACCTGAGGAGTTGGGGTTTTATCCTACCTGTAGTGTAGAATTACATGAGGCTTTTCATTTAAGGCACTGCTCAGATACCTGTTTCAAAAAGATTCCTCTGGCAGAAAGGTAGGGAAGGTTGGAGATCAGGGGAGAGAAAGGAGAAAGGTCAGTCAGGGCCCATCCAGTAGCCCCTGTAATGGGCAGTCACAGCTTAAATGAGACGTGCTAGTTAAGGGTGGAACACAGAGTGGAGAGATCGTAGTAGGTAGTATTTACAGTACACAGTGAGTGATTAACGCAGGGGGGATGATGGTAAGTGATGGAGGTTCTGAATGTTAAATCTTTGACAGCTAGGTCTAGGAGAATTACTTAACAGAAAGGACAGCACAGATGGTAGATGTGGAGGGACGATCTTGAATTTGGTTCTAAACTCGCCTCATGGAACTCCCCAGCAGGTGGCAGCATAAGGTCTGGCACCCCACATTGTGTGCCGCACTAAAAATACAGATTAGGGAGTGGCATGTGGAGACCTGGAAGTTAAAGACGCGGACAGAGAGGCAGTTGCCGAAGGAAATTGAGCAGATACGATGGATGACAACTTGAGCCTCTAGGGGAGGAGCCAGAAGAGGAAATGAGCATGGCTGTTAGGGAAGGAGATGAACTGGGAGTCAGGAGAGAAGATGGGGTGCACTCAGGTGGAGACTCAGATTGCGAGGGCTGGAGATAGAGCGGGCATAGAAGAAGTAGAGGAAAGAATGCTTTTCAAAGAAGTTTGACAGAGAAAGAAAGTAGATACGGTGGGGGAGCTTGAGAAAGAAGCAGGGTTGCAGAAGTTTCTTTAGGAGAGGGCACATTTAAGCATGTTTTCAGATAAATGTAGCAGTCAGAAGAATTATCAAGAGAAAGAGAAGTTAAATGTGGAGTAGGATCTTGACAGAAACTTTAGGGAGAGGCTTAAGAGGGAGGTATTACCTTTAAATCATGTGATTTAGTTGGGAAAAAGAGATACACGTACATAAGCAGAGGGCAAAACAATCCTATGATTAAGTGTTAAATTTGGACATAGATATTGAGGAAGTTCAGAAAATGTATGACTGTAAGTTCAAGTAAAATTCAAAGCTTCATGGAAGAGGCGAGTGTTTGATAACAAGAAAGATTGGAGAAAGCATCCGAAATGAGGGAAAGGATGGGTCAGCAGAGAGTGGCATGGAGGTGTGTGAAGAACAGTGCAGAGGTTCAGCTTATTGGAGAGGAGTTTTGCATGTCAATGAATAATGGGATATAAAGAGCAGCCAGTTTATAGAAAGGTTTGAAAGGAGAAGTTGTACAAAAAGTACCTGATGTGTTTCTCATTCAGGTATATTTTACAAGGTGCTTAGTTTTGTTTTGTTTTGTTTTTAATTTAATTAATTAATTAATTAATTAACTACTTTTGGCTGTGTTGGGTCTTCGTTGCTGCGTGCGGGCTTTCTCTACTTGTGGCGAGCGGGAGATACTCGTCGTTGCGGTGCGTGGGCTTCTCATTGCGGTGGCTTCTCTTGTTGCGGAGCACGGGCTCTAGGCACAGGGGCTTCAGTAGCTGTGGCACGTGGGCTCAGTAGTTGTGGCTCGGGGGCTCTAGAGCGCAGGCTCAGTAGTTGTGGCACACGGGCTTAGTTGCTCTGCGGCATGTGGGATCTTCCCGGGTCAGGGCTCGAACCCGTGACCCCTGCATTGGCAGGCAGATTCTTAACCACTGCACCACCAGGGAAGCCCCAAGGTGCTTAGTTTTGAATTCTGAATGTTATTGTTTGATCATCCACATGTTTAGATCATATTAAAGAAAACTTACCAGTTAGTGAAATGAATGAATTCTGTTCTTTATATATATTTATATATATGATATATATGTACATATATACTATATATATGTTAAAATCAGCAATTAATCACATAACTCTTTAACATACTGTTTTCAGAATCATCAGTTTCTCTAAACTCATATTTTCCAAAAAATTTTGATGTCTACAGATGTTCTTTTAGCATCTGTTGATGGTGTATAAGGAATACTTATTTCAGGCATACTGAACTGGGTTGCTGTATAATCCAGACTTGGTGGCATGTCTGCTTCATATTCCTTTGATTTATTTGGGTGATGCTAAAATTGTAACAATCTACCCAATTAGAACTATTTCTAGTGCAATGAAAATGGTGTTTACTCCAAGTGCTAGGGCAAATGCACCCTTATGGAATGGGGTCAGTAAACAGATTTTCATGCAAATTCCATTGTGAGTGATACTAAAATAATTTGTCCCTGGGTAGAAAATAAATAAAGAATGCAATATTCTAACTTATTTTTTTGGAAAACAGTAACACATGAATGTTTCCAGATGGTGAGAGAAGATATTTGTACCCCAAATTGCCATCAACACTCAATTTTTATCTCTATTTTTGGGAAGCAAAGAAGATGGTCAGCACGTTAGTGGTCAAAGAGGAAATGTACATAATGTACGTAAGAGGAAAAACCTACAGGATATTCATGAGTAGAGGTGTCCAGGGTTTGAACATTATTTATATTCCCAATTTGCCCAATTCCACGTAATTCAGAAATGAATGTATACATTGTGCGTGTTTCAAAATCTAGACTTACAAGGTTTACATCTTAACCATTCACAATGAGTCCAAAAGTTAGAGAACTCTGAAAGTGGGATATCCACAGGTCCTTTTTGTGGCATTTAGAGCATCCTTTGTGGGTTATGTTTTGAGTAAAATTTTACATTAGGCGATGGTAATCTGTAAACGTAATTGCATCCGTTGGGGGCAATACTGGCAATGTATTTACATGGATAAGAGAGTGCTTCCCAGCAGGCTAGAACTTCTGTCTTATCAATTTTCGGGAGATAGAATGTCTTCAAGCAGTGAGGAGCATCCTCTTCCTAAAATTAACTTGGTACAGTTTTTCTGAGACAATTTCCCCCCTAGAATCTCAGGAAAGCTTTCAAAAAGATGTGATATTACTGTTAACTTTGATATGCTGGCTGAATTCCAAAGTGAAGTAATTCCTGCCATCCACTTAGCTATTTATGTAGTTATTATTGCTTCTGAGAGCTGCTGAATTCTGAAAGCTACTACTACTTAATCCTACTTAAAATTCCCTTTGTCTTTCTCAAGAAGGAAGAAAGATTTTTTTTATACTTGTTATCATTGTTTATGGGTGTTATTTTATAGATATTTCTCTGACCTCTTCTCCTCTCTTTTCCTCCCTCCCTGTCTTCTCCCAGACTTAATGCCTTTCTGCTCCTCTCGACCCAGACCCCCACACCCTCCCTTGAAGACTGTGGGTCTAACTCTGCTCTCCTTGTTTTGGCGCATTTTTTTTCACCCACCTATTCTCCCACTCACACCTCTGCCTGAACTCCTCTTCCGCAGCTCCCCTTCAACATCTCGTTTTTTCTTTTTCCTGCTTTTCCTCTGATCAGTCCCTTACCTGACATTGTTTTGTCCAGCAAGATCCTCACTGACAGTGGAGAGTTTTTCTTTGGAGGTCTCACTTGAATTTTGTAATGGCCATCATTCTGATTTCTTGTCTTTCCTTGTCAGGCCTGAGAGTGAATATTGCAGGGAAACTTGAGCAGGTGCAGAGCAACTGCTAATCAAAGGCAGTCTCTCTCTTGGGTCACACTGTGTCCTGGCCTTCATTTCTCCATCATGAATTGTAAATAGCTCTGCCCTTACCAAAACAACATTCTCTGACCAACCCTCAAAATCCGGTCGGTATAGCATCTTAAAACATTTTGCCTCATTCAACAATTTGTTCATTCATTCATTCATTCTTCATTCACTTATTTATTCATTTTGGATAGCCAGCCTTGTGCCAGAGATTGCTAGAGACACAGACAAAGAACAGATCACCTTTGCCTTCAAGTTGCTCACACAGACATATACACCATCTTAATGAATTTGAAGTGCTTTCCTTGTCTCGTGGGTTTGAATTCTCAGCCAAGAGGTTGGGGCACTCTTGCTTAGCTTGTGTACGGCTGACACTCAGATGCTAAATGGTGGTGAGCATATGCTACTCGAAATGGCCTATTGGTTCTTATTTATGACGATAGAAATAATGGTAATGGAAAAAAGCAGTGCACAAATATGTTTCTTCCCACAAACAAGAAATTCTGTCAGTGAACCAAATAGCAGGCTCAATAATTAGCTTCTAAAAGGCCTGTCAGTTTACTTTCTGGTGCCAGAATAACTATGTCACTTTTCAGGTGTGACTCTCCCTCAACCTTTCCCTGTTTTGGGTGCCTGTGAAATGTGGAAGCTCTCACCCATTCACTCAGATTCATGGAGTCCATATAAGTGAATTGGGGGATGGATCGCACAATTGGAAATGGTGATTCAGAATGAAAGGAAACTAAGACAACTTGCCCTGCACGAAAATGTGTTCTGTCATACCCATTTGCTCCTCGCATAGAGAAAAAGTCTGTTGGGGACAATATCTTTACATTTGCACCGTGAAGTGGCCATCTAGCTCATATGTTCCTGTTCTTAACTTATTTAGGCCACTTCTGAGATTTCATACTGAATTTCAATAGGTGCATTTGAGATGACAAATGGGCATTGATTTCAGACATACTGGATATCAGAATTTTAGAGCTGGGGCATAAAATCAAGATCATTCTTTCATTTTGTAGATGAAGAAACTGGAACCCAGAGAAGTTTAGTGGATGGCTGAAAAATCACACAGTGTTACAGCTGCAGCTTGAATCCTTGTCTGTTTTATTTGAACTTATACTTGAATTTTATATCCTTGATTTATATTATTATTTACTTATTTTAGAGTTTTTAACCACATAGTTGAAAAGTGGTTTTTTTTCTCTTTATGATACTTTATGTATGACAGCAATGCATTATGAAATTTAAAACCACCAACTATTAAGTGAAACAAAAATTGCACATTGGTTGTTATCTAATCCTACAGAAAAGAGTCTAACATTTTAATATACTTCATATTGATTTTCAGTGTGTATGTAGTATTTGTGAGTGGGTCTTGAACAGAATAAAGCTCTTCATCCAGTTCCCTGGCCCCCCGCCATTTCTAAGGGTAGACCTAGGACTATATTAAAAAGAAATGGAGAAACTATCAACCATAAGCTTCTATAACTCTTAAGTCCAGTGGCATTGAATTGTAGAAATTCACTTTGCTGAATTACAGTTAGTTTGCTCATTTATTCATTCCCTTATAGGAACCTCCCCCCACCATGTATTTTAAAGCAGTGCAGGAAGCACTGTAATGTATAATAGCACTTGTAGAAGTTTAGTGAGCACATAAATCACCTGCGAACCTGGTTAAAATGCAGATTTTGATTTCATAGTCTGGGGTGAGGTAGTCTGCATTTCTGACCAGTCCCAGGTCATGCGAAGTCCATGGGCCCTGGGACACAACTGAGTAACAGGTGGGCATTAGAGTTAGTTTATAGAGATAACAAAAGTACCTGACATTAAATTAGCATAATAGATACGCAACTGTGCTAAAGATTACTGATAAACTCAAGATGTCTTAAAGAAGATCATCTAAATGACTTTAAAATTTCAAATACAAAAATTTACAATCACTAGCCTATTTTATGTATACTATCTTCAATAAGTATTTAATTAGTAAAGCATAAAGATATTGTAATATGTGTGTGTGTGTGTGTGTGTGTGTGTGTATTTATCTCCTCATTAGGAAATTTGAAAGTGGGAAGCTTAATTACTAAATTTAAAGAAACGTACACAGTTACACCTGTATCTCTAAAATCTGCAAAGTAGATAGCAAAGCTTGCCATATCAGGATCCAAAAATATTCTGAAAACTTAAAAAAACTGCACTGTCAGTCATAAACACACATAGAGTAAAGGAGTTGGAAATGTCCATAGAGATCATTTTGCTCAGTTCTTTCATTTCTCAGTAAAGGAAATTGAGGCCCATCTGGCCTAAGTGAGTTGTCTAAAGCCCCATAGCTACCTGAAGGTGATGGTAGGGCTGAAATCTGACTCGACACTTGATTCTTTTCTTAATCCTTTCCTGTTCTGAAAGCCTTTCCCAGCCTTTCCCAGAGATGGCCAATAGCCCTCTTGCTCTTTCCACTATTTTTCCCTGGCATAGCGGTCTGAGTGTTTTCATACATATACATACTTAGCCCATCTAGGGTTAAGTATTCCCTCTGTGTGAAGCTCCCTGACTTCTAAGGGGGTCAGATTGATGCTCTTGGTCTGAGAAGCACTAATACTGCTGGAAGTGTGGAAGTGTAAGGAAGTGCCCTTGAAGAGTGAACTTTAAGTGTACATAAACTCTTACATTTTTCAGACAGTAACTTAAAACAGAAGAACATCCATTCTATAGAATCAAAATGAATTTACGAGTCTAGAAATCTATTCCTGCAAAATATACAATGGACTCTGGCATTAGCATGATTGATTAGGGAGTCACACGTATCTCTGGAGAACATGATAAACATGATCTCTGGAATATTATGCTGAAGGACTTAGAAATGGACGAGGGAATAAAAGCAAATAAGTGACAGCTAAGCATTTTTAAGAACCAATTATTTGAAAACCCATAATAAAGCTTGAGCCAGTGAGGATGAGAGAGGGATTATAAAAGTATAGAAACATTAGAAAAAATTATCTTTCCCTCAATGCTTATTGAACTTCAACTGAAGGAACCAGTTCATTAAAACAAAGCAAAACAAAGAAAGAAAGAATATACAGATGGCTCAATATTAAGAAAATTTGATGTTCTTCCTCTCCCTCAGAAAACATACAAGACAGATAAATATAGGGCCCAACTATTTACATTACAGAAGGAATATTTATTTTCTAAGAAATTTTATCTTGGGATTCCTTTAAACCCATGAGATTTGAGGGAATTCTATGGCTACCACCATGACTTGATGAAATAAAAGAGACTTACACAAATTCTGATGAACACATCCAAACAAAAAGAGCTACATATTCAACTGAACAAGGAATTGGATACATTAGGGCAAGGGAGACATCAAAGGAAGTGTGATCAGAGTTTACTAAGGCTAACTGAGAAAACCTTCTGGAGAGTCTTATTTTTTGGTTACTTGTAGCTTTTGTTAAAACTCTATAACATGCTAAACCTCTCTAGTCCTTCTCCTCAAGGAGCTTATATTTTATGAAAAAGACAGTAGTTAGAAACATGAAGATACTAGTCTGTAAGCTTCTAGTAGGCAGGACCTGTATCCTCAGGACTTAGTGCAGGCTTAGCATTCATTATATGTTTGTTAGCTAATTGGTAAAAAATGATGGCCAATAGCCCTCTTGCTCTTCATTTGAATCGTGTAGCTATGATGATGGGGCCTAGTTTGGCATAACTTGGACAAGTACTTTAATTGTTGGAATGGCATTTTCAATGAAAGGGAAAGCTTAATACAAATGGTCATATTAAAAGAGCCTTTACTGTAATTTAAGAATAAAATGTACTCTTCTGGTAGCTTATCTGTCTTTAAATTTCTGACTGCACTGCTAATATGGAGATGAGAATATAATTCTATAAACACATATAGGCCTGTGTCTTCCAGTTAAATCTAACTGGAATATTTGGTTTCATGATTATAAAAGCCATGACTCTGTAGTGTTGTATTTTTTTTAAATTATATTTATACTATGTGGGCAGGGCATACTATATATCCATACTACCTCTAATGTAACAGAATAATAAAAAGACAATTTGGAAAATATGATAGAAAATGTCAGTTAAGAATGTGTTTAATAATTCCATTTAAGGAATATTACTCAGCCATAAAAAGAAACGAAACTGAGTTATTTGCAGTGAGGTGGATGGACCTAGAGACTGTAATGCAGAGTGAAGTGAATCAGAAAGAGAGAAACAAATGCCATATGCTAACACATATATATGGAACCAAGAGAAAAAAAAAGGTTCTGAGGAACCTAGGGCAGGACAGGAATAAAGACACAGATGTAGAGAGTGGACTTGGGGACTCAGGGAAGGGAAAGGGTGGGCTGGGACAAAGTGAGAGAGTGGCATGGACATATATACACTACCAAATGTAAAATAGATAGCTGGTGGGAAGCAGCTGCATGGTACAGGGAGATCAGCTCGGTGCTTTGTGACCACCTAGAGGGGTGAGATGGGGAGGGTGGGAGGGAGACGCAAGAGGGAGGGGATATGGGGATATATGTATATGTATAGCTGATTCACTTTGTTATACAGCAGAAACTAATGCACCATTGTGGGGTAATTGTACTCCAATAAAAATGTTAAAAAAAAATTCCATTTAAGCATGTTCATTTATTTGTCTATCATTGGTTTTCTTTCCCCACAGAACATGGGCTTCATGAAGCAGGGACTTTGTTTTGTTCTCTGTTGCATCCCAGTGCTTAGGAAGCCATTTGGCACAAATAGGCTTCCTCAGAATACCTATTGAATGAATGAATGAATTGAATCCAGCTTATTTATTACCTACTTTTCCTCAGGTACTGTTAGATGTTGGGGGCATATTAGCGAACGAAACAGAAATGGTTTTTGCCCTCATGGGGCTTATAGTTTGAGAAGATGAGTAATTAAGTTGCATCCCTGCAATGAAATGTGTTATGGCTGGTGAGTGGGAGCATGTATGGGAGACCTAATGTGGTGTAGGGGAGAAGAGTGGTGTCATTTAAGTTGAGACTAAAACATAAGCAGCATTTAGACAGGACAAAGAGGTGATCGGTAGGATTATTATTTCAAATAGATGGAAGCACAAAGGCCAGTAGGCAAGAGAGAGGATGGCGGTTTGAGGAAATGAACAAGTTCAGTACGGCTGTGGTAGAGAGTAGGGGGGTAGAATAGTAAAAGAGAAGGATAGAGACCTAGGAAAAGGATGGGCCATGTAAGATTTTATATGCCACACCAGGGAGTTAACATTTGTTTTGAAAGGCAATGAACAGGTACTAAAAGGTTTTAAACAGATCAGTGACATAATCGGATTTCCATTTTAGAAAGATTATTCTGGCTGTAGCATAACACTGGCAAGGTGCAACACTGGAGGAAGGAGACCAGTTGGATATTACAATAATTCACCCAGGGATGATAGTGACCCAGGTTATGATGGCTGTACCACACTGGGGTGTGGAGAGAAGTAGATGGATATATTTTAAGAGATAGATTTAGGACTTGGCAATTAATTATTTACTGGGTGGAAAACTCATGGATGACAACTTGATTCTTGGATTGGGAAGTTGGGTCATTGGTTGAGAGAGTGTCCCTGACATACGAATGACTGGGGAAGAGGGGGAAGGAGAGGATGATGAATTCTGTTTGGGATATGTTGAATTTAAGGAAGCTGAGAGATATTCAGCTGCAGATGTCTGGGAAGCAGTTAGTTGGTTATGTGAGTCTGAAGCTGAGGAAAGAGGTTTGCCGGAAATTATGTGGACAGAAAATTGCAGAGGGCCTGAGCCAGAGCTTGATGGACTCAGCCTTGGGGAATGTGTTGATGGAGAGGACCCTGGAATTCTAGTTTCCCTATGAATTGTTTTCAGTATCCATGAGTGGACCCTCTAAGGTCATATTGCTGATCTACAGCCCTAGACCCCACTTCCCTCCCTAATGTCTCTGCAACTACAACTGACTAGTCCAAGGCTTGGTGCTTGACCCAAGCTGTACCACCAGAGTCTCTCCAAAGGGTATTTAGACCTGGAAGTGAAGGAGGAATACCATTTTCCCTTGGGTGGGAGGGTGTGTGGTGAGGCTGTGAGAGGTGAGGCTGGGGAGACTGTCAAGTTCTTTACTGTGAGGAGAAAGTTGGCCTGGGATGATGATATTGACATGTAGCCAGAACAGAGATGGCAAATGGAAAGAGTTCTGACTGTGATCAAAGCCTTAACCATGCCCTTCCTGCAGGTATGTGAGATAGTTCAAGATGCTTCTAATTAAATTTTCCCATCCTTAGCTAGCAACCTTAAGACCAGACTAGCATATGGTAATAATACGTAGGAAGATTAGAAGAGATAATACACATAAAGTTTATTGCTTGCTACATAGGGAGTACAGCAGGCACTATAACTTATCCAACAGCAATTTCCCTTTCTGCTAGGCTGGTGCCATGCAATAGAATTTTCTGAGATAAGGACGGTTTTCTATATCTGTGTTGTCCAATGGAGTAGCCACATGTGGCTAACATGTGGCTGTTAGTCACTTGAATGCAACTAGTGCAACTGAGAAACTGAATTTTAAAATTAAAATTTAATTAGTTTACATTTACACGTGAATAGCTACATGTGGCTACTGGCTATCTTATTGGACAACAGAGGTCTAGGCTCACAGACCTACAGAACAAGAATTTTATTTTAGTGTGCATCCCATGTAACACAGTTAATTCTGATTGGTCTGGTTCATTTATGGTGGTCCTGTCCTGTTTTGCCAGTGTTTAGTTAAAAGGGTAACTTGTAATATAGTTCTGGTGAATGAGATAGATGGGAAAGACTTCCAGGATCCTTCAGGGAGTGGGGAGTCTTTGTTCTCCTGGTTGTTGTTAAATTTGTAATTGGTGGCTGGACCTGCAGCAGAGAAATCATGCTGAGGGTAGCACAATAGAAGAGTAGAAGGTACCTCAGTCACTGCTGATGTCTTTGAACCTCTGAATTAACCAGCCCTGGAGTCCCCTTCCATTCATGTGATATGAGATAATGATAAACGCTTTCAATCTGAAAGCCATTTTGCATTGGATTTTCTCTTATTTGCAACTGAAAGCATACTAACTAATACAATATATTATCAATGAGTGGGAATGATTTATTTAACATGACATGAACATGGCTCATTTAAAGAAGATATGACAAAAATTAAAATTCTAAGATAAATCAGGAGTTTAATGTTTCCAACACAGACAAATTGTTTATATTAAATGGATTTGCCACAGGTTTCTTAAATACTGACTTCCCAGTCAGTGAATGTAAAATGTGATTTGATTTATTAAAATTAAAATGATATACAGCTTTTCAGCAGTCTTTCACTGAGACATGTTTCTATATAAGTTGCAGAATTATGAAACACAAGTATTAGAGAATGCTCCTTAATTTGTCAAATTAATTCGCCTCTGGGTTCCGTTAAGCAACATGCCCTAGAGCCTACCAAAATGTTATTTTACAGATGATGGTGGTGTGCTACTTACCACCCAGACAGACAGTAATTTAGCTAAGCATTCTTCTTTGCAGTGTAAGTGAAAACCTGTTCAAAGTGCTTGTAAGTTTATCAACTAAATCATAAGACCTAAGAGGAACTAGGTGTTTATTATGCTTTCTGTGTCTCATAAAATTATCAGCCTCGTTGGTAGACATTCCAACACTGCATCTTAGCTGTGTGATCTTGGGAAGGTAACTGAACCTCTAAGAATTCTTGCTAAATGTTAATTTTTCCTATCTCTAGATTTTGGTGGTGACGGTGGTGGCTGTTATTGGTATACGTACCTTTCACAAAGGCCATTCAATTGCTCTGGTTCTCCCTTATGTTACCAAAATGCTCTCTGGCTAAAACATTGAGCTTAAATGTAGAACTTATATTGTTTTTAGAAGTGGTGCTTATTTCTCTATGCACTTCCCCACTACATCCCAACACAGGGCTGAGTTGGATGTGACTATTTATTGGGAAAGGAATTAGTATTCTGACCAATGGGTGATGTCATTTCACCCCTGTATTACTTTCCATTAACCCATTGGCCCACACAGAACCTATTAGCTGCAGGTTTATTTGCTTACATCACTGTGATCAAATGCTTAGAATTGTAGTTTCATTTGGGAAAATGATTAATATCTTTCATTAAGGACATTACAATGCTGGTTTAGGATGACCATTCTCGCCACTATTATTCAACATAGTTTTGGAAGTCCTAGCCATGGCAATCAGAGAAGAAAAAGAAACAAAAGGAATCCAAACTGGAAAAGAAGAAGTAAAACTGTCACTGTTTGCAGATGACATGATACTACATGTAGAAAACCCTAAGGATGCTACCAGAAAACTACCAGAGCTCATCAATGAATTTGGTAAAGTTGTAGGAAACAAAATCAATACACAGAAATCTCTTGCATTCCTATACACTAACAACAAAAGATCAGAAAGAGAAATCAAGGAAACAAGACTTCCCTGGTGGTGCAGTGGTTAAGAATCCTCCTGCCAATGCAGGGGACACAGGTTCGATACCTGGTCTGGGAAGATCCCACATGCCACAGAGCAACTAAGCCCATGCGCCACAACTACTGAGCCTGTGCTCTAGAGCCCGCCAGCCACAACTACTGAGCCCACATGCCACAACTACTGAAACCCATGTGCCTAGAGCTCATGCTCCACAACAAGAGAAGCCACTGCAATGAGAAGCTCGTGCACCACAACGAAGAGTAGCCCCTGCTCGCCGCAACTAGAGAAAGCCCGCGCACAGCAACGAAGACCCAACACAGCCATAAATTAATTAATTAATTAATTAATTAATTTTAAAAAAAGAATAAAATATCTAGGAATAAACCTGCCTAAGGAGACAAAAAACCTATACTCAGAAAACTATAATATACTGATGATAGAAATAAAGGATGACACAAATAGATGGAGAGATATACCATGTTCTTGGATTGGAAGAAGCGATATTGCAAAAATGACTATACCACCCAAAGCAATCTACAGATTCAATGCAATCCCTATCAAATTACCAATGACATTTTTCACAGAATTAGGACAAAAAATTTTACAGTTTGTATGGAAACACAAAAGACCTCAAATAACCAAAGCAATCTTGAGAAAGAAAATCAAAGCTGGAGGAATCAGCTGAGGCTCCCTGACTTCAGACTATACTACAAAGCTACAGTAATCAAAACAGTATGTACTGGCACAAAAACAGAAATATAGATCAATGGAACAGGATAGACAGTCCAGCGATAAACACACGCACCTATGGTCAACTAATCTATGACAAAGGAGACAAGGATATACAATGGAGAAAAGACAGTCTCTTCAATAAGTGGTGCTGGGAAAACTGGACAGCTACATGTAAAAGAATGAAATTAGAACACTCCCTAACACCACACACAAAAATAAACTCAAAATGGGTTAAAGATCTAAATGTAAGGCTGGATACTATAAAACTCTTAGAGGAAAACATAAACAGAATACTCTTTGACATAAATCGCAGCAAGATCTTTTTCAATCCACCTCCTAGAGTAATGAAAATAAAAACAAAAATAAATAAATGGGACCTAATTAAACTTAAAAGCTTTTGCACAGTAAAGGAAACCATGGTTCCTGAAACACTTCAGAAGTCTTTCTGTGGGAGGTGGGAATATGCTCTATGTCTGTCTCCCACCCAGATCTCTTCCAGAAAGAATATAGGCAATACTAGCTAAGCTGTTACATGGCAGCAACATTCAATTCTTTGCCAAGATTCCAAATATGCTGCTTCAGCAGAGCACAGAGATGAAAACTGATGAAAGTCTCAGGTATCCATCAGAATATGTGATCATTTAAATAAGATTCAAATCCCACTAGCCCACAGAGAATCAGAGGACATCAGATGAGGAAGGAAACTTAGAGGTCAACACATCCAACATTTTGCTGAGCTTCACCTCTCAGCCTGATGTAAAATGAGGACAGGGAGGGCATAGACACATTTTGGTTTTACTGATTCAGTAGAACTCGTGAAGGCTTTATTTGGTGCAAAATGAGGCTTTCTCATTGACTCCAAATAGGCTTATTATTAGCAGCACACAGAAGGATTTCCACTGCGATCTTCTTTTTGTCCCCAGTCAGAGTGAAGGCGTAGGTCTGACGCAGGCTGATAGCTGTGGAAGAGAAAAGTACCAGCAGACCAGAGCCCAGAGAATGGGCCGGCTGCCAGCTCTGGGTTCAGCACCCTGAAGAGTATCGTTTGTCTGAGCTACTTTTATGAAACAGAAGCCTTCTTTTCTGTATTTGTACCTGTGAAAGGGAGCCGTGGTGTAACTGATCAAACGAAGCAGAAAAACAAATAATTCATATTGGTTTAGGATGCCCACCTACCCCTGTCTTTTTCAGGAGTCTTCATTTACATTTCAGCACATGGCCAACGTTCTGGGAATTCTGGCTTAATGCATCCCAAAGGGGTTTCCTTAATAGATATGAAGGTTTAATTCAGTAGAACCCAGAAATCTGTTTAGCTTTTTCTCCCCTGCCCCATGACAGAAAATGTCCCTATTACTGATTTCTTCGTGGGGTCATCTGCATTATCCCTATGGCTGACACAATGCCCGACTTCAGTGTGCTGTGTGGGCTGCATGACTCACATCTTCCCTGAGGGCTACAGGTTTGATTAAATGTTTAAATGACCTTTTAGGACAGATTATTATGAGGTTGGGCAAACAATTTGTTCTTCCTATTCTGAATAACTTTGATGTGTATTTGGGGTAAATGTAGAGAGAATTGGGAAGAGTGTGAACAAGATACTTGGGTAGTCCTTGCAGATGAGGGTGGTGATGATGTTGATAATTTTTATATAAATAGAGAGTAAGATTTATCAAAAGAGGGGCAAACTCAACACAGTTCCTCATTGCCAGCTCCCTCCTTTCCCTCCCAAAGACAGACACATATAGCATTTTAAGTCACTGGTGACTTTCTAACTATTCAAGAGCTCCAGTGCTTCCCAAGTTCCCTGTGGTCAGGGAACTTTCTGCTGATGTCTCTCTGGGAAGCTCAGTACTATCTTTAACATGGCAAGTATAATTTGAGAGTGGATTTCCTTCAAGGACATCTCTAAATACTGTATGCATTTGTAAACTACACACAACCTCATTGTTCAGTATGTCCCTATGGAATCTTATAATCTGGCCATAGGTTTCACTTCCTAGAGCTTAGTTATCTATCTCCAGTTGATTCTTTCATCTAACTCTAGTTCTTGAAAAAGGAGTCTCTCCTGGTTTGATTTTCAGGTGTATCTCATGCTCATTTTAGGTTCCAGATTGAAAACTTCCTTTTTTTGAGACACCCAGATGGACCACATCTTCGTCCACCTGGCTTTTATCATCTGGATCCCTTGAATGAGTCTACCTTGTTTGGACACATTTCCAGAATAATGCTTCTCTGTCCTTACAGAATGCAGCCTTCCCCTCTTTTGGCCCTTACTCTGCTGCTCTAGTACATTCATTCATTGCAACTTAGAATAAACACTAGATAAATATCTAAGATTGAATTCCACATTTTATATGTTTTATTATCTGGGAATCTGGCTGCATAGAACTATAGTAATTTAGGGATGGGAGGTATTACTCAAGAAAGTCTCCATACATATATATTTTGGAAAATGAAATTTTGACTCCATAAGATGAATTAACTATGACTTTTCTTCAGAAAAAATGTATTTCAGTGACTTTTCATTTATATCTGTTGGCATTAATGAATTCATGCAGCCTGCTTAGAAATTAATAGAGCCTGTTTATCCTATGGATTTTCTCATTCACTCCTTTTAGCTCTTCTTGTCTTCTTGGCAACACTGCTGACATCATAAAAGATGTTGCACATCCCACTGCTACAGCCTTTGCAAGTTTTTTTGATGATTATCACACATTTAGGGACTTGTATAGTACTGGATCTCTGGTCAAATTATTTTGAAATTGTAATACAAAATGCACAGGAGAAAACTGAAAATGTGCAGAAGTAGGCATGCTTTTCTTGGAAAAAATTGAAGTCAAAATAAAAAGTAAGAAGTATAAAATGTGTCTGGAATTTTGCTGCTCTATTTTCTTAATTTGTTGGTTTACGTACTTAACTGGTTGATCTCAAGTTGTGTTAATAGGTATGACAAGGGTCCATGTAAGTCCTGGCAATAATGTGGGGAAGCTCAGATTTCATTTTGCAAGTTATGTGAGTACGCAGAATGACCCTATCATCAAAGTCCCTGCCTTGTAACACATGCTTTGGCTTCATGAGAGTGCCCTTGTTTTGGAACAAGCCAATTGAGTAGAGCAGAACATCACTGTACCTGCACAAAATTACCTGGATAACTTTGTGGTTATAAAGAGTAAGATAAAAACTACATCATTATAATCACTCCATGCTATTTATATGACAGAAATAATACTGTGCCAAGTGCCACAAAGAATAAGAAAATGTAGCCGCCGCCCTTCAGGAGCTATCATTTCCAAGGAGAAAAACAAGCTTGCTTTTGGATTCAGATAAGAACCTTTATTATGATTACAAATTGGGTTTCCTTATTTTATTTCAGAAAAGTTACATTTGAAGGTGGAAGATAGCTTGAAATGCACCCTCCAGCTCCCTGAAGATTTAAAACCATTCTTGAATTAGTAAATGTATTCAAAAATTAAATCAGAATTGTTGTATGAAATTATCTAAACCTAATTTCTCTATTAAGACTATTTTAAGTTTACTTAAAATAGCCTTAATAGGCTATTTTTTTTTAAATAGGCTATTTTTTAAGTTTTAAGTTTCATATGCTTAAATGTCCCATGATTTCCTGCTGCAGAAAACAATTTCCCTGCTGGTGTGAAAGACATGGGCTCTTTTTCCAGCTTTTGATCATAGACCTCTAAATACTGAGTAAGATAATTACGGCTGGGGTACTCCTCTGACTATTCTCAGGGTACAGGGAACGGGAAGGAGCGAGGTGGGACTGTGGACTAATCTTGGGTTGATTTTTTAAGTCTTTTGATGTTGAACCTCTATTTTTATTTTTATTTATTTATTTATTATTATTTTTTAAAATAAATTTATTTATTTATTTATATTTATTTTTGGCTGTGTTGGGTCTTCGTTTCTGTGCAAGGGCTTTCTCCAGTTGCGACGAGCGGGGGCCACTCTTCATCGCGGTGTGCGGGCCTCCCACCGTCGCGGCCTCTCCCGTTGCTGAGCACAGGCTCCAGACGCGCAGGCTCAGCAGCCGTGGCTCACGGGCTCAGTTGCTCCGTGGCACGCGGGATCCTCCCAGACCAGGGCTCGAACCCGTGTCCCCTGCACTGGCAGGCAGACTCCCAACCACTGCGCCACCAGGGAAGCCCAGAACCTCTATTTTTAGAAGTTAGAACTTAGGTTGTGGTTGGATGTGTGCTTCTCAACTCTAGAAAGTTTGAGTTTATTTAGTTCTTCCTTTTTACTGAGGCTCTTAAACTACATTCTGTGTCACTGTAGGAATATGGTGGAGAGGGCAGTGAGTCCTACTGGGGTCCCTGCAAAGCCAGCCATGATGCTGCAAGCATCCCTTATAAATAAGGACCAAGACTGAGCTGCTCTGGTTTGAAGATGTTGGATGATGTGGGGTTTGTGCCAGAGTGTTGCTTCATCTCTCATGACATGTTGAGCTCACTCTCAGCAAGGCCAGTTGAAAAGCAGGGTCAGCTTTGGATACAGAGGTATATAGTAAGTGGCTGCCCTCAGGACAGGACTTTAGGGTGTCCAGAAGAACATTCTCTTCTTGGAAATACTTCCCTCACCTAGTTGCTGATGAAAGAGCTCCAGGAATAGGGTACAAAGCCTCCAACTTGTCTTAACTCTCTGTCTAGGGCAGATCTCCTTGCTATATGCCCACAGAGCACTATACTCACTTTTACATCATCACTCACTTGTACATTTCTGTATGGGATTGTTTGATTGATGTTGATTCCCTATTAAATTGTAAGCTCCAAGAGCATAAGAAGTGTGTTTTTGTTGCTTACCTTTGTGTTCACTCTGTCTGCCACTTAGAAGGCACTGGATAAGTATTTGTTGAGTGAATAATTATGTAAAAAATACTTCTGTGGTAGGTGAGGCATTCATTAAGTTTACACTACAATGAAAGACATTTCTCCCCAATAGAACATGATCTCCATTTTCTCTATGTCATTTCTAGTTGCTAAATTGACTTTGAGGTTGAGAGGTGGGGCTGTGACTCAATATGCATAAACTCTTCAAGAAAGAATGTGCTTCATTTTCTTTTTTTAAGTCATTGAATAAGAATGAAAAAAGAATGATAAGAATGAAAAAAGGAGAAAAAAGTGAGAGGCTTCTTAAGCTACTGATATCCAGTAGTTGGTTGGAAATATCGATATTTGTGTTGTTTGCCTTTTGTTTAGTTGCAAAACTCCTATATTTCTATCTTTGACAAAGTTTTATGCAATCAATCTGGATGCCCATTTTTTTACTTTGATTTTCTTTGTTTAATCCACTGCTGAATGACATCCAGCTTTTGGTTGTGGAAAATGTTTCCATGTCTCCATCTTTTAAGGAAATGTTCCTAAATGGCTCAGTCATTTTGAATACAGTTTTTTTCTGTGTTTGTTTTTAATTTATAGCACCAGTAAATGGTTTATATTATACTGTTAACTAGTGCTCATTGACGATGATGATTTTTAAATTCTAGGGAGCTAAAAGGAAAAATCACAACTCATTTTATTACTGTGTAGGATCTTATGACAGATATTTAATACTATTATTCATCCTTGATCTTTTCTTTGCTAAACTATCTGCATTATCTCTATTCTGATTTTTAATTTTTTCATTGGATATACATATGTTTTTTTACAACTGTTGTTTTTTTAAAAAAACATGGTTGAGAAATATCTGTCATTTTCCATCTATTGATTATTTATCTATCTATCTATCTCTAAACCAAAATTTTTGAAACATATCTAACAAATGGGTGTGGGATATATCAACAATATAACTTCAGATATGAGCTATTCTTGGTGAAAGGATTTATTTCATCTCTGTGACTTGGATTCTTCAACTTGGAATGATTCTGGCTGAGCCCTTCTTTTATCTGATGTTAAAGTTTTTGAATACACATTTGGCTGCTTCAGACCCACCTGAAATGCAGCCTCATTGAAACATAGGTGTGCAATTCATAAAATTATATTTTTACCCTTCTTGATACATAAAAAAAGCAGCTTTTTGTGTGTGTGTAGAGTTGGAAGAAATATTAGAGACTATTTATCCTGGATTAGTTTTTACAGATTAGAAAAGTAGAATCGTTTGGGATAACTTGTCTAAGGGCCAGAGAAAGGAACCAGGACCAGAAATCCCATATATCTTTTTATCTTACAATGAATTGCTGTTGATGTGATCTAGTCTGAGTGATTTATGCATGCCATTCTATTTGTCTTTCTGGCATCAAAACAAAAGAAAGCCCAGTTTGTTTTATTCTTCTTCTACCCATTGCATAGTTGAAGTGAGGCTCAATATTCTGTTGTAAATTCAGAATCAGTCGAGCCTAAGAAGATGAAGCGGACTTTGAATCATCTATCTAATCCAAACACCTAAATTTTCTGTGTAATTATTTGTATGTGAAGCTTCTTGAGTTTTGTTGTGTTTTGGATTGAGGCCAATCAGAAATGACCCTTGAGTTCTGATTTTATCTAGTCAGTCTCTCCTTGGCCAAGGAGAACATTTGGGTATGAATGGTAATTTTTATTATCCTGTGAATGACTCCCGTTAGAAATAGCTACCTGAGGCCAGCCTTCAGTTCTATTTTGATCTAATTATATCATAGACATAGCCTTTGGTGTTCTCTTTGACCTCTGGAGACTGCACCTGGGCATAGGGAAATTACAACTACTATTGAGATCTCAGTAACGAGGATACCATTTTATATACTTAGAAATAGATGCTTTTTCTCTGTGGGATGCCTGAGTAGGAAATTTTTACGGCCCCAAATGTAGCCACAACATTCAAACGTCAGGAGAGTCTCCTATTACAGAAATTCCCCTGAAACATTCGATCTCAGGAGGATCAAACTGCTCCCGCAGACACTTGACCTCCTAAGAATAAATCCTTTATCTCTCTTTCTATCTATCTATCTATCTATTATTCATTTATTTATTTTTATTCTCATAACAGAAATCAGTGTAGAATCTTATTCCTTTCTAGTGAATTTTTGTAAATTCTCCTCTCCGCTTTTGGGTTCCTTTTTCTAGTTGAGTCGAATTGCCTACATATTTTTATAAGCTATCTCTTAGTATTCTTGTTTCTTATTATTTAAAATATTAAAATGCTAACATTTGTAATGAGAGGAAGCTCAAAAAGAGCAGACTACCCTCTATCTAACATCCTTAGTGATACAGAAATGACAGGTAGAGTACTTTATCATATTTTCACTTGCCTTTTTTCTTTTAATCAAAGAGGTTGAATTAAATATATAAAGCAAAATAAGCAAAAAAACCCAGTGCTATAAATTTCGGGGTTAGTCCAACTACATAAAGCACTAAAAAATGTCAGATACAAAGCTAGATGCAAACTGACGGGGAGAAAAAAAAATGTGTACTGAAAGCCCCAAATCAAAAGCAAAATTAAAATTTGTGCTGACCCTTCTCCCTTGGGGCTGCAGATGTCACTGCTGTCCAGGGCACCGTCTGTTACTGAGTGGAAAGAAGAGAAATGGCATCCAAGTCACTAGTGTAAAATGAAGTCGTCTGCCTGCCAAGTCCTGAAGATGTCCTGCCATAGTTTTTAAGGCAAGGGGATGTGGGGTAGAGGCGAGCTACAAACGTGACCACTAACACTCAGGGATTCCTATCTTTGATGGTTCATTCTTTTATTATAAGATGTTTTATAAGAGTCAATTTATTATAAAGCTGAAAATAGGACTTAAATTTTATTTATTTATTTTATAAATATATCATTAAAATTTTATTTTATTATGTATACACATTTATTTATTTTAAGACTAATTTTCATTGTGGGTAACAGTAGTTACCACTTATTTAGAGCTTATTGTGCTAGAGATTTTATAGACTTTTTTTCATTTAGCATTCAAAATAATTCTATAAACTGAGTATTATTGTCATTTTAAAGGTAAGGAAGCTGAGCCTCTAAGTAAAGTTGCTCAAAGTAACACATAGCTGCGACTTAGGGAGTTCTGTAGCTGTTTCCTCACTCCAAATGCCGGTGATCGCAGAAACTGCCACCCTTTAGAAGGCTGCAGCTGAGCTGGGGACTGTGCAAGCTGTTCTCCGCTTGCTGGGCCCCCATCCATTCTCCACTGTTCTGCGTCCTCCCTGCGTCCTGGGAAGCTGGCCTTTGCAGCTTCCATACAGATTGCATGTCCAGGACTCTCCTCCCCTCTGTCTTCATCTTGGGCTTGGCCAATGGGAAGCCTTAGCAAGATATTGGACGGCGAGAGGAGAAAGAGGTGGGAATGTTTCTTCTCCACGTCCTGTTTGACCCTGTGCCCTGGCTGTGGTGGTGTCCTTTTAGGCTTTCACTCCCTCCAGGCTGCCCTCTTCCATACCTCCAGCTTTAACTGGGCTCCTGTGGAAATGCTACTCCTTCTCCTGTCTCTTCATTTCTACTGGTAGTACTGTCTTCTCACCACTGTTAGTCTCACTGTTGTCTCACCATCTTGTTTGTTCCTTAACTCTATCTACACTTTGGTAAATAACTCCTTCATTAAAATCTCTTCGTTTGGGCTTCCCTGGTGGCGCAGTGGTTGAGAATGTGCCTGCCAATGCAGGGGACACGGGTTCGAGCCCTGGTCTGGGAAGATCCCACATGCCGCGGAGCGACTAGGCCCATGAGCCACAACTACTGAGCCTGCGCGTCTGGAGCCTGTGCTCCGCAACAAGAGAGGCCGCGATAGTGAGAGGCCCGCGCACCGCGATGAAGAGTGGTCCCCGCTTGCCACAACTAGAGAAAGCCCTTGCACAGAAACGAAGACCCAACACAGCCAAAAATAAATAAATAAATAAAATAAATAAAATTAAAAAAAAAAAAAATCTCTTCATTTGAACCATCTGGGATGAATTCTGTTTCCTTCTGGGACCCTGACTGACACAGAGACTGATAATACACCCATATGAAAATGCGTCATAGATAATTTGCAAAGCAATTTCAAAAGCTCTAAAGTAGGATCACTAACATGCCAAAGAGTACAGATAAGAAAATAAATTATTTCATACAGAGCATGGCAGGTTTTTTGTTTTTTTTTTTAATTAATGGTGAATCTGCCTCAGGGAGATATGAGAGACTAGGATGGTGAGGGGGTAAAGACTTTAAGAGTCTGTTATATACCAGGTTTCAGAGAACTTTGATAGGTTTTGAGCTTGTGATAAAAGCTGTCTTCGGGGAAGATTTTTCTAGCAGCCATTTGTAGGAAGAGAGGGCGTGAGTAGAAAGGTTGGCATCAGGGAGAAGAATTACAACGCTTTTAAACAAGCCCGTGGTAAAGTGACGGGCGGCAGGTTTGCATAGTGACTGCAGGTATGATAAAAAAACATGGAATGAAACATATCGAAGGAAACATCACTACTACGTGACTGCATTCTTGCCTGTGTGATGCATTTGCTTTAATTTGGTATAAGCTCTTCACATGCGGAGGCCCCATATGCCTTGATGTAACATTAGATCAAATTGCAGAAGTTAAATTTGGAATTAAGGCAACAGTTGGTTGTAGTGAACATCATTCCTGTGTCTATCTCTTGGACTTTATGTGGAAGCACTTAAAGTCCTAAGAGGCTAATTTCAGTTCAATCTATTCATTTAACAATATTTCAGATCTTTTAGTTTCTGTTTCCAGTTGATTAGGCTCCTCAACTTGAAATCCAAGGGCATTATAGACTTCAAGCAAATTGCTTGTGCAGTAAGACTATTGAACTTGGAAAGAGTAATCCTATAAAAGCCCTGTCATTGCTGAAACAGTTTCCTAATCGTGTATTCCTGAAAGTTTATTTGAAAATATTCTCTTTTGGTGGGGAGGTAAATGAGCTGGTGTGTATTGAGCTCTATCTACCCATTTGTTTATTTATTCATCTAGTAAACATTTTAGGGAATAGGTATCAGACACATTTATGTTTTACCCAAGAGGTCTTTCATTTAATATTCAGCCATTCAACCATTTGGTCATTCATAGTGAAAAGGTCATAAGGTTAGGAATGAGGCAGGCCTGGGTTTGAAACTGACCTTTGCCACTTTCTGGCAGGGCAAATCATTTTTTAGGCTCCTTTTCAGATGAGATAAAATAATTTTTGTAAAGAATCTGCATGTGACTGAAGAAAGACACTCAAAAGTAGGTGAGTTTAATCCTCCTATGTCTCACCCCCAACTAACCTCAAATATACAAAAAATACACTAGGCGTAAAGATGAATATGAAGTAAATGGAAGTATAGTACTCTTAAGTGTAATTGCAGATACAAGACAAAATACAAAACTGTTTAAGTATATGAGAAAATTAATATAATAAAGAAGAAAATACAGCATAACTTTTCTTCTGTTATTTAACTGGTATAAAATTAATTCCTTGAATCTCACATTTTGTCAACAAATATGATAATGTATGTTGTGATATATTGCTTTGCCTTGAGAAGGAAAAAATAATTATAGCCATAAAACATTTAAGAAAATTCTAGAAAATAAGAGTACTAGAATTAATTTTTTTGAACATTACATTTCCCAAATGTATTCTAAATGGCTTTCCTGAAGGAGAGAGAAAGAGAGAAAAATATATCATGCAGATATAATTACAGATAAGACCCATGCATATTATTAGTGGACTTAAAAATAATCATGCATATTCATAGCTAAATTGCTAATTACCGTTCCCAGAATTTTGTTTAATATCAGCAAGTTATTTTAATGGGGTTAGGGCAAAAACAATATGATGAAGATCTAAATTTGTGGCTATTTAACCAGAACTGAAAACTTGACAAAACTGCCTCTCCCCCTCCCATAGACATCAGCAATTAAGCCTCATTATCATGTTTTTTAAAGAATAAAAAGGGCAAGTATCAATAGAAAGCATTATATTGAGATATAACACTTTAAGTCTTTGTTGATTATTGATGAGTTTCCCTCAGGGGGTTTGAAAGAAAGGCTGATGGAACTTGGGGACAAAAGTCATGGGCTAAAGTCCTATCGCTGTCACTAAATAGCAATGTGAACTTCAGGAGGCCTCTGAACTCTCTCAGCCTCTGTAAAATGGAGATAACATTTCCTGCAGAGCAGCCTTAGAGCTGTTGGGGAAATTATATGGAAATAAATTATGGCTGTCAACAAGTTTTATGAACTGTGAATTACCTGTTACATATAAGGCATTTTTCACTCTTAACTTATTTACCAGTGGAGCCATGTCTAGTATCATGAGGCATGTGGGGTGGACATTAATATGGAATGAGATGGAGGAAACGGTGTGTCCCTGGGATTAAGGGTATGAGTATTAGACCAACCCAGGGTGACTCAGGGCTCACCACTTCATGAGCCCAGCAATCACCCCCCGTCTTGAGACGTTCATTTGGTCAATCACTTCATCATCTTTAATCCCGGTTTCCTTAATGTTACTATGGTAAAACACCACATATTTCACAGTGGAGTTATAAAGATCTGAGAAGCTTAGCACATTGAAAGCGCTCAGTGACAGTTGACAAATATCAGCTTTTCAGACACTTTAATATCTAATCAGGAAGAGCAGATATTCACACCAATAATGACAGAACAGAGGGTAAGAGTGGTACAAAGAACTTTGGGAGTCCAGAGTAGGGCTGCAACACTTTCAGTTAGAGTGAACAGAAAAGATTTTGGGAGAGGTAAGTATTTAGAATAAATCTTGAAGGAAGGGTCCTATTTCAATAGGAAGAGGTATGGTTGGTGGAGACGATTCCAGGTATAGGGAGTGGAATGGATTGAAGTTTAGAGGTGAGGAAGTCAAGTAGTCCAGCTGTCTAGATTAGCACTGCCCAACAGAACCTTCTGCCATGGTTTAACTATTCTAGAAATGTGTTGTACAATATGGTAGCCACTAGCCACATGTAGCTATTGAGCACTCGACATGTGGATGGTGTGACTGAGGAATTTTAAATTTCATTTAATTTTAATTAATTTAAAGGCCCTATGTGACTAGTGCTGGTCTAGACCATAGGGTACGTGGAGAAGAGTTTTGTGTGATGAAGCCAAAACATTTTGTCAAATCTGGTAGAACTTAACTGCTAGACCAACATGTTTAGATTTCAAAATGGAACTGAACATATTTAGAAGCTGGAGAAGCAAAAGAATTAATTAGCAAAGGAGACACAAAAGCAACAGAGAGAGAAATTGGAAAACCAGGAACCATTGAGGAATGGGTGTTGAAGAGAGGCTTGCCCTGCACTGTAGTTTAGAGGCCAACAGATACCAAGAAGTTTGTTGGACTTGGCAATTCAGAGATTATTAGTGATCTTCAAAAGAAAGGTTTCCATTGAGTCGTGGAGGTGAAAAGATTATTACAAGGGTTAAGGAGTGAGGTATGTCAAGTAGGTGTCAACATGGAGCACAGTCTTCTTTTGAACTAGTTTGTGTTCCTAGAATTAAAGAAGAAAACATTACACACTAAATTAGTTCCGGTAAGTACCGCATAATCGCCAAGTAAGTGGAGTTCTTGTAGGCAAACTAGGTAGTTTCAATGCCAGGTATGAAATTACAGTGGCTTAGGTAAAATTTTGAAGCAATTCTACAAATAACTACTCTAAGTCATGACATTTTTAGGCCACATTGAAAACACTAGCTGAAAGAATACAAACAATGTTGAAATCATAATCAGGCCCCTTGCCTAGTTTATATTCTGAGCTAAGGCTAGAGTATCCTCATGCCCTTATATTTATATGATGAAAAACTGTTTTTTTCTGATTGCACAGCACAGATAAGTACCAGGTAAAGGGGGAGGGTGAAGTGTCCTATGGATACCTCAAAGGCAAGTTAAGGGCAGACATATTTTGTACAAAGACATAGGTTTTCTTACCTCTCATGATTAAATGACGATAGTAAATCTCCCCTTCCCTCATTCGCCTTTCTGAAAATCACTTGGAACACCTGATAAACATATATAATCTTTTGCCCTAATTCAAGCTGGTCAACATGAATCTCCAAGGGATTAGTTTGGGGATCTGCATTTTTAAATTAGCATCCAAGTGATTCTTAAGTTCAGACTATTTGGGGACATTCTGATCTATTTCCTTTATTCACCTTTTCAACAAACATCACTTGAGCAATTTCCATGTTCTAGGCACTCAGCTAGATACGGGGACAGAAACATAAATAGAATATACAGGTATCCCCCACTTTTCTGAAGTTGGTTTATGCCACTTGGCTTTTACAAAACACCTACATTAGTACCTGTTTTTCCTAAATGAGAGAAATCTGAAGAGGATTTTCGATTTTATGTAAAAAAGTGAAAATTATAATAGTGTTCAGTGTTTGTTTTGCAGTAGCCTTATAGAGACAGGGCACCATCCAGTACCGAGAGTGACACCACTGAGCTCCTTCTCTTCACTCAGCATCTCAGCATCAAGCTGCCATAGCTTTGAACTGTGTCTGTGAGCATCCGTGCTTTATCTCGATTGATTTTGTGCATCTGTTAGCAAGATGTGTCCTAAGGTAGTTGCTTCTTCCCTTTATGCCATTTCGGTTTATGAAGGAACGCTCTACTTTCAGATAGCAGGGGAAACCTGTAGTCTTGGCCTCAAGAAATCATTCTGATTGGGGAGATAGTACATGCCATTGCGGAATAAATGGTTTGGTAGATGTTCAAAGGGAGCATACAGGAGGAGCATCTCAGCCTGGGGAAGGTCATGGAAAGCCTTATTCGGGGAAGATAAAGCTTGAGTAGGGTGTCCAAGGAGACGTCCACCAAGTGATGGAAAGAGAAGCATTCTGTTCAGGAAATGTCACATTAAAAGGAAGGAGAAAGAGTATGTTGGGTCTGGGAATAGCACTGAATTTAATGTGGCTGGAAAAGAGGTTTCCCATGAGAGAGTGACTGGTGTGGCTACAGAATAAAGCCACTGGCCAGAGCACAAAAAGGAGTTTCTAGTTAATCTCAAAATGATGAGAAGTCATTAAAGGATAATATAGGGTTGGTGAGATTGGAGATAGGGAGATCCATTAAAAGTTTAGTATAATAACTCAGGTGAGAGGTGATGGTGTCTGACCTAAGGCAATATCCATAAAGGAAGAATGGAAAGGACATTTTTGATAAATTGTTGATGATTTATTATGCATGGTACAACCAGATGATAGTTTACTTGATTCTTTTATTAAGATTGTCTTAATGAGATGAACTGGATTGCTGAACAATTTATTGTGTAGGTGGCCCACATGGTGCATTTTGACCATGATGGAGAACATACAACTGCTTGTTCATAGCTATAGTCACTGCTTAAATTGGACTTTTATTGGACAAAGTTTCCAAAATTATCCCACTGGTTCAGGACTATACCATCCCCAATGATGGTACAGAGGTTTCCACAGTTGCCTCTATGAGTATCTCAAACTCTGTGACTTCATGTAAGTGAGAAAGTGCTTGTTGTTTACTACCTATTTAAATTCTTCCTGGTATTCTAGCCCTTAAATAATTTGTCTTGTTTGTTTTTCCTTCTATGATTACTTACAGCTGTAATACTATTTTAAAACTTATTTTGTATCTCTTCTTGACCCATTCCAAGTTTAAATTACTATAAAGAATATGCAGATTTCCAAAATATAAGTATTCAAATATAAGTGAACTAAATAAATCATTTTTGAGATTTTTTTTGACACTCACTAAAATATTTTAATATATCTTGAGTTGTCATGAAACTAAGTTTGAAAGGTGCTGATTTATAGTCATAATATCTGTGGTGACTCAGGAAAAGAGGCACTGGACATCTTAATATACAGTTTAATAGAATTCAAATAGATTACACCCAATTACTGACAAATAGAACACAGAGCATAATAAAATACTTGGCTACCTTACCATTTGCAGACATATTTCACAAGTTGGAACAATTTGAGGATTCACAGAATTTGCATAAAATGTGTGGCAGTTAACATATTTTAATACATTGATTCTATTTTGGAACGCCTTACCCTAATGGTTATGGTCAAATGTATTTCTGTTTATACAGTTTGCATTCACAGGAGGGAAGTGGGTTACTCAGGAGCACTGGTCTAGAGAAGCTAGACTAGACTAAAGCCAAGGGATTTACAGGGAAACAGACAAGATTTGGAATTCTGACTCTTCCAGGGTATGAACCTGGATGAGCCTGTCTTCCCTCATTTGTAATGTGGGATAATATTGCTTACTTTACAGTAGGGTCATTTTGAGGATTAAATCAGATAATGCAAGTAAAACACTCAGTAGTGTGGCTGGCTCATAGTATGCCCATGTCAACAAAAAAATTAGTAGTCTATCTAAGAAACAAATGGAAAATGTTATTTAAGCCAATCTGAGGATTATAACCTGGAGATGCACATTAGAGGTCAAAGCACAGTTATATAAGTTTTTGAGACAAGGGCTTGTGTCAAGTGGCATATTATTGACAGTTTACACAATTCAGGTCTACACGTACAAAGCAAGTAGGTCATGGGTCATGGGACCCCTTACACGATTAGGGAGGAAAGTTATCTTCTAAGGAGTTGTGACACTTTATGAAATTAAGACTGTTATCTCTTAAGGAGGTCTGATTAATGCAGATGTACAACACACACTAAAAGGGAGAGAGGAGACCCAAATGGGCAAAGAAAAATTTTAAGTTTAAATTTTTCTCATCTTGCCATAAAATATGAATTTTATTTCATCACTCAGTATAAAAATAATAGCAATTACCAAAAAGTGGGAGTCAAGATTCTAGTTGTTGCTCAGCTACTAATTCATGATTATCTTGGACAAGTCATGTTTTCTCTCAGGGTCTGAGCCTCCTTATCAGTAAAACGAAGCAAGTGGATTTTGAGTTCTAAATTTGGTGATCAGGGTTAGGATTCGATGACTAATATGAGTCACATCTGAATTTTTGCTGTCAGAAAATGTACCATTTAAGACGTTTTATTTTACCCTGAGTCATGCACCCCTGCATGAGCATTGAGAATATATTTGATCTAAGCAGATTTAGAAGCTTCAGGAATGATGACATGTTGATTTTGAAAGCATGCTAGATATCCGAGTGAAGAATTCCATGAGGTAGTTAGAGATAAAACTCAAGGAGGAGGATAGAGCTTTAAAAAACATGGAATTTAACAATGCAAATGACATGGAAGGAATGAAAGTGATTGACAACTCCTTAGACATAAACAAAAGAAAAGTATGCAGGCAAATTTCACATATATATTTATTTATCCATTTATTTTCTAATATTTGTAACAGGGATAACTCATTAAGAAATCAATGCTCAACTAGACTGCTTATTTTTTTAAATGTTTTAAATTTCTTATTATGTTAAAATTTTTTTAACATCTTTATTGGAGTATAATTGCTTTACAATGGTGTGTTAGTTTCTGCTTTATAACAAAGTGAATCAGTTATACATATACATATGTCCCCATATCTCTTCCATCTTGTATCTCCCTTCCTTCCACCCTCCCTATCCCACCCCTCTAGGTGGTCACAAAGCACCGAACTGATCTCCCTGTGCTGTGCGGCTGCTTCCCACTAGCTATTCATTTTACGTTTGGTAGTGTATATATGTCCATGCCACTCTCTCACTTTGTCCCGGCTTACCCATCCCCCTCCCTGTACCCTCAAGTCCATTCTCTAGTAGGTCTGCATTTTTATTCCCATCTTGCCCCTAGGTTCTTCATGACCTTTTTTTTTTTTTTAGATTCCATATGTATGTGTTAACATATGGTATTTGTTTTTCTCTTTCTGACTTACTTCACTCTGTATGACAGTCTCTAAGTCCATCCACCTCACTACAAACAACTCAGTTTCGTTCCTTTTTATGGGTGGGTAATATTCCATTGTATATATGTACCACATCTTCTTTATTCATTCATCTGTTGGTGGACACTTAGGTTGCTTCCATGTCCTGGCTATTATAAATAGAGCTGCAATGAATATTTTGGTACATGACTCTTCTTGAATTATGGTTTTCTCAGGGTATATGCCCAGCAGTGGGATTGCAAGGTTGTATGGTAGTTCTATTTTCAGTTTTTTAAGGAACCTCGCTACTGTTCTCCATAGTGGCTGTATCAATTTACATTCCCACCAACAGTGCAAGAGGGTTGCCTTTTCTCCACACCCTCTCCAGCATTTACTGTTTCTAGATTTTTTGATGATGGCCATTCTGACTGGTGTGAGATGGTATCTCATTGTAGTTTTGATTTGCATTTCTCTAATGATTAATGATGTTGAGCATTGTTTCATGTGTTTGTTGGCAATCTGTATATCTTCTTTGGAGAAATGTCTATTTAGGTCTTCTGCCCATTTTTGGACTAGGTGTTTGCTTTTTTGATATTGAGCTGCATGAGCTGCTTGTAAATTTTGGAGATTAATCCTTTGTCTGTTGATTCATTTGCAAATATTTTCTCCCATTCTGAGGGTTGTCTTTTCATCTTGTTTATGGTTTCCTTTGTTGTGCAAAAGCTTTTAAATTTCATTAGGTCCCATTTGTTTATTTTTGTTTTTATTTCCGTTTCTCTAGGAGGTAGGTCAAAAAGGATCTTGCTGTGATTTATGTCATAGAGTGTTCTGCCTATGTTTTCCTCTAAGAGTTTGATAGTGTCTGGCCTTACGTTTAGGTCTTTAATCCATTTTGAGTTTATTTTTGTGTATGGTGTTAGGGAGTGTTCTAATTTCATTCTTTAACATGTAGCTGTCCAGTTTTCCCAGCACCACTTATTGAAGAGGCTGTCTTAGCTCCACTGTATATTCTTGCCTCCTTTATCAAAGATAAGGTGACCATATGTACCTGGGTTTATCTCTGGGCTTTCTATCCTGTTCCATTGATATATATTTCTGTTTCTGTGCCAGTACCATACTGTCCTGATTACTGTAGCTTTGTAGTATAGTCTGAAGTCAGGGAGCCTGATTCCTCCAGCTCCGTTTTTCTTTCTCAAGATTGCTTTGGCTAATCCGGGTCTTTCGTGTTTCCATACAAATTGTGAAATTTTTTGTTCTAGTTCTGTGAAAAATGCCATTGGTAGTTTGATAGGGATTGCATTGAATCTGTAGATTGCTTTGGGTAGTAGAGTCATTTTCACAATGTTGATTCTTCCAATCCAAGAACATGGTATATCTCTCCATCTGTTTGCATCATCTTTCATTTCTTTCATCAGTGTCTTATAATTTTCTGCATACAGGTCTTTTGTCTCCTTAGGTAGGTTTATTCCTAGATATTTTATTCTTTTTGTTGCAATGATAAATGGGATTGTTTTCTTAATTTCACTTTCAGATTTTTCATCATTAGTGTATAGGAATGCTAGAGATTTCTGTGCATTAATTTTGTATCCTGCTACTTTACCAAATCCATTGATTAAGTCTAGTAGTTTTCTGGTAGCATCTTTAGAATTCTCTTTGTATAGTATCATGTCATTACAAACAATGACAGCTTTACTTCTTCTTTTCCAATTTGGATTCCTTTTCTTTCTTTTTCTTCTCAGATTGCTGTGTCTAAAACTTCCAAAACTATGTTGAATAATAGTGGTGAGAGTGGGCAACCTTGTCTTGTTCCTGATCTTAATGGAAATGGTTTCAGTTTTTCACCATTGAGGACGATGTTGGCTGTGGGTTTGTCATATATGGTCTTTATTATGTTGAGGAAGGTTCCCTCTATGCCTACTTTCTGCAGGGCTTTTATCATAAATGGGTGCTAAATTTTGTCAAAAGCTTTCTCTGCATCTATTGAGATGATCGTATGGTTTTTCTCCTTCAATTTGTTAATATGGTGTATCACGCTGATTGATTTGCGTATATTGAAGAATCCTTGCATTCCTGGGATAAACCCCACTTGATCATACTGTATGATCCTTTTAATGTGCTGCTGGATTCTGTTTGCTAGTATTTTGTTGAGGATTTTTGCATCTATATTCATCAGTGATATCGGCCTGTAGTTTTCTTTCTTTGTGACATCTTTGTCTGGTTTTGGTATCAGGGTGATGGTGGCCTCGTAGAATGAGTTTGGGAGTTTTCCCCCCTCTGCTATATTTTGGAAGAGTTTGAGAAACATAGGTGTTAGCTCTCTCTAAATGTCTGATAGAATTCCCCTGTGAAGCCATCTGGTCCTGGGCTTTTGTTTGTTGGAAGATTTTTAATCAGAGTTTCAATTTCAGTACTTGTGATTGGTCTGTTCATATTTTCTATTTCTTCCTGGTTCAGTCTCGGCACGTTGTGCATTTCTAAGAATTTGTCCATTTCTTCCAGGTTGTCCATTTTATTGGCATAGAGTTGCTTGTAGTAATCTCTCATGATCGTTTGTATTTCTGCAGTATCAGTGGTTACTTCTCCTTTTTCATTCCTAATTCTATTGATTTGAGTCTTCTCCCTTTTTTTCTTGATAAGTCTGGCTAATGGTTTATCAATTTTGTTTATTTTCTCAAAGAACCATCTTTTACTTTTATTGATCTTTGCTATTGTGTCCTTCATTTCTTTTTCATTTATTTCTGATCTGATCTTTATGATTTCTTTCCTTCTGCTAACTTTGGGGTTTTTTTGTTCTTCTTTCTCTAATTGCTTTAGGTGTAAGGTTATGTTGCTTATTTGAGATGTTTCTTATTTCTTAAGGTAGGATTGTATTGCTGTAAACTTCCCTCTTAGAACTGCTTTTGCTGCATTGCATAGGTATTGGGTCGTCGTGTTTTCATTGTCATTTGTTTCTAGGTATTTTTTGATTTCCTCTTTGTTTTCTTCAGTGATCTCTTTGTTATTAAGTAGAGTTTTGTTTAGCCTCCATGTGTTTGTATTTCTTACAGATTTTTTCCTGTAATGGATATCTAGTCTCATAGTGTTGTGGTCGGAAAAGATACTTGATATGATTTCAATTTTCTTAAATTTACCAAGGCTTGATTTGTGACCCAAGATATGATCTATCCTAGAGAATGTTCCATGAGCACTTGAGAAGAATGTGTATTCTATTGTTTTTGGATGGAATGTCCTATAAATATCAATTAAGTCCCTCTTGTTTAATGTATCATTTAAAGCTTGTGTTTCCTTATTTATTTTCATTTTGGATGATCTGTCCATTGGTGAAAGTGGGGTGTTCAAGTCCCCTACTATGATTGTGTTACTGTCTATTTCCCCTTTTATGGCTGTTAGTATTTGCCTTATGTATTGAGGTGCTCTTATGTTGGGTGCCTAAATATTAACAATTGTTTTATCTTCTTCTTGGATGGATCCCTTGATCATTACATAGTATCCTTCTTTGTCTCTTGTAATAGTCTTTGTTTTAATGTCTATTTTGTCTGATATGAGAATTGCTACTCCAGCTTTCTTTTGATTTCCATTAGCATGGAATATCTTTTTCCATCCCTTCACTTTCAGTCTGTATGTGTCCCTAGGTCTGAAGTGGGTCTCTTGTAGACAGCATATACACGGGTCTTGTTTTTGCATCCATTCAGCCAATCTATGCTTTTGGTTGGAGCATTTAATCCAGTTACATTTAAGGTAATTATCAATATGTATGTTCCTATTACCATTTTCTTAATGTTTTGGGTTTATTATTGTAGGTCTTTCCATTCTCTGTGTTTCCTGCCTAGAGACGTTCCTTTAGCATTTGTTGTAAAGCTGGTTTGGTGGTGCTGAATTCTCTTAGCTTTTGCCTGTCTGTAAAAGTTTTAATTTCTCCCTCAAATCTGAATGAGATCCTTGCTGGGTAGAGTAATCTTGGTTGTAGGTTTTTCTCCTTCATCACGTTAAATATGTCCTGCAGCTGTCTTCTGGCTTGCAGAGTTTCTGCTGAAAGATCAGCTGTTAACCTTATGGGTATTCCCTTATGTGTTATTTGTTGTTTTTCCATTGCTGCTTTTAATATTTGTTGTTTATATTTAATTTTTGATAGTTTGATTAGTATGTGTCTTGGCATGTTTCTCCTTGGATTTATCCTGTATGGGACTCTGTGCTTCCTGGACTTGATTAACTATTTCCTTTCCCATATTAGGGAAGTTTTCAACTATAATCTCTTCAAATATTTTCTCAGTCCCTTTCTTTTTCTCTTCTTCTTCTGGGACCCCTATAATTCGAAAGTTGGAGCATTTAATGTTGTCCCAGAGGTCTCTGAGACTGTCCTCAATTCTTTTCATTCTTTTTTCTTTATTCTGCTCTGCAGTAGCTATTTCCACGATTTTATCTTCCAGGTCACTTATCCGTTCTTCTACCTCAGTTATTCTGCTATTGATCCCTTCTAGAGAATTTTTAATTTCATTTATTGTGTTGTTCATCAGTGTTTGCTCTTTTCTTCTAGGTCCTTGTTAAACGTTTCTTGTATTTTCTCCATTCTATTTCCAAGATTTTGGATCATCTTTACTATCATTATTCTGAATTCTTTTTCAGGTAGACTTCCTATTTCCTCTTCATTTGTTAGGTCTGGTGGGTTTTTACCTTGCTCCTTCATCTGCTGTGTGTTCCTCTGTCTTCTCATTTTGCTTAACTTATTGTGTTTGGGGTCTCCTGTTCACAGGCTGCAGGTTCGTAATTCCCGTTGTTCTTGGTGTCTGTCCCCAGTGGCTAAGGTTGGTTCAGTGGGTTGTGTAGGCTTCCTGGTGGAGGGGACTAGTGCCTGTGCTCTGGTGGATGAGGCTGGATCTTGCTTTCTGGTGGGCAGTTCCACGACTGGTGCTGTGTTTTGGGGTGTCTGTGGCCTTATTATGTGTTTAGGCAGCCTCTGTGCTAATGGATGGGTTTATGTTCCTGTCTTGCTAGTTGTTTGGCATAGGGTGTCCAGCACTGTAGCTTGCTGGTCGTTGAGTGGATCTGGGTCTTGGCGTTGAGATGGAGATCTCTGGGAGATTTTCGCCGTTTGATATTACATGGAGCTGGGAGGTCTCTTGTGTACCAGTGTTCTGAACTTGGCTCTCCCACCTCAGTGGCACAGCCCTGGCGCCTGGCTGGAGCATCAAGAGCCTGTCCTCCACACGGAAAAAGAGAAAAAGGGATAAATATATATATATCGTTGCTCCCAAAGTCCACCTCCTCAATTTGGGATGATTTGTTTTCTATTCAGGTATTCCACAGATGCAGCGTATATCAAGTTGATTGTCGAACTTAAATCTGCTGCTCCTGAGGCAGCTGGGAGGGATTTCCCTTTCTCTTCTTTGTTCGAACAGCTTCCGGGTTCAGCTTTGGATTTGGCCCCGCCTCTGCGTGTAGGTCGCCTGAGGGCGTCTGTTTTTCGCTCAGACAGGACGGGGTTAAAGGAGCAGCTGCTTCGGGGGCTCTGGCTCACTCAGGCCAGGGGGAAGGAGGGGTACGGATGCGGGGCGAGCCTGTGGCGGCAGAGGCCAGTGTGACGTTGCACCAGCCTGAACTGCGCCGTGTGTTCTCCCGCTTAAGTTGTGCGTGGTTCACGGGAGCCTGGCAGTGGCGGGCTGTACCGGCTCCCGGGAGGGGCAGTGTGGAGAGTGACCTGGGCTCGCACACAGGCTTCTTGGTGGCGGCAGCAGCGGCCTTAGCGTCTCATGCCCACCTCTGGGGTCCGCGCTCATAGTCGCGGCTCGCGCCTCTCTCTGGAGCTCCTTTAAGCGGCGCTCTTAATCCCCTCTTTCGAGCACCAGGAAACAAAGAGGGAAGAAAAAGTCTCTTGCCTGTTCGGCAGCTGCAGACATTTTCCTGGACTCCCTCCCAGCTAGCTGTGGTGCACTAACCCCTTCAGGCTGTGTTCACGCCGCCAACCCCAGTCCTCTCCCTGCGATCCGACCGAAGCCCGAGCCTCAGCTCCCAGCCCCCGCCCGCCCCGGCGGGTGAGCAGACAAGCCTCTGGGGCTGGTGAGCGCTGCTCGGCGCCGAGCCTCTGTGCGGGAATCTCTCCGCTTTGCCCTCCGCACCCCTGTGGCTGCGCTCTCCTCCGTGGCTCCGAAGCTTCCCCCCTCTGCCACCCGCAGTCTCCACCCGCGAAGGGGCTTCTTAGTGTGTGGAAACCTTTCCTCCTTCACGGCTCCCTCCCACTGGTGCAGGCCCCGTCCCTATTCTTTTGTCTTTTTTTTTTTCTTTTTTCTTTTGCCCTACCCAGGTACGTGGGGGAGTTTCTTGCCTTTTGGGAGGTCTGAGGTCTCCTGCCAGCGTTCAGTAGGTGTTCTGTAGGAGTTGTTCCACATGTAGATGTATTTCTGATGTATTTGTGGGGAGGAAGGTGATCTCCGCATCTTACTCTTCCGCCATCTTGAAGCCTTCTCTCTAGACTGTTTATTATTAATTACAAAAGTTTTACTTAGAAGGCATATAAAAATTTGAAAACAATTTGAATTGCCACGTATTTTTGTTATGATAGTTAGCAAATGTTTGACATATCTGGAATAGCTGAGGCCAATTGTATTTTGAGAACATTGTTGAATTTTGCATGTCTCAGTCAGAGAACCTGGACATAGATAGAATTCTGCTCATGACAGAGACAACTTCGGAAAATATTGAGATCAGGAACAGAGAGATTCACATTTTTGGTTTATTTGTCCTCAGTTACATCTAGTTAATTTGAATTAGTGCATTTCTCTGCTTATACTCTGTGTGCCCAGTTAGAGTCTGAGTATAGAGTATAGGTGGGCATTTAACTCTTGAGCTAGACTTCCTAGGTTCAAGTCCTAGCTCTGTATCATTGGGAAAGTTATTTCACTATCTGAGTGTTAGTTTCCCCAAGTGGTCACTGACATAATAATAGTACCCACCTTATAAGGGTTTGTGAGAGTTAAATTAAATAATATATACAAAACACTTAGGCTAATACCTAATATACAGTTTATAAGCATAAGTTGGTTTTCTCCTCTTAGTTATTAAAGTAAGTTTTGCTTTTACCAAGCCCAGATTTAAAAAGTTCTGTATCTTAAAAACAAACAAACAAACGAACAAAAAACAACTATGCTCAGTAGATTTGCTCATGTACAGAATTTTTAAAAATGCAATGAGTGTGGTTGTTTTTGAGTTGACTTGTCAATTTCATCAAAAAGCCAGATGGAGTGCACTGCGCAGATACAGTTTAGGTTAAAAACTCCTCAATGAAAGTTATCAAAGGTGAAACAATAGTGATACATGCAGAAGAGGAAAACTACACTTTATAAAGTTATGTGTGTGTGCATGCCTGTGTGTGTGTGTTTTAAACTGTAGTAGAAAGCCTAAATATCTAGCATAATACTAGACACTTGATAACTATTTGGTAGCTTCTTTTTATTAATACAAAATGAATTTTAAGTTTTTTATAATCTGAGTGCTTGATAACGTGTTTAAAGAAAAAAGAAATTTCTCAAAAGTTATCTCAGTTTTCTCCCTCTGAAAACTCTGACATATGCTTGATGGATATAGATTTTCACTTTAAAAATTAAAGAGGGGCTCCAATGAGTTTAGTTATTTTCTTCGATGATGAAATGCTCTGCAGAGGTGGACCAAGAAGAGTGATAAATCTTTGATGCACTTGTGTAATATATGGGGTACACTGCTGAGACTATCTGGTTTTGAGGTTTCAGTGGCAGAAAACCAACTGCAGAGAATCTGGATATTCTAGTATAGCTCTGACCTTAAATGTTTTACACACTGGAAAGAATAATGCACAGTTTCAAAAAAGTTAACATGGTCCCAAAAGAAGGTGAGGATTTTTTTCCCCTTTCCATACAACTTTAATTACACTGTATTAAACAGGTACTAGCCCTAATCCTAACCCTAACCCTAACCCTAACCCTAACTAGTATCACCTAATTTTAAAACAGAGGGCTCTTTAAAGTACTGCTACTTGAGACGATCTAAACAGAGTCTTAGCAGTTAAAAGAATTAATGCTCCTAATATTCCTTTTGGGAAGTAGCCTCCACGGAGGACAAGCAGGTCTGGACTGAAGAAGCTATGGTATGGGAATGGCTTTCTTCCTCCAGGATCCTAATCATGTAATCTCTTGCTTACCAAACTTTGCCAGCACTTCAGAATGAAGAGGAAAAAAGGGAAAAAACAGGAAAATAGGGAAAAAAGAGGGCAGAACAACCCTTAGAAGAGTTTGCTCATCTTCAGAACTAAAGACAGAGAGTAGACGTTCCCCAAGAATAGCAGAGTTGCTTTCATTCCCTCCATCCTATGCAAACACAAAGACCAGGAGCAGGAGCAGGTTTTCATGCCAAGCCAAAGGCCAAGCACCCAGGTCATTTAAAGACATAGACAGGTTTACTCTCTGAGTGTCATTTGCTGTGGGCTGGCAATGCTGGCAAATGCTTTATGCAAAGGATAAAGCATAAAGGATAATTTGGATCCATGAACATAATGCATCTTATGAATCATATGTATTAGAAGTATTTTAATTTCTCGTTGTTATCAAACCAAACTTGGGTCTGCTTACCTAACACACAGCAAAGCCAATCTACTGATACTGGGTTGTGGTGAAGGAAAGTGCAGAGTTTATTGCAGGGCCAAGCGAGGAGAATAGGCATCTCATGCTCAAAAGACCTGAACTCCCTGATGGCTTTCAGGGGAGGGTCTTTAAAGACAGTGTGAAAAGAGAGGGTCGCAGGGTACGTGATCAGCTCATGCACAGTTCTCTGATTGGTTGATGGTGAGGTAACAGGATAATGTTTGGGGAATCTCAGTCATCAACCTTCTGGTTTCAACTACTCTGGGGTCTACTTGATGGTGGTCAGCATGCAGTTAGCTTTTTCCCCTGGGTAGGGGTTTTAGTATTTGCAAAATAAGTCAAGGATATGACTCAGGATACTACCTGTAGCCCTTGAGGAGGAGCTGAAGGTCCTTGACTTTATTTTATGGCTAAACTATTATTATTTTGTCTTGCTTGGCTCCTTTCCTTTGTTTCTGCTTTTTTTTTTTTTCCCTTCTCTGATTAAATTTGCTCTTTGGAACTCAGGAAAGGCCTAGGGAGGTTAAAGTTTCCTACAAACAAGAGGTGGGGGACACAGGGGTTCTGTCCCCAGGAAGGCCCCACAGGGTTCTTCTCTATTTCATCATGATCAACCACAAAATTATCTATTTAACACTTCCCCTTTTATTTAATAATTCTAGTGTTTACTGTGGACAAGTATAATTATCTGTAATGCTTAGAGATGAATTTAATTTTACTTCTATAAGTCATTTTCTGAAGACAGTCATTCTTATAAGTTTTAATGCAATATACACAAAATAGTTTACTAACCACTTTTGTCACGTGCTGGCAACCTCTGTAACATCAGAATGACTAGATGTTGTAATCTTAGGACTCATTTGTCCATTAGATACTCAGCAAAATAAAATGAAATGCACAGAACATACAGGACAATGGTTAATCTTTTTTTTTTTTTTAATAGAAGCAAGCACATTTCTTTTTATTTATTTATTTATTTATTTATTTATTTATGGCTGTGTTGGGTCTTCATTTCTGTGCGAGGACTTTCTCTAGTTGTGGCAAGTGGGGACCACTCTTCATCGCGGTGCACGGGCCTCTCACTGTCGTGGCCTCTCTTGTTGCGGAGCACAGGTTCCAGACGCGCAGGCTCAGTAGTTGTGGCTCACTGGCCCAGTTGCTCCGAGGCATGTGGGATCTTCCCAGCCCAGGGCTTGAACCCGTGTCCCCTGCATTGGCAGGCAGATTCTCAACCACTGCGCCACCAGGGAAGCCTGGTTAATTTTGTCTTACAAGTGAAACTGCTGACATGGAGCCCTCTGCACTGCCTTCTCCCCCCAGCCGGTTCACACACACAATGCGTACTTCTCAGAGGTGGTTTGGCCAGTCCATTTCCAAAAGACAAATTTCATATGATTTTTAACAAAAGGATATTTACAAAATGTGTTATTTTACTGTCTCTAAACATAAATCAGGCACTTCATAGCATCTACAGAGATTAGATATTTCAAAAAAGTACTTAGCATGGTTAACTATCTCTATAGTTGTGAGTAATAAAATGCGCACACAGGGGGAGGGGCATCATATGAAAACATTTCCTAAGTCTGACCAGCTTGGCATAGTGAGCCATCCTGTTCCTCTTCATGGCCCTGGGCTCCACCTCCTCTAACCTATGAACAAACATGGATGTGGGTGATTCCTGGTGTCTCTTCTAGTGGTGGTCTAAACATTCCATTTCCCAAAGTCATTCTCAGAAAACATTTCTTTCCTAAGATTTTTTTCTTCCTTTTTCTTTCAAAAGGGCACATTTAAGATGTGGGATTTTCTATCAGATGTCAGAACTTCTTTACATCTAAAAGGCCCAGACGTAGCAAAATAAGACTTAAAAAACTTCAGCTCTATGGAGGTATAGTTGACAAATAAAATTAAGATATTTAAAGTGTACATCGTGATGATTTGGTATACCTATACATTGTGAAAGGATTCCCCCCCATGGAGTGAATTAACACATCCACCACTCCACATTTTTATTTTTCTGCACTTATTTATTTATTTATTTTGGCGAGAACTTTCAAGTTCTTTTCTCTTAGCAAATTTCCATTGTACGATACAGTGTTTTCTTTTAAAACGATGGGGGAAACTTGAGAGCACCTGCTTCATATTATATATGCAGGCCTTCTATAAATGGCCAGCAAAATTTCCCCGAGGGTGGTGGGCACTTCGTGTGGGCCCAACAGGGGATCCTGTTGTATCATTTCCCTCTTCCAGGGTCAAGGTCTGGTGGAATAGACTCCAACCATTTCCGCTTTCTGCTCCTTCTGGGCCCCTTAAGGGGCGGGATGGGGTAGCATCTTGTTCACTAGGGGACAGAGGGGTCACCCCAGGCCCAGGACCTGCGTGGCTCCGTGGCTTGAGGCTGAGGTGGCCGAGCTCAAGTTCTTTCTGGTGTCTGGGCGCTGCCTCTCTTCTCTGCCTGCCACGTCCCCCGCCCACCGGTGCCCTTTCCTGGAGCGTGGAGGGCTCAGCGACTGCCCCAGGGCTGGAGCCAGAGCCCGGAGACCCGCGGGCTCTACAGGGGTGAGATCACAGGAGGCCTGGGCTGCTGCTGCCTCAGGGCCTGGGCCTGGGCCTGGGCCTGGGCCTGGCCGCCGGGCTCTGGGCCCTCAGCTCACCCAGGCCGAGAGGGCCCCAGGCGGCGCTCCACTAATGACCACCTCTCTACCGGAACTTCTTTATTTTCACATTTCACTTTTTCTGATTAACATTTTAAGATGGATAAGTATCCTAGAGGTCCTGATTATATGATTTTTCTGCTGTAAACTGTTACTAAGATGGAGACACTTTATAAATACTTTTAGATGTATTTTTTTAATTAATTTTTATTGGAGTATTGTTGCTTTACAATGTTGTGTTAGATTCTACTGTACAGCAAAATGAATCAGCTATACGTATACATATATCCCCTCTTTTTTGGATTTCCTTCCCATTTAGGTCACTACAGAGCATTGAGTAGAGTTCCCTGTGCTATACAGTAGGGTCTCATCAGTTATCTATAGATGTATTGTTGATTGATTACGTCTCACGAATACCATTTAAGATCGCATCCCTGGTTTGCACATTACATCCTTTCTAATACAGGTGGATGACAGTATTTTGTCCCCCTCTGCTTGTCTTTGTCTCTCCTTTCACCACCTCAGTTTTCCTGTCCTCCCATCTCTGTTCGCTGGCTTTCCTCTCTTGCTTTCACTCCTCTCATTTCTGTGTTAGCATTCCTACCACAGTCTTTGTTCCCCCAGACCCTTTTTTGACAGGGTCCTTTTTTTTCTCACTTCTCCTTTTTTTTTTTTTTCTCACTTCTCCTTTTAATCTTTCTTTCTGATATTGCAATAAATATAGGGAGAAATGCAAAGAATTACATACTGGGATTTACCATATTTTAAAGAATTTCTGTTCTTTCTCCTTTGCCAATGATTCATTACTTGAAAATATTGACATCAGTTTCCAGATATTCATAAATGTCTCTAGTCAATACATATAAATTTCAAATAAACCTCTAGTGGTTTTGGTGAGAAAGTGCCCAATTTATTACTTTCTTTCATTTCTTGTAAATCGCAGCAGTGAGAGTTTGGAACACGGCTGCATCGGAAGGTTGTAAGAAATCAGCCTATGCAAATGAGTTTTTTATTTCCTTAGAACCCCTCATACTAGTGACTCAAGTTGGTTAAAGCTCACTGAACTGTTTAGTTCCTGGTGTTTCAGTACTGCGTCCTGATCGTGTATCAGAAGTACAGCAATGATGGTTTCTTTTAGTTCTGTTAACCATAGAAAAACACACACGCCTGGAAATATGTAAAAGAACCAATCTCTCTGAACTAAGATTTTATAATCCCATGCTTTTTAGAGAGATCAAAATATCAAAGAGGCTGGTGTCTCATATCATTTAATATTGCTGTGATAATAATTATTCATAGTGACCCCAAATCATGTCATTTTTTGGTCAGATCTTTAATTCTTAGAGAAAAACCTTTCCAGGTTGGTAGTCACCTTAAAAAATACCACTGTGCTCACACCATATGAAAAAGTAATTGAAAATGATTGAAGACTTAAATGTAAGCTCTAAAACTATAAAACTAAAACAGGAGTTCCAGAAGTACAACATAGAAAGAATGAAGGAGAAGCAATAGCCAAATATGTAATGATAGAGAATAACCCCGATGTAAAGAATGAAACGGATCCTTGGGCTCATGAACAAGCAGGCCCACTTGGACACATCAGAGTGAAAATGTGAAACGCAAAGACAAAAGGAAAGCTTTAAAGATGCCAAAGAGAAAAGAAATTATCCTTAATAGTTCAGCAATAAAACTAACAGCAGCAGAAAAATATTTTTAAATGTTGAAGGAAGAATAACAATAGTTATAAATCTATACTCAAACTATCATACAAGAATAGAAGGAAATGAAGATATTTTATATCATATAAGACTTAGAGAATTTGCCTCTTAGACTCTTTTTGAAGGAGCTACTAACTTTAAAAGAAGAAAATTGATTCTACAAGTAAGCAATATAAGAAGCAATGATTTTCAAAAAGTGGCTAGCATTGGAAATAAAGTTCTCGACAACAATGATGTGTTTGAGAGGCTGGAATTAAGCCTTCCGAAACTCCTTGCATTGTTCAGAAGAAATATAAAAATATTAATTATCCTAACACATCATTATATAATTACACATGTTAAAAATTTAAGGTTAATAATTAAAAGAATAAAAGTGCAATTATAGCTTAGAAATCCCTAGAGGCATAAAAGGATGTGTGGTACTGAAAAGTTGATCAATCCAATGGGAGTGAGAAAAGGAGAAAAAATAGAAACAACCAAAAGGATGGTAAATAGGTAATACAAAATACATTGGTGGAAATAGATGTCAAATATCAATAGTTACAGTAAAACCCAACAATTAAAACACAGAAAAATATCAGATTAAAATCCATCTAAAAAGTGGCAGATTACACACAGAAATACACTTACATGTGATTGTATATGTATGTATGCCTATGTGCACTTGTATATATGTCATATAATTAAAAATAAAAAGTGATATCCAGGCAAATTCGAGCGAAAAGAAAAAAGAAAGGTGGTATAGTCAGTTAAAATCAGAAAAAATAAATTTTATTGTAAAGTATTAGTAGGTATAAAGAGAAATATAAATTAATAAAAAATCATTCATCAAAAGATATGACAATTATGAACTTACAAAACAAAAACCGCAGTAAGGTGACATTAACAAAACTGTAATCCAAATGGGAGATGTTATTAACACATCTCTCAGAAATTAATAAATTAATCAGACCAAAATATTTAGAAAGGATATAGAAGATTTGAATAACTCAATTAACAAAGTTGATCTGACAGTTGTATATATAAGTGCACACTCAACAAATGTGAACATCTCTTTTCTTTATGCATGTGGAATTCAAGGCAGTTTCTTATGGAGTTACAAGTGCACACTCTGGAGTTTCACTGACTAAGTTTGAATCTTAGCACCACAGTGTACTAGGTGTGCTACGTGGTTACTTTATCTTGCTATGCCTCAGATTCCTCATTTGTAAATTATAGGTAATAATAGTACTTATGACTTTTGTGAGTTTTAACAAGTTGAAACATGTAAACTGTTTACAATAGTGCATAACACATGGTAAACATTTAACCAACATGAGTTGGTATTATCATTATATAATGCTGCAAAAAAAGTAGCACAAAATTCTATGAAATAATTCAATAAAATTAGGCACCAACTATAAAAAATAGCCCAAACTCTCCCATAGAGCTGGAAATTGAAAAATAGGCCTCTAAATAATTAATGAGTTAATGAAGAACATAAAATAGATATCATACAATATTTATAATTGAATGATAGTGAATATAGTACATATAATAACTTGTGGGATGCAGTAATCACTTAAAGGGGAGTTTCTAATTATAAATGTATACATTAGAAAATAATTCATTTGAAAATAGATGAATGAGGGTTCAGTACAAGCAGTTAGAAAATAAACAGCAGAGAACCTACAGAGAAGTGGGAGGAGGAAAATCGTATGAAAAGGAGCACAAAGTAATAAAATGACAAACAAAAACAATAGCAGTATTACTAATAAAATACAAAGGATGCTTTTTTGAAAAGGATGTTAAAATAGACAAGCCCATGGTGAAACTGATCATTGAAAAAGGGCATGCATAGACACATATAGGCAATTAGAGGAATAAAAAAGGATAAAATTTCAGATCTAGTGAAGATTTTTAAATCCTGAGAGACTATTCGGAACATGTTATGCAAAATAACTTAAGTAACTTGCTATCTTAGATTAACTGAACAATTTTTTAAGAAAATATAAATTTTCAATATCAACACAGGAAGAAAGAGAAAATCTGAATTTACTAATAACAATTTAAAATATTAAGTTTATAGTAAGAATGCTGCTCTCTTCCTCAAGGATGCATGCCATCAGTTATTATTTATTGTAGCTAAGTCCTAGCCTATGCAATAAGACAAGAGGAACATATAGGAATTGGAATAAAAAAGACCATATAGGGATTTGAAAATAAGTAACAAAATTATTGTTTGAAGAATATAAGTTTATTGTAAGAAAATTTATAGACAGATTTTTTTTTTGCTGTAGACCATTTTTAAAGTCTTTATTGAATTTGTTACAATATTGCTTCTGTTTTATGTTTTGGTTTTTTGGCTGTGAGGCATGTGGGATCTTAGCTCCCTGACCAGGGATTGAACCTGCACCCCCTGAACTGGAAGGCATAGTCTTAACCCCTGGACCACCAGGGAAGTCCCCAGACAGATTTTAGAAGTAATCATTTTGTTGGATATAAGAATTATTTAAGAATCCTTTTATGTTACAGAAACAAACAGAAATGTCATTACAGGTTTTAAAATTCAAAATGATTCCTGGAAGATACCTAGTTATTAATTTATTTTTTGTACCTTTATTGCAAAATAGAACAGACATCTCAGAAACTGACCACATAGGAAGTCAAATGAATGGGGTATTAAAAATCATTGTGGAGAGAATAGGCTATTGGTTGTATTGAAGTAATTTGCTATAGAAATGGAAAAAGAAAATAAATAAATTTTGTTTCCCACATATATCTCTAAATCTGTCTGGATTTTATTTTGTTTTAAAATGTGAAGCATGAAACAAAAGGGGGAAAATTGATCAATTTGACTACAACAAAACAACTTAAAAATGGCTATATATTAAAAGAAAAAGTTAAAGGACCAGCTACAGACCAAGAAATGATAATTGCATTACATATATTTGAGTCTTTCTATACAACAAGCAAAAGAAAACAAGACAAAAAACAAAAAGATTATGTTCCAGACTATATAAATAACTCCAACAAATCAGTGAGAAATGAAAAACAACTTGTGGAGTGGGATAAGACATAAAGAATAGGAACAGGCAGTTTACAAAAGTGGATAAGTAAATAGCCAAATAAACATGAGAATGTTCAAGCTCACCAGTAATCAAGATAGTACAAATTTTAAAAAATCAAGGACATATAATTTTATACCCATCAGGTAAGAAAAATAATTTTTAAAAATACCGACAATATCAAACACAGGAGAGGTTATAGGGAATTGGAAACTCTTACACACATTGCGGGGAGAATACATTGGTAAAACCACATTACAGGGCACTCTAGCAATATCCAGTAATATCAAAAATTTACATTCAATACTAGTAATTCTACTTCTATGCATACACTATAGTAATTCTCACATATGTACCCATGGATATTCATTGCTGTGTTGATTTTCATAGTGAAGAACTGGAAACAATATAAATGGCCATTTATAGTGGAAAGGATAAGTAAATTGCGGTATATTATGTAAGACTTAAGATAAATGAACTAGATCTTCATTATCCACTTTGGCCGAATCTTGAGAGCATAGTGGTGGATAGAAAAAATAAAAGTATGGCACGATACTTTTATTCCTTATGAATAGATACATATGAGGGAAAACGAAAATATGGGTGGGGAAGGATACACAGCAACTTCAGTATTGGGATTATGTCTGGGGAGGAAGGGGATTATAAATTCTTGGTGGTGGGTGTGTGTTTCATATAGCCTTCTCTATGTATTTTTGCATGTTAGAAATATTTCAGATTAAAAAGGTCCCAGCCAGCATGGTGTCCTTATGAGATGCTGACATCAAACAGTAGGAGAATAGCTGGCTGGTATGGAATAAGAAAGACATGTTTGAGCATGGCTGAAGGCCACAAAGGGAGAATTCACCAATAAAAGATTTATAATAATTGCTGCAGTCACAAACCATAGAACAATCATAACATGTTCACCATATCAAATGGGTGCTTCATTATTTATGTCTTTTCAGTTCTCTGCTGATCTTCACAGGTCATGAGGACTAAAAGTGATTTTAGTTTCAGAAAAGCAAAAGGATATCAATATATAAAATATATATATTAAAGAAAACAAAACAGCACAGATTTTTTTTAAAGTGCAGTATTTCCCCCAATATTTCCAACTTAAGATACATGTTTTGACCAGTAAATGTTATATAACATGGAGTAGAATATCTGAACTCATATGCTTGTAATTTCCATAAATATATCTGTTGTTGTTTTATTAATTCTTTAAAGAATGAGTTAATGTCTACAAACTGGGTAAGATATTAATACATTTTTTACGAGGTTATGTTTATGCTTTTATTATAACACTATTTGTCCTGTAGTCGTTTTAATTAGGAGTTGTTTCTTCGTAATTGATTATATTCTTTAATTTAACAAATATATCTGTATTGCTAGTATCTTATTTGAGGCAATCATCTTCTAAATAAAATTATTTACCAAAAAACATTTCTTAAAAAGGCATAGATTCTTACTTATACATAGAAATCATTATATATCACAGTAGGACTACCGAGTCTATTAATTGCTGTCATAGCTGAATTTTGTTTAGGAAACTTAGTTTAAGAAATAAATTGTAGGGAAAAAAACATAAAAAACACAAACACAGGGAGGCTAAACAATACATTACTAAATAACCAAGAGATCACTGAAGAAACCAAAGAGGAAATCAAAAAATACCTAGAAACAAATGACAATGAAAACATGACGATCCAAAGCCTATGGGATGCAGCAAAAGCAGTTCTAAGAGGGAAGCTTATAGCAATACAAGCCTACCTCAAGAAACAAGAAACATCTCAAATAAACAATCTAACCTTACACCTAAAGGAACTAGAGAAAGAAGAACAAACAAAACCCAAAGTTAGTAGCAGGAAAGAAATCATAAAGATCAGAGCAGAAATAAATGAAATAGAAAGAAAGAAAACAATAACAAAGATCAATAAAACTAAAAGCTTGTTCTTGAGAAGATAAACACAATTCATAAACCTTTAGCCAGACTCATCCAGAAAAAGAGGGAGAGGACTCAAATCAATAAAATTAGAAACGAAAAAGAAGTGACAACAGACAACACAGAAATACAAAGCATCATAAGGGACTACTACAAGCAACTATATGCCAATAATATGGACAACCTGGAAGAAATGGTCAAATTCTTGGAAATGTGTAACCTTCCAAGACTGAACCAGGAAGAAATAGAAAATATGAACACACCAATCACAAGTAATGAAATTGAAACTGTGATTAAAAGCCTTCCAACAAACAAAAGCCCAGGACCAGATGGCTTCACAGGTGAATTCTATCAAACATTTAGAGAAGAGCTAACACCCATCCTTCTCAAACTCTTCCAAAAAATTGCAGAGGAAGGAACACTCCCAAACTCATTCTATGAGGCCACCATCACCCTGATACAAAAACCAGACAAAGATACTACAAAACAGAAAATTACAGACCAATATCACTGATGAATATAGATGCAAAAATTCTCAACAAAATACTAGCAAACAGAATCCAGCAACACATTAAAAGGATCATACAACATGATCAAGCAGGATTTATTCAAGGGATGCAAGGATTCTTCAGTATACACAAATCAACCAATGTGATACACCATAATAACAAACTGAAGAATAAAAACCATATGATCATCTTGATAGATGCAGAAAAAGCTTTTGACAAAATTCAACACCCATTTATGATAGAAACTCTCTAGAAAGTGGGCATAGAGGGAACCTACTTCAACATAATAAAGGCCATATATGACAAACCCACAGCAAATATCATTCTCATTGGTGAAAAACTGAAAGCATTTCCTCTAAGATCAGGAACAAGACAAGATTGTCCACTCTTGCCACTATTATTCAACATAGTTTTGGAAGTCCTAGCCACAGCAATCAGAGAAGAAAAAGAAATAAAGGAATCCAAATTGGAAAAAAAGAAGTAAAACTGTCACCGTTTGCAGATGATATGGTACTATTCATAGAAAATCCTAAAGATGCCACCAGAAAATTACTAGAGCTAATCAGTGAATTTGGTAAAGTTGCAGGATACAAAATTTATGCACAGAAATCTCTTGCATTCCTATACACTAACAACAGAAATCAGAAAGAGAAATTAAGGAAACAATCCCATTCACCATTGCAACAAAAAGAATAAAATACCTAGGAATAAACCTACCTAAGGAGGTAAAAGACCTGTCCTCAGAAAACTATAAGACACTGATGAAAGAAATCAGAGATGACACAAACAGATGGAGAGATATACCATGTTCTTGGACTGGAAGAATCAATATTGTGAAAATGACTATACTACCCAATCTACAGATTCAGTGCAATCCCTATCAAACTACCACTGGCATTTTTCACAGAACTAGAACAAAAAATTTCACAATTTGTATGGAAACACAAAAGACCCTAAGTAACTAAAGCAATCTTGAGAAAGAAAAACAGGGCTGGAGGAATCAGGTTTCCTGACTTCAGACTATACTACAAGGCTACAGAAATCAAGACAATATGGTACTGGCACAAAAACAGAAATATAGATCAATGGAACAGGAGAGAAAGCCCAGAGATAAACCCATGCACCTATGGTCAACTAATCTATGACAATGGAAGGCAAGGATATACAATGGAGAAAAGACAGTCTCTTCAATAAGTGGTGCTGGGAAAACTGGACAGCTACATGTAAAGGAATGAAATTAGAGCACTCCCTAACAACATACACAAAAATAAACTCAAAATGGATTAAAGACCTAAATGTAAGACCGGACACTATAAAACTCTTAGAGGAAAATATAGGAAGTACACTCTTTGACATAAATCACAACAAGATCTTTTTTGACCCACCTCCTAGAGAAATGGAAATAAAAACAAAAATAAACAAATGGGACCTAATGAAACTTAAAAGCTTTTGCACAGCAAAGGAAACTATAAACAAGAAGAAAAAACAACCCTCAGAATGGGAGAAAATATTTGCAAACGAATCAACAGACAAAGGATTAATCTCCAAAATATATCAACAGCTCATGCAGCTCAATATTAAAAAAAGAAAAACAACCCAATCCAAAAATGGGCAGAAGACCTAAATAGACATTTCTCCAAAGAAGACATACAGCTGGCCAAGAGGCACATGAAAAGCTGTTCAACATCACTAATTATTAGAGAAATGTAAATCAAAAGTACAGTGAGGTATCACCTCATTACCAGTTAGAATGGGCATCATCAGAAAACCTACAAACAACAAATGCTGGAGAGGGTGTGGAGAAAAGGGAATCCTCTTGCACTGTTGGTGGGAATGTAAATTGATACAGCTACTATAGAGAACAGTATGGATGTTTCTTAAAAAACTAAAAATAGAACTACCATATGACCCAGCAATCCCACTCCTGGGCATATACCCAGAGGAAGCCATAATTCAAAAAGACAGATGCACCCCAATATTCATTGCAGCACTATTTACAGTAGCCAGGTCATGGAAGCAACCTAAATGCCCATCGACAGACAAATGGATAAAGAAGATGTGGCACATATATACAATGGAATATTACTCAGCCATAAAAAGGAATGAAATTGGGTCATTTGTAGAGACGTGGATGGACCTAGAGTCTGTCATACAGAGTTAAGTAAGTCAGAAAGAGAAAAACAAATATCATATATTAACGCATATATGTGGAATGTAGAAAAATGGTAAAGATGAACTGGTTTGCAAGGCAGAAATAGAGACACAGATGTAGATAAATGTATGGACACCAATGGGGAAAAGCGGGGTGGGGGGTGGTGGGATGAATTGGAAGATTGTTATTAACATATATACACTAATACATATAAAATAGATAACTAATAAGAATCTGCTGTATAAAAAAATAAATAAAGGTAATAGAAAAAAAGATGGTATATACCTGTAGTGGAATTCAAAAAAAAAGGAACTTAGTTTAAGGAATAGCTCTATGTGGAATCTAAAAAATACAACAAACTAGTCAATATAAAATAAAAGAAGCAGACTCTCAGATATAGGGAACAAACTAGTGGTCACCAGTGGGAGGCAGAGAGGGGCAATATAGGGGCTGGGGAGTAGGAGGTACAAACTGGTGGGTGTACGATAGGCTCAAGGATGTATTGTACAGCAAGGCGAATACAGCCAATATTTTGTAATAACTGTAAATGAAAAGTAACCTTTAAAGCTGTATACATTAAAAAAAGGAATTGTAAGGAAGCCCATGTGGCTTGGATCAAGTGGGCAAAGGTGATAGTAACAGAAGCTGAAGTCAGAGAGTTAAGGCAAGTGTGTAGATCATTAGTTAAATGAAAGACTAAGCGAGCCATTTTAAAAGCTTAAATATATGCTACAACATAGAGAAAATGAATTTACCATCTGGATATGAATCTAGGCTCCATTATGGACTTCTGCAAAAATGGGGCTTATTGACCTTACAGGGTTGTTTTGAGAATTAAATGTAGTAATCCGTGGAAGGTATACTGCAGAGTGCTAGATACATATTAGTGTCCAGTAAATGTTAGTATTCCTTCCTTTCACTCCTTCCCCCAATTTATAGATTCTTTCTCTTCGGTCTGTAAGGGCAATGGGGCAGTTCAAATTGCTTAAGGAAGAATTTTAAGCAAAACCAACAATGACCCAAGATTTACAGTGGAGGGAAATGGAATCTTGTTTTTCAAGTAAATATAGGAATTTTTTTTTAAATTCTTAACAACTTTATTTTTCAGAGAACTGTAAATCAGATATAAGCATTTTCTTTAAAATTTCTTTTTTTAAGTATCTTTATTGGATTGTAATTGATTTACTATGTTGTGTTAGTTTCTGCTGTATCACAAAGTGAATCAGCTATACGTATACATATGTCCCCATATCCCCTCCCTCTTGTGTCTCCCTCCCACCCTCCCTATCCCACCTCTCTAGGTGGTCACAAAGCACCGAGCTGATCTCCCTGTGCTATGAGGCTGCTTCCCATTAGCTATCTATTTTACATTTGGTAGTATATATAAGTCCATGCCACTCTCTCACTTCTTCCCAGGTTACCCTTCCCCCTCCCCATGTCCTCAAGTCCATTCTCTACATCTGCATCTTTATTCCTGTCTTGCCCCTAGGTTCAGAAACTTGTTTGTTTTTTGTTTTTTTATTCCATATATATGTGCTAGCATATGGTATTTGTTTTTCTCTTTCTGACTTACTTAACTCTGTATGACAGACTCTAGGTTGGTCCACCTCACTACAAATAACTCAATTTTGTTTCTTTCTATGGTTGAGTAATATTCCATTGTATATATGTGCCACATCTTCTTTATCCATTCATCTGTCGATGGACACTTAGGTTGCTTCTATGTCCTGGCTATTGTAAATAGTGCTGCAATGAACATTTTGGTACATGACTCTTTTTGAATTATGGTTTTCTCAGGGTAGATGCCCAGTAGTGGGATTGCTGTGTCATATGGTAGTTCTACTTTCAGTTTTTTAAGGAACCGCCATACTGTTCTCTATAGTAGCTGTATCAATTTACATTCTCACCAACAGTGCAAGAGGGTTCCCTTTTCTCCACACAGAGTGCGTAATGAATAGACTTCAAGGGACCCATGTATCATTTCAAATTGTATGTAATTTTTTTGCATTTGTGAACTTTTTTCCAGATGTTTTGATCCAACCTTGGCATCAGACTCTCAAAGGTACCCGTGACTCTCAAAAGTACCCATGACCTCCTAAAATATTAATATGCACTGGCTCTTAAATATGAGTGGAATATTCTTCATAAAATAGTGTGTGGTATACAATCTATTTTATGAAGGATATTCTATTTACTCCAATGTGATACCTTTCACATTGGGTTAAACTAAGCCTTCAATTCCAAAATGCTAATTGCACATACATTACAAAAAAAAGCTGCCTCTTTCCCTTCCCTACCATTAAAGTGCAAAAAGCCTGGGGAAAGCACAACTTATCTTGGTCAGTCAGTCTTCAGTGTAAGTTAGTTCACTGGGAGTGTAAGGTGGCGTAATAAAGAGCTTCTGACGTGGAGCTGGTTTCACTTTTTCAAATTTGGTTAGGACAAGCCTAGCTTTTGTTCATTTATATAGTAAGTTTCAATTGAAAACCCTTTATGTGCCAGAATCTATACTAGGCACTGGAGCTGCTGTGGTGAATAAGAGAAGTAAGCAAACAAACTGACAAGAAGATTTTTAAATCACAGGGATGGGGGTTTGGTGGGAGGTGGAAATGTTCTGGGAGAGGTGTGTGGCCCTGATGAAAACCAACTGAGCTGCTGTGAGAGAGGTCCTTTATGATGTGGTGGGTGGGGAAGGCCTCTCTCTAAGGGAGATGTTAGACTATCAGCCATGTAAAGAACAGGGACGGACACCCAAGGGAGAGGGCCCGGCAGAGGCCTTGGGCCAGTGGGAAAATGTATGCCATGTTCAAAGAATAGAGAGCAGCTGGTGCAGCTGAAGCATCCTGAGTGAGAGGGAGACAGGTAAGAGGCAGGACTGAGGGGCAGGCTAGTCCAATCATGCAAATACATATGGCTAGGACTGGGAATTTGAGTTTTGCTATGAGAGTAATAGGAATGAATTAAAGAATTCTGAGTAGAAGAGTGATTTAAGTGTGGAAACTACGACTCCTATGACCCTCTGTGGAAAATAGATTGTAGTAACCAATAGTGGGTGCAGGGACTTTCCCCGTATCCAAACCATTGAGTTATTATGTAAGTTCTATCACTACCATATATATAACAGATCCAGCCTCTTTGGCATTGGGGTCTGAGGGAAGGGGTTAATTACCAAGTTTTGGGCTTTAATAACTGGGTGAGTGGTAGTATTTTTTTTTAATGGAAAAGATTAGGAAGGCTCTGATTTGAATGTGTAGAGGGTGGGAAATACTGTTTTGCACATACTGTTAAACCTACTGAACATCCATGTAGTGATGGCATTGCATATAGGAGTCTGAAATGCAGAGGAAATGTAGCCTGGAGGTGAATATTGAGAATTGATAGTCTACAGTGGCATTTAAACCATGGGACTTAATAAGGCAGAGAAGCAAAGAGGAGCTGCCTAGTACCTCTCACCTGATGAGTTTTGCTCTGAAGGAAAGCATGGAAATGACGGTGTAGGTAGAAGTGGGTGTAAGTCAAGCCTGGGAGTTTTTTGGGTTTTTTGTTTTTGTTTGTTTGTTTTTTAAGATGAACTGTATTGGAACATTTTTGTTTGTGAATGGAAATGATCGATTTTTAGGGAGTAAATGATGGTGCTATGAGAAGATGGCTCATTGCAATTTTCAGAATTGAGGCATTTCCTTTATCAATGGGTCTCACATTGCTCTATCTATCTACTATCTATCTATCTATCATCTATTTTTATGCCGAGTATTTACAAACCCCACATCTTGACTCCCTTTAGCTGGGTAACTAAGTGGAAAATGATTGCTTATAAATGTAGCTGCCACCTCTGTCTGTAGAATCACAGGCAATAACACCACAAAGCTTAGACAGAGTTCTGTAGACACTGATAAAAGCAAAGATACCGTCTCGTGTAGTTGTTGTGGTAGTCCACAGAATTTTTCCTATTATTTGTATTTCTCCCCTGCCCCTTTTTCTAGAAAAGGCATGGTTTCAGTTTCATGAGTAATTAAGTAAATTTTCGTGATTCTTGGAGTAAAGATCTCCCTGCTCACAGAAAGTGTACCTTGCTTTTGCCACAGAGTAAATGTACCGTGCAATTACAAAGAACTTGCTTATCATTAAGACCTATGCATCGGAATCTAGTTGGAGAGAGCTTTCCCAAAGGAGAGGAAGAAAAGCATGCTTATTTTCCAAATACCATGAGATAAGAGCTAATTGACGCAACTGAGAAGACTACCGTCTAAAGGGCAGAATGAAAGTGCATGAATCTTGTAGTGGATAGTATGGCATGTTTGATGGGCATTCCTCATAACAAGAATTACACAGCAGTGTAGAACTTGGCAACTTCTTCCCGATCTAAGGGCTTTGAAATTTCTTCATTGCCTGGTTTAGGTGGTGACGAGCATTGTTGTGTATTTTCTCCCATTTCCAAATCCTTGCATAAAGAAGTCACCCCCAAGTGAGTTAGCTAAAATATTCCCAGGTTCAGCTACATCATTATGAATTTATCCACTGGTCTTACTGACCTCTAAACTTAGTGGTATAAAGGAAGATATCACCATATAACAGAACTCATTCCTGAAGCTACCCCAGAAAAATTAGGAGAATAACAAGCAGATGCAAATGAAAGTCAAGTAGAAATAGCACTGTTTTTCCTATAAGTTTAATCACTTGAACTCCAAGTCCATATTTCAACTGCATCTACTCGGATCCTTCAGAAGAGATTGCTAAAAAAAAATTGTGGCAATGTTATTTTTGTTATCTGATATTTTAATTTACAGGCATTACCTGCAGATATCACACTGACAGCAAATTTGTAGAGTGCTAATAAAAAGGATGTACTGGCTGGAAATATTTTAAGATATGATATTTCTTAAAGTAATTACTCAAGCTAGTAAGGTCCATAGCTATAACATTCTGTTTATTAGCCTGATCTTTCATTAATTATTTGAGTTCAGGCAAAAAAAAAAAAAACCCGAATACTGAGAGGGAATTTACTTTTGGGGAAAAAAAAGTGGATTTTAGTAATACTCGGGAACAGATTTTAAAAAGCTGGAGAAACTTCATGCTTTTTAATCATTAAGGCCATTTTTCTCCTTTAAAGAAAGACTGTGTTCTCTTGTTCTGAAATATTTTAAATTTCTTGAGGTCAGTGTCTGCATTTTTAATTCAGTTAGAAATATTTATTAAATATCTTTGATGCACTATGGAAGATACAAATTACTAACGTTACTCTTAAGGAATATTCACTTACAAATTAGCTCTAATGCAAGGTAGGTGACAGTCCAAGAGAAGTCCAACTACCTACAGAAGCCCAAAGTAGAGAGAAATTATTTTTGGATTAACAACTAGAGAAGACTTCAGGTAAGACACAGCCCTTAAGAATGCAGTAAGTGTAGCATTCACGTAAGTGTAGATGAGTAGAAGAGCATTCCTGAGAAATTCAACCAGTGATTCTCCAAGTGTGACCCCGGGACCAGCGTCTCAGCAGCACCTGGGAATTTGTTAGAAGTGTAAAATCTTGAGCTCTACCCCAGACCTACTGAATGAGAAACTCTGGGAGTGGTTCCAGTGATCTGCGTTCTAATAAGTCTTCCAGGTGATTCTGATGCATGCTAAAATTGAGAACCATGGGATTAAACTAGTCAAGTGAAAGTAAGAAGGTGGGAAAGATAAAGCCATTTCAGGGATGAAAGATATCTTTATTTTTCTGGGCTTTATGATAGAAGAGAGGCCATAATGAAAGAAAAAGGTAGGTTGGTATAATCTAGATTAGGGATTTCCATGTTATGCTTTGGAGTTCTGGCTTTATTCCGTTGGCAGAGGGGATCCATTGAAGGCTGATGAGTAGGAGAGTGACATCAAACCTGATTTCAGTGATTCTTCTGGCATCAGAGTATAGGCTGGAGAAGAGATTACCAACAGAGAGACCATTGAGGAAGGACCATTTAGGAGATTATTGCAATCGTCCAGGTAGAAATTAATTATGGTGGAACTGTGAGGCCAGGGATGGAAAGAAATGGACTCCAAGCTGTTCTGACCCTTTTCTCAGTGGAAAACAAAGGAGAGGGGGAAGTAAAATAGAAATTAAATAAAGACAGTAAAAGGAAAAGATATAAGTGGATAGCATTAATTTGGTTTTGGAAAATTTCAATTATCCTTGCAGATATTGAGGTAAGGGTGTCCATGGGGCAGTTGAAAATGAGAGTCTAGAGTTGCACTGTCCAATAAGGCCACACATGGTTATTGAGCACTTGAAATGTGGCTGGTTCGAACTGAGATGTGCTATAAGTATAAAGTACGCACTGAATTATGAAAACACAAAAGATGTAAAAATATCTCAATAAGTTTTACATTATTTTTTGAAATGATAATATTTTGACATCAAAATATCTTGAAAGAGTTGACTGTACATGCTGCTTCTAATTTCTCTTCCTTATTCTCTCCTGAATCTACATCAATTATAATTTCCACCATTCAGCTGTCCTTATCAAGGTCACTAATAACTTCCAAGTTGCCAAATCCAATGATCAGTTCTAAGTCCTCATCTTACTCGACCGGTCAAAAGTACCTGACATAGTTAATCATTCTTATCTCCCCTTGGCTTCCAGGGCAGCTCACATTCCTGGTCTAAATTCTGTGCCCCTAGCTGTTCTCAGTGTCCTTGACTGGTCCCTTTTTATTCCCAATAAATTCCCAATAAATAAATATTATTTATTTACATGTTGGAATACTCCAGGGCCCAGTCCTTAGAGTTCTTCAATTGCGTATGTATATTTACCATGTCAATGATCTCCAGCCAAAGACCACCTGGAACACACTTATAGCTGAACAAGTTGGGTTAGTTTATTACTTGCTAGAGCAAGAAGAACCCACACCATGGACAACTGTGAGGCGTTTAGTAAGATGGTGTTAGAAAGGATTTATTATAGGGTTTGGGATTTTGTTGGGTGACTTTGGGGAGGGTCCAAAGAAGTGGTAGTTCACTCTGGATTGGGTGCTGTCAGACAATTCTGTGATTGAGTATCTTAACAAACCTTACCTATAGTGAGAGAAGACTAAAGCAAGGCTAAAGGTATAACTGGTAAAGAAGCAATTTGCTCATATTAGACAGATAGGCTATTTAGGTTTTTTGTGGTTTGAACAATGAAGTTTTGTCTGTGTTCAGACATAATTATGGAATGGTCATATTCCTGTCTTGATCCATGATGGTCACAGAGTGGCCTTGTCTGATGCCAGTGTTCTATGAAATTGTTTATGGTCAACAAGTGAACATCAAGGCCTAGGTGATAGTATTGGACTGGCTCCTGGAAATAAGGGGCTGCTTTTTTCTTTCTTACTCATTGGGTAATCTCATCTAATCTCCTGACTTTAAATTCCATTAATATGTTCAATATTCTAAAAATTTTATGCATAGTCCTTATAACCACATATTGACATGAGAGCCCGAAAGCCTTTGTCTAGAAGGCTTTTTAACTGAGCATATCTGAATCTGGGGTCCTGAAAGTCCCCTCCAAGTCTATTTCTCATGGTAGACTTCTCCATGCTGGTTTAGACAACTCTGTCCTTTGTAGTTGTTCAGACCCCAAACTGCTCCCTTCCTTGACTCTTACATGCCTTATATTTCTCTTATATCCCAAATCTGATATTTGGGAAATCCTATTGGCTGCACTTGCAAAATTCACCGAGAATCTGACTACTTCTCACCTCTCCAGGGCTAACCCTCTGTCCGAGTCACCATTATCCCCCTCCTGGATTTTCAGAATAACTCCTAACTGTCCTCCATGCTTCTGCCTTTTCTCCACTTCAGTCAGTTCTCAACTTGTCAGCCAGAGTGATCCTGTTAAAAAGTAAGTCAGATTATGTCACTTATCTATGGAAAACCCTTCACTAGCTTCCCATCTCACCCAGCGTAAACACCAGTGCTCTTGCTATGACATCGTGATCTGGACCTTCTCTCTGAACACACTTCCTGCTACTCTCACCCTTACTCACTCTGCTTCAGCTACACTGGCCTCTTTGCTGTCCTTTGAACACACTAGAAAATCACCCAGTTCCTCTGCATTGTCTCCTCTGCCCGGAATGCTGTTCTCTGTGTATCTCTGTGTATTACTATCTCTGTGTATTACTTCTTCATTTCCCCCAGTGTTTTACTCCAAAGTCATATTAGAGTGTTCCTTCCTGGACTTTCTCTCTAAAATTAACCTCCCACATCTGACATTTCTTCTCCACATTTCTTGCTTTATTTTTTTCTCCTTAGCACTTTTTACTGTCTAGTATACTTTATACTTTACTTACCTGTTTTTATTTGTTGTTTCTTTCCCCACTGGAGTATGACTTCCACAGGGGCAGGATTTTTGTTTGTTTTGTTCACTGCTGTATAAAGAGTCTCAGTAAGAATTTGTTGTATGAATGATATATTGACATGCTGGGGACAGTGGACACTGGCAACTGGGGACTCAGAGGGGGTAGCAGCCTGGAAGAGCAGGCTGGGTCACCCCTCGCCCCTCCATGGGCTGGAGGTGTTGATGTTAAGTACCCTCAGGTGTGGTATTGTGGGTGGCACCGTATCCTCTTTCTGGTTTTATCCTTGTTTGTGGATGGAGTTAACTATCTCTGGGATGGGCTCAGGCCAGTGGAGCCCTATCCTTCTGAGTTCCTCTCCCTGCCCTGTGGAGTGGTCCACTCTGGCCATTCCATGTGCTTGTTTCTAAGCATCACAGATCCTAGGCAGCCAGCCCTGGGTTGACCCCCCAATGCCTTTGTTTGAGATAGACATTGGTATGTGGCATTTTGTTTCTCCTTTCTTAGATATCATTAGACAGCAATTGAGCTAGGGAAATGGCAGAGTGTACCACTGAGGGAAAAAAGTCTAAGATGGTAGCAGTTCTTCTGTCAGTAGCTTAAAGGGCCACAGATGATAGGGGCAGGGTGGCATGGAGTAAGCACTACTCATATTTTTTTCCCCATATTAAATTATCCTAGTTCCTCATTAATACAAAGAAAAAAATGAAAAGAGCTTACAGTAAGTAGATTTATAGAACTGAACTAGAAAGATTAGACCTTGCTTTTGTACTAAATTGTGACATTTAATAAACCTTTTTAGAGATCTAACAGTGTATTGAGAGTGTTTTCTTAAAAGAATTTTCAATTGTTGTGTTTGCAAAATCTGGTGTCATGTGGCTTATCCCTCACACAGTCCAGCTTGCATAACTAATCTTTGAACCAGGATATTTGGGCGTTACAGAATTACACTTCTATATATTTCTATATTATATTTATTTGTATATATTTATACATTTATATATTTAAATACTTACATACATTTATACAAGACTAGATAAAATTCCACCTTCTTGAGTATTTTTTAAGTTTTGGACTGACCCTAATAATGATTGATCAACATTTTTAATTTGTTGTTCAAATGGCCTAATGTTGCTCCAAATAGTTTGCAAGTAAACTGATTGACTTTGCTAATGTCTGCAATTTTTTTCAAAGACAAGATATCAGAGATGACAGTTTTCTGATAGATGGAATGTTTTATAAATATAGACCTGAAGTCCGGGTTTTTGGAAAAGGATGAATCACCTGGAGTAGTACCAGTACTACCTGCCTCCTCTGTTTCTTTCAGCTATTTTAGGTTAAATTAACAGTGATGTTACTTGACTGGCCTTAGAGCATGAAAGAATCAGACCACTGCAGACAGTGCATGCTGGATTAGGCATCAGCTTTTCTCTTCATCATCAGTTACCTGTGCTTTGTTTGAGCCACCTGTAATATGTAATAACAGATGATGATTTTTTTTAACTCTTTGTTCCCTTTACTATGGCAAATTTCTAGCTACCCGATTTGTACTTACTTTAAGAGGCTCCAGGTCACAGTAAGAAAAGGTAAGCCTCTGGTTAGTGGGCCAGACTTATAGAGGCCCATCTTCTAGAGACAGGTAGACAGTTTCTGACTTCACTTGTGTATTTTTAGGACTCTTTCTGGACCTAGAAAAACTTATAAGGTGACCAGCCTCTTTCATGCATGGTCCATCCTGCATAACTAACCTTTGACACAAGCTTTACACATAAATAAATAAATAAAGGAAGGAAGGAAGAAAGCAAGCAGCCTCTGAATTACCTTTTGTGTCATTAAGTTTTTGAGTGAAGGAGCTTCATGTTGAATTTGAGTTTTAATAGATTTCCAAAGTTTCCTTGACAAATTCCAAAACCTAAAATATTATGCCCTACTTCTCCATAGTTTGCTGTAATTCCTGGTACCACATTAATATCTCTATGACTTGGACAAATTAATTGATCTTCCTGAGCCCTAATTATCTATACAATATTCAAGAATTTTATGAATGAGATAGATATGTATATACATATAAAATAAATAATACATTTTACATGTAGAATGTATATATTTAAATATTATATAATGTTGGGCATATAATAGGAGGTACAATTAATAATTATTATGTTCATTTTTTTCCTAGGAGGAGTAGCAGAGGTAGTGATGATAGTCTCCCCTCCCCCAAACCCATCCATCCACTCCTACATTTTCTTCCATCTCCCTCCCTATAGTATTCTAAGGGTCTCTCCAACAGAGACCTACCCTTGCATGGCATTTTGAAGTCTAAATGTTCTCCATGAGAACAGATAGTTCACTAGTGATAAATTAGCAGGAATAAAATAGTTGTAGCCAACAGGTACAATGTGGTCTTCAAAGCTTAATAAAGCAATCTGGATTATATTAAAGTCAATTCTCAGTTAATTGAAAACTGATTATTCATCCTAGCCAACCTCCATGCCCCTATCCCTAAGTGACCAATCACTATTCCTTGCCCATGGCCCAGAATGGAGGGGAGAAATGGCAAGGTAGGGTAAGGTAGTCGTGTGGGCTCCGTTCAGGCCAACTTGGGTATGAAGTCTGGATCCCACTTACTAGTTGTAATAGGCAAGTGTGAGAGACTGAATTGTGTGCCCCCCACCAGATTCATCTGTTGAAACCTTAACCCTCACATGGCTTATTTGGAGATGGGGCTTTTAGGAGATAACTAAGGTTAAATGAGGTTGTAAGGGTAGGGATCTAATTTGATAGGATTGGGGGCTTTATAAGAAGAGGAAGAGAGGAGCTTTTTCTCTCCCTCAGAGCACACTGAGGAAAGGCCATGTGAGCACACAGCAAGAAGGTGGCTATCTGCACACCAGGAAGAGAGCCTCACCAGAACCCGACCCTGCCAGCAGCCTGATCTCAGCCTTCCAGCCTCCAGAACTATGAGAAAATAAATTTCTGTTGTTTAAGCTACCCAATTTATGGTATTTCATTATGGCAGTCTGAGAATACTAATACAGAAATTGACTGAACCCTTTGCCTCTTCATCAGAATAGAGATCATAGTAACACCTAAATCGCAAGATCATTGTGAGGAGTAAAAGAGATGATGTATGTAAGGGCTTGGAAATTTAAAGAAAGGAGCAAAGGAGTTTGAGCAACAGTATCATTGTCCAGATTTTTATATGTTTGCAAAACAGATCTGGTTACATATACCTTATCCTATGAATCAGAGTCTCCCAGAATGCTTGTTAAAAATACAGGTTCCTGGACCCCACATTAGACCTAAATAATTAGAATCTCTCTGTTAGGGCCCAGGAATCCAGCAGTTCAGGTGATCTGTATTCTTAAATTTAGGAGCACTACCTCAAAGGAATGGTATGCCAATCAGTGTCTCTAAATGTTGTTCTATAAATGCGTACTGCCAGGAACTCTGACTAAATGAATTTATGTCAGTAGATGCCAATCGACAAGGAGAAGATTAACAGAAGTCTTATTCTGAAAGCTGCTATCAGAGTCTGCCTTAGCTATTGTTAATCTGCACGTGAATCTTTTAGATTTACCACGAAGGACAGGGGTAGAGTGCTGGTCATAAAATTAATTAAGATAATATAACAAGATTACTGGGTAATTTTACAAATGGCCATCATTTTAAATATCAATTTTTGATCAGTAATATATGAGAACATATTGTGTTTGAGGAAATGAACTAAAGGAAGGTGGTGCTGCTCATATTTCTTTATCTTGTGCTGTCTCGAATAAATAACTAGTAGGTGAAGCTGACTCTTGTAGGCCCCGGGTAACATCCGAACTGAAGGAAAACATCAGTGCTATTCTCTCCTCCGGCTCACAGAAATATTGACTTCTTTTTTAGAGACACTGAGCCTCATCTAAATGGTTAAATCTTTAAAAAGAACGCCAAATGCCCAGCAAACGGTAGTTACAATGCCTAATCCACCTCCTCACATCTTCGTGCAAGACAATATTTACTCTGGGTTATGTGTTTGCCGGAACAACCATAGCCCAGCTTTAGCTGGTGGGAGTTCAGCTGCATCTTTGCCGTGCATGTTTGCAAGATGTTATGAAGAACGAACTGAAATTTAGAAGCTTTGTCAATGGTTAAAAATGTCTCACTAAGAATGTATTAGCATTTGCACTTAAATCTCAGTTTGACTTCTATTTTTATTCCAGTTAATTTTAGCTCCCTTCTCTCTTCCTTCCTTTGCTAATGTAACCAATCTCACAAGCCATATGTGATAGTGAGTTTTGTTATTTTATAGCCCCATTTAATTTAAATAATGGATTTATTCCTTACTGAGCTTCTATGTACCAGGCAATGTGCTAGGTACTGAAGTCCAGATCTGCCAAAATTGACATTAAACAAAACAGGAAGGGGACTGATATTCTAAACAATACATGGAGCTTATTTGTTATGAACCTCATGGAGTTATGTCAAGCATTATGTGTTATAAACAGTTATCTTCCTTTATAATATACCTGTAAGTTTCGCTATCATTTTTGTCATCCTTGAGCAACTGTTTGTAAAGTAAATGCTTTTACGTTTCTCTTCCAAGTCCCCCGTACATTTTTCATAATTGCGTTAGTTTCCTATTGCTACTGTAATACACTACCACATACTGAATGCCTTAAAACAACACAAATGCATTATCTTCCAGTTCTGGAGGTAGGTCAGAAGTCTGAAATGGGTCTCATTGGGCTAGAACCAAGGTGTCAGCAGGGTTGCATTCCTTTCTGGAGGTTTCAAGGGAGAATCTGTTTTCTTGCCTTTTCCAGTTTCTAGAGGCTGCTAATGTACATTCCTTGGCTTATGGCCCCCTTGCTTCTTCAAAGCCAGGAATGACCAATCAAGTCTTTCTCATGATGTTATGGACTGAATGTTTGTGTTGCCCCAAATTCGTATGTTGAAGTCCTAGCTGCCCATGTGACTGTATTTATAGAATTGGGCCTCTAAGGAAATAAAGGTTAAATGAGGTTATAAGGGTAAGGATTGATATAGTAGGATTAGTGTCCTTATCAGAAAAGACAGAGAGAGCTTGCTCCCTCTTTTTCTCTCTCTACTCAAATGCATCAAGGAAAGTTCATGTGAACACACAGCAGAAAGGTGTCTGTCTGCAACCCAGAGGAGAGGTCTCATCAGACCCCAACTCTGCTGGCATCTTGATCTTGAACTTCCAGCCTCCAGAACTGTGAGAAATAAATTTGTGTTATTTAAGCCACCCACTCTGTGGTGTTCTGTTATGGTAGCCCGAGCAGACCAATATACCATCTCTCTGATTCCGGCTCTTCTGTGTCCCTCTTCCCCACTTAAGGACACTTGTGATTATGTTGTGTCCACCTAGATAATCCAGGATAATCTCCTTTTTAAAAGTTAGCTGATTAGCAATTTAAATTCCATCTGCAACCTTAATACCCCTATGTAACATAACATATTCATGGGTTCTAAGGAGTAGGATGTGGGCATATTTGGGGGGCCATTATTCTGCCTACCACAATACATATTTTCTCTCTCTCTGCTTTCAGAGGTTAAGTGTTATTTACTCAGTCTTTTTCCTTTTATTGCATCGTTTTGGGTGGGAGTGCTTCTTCTTTTCAGCAATTTGTGATTTAGAAATCAATTGTTTGCTTTCATGGTCCGATGAACAGATTATAAAGGCCTATAGTGGTTTTCAGTAACCTATATCCTCATAAACATCTTTTTGACAACCCTTATCCTCATTTATCCTGGTATTCTTCTATGTAAGGCCGCCCTCGCTTTCCTCCTGGGTCGGCTGCTCTGCCTTTGTAGTTTCCCTTTGCCACTTAGAACCTTTTGTTCTCTTCTGAGAGTGTTCTTTTCTCTATTCCATTTCAACATAGGCAGATAAAATTACATTTAAAGTTTTCCTCCAAATTATTGTGGTCACTCTTTTTAGTAATAAATCACAAAAATGTATAATGACTAAACAATTTGTTGGTCATATCTAACTTTTTCTGTCAATGTAGGTGTGTGAGCTTCCTTTTTATATTAACTATCTTATTTATGCTTTCTAGCAATATTTTTTTTAAACTAAAGACCACACTTCATTCAAATTTCTTTGGTTTTACCTAGGATACGATTTCTGTCTGTGGATCCACATTCTATTTAGTCATTTTTTCCCCTTAGGCTCCTCTAGTTGGTGACAGCCTCTCAGACTTTCCTTGTTTTGGATGACATTGACAATTTGATGAGTACTGGTAAAGGTATTTTGTAGAGAGTTCTTCAATATGAGTTTGCCTGGTGTTTCCTCATGATTAGACTGGGGTTATGGGTTTTTGAGAAGGAGACTATGGAGGTTAAGTGCCATTCTCTTCACAGTGTATTAAGGGTGCATGCTATCAACGTGACTTATCAGTGGATGTTGACTCTGGTGAGCTGCCTGATGTGGTGTATGTCAGGTTTCTCCACAGTAAAGTTACTCTCTTTCCTGCTTTCCACACTGTGCTCTTTGGAAGGAGTCACTATGCACAGACCACACTTAATGAGAAGGCAGCTGTGCACTCCCTCTTTGAGGGCAGAGTGTCACAGCAATTATTTGGAATTCTGTGCAGGGGATTCCCCCCTCCCCCCAACTTATTTATTTATTTAGTCATTTATTTTTATCAGTATTGACTCATGGAACATTTATTTTATACTTTGAGTTATAACTCAATACTATGTTATTGATTTTGTTGCTCAAATTGTTCCATCTTTGGCCACGGAAGTTCTTAAAGTTGGCTCCTGTGTCCCTTTGACATACCACCATCAGTTTGTTTTTGAGCACTTCCTTATTTTCTGGCATGACAAGATATCCCAGGATTATCCTGTATGTTTCCTGCTCATCACTAGAATCAGTCATTTCTCCAAGGAGTTCTGGTTCTTTTCATTGGAGGATGAAATTAGAAACCAAGAGCTGGGTGCCAGGGGTACTCATTGCTACTGGGGTGTTGTTAGTTCTAAAGCCTTGCAGTCAGTGCACAGAGCTTGGAAATATATGGCTATATACTAACCTACGTACACACATACATCTATAATTATTTCTATATTTATCCATCTGCATTTATATTAAACTGAATGTGAGTTCATCCTGATGTCTCAAACGCTAATCAGTCACCCCATGCACCATTCTAGCCTCCTCCTCTTGCTTCTCTGTAACCAGTTTTTGGTGTCCAGTTTTTGGTGATTATGAATAAACCTGCTATAAACATTCACATATGCTTTTGTGTACATAAGTTTTCATATCATCATGGTAAATCCAGCAATTGCTGAGTCATATAGTAAGACAATTTTTAGTTTTATAATAAAGTGCAAAACTGTCTCTAAAGTGACTATACCATTTTGCATTCCCACCAGTAATGAATGAGAGTCTCTGTTGCTCCACATTCTTGCCAGCAATTGGTACTGTCAGTTTTGTTTTAATTTTAACCATTCTGATAGGTGTGTAAGAGTATCTGATTGTTGTCCTCTTAGCCACACCTGGAAGATGTGCTAAGCAGCTATAAATGGTCAAGAGAAGAGAAGAAAGAATGATGGTGGTGGTGTATATGCTTTAAGGTGGATAATTAGTTTTGGGCTAATCAAAATTTCTACATTGTATGATTTATTCCACTTATTTTCCAGGTCTGGACTCAATGAGAGCATTACATTTAGGAAAGTGGGGCCTTTATAAATCATACTAAGTTGGAAATTTACTGTTATACATATATACATATGTCTTCATTTTTCTTTATCTATCTATGTACAAGTCCAACTCCACTTACTAGTTGAGCAAAAAAAAAAAAAAAAAAAGCATAGAGATCTAAGTGGTTAGCTGTAATGGATCAAAGATGGCTGCACATGTTTTGCTACCCCTCTCATTGAGAAACGGAGTCTAATTTCATTCCCCTTGAATTTAGTCTGGTTTTGTGGCTTGTTTGATCAATATATGCATTGGTAGTGACATTCTGGGACTTCTGAGGCTAAATCAGAAGAAGCCTTATACCTTCTGTCCAGGACTCTTAGGACATTTTCTCTGGGAATCCTAGACTGCTAAGTAAGATACCTGACTACTCGGAGACCATCCTATTGCAGAGGCCACATGTAGGTGCTGCAGTCAACTGTCCAGCTGAGCCTATGCTTCTAGCCATTCCCACCAAGATTCCAGAAATGTAGTGAAGCTGGCTTGGGCTCTCCGGAGCAGCCCAGCCACCTGCTGAATACCATCAAGTGGCTTCTGTCAATGCCTTATGGCACAGAAGAATTGCTCAGACAGGCTCTTCTTGAATTCTTGATCCATCAAATTATAATGAGTGATAAAATGGTTGTTGTTTTAAGAGATGACCAGAATGGTACCCAATAGCTTTCTAGGTCTGAAAGTGAATCACACAGTACATGTTAAGGCTCGTCCTATGAGAATTTACAGCAGCCAGAAAGCCGATGCATGCATCGTTCTATTAAAAGGACTGAATTTTCAGACCCTGCCAGTACCTTTAATCTTCACATACACAGCTACTTACACAAAATGAAATATATCTTCTTTATTAAATGTCCAGATCTTTCTCTGATAGGAGCCTAGAGTTATCTAACAAATATTGATTATAAAAACAGAAGCTCTAATCTCATCTGTGACATAAAATTAGTGTACACTTTTCACTATTAAAATGAAAGTTTAATGAAAAATTATAATCTTCCTTTCAAAAATGAGTTGCCCTTGTATTCCCTTTCATTTATATTATAAACGCACACAAAGCTCATTTTTTTCCCTCTGTGGAAATGTATTCATTGGCAAGTCATGCTATGATGTGGAATTTGGAAAAGTTTTCACAATGAAAAGCCATATGGCCAAAAATTCATTTTAAAATAAAGAAGCTCAAAGTCATAGACATTGAAACAACATGAGTGTCTCCTTGAGTCACCTGGTTACAATGACACACTGTAATGAACAAGAAAAAATACTCTTAAAAATAGCACTAAATTCTCCTCCAAGAAAAGATGAAAATACTGTCTCATTAAAGTATTAAAAAATTTGATATTGTGAAGGCATTTACTAAAATATTCTAGTACAAGAGGAAGGAAAAATAATGGGATCTAGTTAGTTTTTAATGAAAAAGCAATAGAACTAAACCTAATTAATTATGATAACTTGAATTGTGGATGACCTGCAGTTTAACTTTCTATTCTGGGGAACAGAAAGGTTTGCTTAAAATATTTGATAATATAAATAAGACTGTAGCAGAAATGCCTAACTAACTTAAGGTTAAGGGAAATTGTTTTCAAGATCAGATGCTAATTCACAGGAAAATGACATATTCTGATTCCTTCTTAGGTTTGAATTCCATCAAAGCAGATCCCAGATGGATGCCTGATGGGTTAATATAGTTTGATTTATTATCTATGGTGGAAAAAACTAAAATTGCATTTAAAAAAATGCAATATCCCTCGTATAGGTATTTCCATTTGTCAGATTTAGTGAAGTAGTTGGTATCTCTAGAAAGCTCGATATTGGGCTGATTGTCTGATATTAGAACCTGAAGAATAAGTATGTACATTTGGCAAAGGAATGTTTCTGGAATCTTATTCATAGGATAGGGAATGGCATGGTTCATGAGAAAGTGATCCTGTGCATGATTCAATTAAGGACTGCTTGAGCTTCTCGATGAGGTTATTCGATGTCAGGGACCATTTCAGGTTAACTAGAACCGTGTTGGTAACAGAGTCAATTGCCAACTGACTCAGTCCTTAGCCAAACTGTGACATGGATAAAGTGTGTTTTTAGCCCTATTAGCTTTCCCAGTGGTTCTCGCCTACTCCCCTATCAAGGGTATCTACTGCCTTCCTGATTCCCAGCTCACCCTTTCCTCCTCCAAAATTTATAATTTTCTGTATCGGATTTTGTCAGCTAATGGAAAAATCATGTCTGAGTGTAAATATACTCAATGTTTTCATTTTTTAGCTATAATTGCATCATCAAGAAGAGCCGACTATTTTAATACCTGGATTTTCGAGTTAGATACGCCCGAGCTTGAATCTCAGTAATTCCGCTTACCTTAGAGCAGTGTTTCTCAATATTCATATGCGTATAAATCACCTGGAAATCTTATTAAAATGTAGATTCTTATTCGGTCATCTGGGGTTGGGCCTGAGAGTCTGCATTTCCAACAAGTTCATAGGTGACGCTGTAGCTGCTATTCCGTGGACTGTACTCCAAGTAGCAAAAACCTTGACCGTGTTACCTGCCTCTGTTTCCTCACCTGTTACTTAAAAATAATGTCTATCTCCTACAGTTGTTGCAGGTGTTGTATGAGTTGCGTTATGCAAGGTGCCTGGTGCAGTTCCCTCCAAGAATCATGTAATGCACTATGGTAGTGGTGGTAGTAGTATGATGATAATAAGAGTTTTAATAATACGTTGGAGAATTTCAGGCTGAAGATTTTAGAAATAAGTTTTAGGTGTAGAGTCTTCCTTGGATACCAAACGCTGCCCTCAGAAGCATCCCATCAAACCACCTGCACCTAGAGCTTTCCCTGATGGGCCCAGCGGCACCTCCATTGTTCCACAGTTGTCCTCCAATAACTTTTAAGATCACAGAGGCTTCGGAGCGATCATGTCTAGGCTTTGTGCTCCAGTCATCACAAGATACTAGCTGTGAATTAACATTTTCTCTTATAGCCTGACTTAGATGTTTTAAGTGGAGAATTCAGGGGTTGGGGGAGACATGGGAGAGGGATTTTGTTTTATTTTGTTTGTTAGTACCTACAGGTCTGGAGAACTCTTTGAGTATTTCAGGAAAGGGAGAATTCAAGTGCAACTTTACAATGCTTCTAAGCATTAATAAAATTCTATGTGGGAAATAGAAGTACGGCATTATGTTCATTGCACCTTTATCTCAAGGGGTCTCCAAGAACTTAAGATGGAAACATTTCTGTCCCCTTGGTAAGAGATAGTGGCTGGGAAAGGTTATGAACCACTTCTTTAATGTCTTTGGTTGCTTACATTACTCTGTAATTTCAGGAAACTCTGCATATAATTGCCTCAATGCTGAACAAGCAGAGTAGAGAAACAAAAGAAGGAAGGTGATATTACCAATACTTGGCTGGAGTCTTACTGTCCATGTTTTATTGGCTGATTTTTCAGGAAACTGAAACACTTTTTCTCTTGGGTCTTTTTTCGGTTTCAGATGCTGTTTCTAAAAGGTCACTTATTTGTCATATCACTACTACTGCATATTAAGATGCAGAATTCATCAAATTAGAATAAGCTAAAAAATACTCCAGCAATTCACTCAGTACACATTTTTAATATTATTTTTAAGATTAATATGTTTAAAGGCACAGGTAGTATTGACGATTGAGTATCTATCAAAATTTTCATTTCTGTGGCAATGGTTATCTTTCATAATCCATTTGAAATAGCCTTCATGGTCCCTTTAACTTTAAGAGGATATAGCTTCCTTCTTGGATTTTTTTAAGGGAAGCACTACAAGTCTTTGATTTTCTGCAGTACTGCGTGAAAGATGAAGATGTCAAGACGGATAACAGCTAATGAACTGAATGCTCAATAGTTCATCACCTTGGTTTTTCCTGAAACCATTTCTTGTCCTTGCTTGGTAAATTGAAATCACTTGATTTTGTTGCAGTACCTGACAGGAGTCAGATCCTCCAAAATATCCAGACAGAAGTAAATTCTTTTAGCATCACAAATCTGTTGTCCAGGACCATTAGGCCAATGGGTTAAGGTACATAAAAGAGGAGACCATGGTCATGTTTCATCTGGCACTGGTTGGCTCCCTTCTGATAAAAAGTGCTCTAGGACCATATATCCTCTCTCCTTCTTATTTGAAGAAGGAACGAGGTGAGAATTGTGCATAGATCAGCATAAATGGATCTCTACTCTTGGAAAAATAGCTCAGACAATAAGTCCCCTCCTGATTGGCAAGTCATATCATTTTGGTGTATAAAGTGTATTTCCAATTTTCATGTTCATTCAAAGGCATATTTTGTAGTGAGGTGGATGGACCTAGAGTCTGTCATACAGAGTGAAGCATGTCAGAAAGGGAAAAACAAATACCGTATGCTAACACATATATATGGAATCTAAAAAAAAAAAAAAAATGGTACTGATGAACCTAGTTGCAGGGCAGGAATAAAAATGTAGACGTAGAGAATGGACTTGGCACGGGGTGGGAGGGGGAAGCTGGGGCGAAGTGAGAGTAGCATCGACGTATATACACTACCGAATGTAAAATAGTTAGCTAGTGGGAAGCAGCAGCATAGCACAGAGAGATCAGCTTGGTGCTTTGCGATGGCCTAGAGGGGTGGGATAGGGAGGGTGGGAGGGAGGCTCAAGAGGGAGGGATATGGGGACATGTGTATGCATATGGCTGATTCACTTTGGTGTACAACAGAAACTAACACAGCAATGTGAAGCAATTATACTCCAATAAAGATCTATTAAAAAAATAAGGCATATTTGAATTATAAAGTGGCATGTACCTTGTATTGTTTTCTAAACCACTGAAGTGGTTCACATAAATAGAACAACTAAGTAATACCAGTGGGTTTCTTTTTATGTGACATCTTGGCATAAACTGTATTAAAGGAAATAGTGTTAATCAAGATTTTGATATACCTAATGTGGCATCAACTTTAGCTGTAAATTACAAAGCATCATTGTTTGTTATTCACAGTCTATAATATTCCTTAACTACCAAGCTTTATTAATATTAACTGTGAGGCTTTTCTAGATACATCTATACAGTGTTATATCAACTAAATGAAGACTATAATGGTCAGTTAAACAGTTCTTTGGTTTATAATCTTGATATCATAAAGATAATAATACCTAAAGTTTGAATGGCACTTTCCACTTTGCAAAATGCTTTTGTAAATATAACCCAGATAAAATATATAGAGGTTATGGAGTTGTTGCCCATATATATAGATCAGAAAACTGAAACTCAGAGAGTTAGATGACTTGTCTAAAATAACATAATTAGTAAGTGTCAGAACTGGGATTTTATCAATTTAACATCATTTATTGAGTATTTACTATATGTTGGTCACCATATGTAAACCATCAGAAATCTTATGGCCTAATGAGGGAGAGAGAAATTAAATAAATAATTACACAAAAGTATTATAATCGCACATGTTGACAAATGTTTCAAAGGGACAGTAAAGTGTGCCCTGAAAGAGAATGGGTGCCTGATTAAGAGTGTGGGTTAGGCAAGGACGAAATTTGAGGAGTGACGTGTATGGTCTAGGTCACGTGATTGAGGGAGAGCCAATGGTTGCCAAGGTTGGGAGGGGCCACACATATTAGAGATTGGACAGAAAGACAGCGGACAGCATGTGCAGGGCACTGCTGGTCATGTCACAGAATTTTAATTTCATGTAAGTTACACAGGAAGTAGGGGAACCACAGGTATTCTGCTTCCAAGTTTAGTGTCTATTTCCATCATACACCATCATTCTTTGGTTGTGCCCTCATAGAATTCTTACTCTCTTGTCTTTATTTATTTGCCTAGTGTCTAAATATACTGTTTTCCATATAGACTATCTGTATATGGGAGTTTGATCTGTTGGTTGCCATAACTTGTGGCTCCTGCATTTCTTTTTAACTTTTGCAAAGACATAATTCAGGCCAGGAGATTAATATCAGGTTCTAAGAAGGCTGTGTTTAAACCTCTGTGAACTTCCATAATGTGGAATTCAGCTTAGATTTTGACATAAGTTCTTCATTGTATTAAACAACTGGTTGCATAGTGCTTTGGATCAAAATGGAATGTGCTGACCAAAGAGGGAATTTTTTTAAAGACATGGGATAATGCCCTCGACTGATTGTCATCTTTTTCTCTTGCCTCCATGCTCATTAATCAGTCCTAACAGCCTGTATCTAGATGTTGAACAAGTCTTCGGCTTTAAAGATGGCCTAACCCTTTTAGAGGTGAGTTTGTGTGTATGTTTTAAAGCAGAGAAATGTATTCACTTTGAAGTTGTTTGCTTTAAAACAACCTAGACTTCTGTCTTTTGAATTAATTTCCTAAAATTTTAGAGAGGCATTTAGGACACATAGATGGAATCATCCCCATATTTTTGTTTTCCTGAGGGAATCTGTTTCTGCATCAAATGGCATTTTGAGACCAGTACTTACAAATCACCTGAGACCAAATCCATAATAAATCTAAATCTTTGGAAAATTTCACATTTTCAAAGAAATTAAAAAGGTTTTTTAAAGATATAACTATTCAATTTAATTTCAATAATAGTTAATCATTTATCATTACAAACATTTTTTATGGTTATCAAAATACTCCACAATGTACCAGTGATAACAGTTCCTAGGCATTTGGAACTTGGCTAATAGATTTTTATTGTAGTTCCTGAGCCCTGCTTTTAACCTGGAGTATTCCTGGTGAAATAGGGGAAATTAAAGTTGATATCAAGAAGGTCTTTACTTTTAAAGAGTAGTGACCTGTAGGAATTAGACTTCATTTTTTACTGGCTTGTTCTTTTACTAAAGCATAGCTTGAGTAAGTCCAATATATAAATAATTTACTAATAATCAGCACTGTGAAGGCCTTCATTTTTCTTTTATTTGAAACATCAATAAGTTTCATATATTCATATTTGAAGGACAACTTGAACTTTTATAGGGAAATAGGCTACACACTAAAAGTAATTTTGATTCTCAGCATTATAATTCTGTTTCTTTTGGTTCTTCCCTCTTATGCTTATGAACAATAATAGTTTTAAAAATCATCATAATATCTGTGTTGTGAAATACTTTGAAGCTGTTAAGCTTATGATTTCAGTGTTTTAAAATTTAAGCCCCAGCAGTTAATTCTATCAAAGCCTTGTCCATTAAGATTTTTTAGCTGACCATTCTGCATTATCTTTAGGACAACTGAGTTATCAGTTCTCCTATGACTTTTTTCTGGACGTTATTTTTTGTTTGTTGGTTTGAACCATTTATGACCATAGATTTCCCTTCATGTTTAGCAGAGAAGACAAATTGAACCAATAAATTTTAAAATATTGTATGTATTTAAAAATAGCCTCAAAAGTTTTTGTTGTTACTGTTTGTCTTTCCAAAGTCTTTTCCTTGGTGTCACACTGTCAGGGAGACGCCTTCTTGCTCAGGGTGAGCTCTCTTTGGCTAGACTGATTCCATTGGCTTACACACCGATGTATTCCCCCAGTTGGCAGTCAGTTGCCTTCTACTGCCCCTCTCAAAATCCATCTTAAAAACTCATCTTTAGGTTAGATATGAGGATACTATCCAGATTTTTCCTTTTTTATTTCTCTTTTGCTCAAAAACAGTTTTCCAAAGGTCATGGAAATGGCAGTGTGAGTGGGGATTGGGCACTGAGTATGTCTGCATTACTCAGATATACATTATTCAGCACCACTTTGCTGACATTTATGTAGATGTGCCTCTGTTGGCACTTCCTGGTTCTGGCTCTTACCATTCATAGAACAGTCTGATTTCTGAGTACTTCCTTTGACTGCTCCAGATATGGCACAGGGCCTGTGAGCAATCCCTTCTTTCCAAAGCTAATCTAGGGCAGATGTCTCACACTGTGGCCAGTGGACCTTTGCAACAGAATTCCCTGGATTGCTTTTGAAAGTATTTCCTGGCCACCTCCCAGACAGAATGAATCAGAATCTCAAGTGTTGCAGGACTGGTGCCCTGCATTCTTCCTATATCTCTCCAAGTGGTTTGTGGGCACACTATAGTTCGATGACCAGTATTGGATTGAGTGTTTGTGTCCTGCTCAGTTTCATATGTTGTAGCCATAGCCCGCAATGTGATGGTATTAAGAGGGGGTATTTGGGAGGTAATTAGGCTTAGATGAGGTTATTAGGGTAGAGCTCTCATAATGGGATTGGTGCCCAGGTAAGAGGGGCAGACACCAGAGCTTCCTGTCTCCATCATGTGAGGATACGGCAAGAAGGCAGCTGTCTGCAAACCCTCATCAGAACTCAGCCCATGCTGGCACCCTGATCTCAGACTTCCCAGTCTCCAGAACTGTGAGAAATAAAGGTCTGTTGTTTAAGTCACCCGGTTGATGGTATTTTGTTACAGCAGCCCAAGCAGACTAAGATAGCCAGGGTCCTAGGGAAAACTTCCCATATCTAGACGTAAGAGGTAGTTTCATCTTTTAGGATGAGAATGAAGACCTGGGGTACAAAGAATAGTTACTTGGAGATTAGTTCTTGCATAGAGTTGTTGTCTCAATTCTTCTACTGTAGAGACTATTGTCTGTTATCAGGTGTCTTTGTACCCCTCCTTTATTACCCCTCAAACTGCTCCTTCCACAAGCTGCATTTAGTGCAGAAAAGTTTTCAAAGCACGTCTCAGGTGTTGGATTTAAACTCTTAAATGTCCTGATTCCTAGCCTGCCCTTGGCTAGCCAAGAGATTGTGTAAGACTCCTTATGTTTCTGCAGAGTTAACTAAATTTGCTTTACCATTAAATTTGAGACTATCATGTGACCTCCCAGTGTGCATTAAAATTAACAACATCCCTTTAGTCTTCAACACAAAATCATACCTTTTTTTTGGAGGTTCTGCAAAATTCATTAACTATCATTGAATTTTCTGAAATTAAAACAGCATGTTAACAAATGGCAGTAAATGATTTCTGGGGTGATGCGGCCATTCAACATATGCTGTAGCTTTTAATTCTTGGTTATTATCATTAACCAGGGAATCAGTGCAAAATGCTTGAGAAAGAGAACTAATAGAAGAGCATTTTCTGTAAAATGGAAGTACCAAAAGTACATGTTTCTTCCTAAGTTTTGTTGGGAATCATAGTCACATGGTTTGGAAAATTGAAAGTCTGCAACCACTTTGCTCTTCCTTCTTTTATAATAAAGGTTTCAAACTCAATAGCTTCTTAGTTAATATCAGGGCTATACTTGATTGTGTAACATATAAATCTAAGTTAAAAAGTGAAAAATGTAGGTAAACAAATTATTTAATTATAAGTTAAGAAAAAAATAAGTTGTCTCAACTCAGCTTTATCATGTTTGATTGTATGTATTAAGTTTCTTGTTTGCTTTAACTGAATGGAGATTGAGTTTAGATACTGAATATATAAATAAGTTTAAGAACAGTCTAAATATATTCAAGCAAAATGCATTCCAAATTATGATAGGTGGAAGATGTTTGGATGCCCATTCCTTGCTTTATGAGATTATATGCTACAGCAATGATCCCTTCCAGTGTGAACCATTGTCATGACAGAGCACAGGAATCTGATCCACTCACTATGGCATTATTTTGGAATACAGTATGGTGTGTGTGTACCAGCTCCTGGACAAAAGAGAGGCAGTGATCTAGGTTTAGTCATGACTCTGCCCCAATCTTGAGGTTCTTTGGGCTTTTGGCACATAGTAGGTACATAACAAATGCTTGAACATGGATTTATACAGTTATGAAAGCCTATACTTCTTACTGAGATGGCTTTCTCCCCTGCCAAGGAAAAAAACAACTACTCTACTAAACTTCCAGAGATGGAAACTCTTAAAATGAAATAGAAAAGAAGTTCAACTGTTCAAATATAGTATAACACACAAGGGATTATTTTATCTATGGACATTTCATTTGGGGGTAACTATTTCAAAGTTTTGATTTTTAAATCAACGTTTAAGTTTCCATTTTGTAAGTTGTCATTTAAAGGTACAAATTCAGAGTCTGTTCTTGGCCTGGTTCCCTCATTTTACAAGGTCTTGTAACAGTATTTAAGTACACTTCCAAAAGCATAGGCTTTTTGCCGTCTTCTGAGGCCGTTTGTGGCGAGACCTCTGGACTTGAATTGAGAAATCTGGTAATCTGCCACTTATTAACTACGTGACTCTGGACAAGTTGTTTAATGTCTCTAAACCTTAGGTTTCCTATTTAGTAATAAAGAAACAGTAATAAAGAACATAATAGTAATAAAGAAAATAATAATACCTCATTAATTTGTTGTACATTTTAAAGGTCATGTTGTGTAATTGCTTTCTAAACTCTGATGCAGCAACAGACATGAAGGACTGCCCAAGTGGTCTTCCCAAGCTCTGCTGTTTTTAAACTAGTCTCATGAGAAAGAGGGGGCTCCTGGAGAGAGTTCTGTAATACAGAGGTTTTTATGACGCTATTCCTAATGCTCGTTCAGCTCACTTTGTTGTCTTCCGTAATTTCACTACATATGGATTAAGGAGGGAGGATACAATATAATGGGACTGCTAAGTCATGAAGTCAGAAATATTTCAAAATATTTCTTAGTCTCTAACCAAGAAGATAAATAAAATAATAAAAATCTTATATTCCATTTTTTGCTGAAAAAAGATACTTGCACTGGTATCTCAAGCTATATTGCATAGATAATTCTATAGGTTTGGGGCAGGTGCCATTAGCAGTCATTATTGTGACATGCCAAATAGGGCATCAGAGGCTGAGCCACAATCTGTGGCCAGATGCAGCCCTTTGATGGGACATGTTGGCCTGCCAACAAGCACAGCCCTTTATGTGGCAAGACACCCTTCTCCCAGTCAACCACACGGGGAAGTGAGAGGGAGAGGTGGCATCATAAGACAGTAATAACTTCCTGAGAAGTGGATCAATGAACTTTTGGAGTCAAGGGTGTTTTATTGATCGACTTGTTCTTTGGTGCCTTTCTTTCCTCATATGCGCTTGTGATTTATACATAAGATATATTTTTTATTCATAACACAATGCTAAAGCCGTGATTGAAACCAACTCTGCAACATCACCTTGTTATTGATTCACCCAGACTGTCTATTGTTGGAGAACATGCAGTGACTCACTGAGGGATGAGCACTGGTGACCCCAACCTGGGAAAGAATAACAGTCGCAGTGATGATGAGATTTTCAACGTGAAATACTTTCCTTAGTCTTGTGTAAAAATGAATAGAAGTATTTTTAGAAATCCTTTTTTTTTTTTAATTAATTAATTAATTTATTTATTTTTGGCTGCGTGGGATCTTCGTTGCGGTGCGTGGGCTTCTCATTGCGGTGGCTTCTCTTGTTGCAGAGCTCGGGCTCTAGGCATGCGGTCTTCAGTAGTTGTGGCTCACAAGTTTAGTTGCTCCGCGGCATGTGGAATCTTTCCAGACCAGGGGTCGAACCCGTGTCCCCTGCATAGGCAGGCAGATTCTTAACCACTGCGCCACCAGGGAAGTCCCGAAATCCTGCTTTATTATTTGTGACATGCAATCTAAACAAATAAAGTGTTCTTTTTATGCAAATAGAAATTTAAGACAGGTTCCCTTTTGTATTCCCCAGCCCCTGCTACACACACACACACACACACACACACACACACACACACACACACACACACACACACACACACACACACACACACACAAAGATATAAATATATTCTGTCTAGAAATCCCGGAAACCCACCAACCACTAGCACTCTTGGTTAATATCCATCCGGCTGTAAGTGGTCATGGCAGTGACACAATCCCTTAGTCACTATCACTTTTCCTTGGATGAGGATGGGGATACATTGTGACACAGAAAACACCATTGAGGAGTTTCTGGGAATTGACTCCTTGATAGATGGCAGAATAAGCTCAGAAATGTCGAGAGATTACTGGAGAGGCTGTAGGACCAAACAAATAAGTCTCCTAATTCCTCAGCCATAATGGTAGGACAGTTTGCATCTAACCCGTAGTTCTCCAATGGCCGCACCAGAGGGCTGATGACTAATGGATTGCTACAGCCTGTGTATGTAAGTCCCCAGTTGTGTGTGGCAGACCTCTGTCCTGCTTTTTCCTGTTTTTCTTTTCTTTTCTCACTTCATTTGGATCCCATGTTTAAGATGAGGATAAACAAGATATGCTCATCAAATTTGCAGATGGGCAGGATGGCAAACTCAGGGCCTGGAATGTGGTTGCTTGTTCAATTCTTGTATACTTTAGGTTAAGGTTTAAGCTGCTATATTAGAGCCTCCAATATACAAGCAGTTTCCTTTTAAGCAAATGAAGCTTAAATTACAGGTGTAACTTCCATTCACCTTCCGTTGGCAAGAACATGGCTACACCTTGTAGGGAAATGCAGTCTCTTCACCTCTCCACTATAAAATACAGAAGCCATGGCCCTATGAGGCTGCTGAGCCCTTGAAATGTGGCTGGTCTGAATTGAGGTGTGCTCTGAGTGTAACATACATGTCGATTTCAAAAACTTTGAAAAAAGAAAGCATGCTATCTCAATATGTTTTATATTAATTACGTGTTGAAATGATAGTATTTGGGATATATTGGGCTAATTAAGATATGTTATTAAAGTGAATTTCACCTCTTTTTTTAAAATTTCATTTAATGTGACCAATAAAAAATCCAAAAGCACATTTGTGGCTCCTCTAACATTTCTGTTGGTTAGTGTTGCATCTAGCTGATGGCCAGGAACCCAGATGAACCTGCAATACTATAGAAGAAGAGAAAATGGATTGAGGTGACAACTAGCTGTCTATCTCACTATAGTACCTTCAGTGTCTCACAGAAGTTTAGTCCTTGCTCAGTATATGTTGATTCAATGAATAATTGAATTACTGTGTTTGGATCCCAGAATATATCAGTCTTGAGTGATGGGCCAAATTCAACAGAGTGACATAGTGCGTCTTAAATTTTATCTGTACAACTATGGGACTGGGGAAAAACAGCTACAGCAATATATTTATAAAGAAACTCAGGGACCAATATGTGTCAATTATGTGATGTGGCCACCACAGAATCTAATGCAATTTTAGACTGCATTAATAAGAATAAAAATCTGTTCTTTCAAAAAACAGATGACATTCTTGACCTACTCTTTACTTTGTTGAGTTTATATCTATAGTGGCTTAGTAGGTTTGGGAGGTCCTCCTGAAATGTAAAATAAGTCTTACTTCACCAGGCGAAACTATAGATCTCTGGTAGGATTGTTTGGAGGATATGTTCAGTGTATGACTCCTATAAGATATTTTATGGAGATGTTTAGAATGCAGTTGTATATATGGGTATAAAAATTAGGAGAGAGAAATGTGTTGAAGGTGTAGATGTGGGAATTGTCTGTAAATGGATGGCCAGTAACACCAGAGATGGAGCTGCAATTGTGCCAGAAGAGTGCACAGTTAGAAATCAGCACTGACATGTACAGGTAGGATATCAGAAAAGGAGCCAGGGGAGGGGACTGAGAAAAGCATCCAGAAAGGTTCGTGATAAATCAGGCAACTGTGGCATCGTTGCTGCTGAGCACACGTGTCGAGAAGGAGAGAGTACTCAGCAGTGTCGAGGCTGCCGTGTGGTCCAGGAGTAAAGGACCAAGAAGTTTCTTCTAAATCAAACAACTAGAGAGTTCTTGGTGTCCTTGATAAGAGCAGTTTTCACTACACTGACAGGGAGTGAAGCCACTGAACAGGGGATCGCAAAGCAAGAGAAAAGAGATGAAGTGAGGTCACAGAGAGGAGATAATTCTTACCAAAAAGTTTTGCTCTGACATATTGCTATCATGGATCTCTTGATATGATGTCCCAAGAAGGACACAATAAGAGATCTGTGGTATCCTTTCTAAAATTGCAAGAATTTTTCAAATTGCAACCCTGAGAAAATATCAGACAACCACCAACTGAAGGACAGTCTACAAAATAACCGATTAATTCTCTTCAGAAGTGTTAGGTCATGACTAGGGTAGACAAAGGAAGATTACAGAGTACCAAGAAGAAATAACAACTAGTTGCAATGTGGGATCCGGATTGGGTCCTGTAACAGCAAAATGATGTTAGTGGAAAAACTGGCAAAACTTGTATAAGGTCTGTAGTTTAATAGTCTTGCACCAATGATAATTTCCTGGTTTTGATCCCTGTACCATGGTTATGCAATGTAGTGAACATTAGAGGAACCTAGGTGAGGGGTATATGGAAACTTTCTGTACTAATTTTGCAATTTTTCTGTAAGTGTAAAGTTAGTTCAGAAAAAGAAAAGTTTTAAGTTTTGCTCTGAAGGGAAGGAGAGGGGTGGGGGATGATGGCTGGAAAGAATATGAGGCTGAGGAGGATTCAGAATTAGCAATAGTTGTGAAAATGATCGACAATATTTTCTAAGAGCTTTGTGGCAATTTTTCACTCAGTGTTCATAACTATGCTCCGGAGGAAACGGCGCTGTTTTGTTGTTGTGATCCTATGTTTTCAGATGAGGAAAAGGAGACATGAATGAGGTTAAACATGATCACAAAGCAGTAAGGGGCAGAGCTGGGATTTGTAGCTAATTTCTTATTCACTGCATTCAATACTGTCTTTGAAATTGGAGAGAAATTAGGTGTGCTTAAATGCTTGTTAGATGGCGAGACAGAGACAAGTCAAGAAAAAGAGGGAATAGAAGATAGAGGGTGGAATTCAGAATATGAGTGGAATATAGACTTGGACCCGAAGGGGGGACACTATGATAAAGAATAAGTAAAAAGGTAGGAAATGTGTAGATGACTGGCCGGAGATTGAGAAAGTTCTTCTCAGTGGTTTTTAATTTCTTTGTGAAGTAGGAGGGGAGGTTGGAAGTTTGAGATAGTAGAAGGGTTTTAGGAGAGCCAGTGTAGAGAAAACAGGAGGGAGCTGGTAATGGCCATGCAGGGTAGCCAGGGTGTGCTGAGAAGGAGCTGGTGAGACCACATACCCGTGGTTCCACCATCTCTGCGGTGGACAGCTTTCTCCGGTGTGTTCCGTAGTCCAGGCTGCAGACTGTTGAGTTTATCCAAGATGGAGTTTTTGCAGGGTTGGTGCCACAAAAGTAATTGATCAAGGAAGAGAATGATGTTAAGAGTAAAATGGATAGACTCAAATCTGACTAATGGGAATGGGGTGAAGACAGGGTGGGACTGATAGGGAGGAGTTAGAGCACTCAGTGTATTTTTTCAGTTCATATTTCTCTGATAACTAGTGACTGGTGAATGCTTTTCATATATTTATTGGCCATTTTTATTTCTCCTTTTTGTATATTGTCTGTAACTGTCATTTGTTTTTCCAATAGGGAATTTTTTTCCTTTCCAGCTATTTATTTATTGATTTTTATTGAAGTATAGTTGATTTACAATGTGTTAGTTGCTGGTGTACAGCAAAGTGATTCAGTTATATGAATGGATAAAGAAGATGTGGTATATATATACACAATGGCGTACTACTCAGCCGTAAAAAAATGAAATAATGCCATTTGCAGCAACATGGTTGGACCTATAGATTATCATACAAAGTGTAAGTCAGAAAGAGAAAGACAAATACCATATTATATCACGTATCTGTGGAATTTAAAATATGACCCAAAAGAACTTATTTATGAAACAGAAACAGACTCACAGACATAGAAAACAAGTTTATGGTTACCAAAGGGGAAAAGGGTTGGGGGAGGGATAAATTAGGAGTTTGGGATTAGCAGATACAAACTACTATATAAAATAGATAAGCAACAAGGGAATTTTTATTCAACCAACAGATACGTTTCATGTATTTTTTTTCAATTTTGTGGTTTGCATTTTTGTTTTCCTTCTGTAAGATTTTATTTGGACTTATAGATCAATGTTGTCCAAAATAGCAGCCATTAGCTATAAGTGAGTTAAATTTAAAAGTAATTTGAATTGCAGTTAAATTGATTAAAATGAAATAAAATTAAAAATTAAGCCTTGTAGTCTCCCTAGTTAAATTTGTAGTGTCCTGTATCTATGTGGCTAGTGGCTACTGCATTGGAAAGTGTAGCCAGGGGACATTTCCATCAATGCTGAAAATTACATTGGGCAGCACTGGTATAGAATTATTTTTTAATTGGAAAAGCCGTCACTGCTTTCCTGATTGATGTCTGCCTTTGGAGTCATACCTAGGAAGGTCTTTTCCATCCTTCAACATAATATAAATGTTAATTTTTACTTTCTTCTAGTATTTCTATAGTTTTTTTAAAAAGCCATTTACATTGTTTAATGTATCTGGAATATATGCTTTTGTATTGTCTGAGCTAAAGTCTGACTCATAGTCTCTTCAAACTTTTTACCACAAATCCCAATAATATTAAATGAAGTTGAAATGACATCTTTTAGTGGATACTTAAATCATTTAATGGATACTTAAATATTCATAGTTTATTTATTGAATATCTATTATATTACTTAGATTTGTCCATCGGAATCAATTTCACCTCAATGCATATTTATCAAGGAGATAAATACAATAAAGACTAAGACATGATTTATAGTTTAGCAAGGAGGTAGTAGACAGAATAAATGTTTATAATATATATGAGTTTATTGATAGGAATATGAGAAAGTCCAGTGTTGTTTCAAAGATGATTAAAGTGGGCTATGTGTCTCGGGAGTTGTTAGGAGGTTAGGGTTAATGTGATGTGATATGTATGTGTGTGAACAGGAGGGGGGAGTGGGAAAGAGGAAGCAGGGAGGAGTAAGGAGAGGAAACATGATAAAGTGTGTGAAACTGAATTGTGAAATAGTTTGTGTGTGACACTCTAGTTTATTAGCCATCTGAAGATTTGTTCCCTAAGAGGAGAGATCTTCTGGGTTGTTCAGCCAAGCATCAATGACTGGGTGGGTGGACACAGAAGCAGGGAGCTCCCTCAGATAACCAGTCTAGTTATAATTCAGGTGAGAGCTAAGGAGGGCCAGAACTAAGGCATTAGCAGTGGGCTGAATTAGAGAGACTTTTAGGATACAGAAGTGACAGGAGTTGGTAATAATTGGATGTGGAGGGAATCGCTGACTGAGTGATATTCCAAGGTCTACCTGCAGACTAGAGTAAAGCATGCCTCCAGTTCTGCCAAAAATGAATCAGTTTCCTGACATGGGGAAGCTGAATATTAGGCCATATGCCATTTACCTTATTACTGTCGTTTCCTTGTCAGAGTTCTCAGTAACTTGATGTGATTTCCTTCAGTTTGAGTATAGTTGGAATTTAGCTTACAAGAGTGAATATCTTAATGCTGGAGAAAAATTTACTTACCTTGGTTCATCATAATGCCAAGATTAATTCTGGTAAGAGTTGTGAAAATTCACAACTTTAAAAATTTTAAAGGAATAGCTTAGAGCATTTTCCCTTTTACAGAATTTATTTGAGGCACACTGAATAAGACAAGAAGACTGAAATTATTATAGTTGAAAGATTTGACATTTGATATTTTCTGTTGGCACTAAAGGCCTAAAAGTTAGTTTAATGACAACAAGCAGGAAGAGATTATCTTTGCATCCTTCAATTATATCTTCTGGCTGTTCTTCCTGGAAAATATTTAACAGAACAGTTAATGTTATTCACTTAAGATAATCAAGCCCTAAGTCAATACCACAGAAAATTAAGTTTAGATTTAACTGGTTTTAGAACATGCTTATACTAAGGAGCTCAAATTATAGCTCCTAAGATTTGGGGGGGTGTGGGTATCTCATTTAGAAGCCAACTTTATTGTTTGACAGCTGAAAATAAGACATTTCTGTTAATATTACATTGACTAATATATTTTATATTAAGTTAAAAATGTCAGTTTTTTTAGAAGTTTCTTCTTTCTTTAGCATCCTTTTTCTAGTTTGAAAAAAAAATCTCTTTAGGATTTAAAAAATTTCATCATTGTTGCTATTTCCCAGACAGAGTTAAAGACTATGATTCACTAGTTGAATTACCTCTGATTCTGTGTTTTATCCATAAGGCTTATAAAAATTTGGGGATGCTGTGGCATTTACTATAGTTTGGGAAAAAAGGTGTGTCAAGAGAAATGGAAATAAAAAGAACATCTAATAAAATACTATATAGAATGAATCTAAGATATTTTCCCTTTATCCTCTTAAAGGGATACTTTACTTACCTTGGTGAAATTAAATCTTTTTCATTAAAATGAGTTATTGACTCATAAAAATGGGAACCCTCAAACAACCTCCTGTTCATCCACTCCCCTCAAATGTTTACTTCTGAAAATCAATTGCTCAAAACTGATGATGGCAAAAGTAGTCAGGATGTGTGTAGAGGATGATAAATGATCGGGAAGGACTTTTCGTAAATATGCAACCTACAGGATATTTTCTCAATTTATAGGTAACTGTACATCGATAATCTTCAGTAAATAAACTGAGCCTTACAAATGAATCAGACAAGCAAAAACTCATCATCCCTCAGGTAAATTATTTCTGAGGAAACTGGTAAATATTTTGAAAATATTTAAATGAATGTTCATTTGATTTAGTGAATCGTCATATATCGTCATATATATTTCCCATGGTATCATTTTGCTATAATTCCTCTTACTGTATTAAAAGGAACTAAATAGTAAATATTACACAACCTACCTTGGGTTGTTTGGATGTTAAAATACCAAGAAATTTAAAAGAAAACTCACCTAAGCTAGTGAAAATAGGTATTAATAGAGACAAATTCAGTTCTATTCCAAATCTTCCATCTTGACAAAAATAGAGGAGTAATTCAATAACTCACCATTTATTTTTATGAACACCAATTTAAAGAAAAGTGAAAATGAAAAAAGGAGCCATAAATGTGTGGAAACAACTGAAGTATGTATAAATCAATGTTGAACTTCTCACCATATTAGATTCAAAGTACAAGCAACTGGTATTGGATAATATTAAGGAAATTTTAGGGGTGATAATGGCATTGCAGTTATAGTTTATGAGTGAGTCCTTATTTTTTAGAGATACATAATGGAATATTAAGAATGAAATTATATGTTGTTTGGGATTTGCTTCAAATAAAATAAAAGGGAGAACTGGGGGACTATGGATGGAAAAGATTGTCCACGAGTTGATAATTGGTGAAACTGGGTGATGAATATATGGAGGTTTATCATATCTTCTGTGTACTTCTGTATATGCTGTATATATAATATGTATATAACCCACTGTATATGCAGTTCCTTAACATCACCGTGAGGTAGCAAATGGCAAGACATGATTACAATCCAGACTGCAGAACTTAGCAAGTACAAGAAACCATCATCTTCATTATCACTGTAGTCCCTGCTCATTGGCCACCTATGTGCCAGACAATAGGATAAATATGTTCCATATTTTGTCACATTTAATCATCACACCACATCCATTTAGGTAATATTTTGATGCTTATTTTTCAGATGAGAAAACTGAGGCTTAGAGATATTAAGTAACTTTCGATAATATACATATCCTGAATGGCAGAACTAATAATTAGTAAGCTACATTGCCTTTTTACACTATAGGTATGCCTGCTAAAGTTTGCTGTGCTGTGCTGCCTATGGACAGTGCACAAATATGTGAAAATAAATGAAGAAACTCAAATGAGAACAAGCAAAGCTATTTATACTGGGCTTGCTGTATCTCCTGCTACCACCACTTGTATTTGTCAGAGACAGAGACAGGCAGGAGAGTAGGAAAACTTTACACTGAAAAACAAAACAAAACAAAGGCTCTAGGTAATCTCTGATTGGACATTGTTGACATGGACTAGTAGTGGGGCATCTTACGTGATTGGTTTCAGGAGCATATTTGGTTTTTCTAGGTTGGTCCTGTGCTGGAAGGGAGAACAAAAATAGGGCAACTGGCTGAAGCTTTCTGTAGAGGTTATGCTTTGGTTCCCGGGCTGGTTGCTGCAGAGCTTGCGGGTCAGAGTTCTGTTGTCATATATGGCTGGTCATTGTCCATTTGTATATTCAGTCTCTCACCGGGTACTTCTCTCACTTGAGAGAGGTTGGCCAATTCATGGGAAGCTAGAGATCCAGATCATCACCACTCAGGGAATGTTTGGTTGTCTCCATAATCATTGTATGCCAAGATCTTTAACTTTATGTTGTCATAGCATTATGGCTATCATCTGATAAGAGACTTGCTTAAATACAGATGTATTCAAGGCTCTAGATAAAGTGCAACAGACCAGCATCATGATCACTCTGACTACAACAAGAAAAATTAATAGTCCCTGTAAGATACTTTGGAACCAGGAACCCCAGTTGCCCAAGTCAGGTTACGAGAACAAATTTCATACAGCATGAGGATCACATTAGAGATCCAAATAGCTTTTTCTTAAGGCAAAATATAGGCTTTCCTACCTTGTCTGCTTCATTGATCCATGTACAGCAAGCAGTATTAGTAATGGCACAGAGGCCACCAGGACGAGCAAACAAATCTAGAGCAATGAGGTTGTCCATTACTGATTCTTCCAATGAGTTGAGAGTGATGTATATTTTATGTAGGTTACAGATGATATTGTTAATAACTCCTGCTAGAGTTAATGTTAGGTTTCTAACAGTCTTTTCTATTTGTATGACTCCTTCTGTTGGGAGCACTGCTCTGATTGTTCATATAAACAATGAGTCAGTGATTCTCCTAGGTAGAGTGCCTGAAAAATCAAAGGTGGCCTCTTTTTTGGAGCTTGTGCTTGAGTTGGAATTTCAAGCCTTGATGATGTATAGAGTTAGGGCTCCTATGTGCAGAAAAGTCTCAGAATATTATTCCCAAAGTATATGAGGTGTCAGTTGGAGGCAAACATAACCAGGCATCCTGGTCACACAGGATTTAATAACCAGTAGGGGTACATGGAGAGCCATGAGAAATAGAGTTATTCATGACCTGAGGTTGGAACCAAGGCCTTACATTAGCTGGATTATGTATTTAAATATCAATTACTATCTTCCAGGTATCAAGTAATTGGTCCATCATTCAGGGAAGATTATGAAATTCAAATTTAAAATTATTTAGGGTCTGATCAATAGATGGTAATCATTGGTTCTTTTTCTAGGATAGAGGGACAGTAGTGAAGTCACAGGTTGATTTATTTAAGGTCATTTGTCCATGTAGGTGCAAGTGGAAATGTCACTGGAATAATTCCTTATCATCTTATTTGATGAGACCAGGATTGCTCAGAGGTTTTTATCAGGAGATCTGGTTATGGATGGCCTATACAGTAATCTGTAAGATTGAAGGCAGTGGCCACTGTTTAGGAGAATCTAATAATGATATTAGAATGACTATGTTCTGATTTAACAATTATAGTAAAGGGAGAGAAAAACAGAGAAGAGTGCCATTATGAGTAGATGACACACTGGGATCTTTAGAAAATGAGAAGAATGGTTATAGGCAAGAAGATAAAACAAAACAAAACAGGAATTACATAGAGGTCTTGATCTGATGTCTTAGACAGAAGCTGCCTACTATCTGAGGTTATATTCCTTTTCTGAAGGTTTTGGGTCCACTCTCTATATCTGAAGACCATTTGCTTCTATTAGATCTCCAAGAGTCTTCAGTTTAACATCTCCTATTGAAGTAGCCTCCTAATTGTGTGGAAGAGTGAATGGTGACCCAAGGATTGACTTCCTGGGGTATCTCTGCTGTATTTTTGTTAAGCATATCTGATAAGGTCCTTTAGAAAGAGGATTGAGAGCTGTTTTTTCTGATGTCTGTTCCAGTGGTGGGAATCTCATGGTTGAAGATCATGAAGAGGTTGTAGGAAGGCAGCCGTAACTTGTTGGTGATAAGACTGGGTATAACTACATGAGTCCTTTGCAATATTTTGTCATATCTTTGTGCAGCAGGTCTAGTATCAGAGGCACCTGAATGAAAGGGCCTTCAAATGACCACTTCCTAGGTAGAAAACCGTTATGTTCCTGAGGGACAGGTAGTGAAAGTAACTTTGGCTTCCCAAAGGAGGCTGGCTTATGGGTTTCTGAAAATTTTGTTAATTTTAATTTAAAGGTGCCATTGGTTTTTTCGGTCATTCTAGAAGATTGTGGCAGTTTTTGAGTAAGGGGGTAATGCCTTGCAGATTTCTTTTATAATGGTTCCCACAAAGTATGTGCCTTGGTCACTTGATATAAAAGTTAATATGCCCCATGTTAGAAACATGTAATCAAGGAGCTTTTTAGTGACTATGAAGGATATAGCTTTTCAACAAGGAAATGTTTCAACCCATGCTAAAAATAAACACACATTAAAATATATTCAAATCTGATGGAGGATGGAAGTTGGATAAAACCATCTGAAGGTGTTTAAGGGGTCCTTGAGGCTTTAGTTCCTGGCCATATTCACCTTTATAGTTTTTCCAGGATTGTGTTGTTAACAAGTGACACATAACCTGAAAATAGCCTCAGCTGTCTTTATAAAATTTCCCCAAAGTGTTGATGTAAGATAGTAACCAATTTGTCTGTACCATGATGAGTAACTTAATAGAGAAATTTAGCTGGTATTCACTTGAAATTATCTTGTGGCCCCCAAGCCTCCTTGTTGGGAGTGCCGGAGATGATCTGAGTAAAAGGTACAACCAGACTCTTTTCATTTTTCCTTTTCATGGACTTAATGTTGTTATTTCCTAATGGACTCTTTGAATCCCTTAAGGGATTTATCTTTTCATGGTTTAATTAGGATCATAAGTTTGATGAGGGCTGCCTGTTTGGTAGAATGATCTGTTTTAGCATCTCCTTTATTTCGTTTTGCATCAACCTCAACCTTTACAATAGCCACCTAGCTAGGAAACATCTAAAAGTTCCTGAACTTGTGTCCATTTCTGATAGAAGTTCCAGCAGAGGTGAGAAACCCCTTTGGATCTAAAGCATTCAAAAGTCATGTACTATTCCAAAAGCACACCTGCTCTCTGTATATGTTTCTTCTCCAGTCTTTGGTGGGATGACAAGCTCTAATAAGCATAATAAATTCTGCCACCTGAGCTTATTTTAGTCCGATCAGAGGACTCTATGCTAAAGGAGAACTTAAATTAGTGGTAACATATCGTGCTTGATAACCCCCAGTTTTAATTTTGAGATATAATCCATCAACAAATAACATTAGGTCACGGCTCTCAGTGGGAGTCTTTACTGAATCTGAGTGAGGTACAGAAAGTTCCTAACTTAGATAAAATAATCATAAAGTAACCCCATCTTCTGGCAGCGGCAGGACTAGGATTCCGCAGTGGTGAAGAGTAACGTGAGAAAAGAGGGAGTAGCAGAGTCTCCTGAGAAGTTAATTGACCGGCTACGAATGTCGTTTGCTCTGTCAGTAGCAGTGCCGGTACTGTGTGAGGACCCATGAGATCAAGCAGGGAGCCTGGAACTAATTCAGAAGAAGCCTTAACAAGTTTTGCAGGGGCAGCTATTGCCTTGAGACAAGGAGGTTAAGCCTTGGCACCCAGGTCAAGGGTGAGGCCATACTAGGAATGAGTTTTTGATGCTCTCATGAGATTGAGTTAAAAACTTCACCTTGTCCAGATCACTCATGTACAAATAGATAAAAGGGCTTTTTCTAGCAAAGGATGCCTAGGGAAAGGAGGCTTTTAAAGAGCCTTCTTCAGGTTACAGAAGGCTTGTGCTTGGCTTCCCCAAGGAGAGTATCTCTTTATCTGAGACTTTAGCCAATTCATGGAGAGATGTTGCAATCCCAGGAAAATTTGGTGCCTATTATCTGCAATGTCAGTTAAATCCAGAAATCCTCTAAACTGTCATGTTGTGAGGGGGCTAGGATAAGTTAGGATAGTCTTTAGTTTACCAGGAGAGTGTGTTTTCCACTTCATAGATAACTCATATCCTAAATAAAGGACTCTGTTTTGACAAAACAGTAATTTATTTTGTGATACGTTATGTCCTTTTCTGCCAAGGCTTAGAGCAAGTCAAAGGAATTCTTTGTATAGGCTTTATTGTCGTCTGGAAAAAGTAGATCATCTACATAGTGTATCATAACTAAATCACAAGAGAAGTTTAGATCTTTTAAGTCTTATTTGAGAATCAGGGAAAATAGACAGGGTTTCCGTGAACCCTTAAGGCATGACTGTCCAGGTATTTAGTTGTCCTCTCCAGCTGAAGGCATAAAAGTATTGACTGTACCGGTCTAGAGGCAAACTGTAAAATGTAGATCAGAGATCCACCGCAGTGCAGCAAGTGGCTTCATTTGGAATTGTTGATAGGATGGTGTTTGGGTTCGGTACTACTGGGAAGCAAGGCGTAATAATTTTGTTGATGGCCCTGGGGTCTTGAAAAATCAGTATCTTCTCTTGTTTGGTTTTTTTGCTGGCAGGACAAGTATTACGAAGGCTAGTGTAGAAAATGAAAAGACCTTTGGATATAAGACTTTTACCTGTAGACTCGAGCCCTTCCTTTGCTTCTGGCTTCAGGGGATATTGGGGAAGTTTGGGTAACTGGTTGGATCTATCTGCACTTTAATAGGTTCTCCTCCAGTGATTTTTTCCTATGTCAATTTTAGCCCTTAGTGTTAGGTACCAGGTTGTAGTAGGCAGAATGATAAACCCTCAAAGATGGCCACATCCTAATCTCTGGAACCTGTGAGTATGTTAGGCTGTATGACGAGGGGGGATTAAATTTGCATGTGGAATTAAGGTTGCTAATCATCTAGCCTAGCCATAGGAGGCTAGCCGAGACTATCCAGGTGAGCCCAATGTAATCACAAGCGTCCTTATAAGCAGAAGAAGAAAGTCTGAGTTAGAGATCTGAAGATGCCACACTGCTCCTTTTGAAGCTGGAGGAAGCGGCCATGAGCCCAGGAATTTAGGTGACCTCTAAGAGCTGGGAAATGCAAGGCAATGAATTCTTGCCTAGAGCCTCTGGAAGAAATGCAGCTCCACCAATACCTTGAGTTTTTTCTCCTAAGACTCATTTTGAATTTATGGCCTCCAGAACTGTAAAATGATAAACATATACTGTTTTAAGCCACTAAGTTTGTGGTAATATGTTACAAAAGTGGTTGGAAATTGAAATAATCCGTGTATCAAGACCTTTATCAAGTATAACAAAGGAGACAAAGATGTGTCCATAGCATTTACGACTTGACTGAATAGAGGAGTCGTCGGAACCTCAAGAAATCATCCCTCTGCTTTGCATTTAATATTGCAATTTCATTTTCAAAGTAAGTCTCTCTTTATTCAATTTGGAGGGTAGTAGGATCACAGAGCAGGAAGAAATGTTTTCATTCCAGGGCCCAAGTGTTTCAGTTAAAGGCTGAAAGGCAGGGGAAACCTGTACATTATTTGAAATACCTACCACCTGTGTGGTATATTTACTCTGAGGAAGAGGTCGAGCGAAAGTGTGCGGGTTAATGAAGAAAAAGTAGCTCTTGGATCCAGCAGGAGGTCGACCATCTATATTTACAGTAATTCATCTCGAGTGTTTAAAGGTAAGGCAGGATACTGGGTACTTTTTCCTTCCTCAGAGCATCCTTACATACCTGAGTTGAGGGATTTTTTTCCTTCAACTTGGCGTTTCTTTTGTAAGATGGGACAGTCTTTTTCCCAGCGTCCTTTCTTCTTTTGTGGTTTACAGTATCTACAAGTGTCCTTATCAGTAGGTGATCTGTCAGAAAATGGGCTACTTAGCTGTTGGATCTGCAGGACCATAAGTTTATTTTGGATCCTGTCTCATTTTTGTTCCAAACCCTTTCAAAATGTTCTGTAAGATGTTCAGGTAAAGGGGTGTTTCCTATTCTAATTTCTATTTATAAATTGGTTCCCCAACTTCAGGTGTAACTGTACTGACAAAATTAGATGGAAGGGTCACTGTTACATCAGAACCTTTAACTCCCCAGTATTGCTGAAGATATTTTCTAGTCTATTCTGAAAATGTCCTAAACGTTTCATCGTTTCTGTTTGCATGACTGAATTATGGCCCAATCAATTTTTTAAAAAAATTTTATTTATTTATTTATTTATGGCTGTGTTGGGTCTTCGTTTCTGTGCGAGGGCTTTCTCTAGTTGTGGCAAGTGGGGGCCACTCTTCATCGCGGTGCGCGGGCCTCTCACTATCGCGGCCTCTCTTGTTGCGGAGCACAGGCTCCGGACGCACAGGCTCAGTAGTTGTGGCTCACGGGCCCAGTTGCTCCGCGGCATGTGGGATCTTCCCAGACCAGGGCTCGAACCCGTGTCCCCTGCATTGGCAGGCAGATTCTCAACCACTGCGCCACCAGGGAAGCCCCCAATCAATTTTTACTGGAAATGTTCATCTATGGCTTTTATGAGACCTTGCCCTACTTCTTCATCCTTTTTTGACTCGCAGGTTTATTGTGGAAAGAGCGATCCTGTCAGTCCCTTTTTGGGTGAGTCCAATCAGCTATTGCCGTTTAGGGTTTAACGTCTGAGGTGTTCTGACCAACATGTATGTAAGCTGAAATAAGTTAGGTATCCATGGTTCATATGTACTCAAAAGAATTCTAAATTCTTCTAGGAATAATTGCTAGTCTTGCCTGGGTTTAGGGAAATCCTTAATTATTGCTTGTAATTCAGCTCACATCTGAGATAGCAATTTTAGAGTTGCCTGCATAACTGGCTTTGGAAGGGATCCATCTGTAGAGGCAACTGGCAGTTTATGACCTTAGGAGAAGCACTGGGAAAGCATAGGGGTCTGGACAAGAGAAGAGGAAGGAGGAGATGAAGAGGGGCGGTTGGAGAGGGGGAAGAGGGAACCCTGGATCCAGGGAGGCAGTGGAGGACAAGCAGGACGTGGATTTACCAGGGAAATGAGTCGAGCTTGTTTTTTGCTTATGTCTGTCAAATTGCTCATTAGCCTTGGCCAAAGATTCTTTTAAAGAATTTTTGGAGCAGAATCTCACTTGAAGGCCTCTGCACACCAATCAAGAAATGCTGCACATTGGGCCTGAGATATCTTATGCCCCTTTTCACTAAGTCACTGCTGAAATGAACAATTTTGTTCAAGTCAAAATTTCCCTACAGTGGCCTCTGAAGGCTCAAATAATCCTTGAAGTTATGCCATTTAGAGAGAGATGCCCAATAATTAGGAGTGTACTGAGAGTACATAAAAGAAGCAGGAATTTTTCTTGGAGGAGAAGATTTAGACTTGATGACCCTGTGAGATCTGACAATGGTCGGCCAAAGGTGACGCTTGTGTACTTCATGTCTCAGACCCCCAACTAGTTGGCTGCCTATAAAACAAAAAACAGATGCGACAGTCTGTGCCTCCTGGCAGGCAGAAAAGTGGAGAGAACTCTCTCTCTGGACCAAAGCCAAGCTCTCAGGACAGAAAATTGAAATAGAAGCAAGGCGTCATTCATTTTTATCGGCGTTTTACAGCAAAGTTCGTCCGAATGGAAGCTGGTCTGATGAAAACCCGCAGACTCGCTGGTCTGTGGCACTGGCTCGAACAACAGGCTTCTGGGGCCTGTGCCTGTGTTCTACCCTGTGATGCTCCTTCACAGTGTTGTTAGGTTGTTAAGTGGTGTTATGATAAACAACACTTTTAGACAGCACAACACAAACGAGCACAAAAGAAAGCAATGAAAAGGAATTGCCTTCTGAGGATGTCAAACAAATGGGAGCTAATAGTAAAACTTAGGTACCAAACACAATAAACAGCTGAGGAACTCAATGAAGAACAGAGTTCAGCTGGTACTGATTTACTGCACCTGTATGGGCTCAGTAAGCCACAGGTAGCAAGACACAGGGGATACCCGCGGGTACCACACCTGATGGATTAGCAGCAATAGGCAGTGTGGACGGTACCTCAGTGGAAAGTTCAGGAATACTGTGGAAATGACAAAGACTACCCAAATGAGAATAAACAGAGGTATTTCTTCAGAGCTTGCTCTAGCAAGGGGGTCAGCCATAATCATTTGCATTTGTCAGAGACTCAAAGGCAGGCAGGAGGATGAGAAAGCTTTATACTAAAAGAAAAAGACCATTTTAGGTTTGCTCTGATTGGACATTACTGGCATGGAGAAGCTGAAAATAGGCTATCTAGAGGTGGGGCATCTTATGTGACTGGTTTGGGGAACATATTCAGCTCTCTCTAATTTGTCCTGATTTGGAAGCAGAACAGGGACAAAAAATAGGAAACTGGCAGTCACTGACTTGGTCAAGTTCTGATCTTTCTGGGCCAATTTGTGCAGTGGTTGTGGTCTGACTTCCCAGGCTGATTACTGCAGGGGTTATGGGTGTGAGTTCTGTTGTCATTTATGGTCTTGGCATTGTCTGTGTACTCAGGCTCTCAGATGGAAGGAGAGTATCAGCATAGGTTCATGTCGATTATCAAGTGGTGAGAGGACCATAGTCTAGGCAAAAAATTCACTCCTGCCTTTGATTGACTGATTGATTGAGGGGAGGTGGAAGGGGTTCCTTGTAGTATACTTTCTAGCAGAGCAGGACAGAGCTGGTTAAGATTCTAAAAGACCCACAAACTGTTAATAAGCCTTAGCATAATAGGATAGATCTTGATAGAAACTTGATTCAGTCCATTCCATCTCCTCTCCCTGGTTATAAATACATAGAGACAATTCAGCTACCACTACCAAGTTGTTATAATGCAGCCCTAAAGAGAGGGTCACTATTTCCAGTTCAGGCTGCAATATTTTTGGATTGTAAAACAGAACGGTACATTGACAATGAGGATAAAATGCAGGTGTCTTTGTTGAATGGATTGTGAAATGGAATTACAGTTAAGCTGTGACCAGTATATAAAGGGGGAGGGGAAGGTTCTGAGATCAGTAGGTTAATGACATAACGTTTATTCCAACTGGCTAACTAACCTGGCCGACTAAGGCAGGAGGGTAAACTGAGGAAAGAGACAGGGAAATGGAATGGAGTTGGAGAGGATTTGTAGAAAATAAAATGCTTGTGTACAGTCATTTCAGTATGTCTTGTTCAGGTTTAGAATATGTTTAGAAAGATTAAAAGAAGAAATAACCCTGCTAAGTGAGAAATTTGTTAAAGGTTTAGAAGTGGAAGGGGGAAGAAAACCCCACTCATCTGCCAGACAGCTTCAGGAAAAGCCATGGAGCTGGTAAACCAGACCAATGGAAAAAAGCATTGATAAGAGCTGTAACTGCAGAATGCAGACAGAGAGGAAGTTGGAGAGGAGATTGAAATCAGTTATAAAAGGCAGCGTGCACACCGTTGCTAATGTGGCAGCCTTGTCCTGAATCCTTTGTGATTAGGGTAGGAAGCCAAGGTGGGTCAGTGGCTGCTATTTTTCATCTGAACTTTCAAACAGAGGAAACGGTGCTCCATCAAGGACTTATCATGAGTAATGATAATAGAGCATTAGTGAGGGCTCACTATGCTTCAGGCACAGTGCTTTAAATGTAGCACTTTATTTTTTATTTATTTATTTATTTTTAAACATCTTTATTGGAGTATAATTGCTTTACAATGGTGTGTTAGTTTCTGCTTTATAACAAAGTGAATCAGTTATACATATACATATGTTCCCATATCTCTTCCCTCTTGCGTCTCCGTCCCTCCCACCCTCCCTATCCCACCCCTCTAGGTGGTCACAAAGCACTGAGCTGATCTCCCTGTGCTATGCGGCTGCTTCCCACTAGCTAGCTATTTGACGTTTGGTAGTGTATATATGTCCATGCCACTCTCTCACTTTGTCCCAGTTTACCCTTCCCCCTCCCCGTATCCTCAAGTCCATTCTCTAGTAGGGCTGTGTCTTTATTCCCATCTTGCCCCTAGGTTCTTCATGACCACTTTTTTTTTTTAGATTCCATATATATGTGTTAGCATATGGTATTTGTTTTTCTCTTTCTGACTTCACTCTGTATGACAGACTCTAGGTCCATCCACCTCACTACAAATAACTCAATTTTGTTTCTTTTTATGGCTGAGTAATATTCCATTGTATATATGTGCCACATCTTCTTTATCCATTCATCTGTCGATGGACACTTAGGTTGCTTCCATGTCCTGGCCATTGTAAATAGAGCTGCAATGAACATTTTGGTACATGACTCTTTTTGAATTATGGTTTTCTCAGGGCATATGCCCAGTAATGGGATTGCTGGGTCATATGGTAGTTCTATTTTTAGTTTCTTAAGGAACCTCCATACTGTTCTCCATAGTGGCTGTATCAATTTACTTTCCCACCAACAGTGCAAGAGGGTTCCCTTTCCTCCACACCCTCTCCAGCATTTACTGTTTGTAGATGTTTTGATGATGGCCATTCTGACCGGTGTGAGATGATATCTCATTGTAGTTTTGATTTGCATTTCTCTAATGATTAATGATGTTGAGCATTCTTTCATGTGTCTGTTGGCAATCTGTATATCTTCTTCGGAGAAATGTCTATTTAGGTCTTCTGCCCATTTTTGGATTGGGTTTAAATACGTATTCTCTCATTTAATCCTAGGAGTCAGGTGTATTATTAACACCATTTTACAGATGAGGATACTGAGGTTTAATAAGATTAAATCATCTGCCCAAGTAAATGGTGAACAATTTAAACCCATGGCTTTTTGACCCCCGGGCCATAGCTCTTGACCATAGTGGTCAGCATCCTTACTTAGGGATAATTAAGGACCTCAGTTTACTTGGTTGTGGGGGCCGTGGTCATAGAGTAATGTTTAAATCTCAAGAACTAGAACATGAAGGGCTGGAAGAAACGCAACTAAGGCTGTGTTTTAGAATGTAGAAGAATATAAATTCCGGTTATGGAATTTACCAAAAAATTGATAATAAGCTATTGGATAACTGGGAGACTAAAAAATTCCTGTAGTTTTTTATTTTTTCAACTTTGAATTTGAAAATAAAACCTCACTTGTAATCTTTCCATAGCACTTATACACATTGATTGCTAAAGGTTCCTACTTTTCTCTAAGTGCTAGAATCTTCACAAATAGTTTTTGTATTTAGAAAGAATTAAACTAGACATTTTAGGGAGACTATCTAAGGGACTACCAACAGTTTGTGCCTAGAGGCTGGTACCTGCTCAATTAGCCAATGTTGCCATCTGCTGGTAGCTTCTCTGAACTGCAGGCACAAGGTTCCAGGGCCCTTACTAGTTAGTATGCGCCTCAGGGTTGGCGTCCTACAGGGAAATGAATCATGACACCACCAAAAATTTACAATGAAAAGTCAAAATAATTTTGGACCTCATGAGCACCAAGAGAACCACCAACTTATTCAAAGAGGATTTTTATTTAGTAGTAGGGAACTGACCATTTGGAAACCTTTCCCTTTGACCTGCCTCTATTAATATCTGCCTGGATCTCTCTTTCAAGGTTAGTAAATCCCAGCAAGAGCTACCTGAAAACTTGTGCCTGTACACTAAATTCAGGTTCCCCAGTCTAAAAGTGTAATTCACATGATGGTTTGATTATGTCAACAAGCAACATTCTTCCTTCAAGTTCATAGTCATAGTCACCATTCCCTGCACATTTTGACCTTGGTGATTTCAAATTACAAAGGTTTTTCTTTTTGAATAAAAAAAAATAATGTTATGACTTTATCCTGGTTTTCAGCATGGCTTTTAGTGATATTGTCATTTCTGCCCCAGATTTTGAGGAACATGGGCCATGTTTAGGAGAGGCTGTCACTGGAGGGGTTAAGATAGGAGTTCTGAAGAGATGCAAGGCCAGATGCAGAGGTGGGCCAGAGAAGTCGTAGAGGGGGGCTCACTCATAGTTCTTCTACCATAACAGGGGAAAATCAGAGCTATCACAGTCCTTTGAAATCTCACATAAATAAGTATATTGGTCCATATTGCTTACATTAACCAGACAAACCATTAGGAGACTCTCACTTGCTAGAATCCCATTGTAACTCATGTTGACATTTAACTGTCTATATTTCCTCGAATAGTTGAGAAAGTGGACCAAGTGATGGAATGCGAATCAGAGCAAAGGAGACAACACCACCAGTGCCTGTCTTCCCTCTGTAACAGTCACTCTGATAGGATGGGCCTCTCTACTTATCAAAAAGAGAGGGAGCCTCTTCTGAATAGTTTGTATGCTGGGTCCTGCTCTTTCCCCATCCTAAAATTGTAAATATTAATTTATTTTAAATTATAGCCAATATGTATTATAATAGCTAACACGTACATATTATAGAAAATTATATAATACAGATAAAAACAATTTAATTAATAACTCATTAAATACCACCTAGATATTAATGCTGAATATTTTGGTGTCCTATATAAACATATGCATATCATTCTTTTCATTTTACACAAAATAAATTGTAAGAAAAAAATACCATGTAGTAACCTGCTTTTTTGCTAATATAGCAATATATCTTGAGCAACCTTTAAATTAATAATTACAGATTTAGATAACAAATTTTTATGATCACAAAGTATTTCATTATACATGTCCCCTATTGTTGGTTGGCTTTAGTAAGCAACAACTTTACATCTAATTAAGATTTATTTCTACAAGTGGCGTTGCTGTGTGAAGCATATACACATTTTTAAAGTTTAAAAAAAATATATTAGCAATTTGTCTTTAGAAAATGTGACTCAACTTATGCTTTCACTAGCAGTGTATGGGATATTAATAGGTGAATAATATAGTGTTATAGTGTCACTTTGGTATCTGTTTGGCACAAAAGAGGTTGAACAATTTTTGTGTGCATATTGGCTGATTGTATTTCTCTTTTTAAAATATCCTTTTTATAGCCTTTGCCATTAATTTTTTTTTTACTTATTTCAAGCATTTCTCATTTTTTTCTTATCTGATTTATTTCAAACAGTTTTTTTCTTTATACATACAATGTTATATCTTTTGTTCATCATATGTTGCAAATATTTACCCAGAGACTTACTTGCCTTTTAATATTGCTGATAAAATATGGCTTTTTTGCACTTAATGAGTTTTGTATTTTTATTCCATTAAATATATTAATCATATTTTTAAGGTTTCTGACTTTGGTATCATGCTTTTAAAAGTTCTTCCTTAAGTCAGGGCATATTTGCACTCTGTTTTCTTTTAAACAATTTATTAGTTTTTACATTAAATTTGTTAATTCATCTAGAATTTATTTTGATGTACATTTAAGACAAATATTTAACACTTTTTTTCCCCTAAATCATTGACTGGAACACCACTTAAATGATCGCAGGGAGCTGGATAATCTACAAACTTCACTCCCTTCAAGTACTGACTATCCTCTGGTGGCAGACTTGGGATGATGTGAATAGCAAGCTCAGAGGCCAGTTAAAGAAACAAATCATCATGTAGTGAGAGAGACAGAAGCATTAACTTTGTATTTAATGGTCCACATTTCTCTGTCATTAAATATGAGAAGAATTACTATTGATGAACTGGGGCATAGCTACATTACACTTATACATATTTAAATAAGAAAAACAGAGGAAAATCTAGTGAAGGCAGTGATGTCATAGCAAAAGGAGGGAGAAGGAAGCCTGCCTGGTGTGCAGATGAGGGATTTCTAAGGGGAACCTAGAATGCATTAGGAAAGACACTTTGATGAATGACAGAGGCTGGTCTCCTTCCTGGGTCTGTACAAAGCAGTGCATTAGGATATGATGAGATTTGTAAGGCTTATGGTTTTTATGGTACCAGAAAGTAATTTGGTAAGGTAGACTATTGTCAGCAACATGAGTTATCATTATCATCATGGCCATCATCTAAAAAAAAAAAAAAAAATCAGAAACAGTTTGAAAGTTAGAGCTCGTATTTGAGGATGATCATGTCATTGAACCTGAAAAAAGAATATGTCTGCTTTCTGATTTTGTAATGTGAGGTGATTCCAATTCCAGGCATGTCTTTTGGAGAGACATTAGGGTTCATCTCTTCCTTTCCCTGGCTTCTATTTCCTTGGGTTGGGAAGGGGGAGATGACTCGATTCTGCAACTTTGGGCTGGTTTGCCTCAAATTCAGGTCTGTCTCACTCAGGTTCTTAAGTATCAAGGAACTAAGTAAACCCAACCTTTATGGAGCAGGCTGGATAGATGAGGAGGCACAACCAAGGTGCTAGTAATAATTCTTCTTCTTATTATAACAACAACAATAACCACATTTATGGAACACCTAGTGTATGCCAGACAATGTTCCTTGTACTCTACAGAAGCACTATTCTAGTTACTAGTAGCTGAGTCTCGCAGCTGGGGGATTTGCCTCCTACAGTCTAGGGAAGGAAGATAAAAGGATGGAGGTGCTACCTTTGGATGAACTTCCTAAGTACAAAGAGGGCTCCTTGATACTTTATCCATCCTATGTTCTTATGTACCAAGCTAGGAATCAAAGAGGGAGTTTTAGGTTGGTTTGGCTAACCCTACTGCATAGGCATAATCACGTATACATTATTGTCACCGTCTTTTGAATGATTGCTGCTTGTCCCTTTACCTTTATATCCATCCTACCCATCTGTATCAGATTAATGTTCCTCAACTACTTGGTAGTTGCCATCCTCTTATTTGTCTCAACCCAGCTGTTTGTTGACTTTGGAGATTCCTGAGCTCACCGTTAGCTTTAGTACCCTGGGTGATTCAATTAAATACTAAAACAGTGCTTCTTTAGCATCAGTGTGTGCAAGAATCACATGAGGATCTTGTCAAAATGCAGATTCTGACCCAAGAGATCTGAGGGAGTCCTGAAACTACATTTCTCTGAGCTTTCCAGAGGGTGTTACTGCTGCTGGCCCACAGATCACACTTTGGGTAGAAAAGGGCTAGAGTGTCTAAACTAGTTATTCTGGCATTCTAGTCCTTCCATATATTGGACCTCTTTTCAGCTCTCCAGATGACTCCTCTGGCTCCTACCTAGCATCTCTGAGGCAGTCAAAGCAGTGTCTGGAATGTTCTCCAATAGAGCCACATAGATTGAACTTTTGCTCCAAGTTATCAGCACTGCCATTCTTTCTCATTCCCATCAGCAAAAACACGTCTTTCTTGGAGGACCTTCCCGGGTAAGGTCATGGGTAAGGCTCTTTCCAACAGCTCCAGCCCTCCAAAGCCCCCTGACCTTCTGTAGGAACATAAATCGTCTGCCCTTGGTATTGTGTCAGGGACAGTAAGCCCTCTGACCTCACTCTGGGATGTAGGAGGAGTTCTGTTAAATTCAACCAGGCTTGTTGAAGTGAACTGCTTTATTTCCCATTGCTATCAGGCAGGAGTCAAGGTTGTCATAGAGCCAGCACAGCCCTTTTGCAAAGCCAAAGCTCTCTTTACCATCCCTGCTGATGCAAAGGATACCATCCCTGTAGTTACCTCTGACTTGAGCTGATCATTCAAATTAATCCTAGCAGTGGGCAGGGGGAGCCCATTGAAGTGACCCCATCCCTATGAGGTGGGCATAATCACATCTGCCCTTCTCCCCAAAGTAGAGGAAATGTTCATATTTTTACTCAGTTTTCCTTGGCCTTACACTTCCAGGCTAACTTGTGTGGCTCTGTATTTTCCCTGTCGGAACTTTCCTTGATGTCTTCTTTCCATCTTGGTAAGATGCAAACGCCGAAGCCTTTCCCCTAATCCTTAGTTATGCACTTCAAATCTGTCCTTGAGTCTTTGAAGGTGATGAACACTACACAGTGGGAGAAAATGCTCTAAAATATTAATCCGATATAATGCATGGCAAGTTGAAGACAGTGGACTTGGCACTGTGTAAATCTGGAAAGAAATTCTGACACATTCTGTGATGCAGAACTTAGAGTATTGTGATATCACTTGGTTCTTCCCGCAGAGCTGTTTTCTTCTTGCACTTTTTTCTGGAGATGTAAATTTATCCCCGAAGAAGACAATCCTGAATCTCTTTCAAATGCTCTATCGGTGGTTAGCTATACCTCTATGCATTAGACTTGCCCAATATTGATCTCCGCATTCCTACTTTTAATGTGGGTATAAAAATGTATCTTTAGGTAGTATCAGGCTTAAACCAGACACAAGTTTACGTCGGTATTTAAGGGAGAAGAGGAGGGGCAGCAAATTTGGAATGCCGTTGTTGTTTTACACTATCTTAGTGCTACTTATGGATTTTGGAATAATATTTCATGTTCTAGGAGTCGTTTTTATCCAATGATTAGACGTTCACTTTTTCAACACTTTTCCCCTAAATCTCTTAAGGTCAAAAATCATGAATAAATCCATGCTTGAGAGACTGAAAGGTTTTAGCTTCAGAGAGTTGTCAGTAGACTTCAAACTGGAGCCGTCTTTCAGCTCTCTTACTTGCGAGTTATTGATAAATTTGCACACCACTTGCTGCAGACTAATGAATATATTCATGGACCATAGAGCAGGGCTTGGTATTTAGAGGAATCTAAAATTGTGATTAAAAGAAAAAAGTTAAATTCAGTCAGGAATGTTATTTATGATTGACTATTTTAAGTAAATAATTAGGAATATGTGCGGTTGTACTTTTAATTCCAGATTAAGTGTAAAAAATGTAAATAATAAATGACAAATCATAAATGATATTCTTAGGCCATTCCGTTTAAGCCATCTTTACTAATGTTAATCACAACACAGATGAAGTATTTATAAAAATTAAGAGGTTTAGCGTGGTAACTCTGATCAAATCCTAACCTTTATACTGACAGAAAAGCCAGAGGAATTATAAACTGTGAAAATCTCAGGGATTAATGATGTGCAGTTCTGATAATAACTCCTAGGGTCGGGCTAGGAAACCTCCAGATTTAATGACCATTTCCATGGTCTAGAATGCAGTTTGAACTTTTTTTTTCAGTAAACAAATTAGAATTTTTAAATGTCCTATTTAATTCTCCCACTCAAGGGGAAAGAACAGAGCACTTCCTTTCCTGAAGGCATGTCTTGAAGAGAGGCAAGATGGTGAGCTCAGAGCAGGACTGGGTCTAGGATTCATCTGAACCCCAAATGATCCTCCAAAAATGTTTCTTGGAATGATGAATACTTATTTGCTGACAAAGAATATAATATCTATGATAAGAGAGCTATTCTTTTTGAAGTTTCCTTTAAAAGGAGAATCTTAGTAAACTGATTCTATGCCATGCATTCAAAAAGATCAACCTGCTAGTGCCTTCCTAGACCCAAAATGGAAAAACGGGCACGTGGTGAACCTCAAATAAGGTGGCATCTTACACACAGTTTATTTTTAACTTAAAGGAATTTGATGTGTCAACACAAAGTCAGCAGATTCCAGTTTGTTATAATTATTAATGGGAAGCACTTACCAGGAGCTTTGTTAAATGATCGTCTTCAACACTGCCATTGTAAATACCACCAAATCCTTTGAGACATGTAGGTTGGTGTGATGACTAGCTTGCCCAGTGTATCATTATTGTCACAGACCCAGATCAGTGAAGGTCATTTCAATCATCTGCTGGTCATTTATGTTTCCTTCTTTGATAAACACCACACTTTGAAGAGGTGGATTAATAATTACCAGATCTGGAGCTATACTCATAGATAGCAAGATAACTTTAAAATTCCATTTTAAGATGCTGGCTGATAGGTGTTTCCTGGACATACACCTTCTTAGGACATTTTCATGGAATTTGATATGTGGACAGTCTTATAGAGATAAATTTGAGGAAAAAAGCTTAAAATGGGCATGTGCCTTTCCTGCATTGATTTTTCTGTGCTCTTTCTTCAATTTACAAAGGTGCATTCTCACTAAGATTTATTAGCCCCTGAAATCATTTATCTGATTAGAATTCAGCTTTGTGTAAATTTCGATCTTTAAAATTTTAACTCATTCATGTTGAGAAAGCTTGCAAGCTGAAATTCTTTTAAAGATAATGCTATCAGTTCGATGGTAATATATTCATCATTTTATTTTAAAGTATTGGTATTTATAGATTAGGTTAATGTTTTAAATTTGGGGTGACTGTAATGAGAGAACTCTACAGAAATTTTAGGGCTGTTATTTATCAATTTTACTTTATTGTTTCCACTTCACCAGCTACAGTAACGTATACTCAATAATCTTAATCTTCTCCCTCACTGTGTAAACCTGTGAATGATTTGCACCTGTGTTTATTCCATCAGGATCCCCATTTGGACAATTGGGTAATGTCTAAAGGCTCCCAACCTTTTTCTGAGGGGGAAATGGCATTACTTTTCAGCTGCTTTGTAAACAGCAGATAGTGAATATCATTGAAAGAGGTGGCTATTATCCAGGACTTTTCTCTTGCTGGGAATCCTAGGGATCTAGAGAAAGGTTTATGACTGTAGAAGCCAATTTACCCTTTAGGAAAGAGTTTAAATAACCATGGAAACCAACTTGTTGGAGGGCCCCCCTTTTACTTAGTGTTTTCTAAGAGAATATTTCAATGTAAAAAAGATAGATTGTTCCACATATGAAACCTGTCTTGCCTTTTATTTATATTTATTTACCTAATTTAAAGTTAGTCAACTCCTATGAAATTTTTGGGAAAACACGAGTATATGAAATAGTCAAGGATGGGACAGATATTTCTCTTTTTTAGCCTGCTTTTGAGCTACATTATCTCAGTTCTACCCCTATTGCCTGCGTGTTTCTGTAGAGTTTATATTCCAGTGTCTTTAAAGCCTTGGTTTAGAATTAATTGTTTTCAGCCTCAACTGCCCAGTTGACTCAAAGAGAAGAAATCTTGTGCTGAGGCTCCATAACTCAGATTGCCAGATTTATTAAACAAAAATATAGGATTCCCAGTTAAATTTAAATTTCAGATAAACAACAAATAATTCTGTAGTATAAGTTTGTTAAATAAGCATGTCCTGAATTTTACCTGGAAACCTTATTTATAGTATGTGTGTGTGTGTGTGTGTATGTATAATTTTGTGACTCATTTATTGTGTAACTGAAAATTTGTGCCTCTTAATCTCCCTCACCTATTTCTCTCTTCTGCCTACCTTCCTTCCCTCTGGCAGCCACCTATTTGTACTCTGAATCTACGACTCTTTCTGTCTAGTTATGTTTGTTCATTTGTTTTGTTTTTTAGATTCCATATGTAAGTGAAATCATATAGTATTTGTCTTTCTCTGTCTGACTTATTTCACTTAATGTAATACCCTCTAGGTCTATTCATGTTGTCACAAATGACAATATTTCATTCTTTTTTGTGGCCAAGTAATATTCTATTGTGTGTGTGTGTGTGTGTGTGTGTGTGTGTGTGTGTGTACTACATCTTCTTTATCCATTTATCTATTGATGGACACTTAGGTTGCTTCCATATCTTGGCTATTGTAAATTATGTTGCATTGAACGAAGAAGTGCATATATCTTTTCGAATTAGTGTTTTCATTTTCTTTGGATAAATACCCAGGAATGGAATTGCTGGATCGTGTGGTAGTTTTATTTTTAATTTTTTGAAGAATCCTCACACTGTTTTCCATAGCAGCTGCACCACTTTACATTCCCACCAACAGTGCATGAGAGTTCCTTTTTTCCATATCCTGACCAACACTTGTTATTTCTTGTCTCTTTGATGATAGCCATACTGACAGGTGTGAGGTGATATCCCATTGTAGTTTCGATTTGCATTTCCCTGATGATTAGTGATGTTGAGCATCCTTTCATGTGCCTGTTGGCCATCTCTATTTCTTCTTTGGAAAAATGTCTATTTGGGTCCTCTGTCAATTTTTTAATTGGGTTTTTTTTTTTTTTGGTCTGGGGTGAGTTCTGGCTATTGGTGTTTTTATAAGTTCCCCGGGTGTATATAATGTGCAGTGACTTGGGAATTATTGGCTAAGATTAACAGTGTTTCACAAACTGTAGTGTGCATAGGACTCAACAACAGTGTTTGTGAAGATGCAACTTCTCAGTTCCTCCTCCCCCAAGTCTAATTCCCCCAATGGAGTTGAGGAACCCAAACAAGTATCCTAGTTAATTCTGTTGCAGGTGGTTTGTGGACCACACATTGAAAACTCTGCTTTAGGGCATATTAACAAGCACTGATGTTTGTTTAAAAAAAATTAATCCTATGCTTTTATGTTATTTAAAGAAAATCTCAGAATAATAAAATCACAGGGTATAGCATAACACACTGGATAAGAATGAATACTTTATTTTCATATATTAGAATAAGTGATATGGATTAGAAAGATGTTTTTCAGAAGAAAAAGAAAAATCAATGTGAATTGTGTTCTGTTGTTTGCTATCATTTCTTATGTAACAAGTTAAAGACATTTATCTTCTGAATTGGAAAGCAGGTCTTCGCGATGACAGTATGTTAACTTTAAGGACCCTGCTTTGCTAAAGGACTCTGATCTTTGGTAACTAAAGAAAGTGACCTTAGGGAGGCACTAAACCTGGGGAATTGACACTAACAATTTGGGATTGGTTGTAAGCTCATGCTGAGCAAAATGTCTGTGAGAATGCACTCTACAAGGTTAATAGGCTGATTTTTTTCAAGATTATATACAAGGAAAAATAATGTAGATAATTAACACTGCTAGTGCTGAAGGCTGTTTTGTTGTTGTTGTTTTTCCATTTCTTATGTGGTTTCAGTAATAAAGAGAGCAAAGACATTCTTATGTTAGCCTCTTTGTTTTGGTGATTTCTGAGTTCCAAATCGATATTTTTTCCTAAGATTAAAAAAAAAAAAACACAGGGAGATAAATATTATGCCTTATTTTCAAGATCCATTTAAATTGATGGACATCTATACTGCTGTTAATGATCCAATGTAATTTCTTTTGGGTGTGATTTTCCCCATAACTATTGATGCATTACTGATTAATCACAAAGCCTATTTTATATTAGTAAACATTTCTGTATGGGATCATTGGCTGCAAATCCCTTTCCATGGTTGTTTAGGTAGTGTGGTCTTTGGTAGGTTGACTCCTTTTGTTCCAGTTTTTCTCCAAATGTGGAAATATCTTAGGCAACACTTTCTTTCTTTACTTACAACAGCTTCAGCAAAACTGAACAATTACTATTTGCTTTTCATTACAGACATTTACTAGTTAATCAATTGGATCAACATGTCTGAATGGTTTGTGGTATTCTGACTCTGTAGATTACAAGGCCACTCAATCTGAAGAGACATGTTATGATTTTCAAGTCCTAGTTCTATTGGCTTTCACTTTGAGTCTGTAAGCTCTGTCACTGATACTAGTAACTCAGGTTTACTGTGGCCACAATGACTTCACATACATTTATTTTGTTGTTAATCACCTTATGTATAGGAAGTGTTTTATTTGGTTGCTCAACATTTTTTTTAAACATGTTTTTTAAAATTGAAGTCTAGTTAATTTACCATGTTGTGTTAGTTTCAAGTGTACAGCAAAGTGATTCAGTTATACATATATACACACACATATATATTCTTTTTCAGATTCTTTTCCATTATAGGTTATTACAAGATATTGAGTATAGTTCTCTGTGCTATGCGGTAGGTCCTCGTTGTTTACCTATTTTGTATATAGTAGTATCTGTTAATCCTATACATTTTAAAATTTGGTCTTAAGAGTTGTATGGAGCATGCAAGGCAGGGGTAATTATTAATTCCATTGTCCAGATCAGGAGACCATGGCTCAGAGTTCTGTAAGTGCTAGAAATCTGTAAGTGCTAGAAATGTCCCTTGAACACAGACCTTCTGACCTTCAGAACACAGACCTTCTGACCTTTCCACTCTATCATAACCATCTTTTATTAGAACAGACCAACCAGGCAAAAGAAGATAAAAGTGCAGTGGGAGGGTAGCTGTTACCAAGGAAACCATTACTTTAAATTTTAAAGTATGGATCAGAAAGGAAGTCGATAAAGAGGGCACTTTTTATTACAAGTAGAGAAATAAAACAAATAACTGAGTGAAGATTTGAAAGCTAGCTGGTAGAACTATCATGCAAAAACTTCACACAGCAGCTTGATTATGTAGGACACAACCCTCCCAACTTTCTTGTGTTTCCGGGAGGGGAAAGGACGTATAGGGGTTTAGCATGAAAGTCAAAGAGTATTCTGCAGTACAAATTATATTGCAGGGAAGAATGTGCTGTAAATTCAATGGAGTGGACCTCAACAAGGAGGAAGATGAGAGAGGGAGTGAGGAATGAAGAAGGAACTTGTATCTTCTGCACCAAGAGGCAGTGCAGGAGGGCCCCAGAAAAAGTAGGCACAGGCAGTGGCCAGACATCATGTTGACAGTTGGCAAATATTGCTCTGTTTCCCTCAGTCACTGAAACAGCTTTGACAGAGTCAGTATACTGTTTGTGGCTGGAATGGTAAAATCACCTGATAACTTACATGGAGGGCTTTTTCAAAAAATCAGAAAAATAGCTTTATTTTCTAGAATGATGGATGTGTTTTAGGTTGAAACTCTTTGCAATGTAAGGCCTGTGATAGTAAAGTCAGGGAGACAACTAGGTTCAGATTAATTAATGATTAGAGCTGAGAGTAAGGTAGAATAACTACACCTAATTGCTCACAGTTTAAACTTTGCAGTGAATCAGAATCACTTTGTTAAAACACAGGTTGCTGGGCCCCAGTCCCAAGTGTCTGATTCCATGGACGTGGGGTGAGACCTGAAGAGTTATTTTATGACAAGTTCCCTGACAGGTACTGCTGCGGGTGCCCGTCCAGGGTCCACACGCTATGTTTAAACGTTGCCTTGATTACTTTGGTTTCCAGCAGCAATGGATATTGGTAAAAGGAGAACACAACGAATCACTGTGAAGTTTTTAAAAATTCTCATCAAGGAAACAAACTGCTCACATGTGGAAAGGCCACCAGGACTGGAGCAACCTGAAATTCCCCTGCTGGCCTCCCCCAGTTCTCTGTTCCTGAGGGACACACTGTGGCCATGAACCTGGCCCTCCAGACTACCATCCTGCCAGACACTGGAACTTATAGCAGCATTTTGCATGTGCCACAAGCCTTTTAAGTCACCCCTCTGGAAACAGTTCATTTATAGTCTGTGAGCTTACTCTGAAAGGGTATTGACAAATACCAGGCACTCCTAATTTCTGAAGAAAACTCAGCATCATCTTACACTGCATTGAGGAAGAACATAGAATGCTCAGGTGTGCTATTCAGTATCTCTGTCTCCATCTCTCCATCTTTCCAAAAAACCTGTTTCCCTGCAAATACATGTTCAATTTCAGCACAGTGGTTAATGACCTGATTAAAATGGACGTTTATCTCTTTTAGAGTTGTTTTTTTTTAATGGAATTCAGTTAACCACTCTTATGGTTCTTTTACCCACGAGCTGCACCCAAGAGGCTATTTTTCACCTGATGGCAGCAAATACCAATTATCAGCAAAATACTTTGAAGGATTGTGTAAGGGCTATGCTTTTGAACACAATCCTGTGAATTGGCAGTGGACATTACAAGTCGGTTTCTCCTTCAGGGCTCCTACACAAGGAGAAAAGGGAATGCCCTCCTGCTTGATTCTGTACTTGTATGTATGCAGAGTGCGACGTGTGGGTCACCTCCTGGAATTGGCAGCCTCCCTGGTTACAGCAGGACTTAAACAAAAAAAACTGGTCTGGGAAAGTTGCCTCCTATGAAACAATACAGACAATGCTTTACATTAAAAACATGAATATAGTACAGAAGGTAGAAAGAAAATAATAACACTAATAGTAAATGCAAGTCAAAGTAAATGTAGACAAAGAAAGCTGGTAGCAATGAAGGTATTCAGTTATCTAAACCTGACATCTCAAATTAAGTCCTTTCTTAAAAAAGTAAGAATGTAGTAGTGGAGTATTTAAGAACTGCGCGCTAGACTTGAATATCTCTCTTTCGGCTTCTCTCTCTCTTTAATATAGTAACTGCATGTATGACATGTACCAGTCATTATCACTCAGATGAATTCTTTGGGTGGGGTCACACTCTATATGAATAAGCCGGCCGCTGTAGGATGTACGTTTATTCCAACAGATGCTTGGGGTCCATTTAGAACACCAGAATGCCGGCACTGCCATTTATCAGATGGCACCCTGGTGATCTCAAAGAGTTAATGAGAATCTCTAACTTCCTACTTGCTCCCCCGCAGGAGAGGCACCTGACTCACATTTTGCAGTCTAGCGAAGCAGCTGGCACCCCCTGAATTCAGGTCAAGTCCTTCTACTCAGGGCCCCATTCTCACCCGCCGAGTCTCCATTCTTTCCTGTCTTCCTGTCTGCATCAACAGTTTCTGGGGCCTCACTGCCGCTCTTCGCCATTCACCTTCACCTGTTTGGACTCTGAACCATCCTCACCATATGTTCTTTTCTCCATTAGTTCAGCCCTGGCTCCAGAGGTGGCCTCTGACTTGGCAAATTTCTCTTCACCCTCTGATCGCCTTGGCACAAGAATCTGAACACGTAGCTAATTTACCTCTAGGACTTATAACCGTAGTTTTTAATGAAAAGAAACAATCTTTTAAATAAAATGCTGATACTATGGTTTAATACAATGACAAATACAACTGCGTGAATAAATACTAATGCAAATCCCAATACCCAACATTTAATTTAAAATGTAGGTGTGAGGTATACTATCTCTTGCATCCTTATGAAGCTACATAAAAGATTTCTCTTTAGGAAGTACAGTGTCTCCCTATTTATTAAATGAAAAGAAATTCCAATACATATTTTGATTATGCTAACGATGTGCATTTTTGTTGTTGTTTAAAAAAAAGGTAGAATTTCATTGACAATGCCTTTAAGGATATGCTCTTACACAGACTGATTTTAGAATTAAACAGGTAGTGAATTCCATACTCCAAAATGCCAGTTAGAAAAAAGATTATTCAACTCTTTAAATTAATTAAGAGAGCCTTTATGGTCTTCCTTTTGCAGATAAATTGATCTCTGAGTCTGTATGACATAATCTATATAGCAAACCTTCTCTAGAAAGGCACTGTATAGAAGATGTAAATGGTTAGACTAGCAGGAGGCAACTCACACTTTCTATTCCACTAAAATAAGATAATTTTAGCAAGCCATAATATTAGATGATATCAACATATTTTAGAAAGAACATGTTTCATGTTTCTTTAAGCTTGTTATTTGTTACAAATAAGAAGCTACTTTCTGCTGATGCTTAGTTTTAATTATTTATATTTTCAACCTGTGTTGTTTGTCATGCTCTATGCGGTTTTAACATTAAAAAAAAAATTAGCTTCTTTGGAACATTAACTTGTACATCTGGTCTGGATGCTGGTGCTGATGAAGGGAGAACTTTGGAGTCCCCATCATCTGTCAGGGCAGTGAAAAAAAAAAAAAAACAAGCTTCAAGGCACCATAAATTTATAACATGGAAGCTGACCGGGAGTTTCTTGCTGTTTCTTTATGTGTTGCCTTGTTTGCAGGGCCATAATTATCAACTGATTACAGCCAGAGAAAAGATGCTTCCATTGTTCTCCTCGCTGAATAGTAATTACTCTGTGATTGTGTTTCATTGCCATTTTTTGTTGTTCTTGTTAGTCTTTTGAACATTAGGCTATCTTAGATTTCAGTATGGCTTCTGGCAACTAGGAAATGCAAAATAAGTGTAAAATATGTAAGATGTTTATAGTGATTATCTTACTGTATGTTATAAATCATACTGTGGAAAAACTGTTTACTAGAAACAAAGCATCTTATTTTTCTGTCTATTCATTTGTACCATGTTTGATGCTGCTCCCCTTTGCTCTTTGTTCTACTTCTCTTTCTTCCTTGTCATGTAGGTGGTTCAGAAAAGGCTGTTTCAAAGTTAGAATGCCATATGTTACAAGATTTTGAATATGATCTGGATAACATGAAATCTGTTTCCATGTGAAGAATAGCTTATATTTCATTAAGGCTGCATTTACATCAGCTGAAAAGCAGAGCTATTGACAGTTTTTTTCTTCTGTCTCTGAGCTGATTTATCTTTTTGTTTTAAATTGACCAAATCGACCTGAATGCTGTCTCACAGACATAATCTGTGAACTAATTTCCTAGCGTCTAGGCCTGATTAGTCTAAATGCTTTCTTGGTTTGCTACTAACTGTATGTTTAACTGTATACTTATGATAAAGCCCATTTAAAGGGTAAAATAGAATTCATTCTTCATGTCCTTTAATGTAATTGTATTTTATTTTACCATTGCAATAGATAGGGAAACCAAATTTTCCCACGTTCTAAGGCCTAAGAGATATTTGAGTGACTCTGGGAAATGGGAATATTCAGGAAGATTGTAGTATCAGTAGGATGGGAAATGTTGAAAAGCATGTAAAATTTGGAGTACAAGGAATAAAATAAATATAAAGGATATCTGAAAGAGATTTTTGAATGATAGATTAGCCATACATTTTTCAGATGACTTTTGCTGTTTTTGTTGGTTTTGACCAAAGATTCACTGAAGAAAGTAAATTGAGCAAGTGGATTTTCTAATATGATACTTTGAAATAGAAAGAATTAGGTGGGGATTTCCCCCTCATCTTTAGTCATTTGTATATGACTCTCAGCTGAGATCTTTTAGCTAAGAGAATGAAATTGATTATAAAATAAAAGTTTTAGGAATTTCTTTGAAAATTAGTGAAGCTACTAAGAATTATATTTCAGTAGAATTTACCTTATTTGAAGAAGTTGCGTAATTGAGGTATGATGATCTACAAACATACACAAGAGATGAAATCGAATACCCAAAAACAGAACTAAAAGGTCTACCAAATTATTAAAGCACACAAGTCTGTGCCACAGCAAGTAAAAGCTGGGGATGATTATGAAGAAGTTAATGAGCAAAACATAATAAATAGTGAATTATTTAATAAAGAAGATGAGATACCACTTGGAAAATTGATCAAAGTGAATAGAAAATTCTCTTTATTTGTCAATTTGTAAATATAACAGGAATAAAAGATTTTGATAGGCTGGTTTTTTTTTTAATTAGATTGAGAGGAAAAGATAGCACTTGATTTGATCATATTTTTTCTGTGTTTTTTAAGAATGAATTGTTACCTTTGAAGAAAGGTAGAATTTTTATTAATAAAAATTATGCAAAGGAAATGTTTCTTAAAGCTAAATGTGTTCACATATTTAATTTCAATTGACTAGTATCCAATAGAAAAGGAATACTGTAGGATTTGGCTGAAGTTATTGTTACTTCCTCCCCTCTTTTTGTTGACTCCTAGAAATCTGGGAAGAGGATCATCACTGGGATAGTAGTTGAAGTAAATGGCCATCTAAATTTGGCTATTCTTTCCTACACACAACATGCTGGTAACATACATTCCAGAAGTGAAGGCATGTTAACAAAATATACTCGGGGTGGTGACACCTTGAACATTATCAGCCATTAATATCTCTTTCTGAAGCAGTTTATCTTGCTGGTGTCAGGCACTTGTGGCAGGGATGAAGGGACAGGAGGGTGGCTATTTAGAGGAGAAACATGATCAAGAACTACAGAAGCAAGAGGAACTGAAAATGAACTTAGTCTCCCTCATAACTTGGTTAGACATAGCCCCTAACTGTGGGGGCAGAAAAGAGCCAATATTGTGAGCAAAACAGCATTTGCAAATTGAGAAGGATTTACAATTACTCCATCTGTGAACTTAACTGAGAAAGAGTTTAAAACAGTCATGCAGTTCACAAACACTTTGTCACATTAATCTGATTTTTGCTCAATTAGACCAACATATCCAGTTGATTGACAGAAAGTCTATACATGCTAATTATAATAACTGTAGAGAGCTTTTGAGTCTGTTTTACTCATCATATTTATTATTAAGCCATAAGAATGTGGGGTAGAACATAATTGGCTATAGGATTATACTTAGAAAGTAAAGGATAAGAGGTTGCCACAAGAGGTAGCCAGTAGAGGTAGGGCGTAAATCTGTTCATAACTTTTCATTATGTGGCAGAAGAAAGGACCCTTTGATACTGGGATTACTAGCATGGCAGGATGGGAAACAGGGTACATTTATTGAGATGTTACCATGTGCATGGAAGTAAAATGACACATGAAAATAAACATGGTCCCTGCCTTTGTGGACCATTAATGACACTATCTTAAAATAAGATAGGATACAGAGATGATTTTAGAAGCAACAAAAAGGAGAGTGCCTTGAACGGATTTCTTTTTCCTTGTTTATTTTATAAACAATTGACTTATCTGAAGAAAACCAGAATGTCCATTAATTCAGTGGTACGTAAAACTAGAAAAGGGGTACTTTGGTTGAAGGGTACTTTAAACTTAAAGGTATAAAATTTATAATTCTAAAGTCCTTACACCCTGTGAAAAAGGACACAAGAAATTGTAGCTTCCATTTGATTGACTACTTGTAACAACACTTTGAGGTAAGTGGTCATTTTCCCCCATTCACCAATAAAGACACTGAGACCAAGAGAGGTTAAGTCATTTGCCATAGATCACAGAGCTAGTAAGAAGAGGAATTTTTATTATAAATTTTGTATTTTTCCTACTGTTCCATGCTACCTCGTAAAAAGACTGGTACAATTAAAAGTCAAAATGTGGTAAACTGTCCTTGGGTTTAGACACAAAGAGACCACGGTTGTTTATCATTTAGGATTATATCCAGCTATATGTAACAGGGAAAATAACACTGGTTTAAAGAGGCCAGAGTTTTATTTTCTGTCTGGTAAAATCTGGAGGAGGCAGTCCAGGAATGGTGCAATGGCTCGGCTTTACTCAGGACTCAAGGACCTAATGCTTCTAATTTGCTACTCTGCCATCTCTAGGGTGTGGCTCTAATTCCTCCTGGTTCCAGATGGCTGGTGGTGTTCCCATTATAACATTTGCCTTTTAGGTGTCAGGATGGAGGAAAGTTTGAAAAATGATAGGGACAAAGGGCAGATGTCCATGTCTTTATTCTGGTCAACTGTGTGCCCTGATAAAAATCATGAGTTCTAATACTATGGAAAAAGTGGTGAGTTAGTACTGAGGTACAACTAATGGTCTCTGCCCAGATAGCCTTGATGTGTGGTTGGGTTGAGAGACAACTTGCAGAAATCAAGAGTCTGTCTTATTCCTAAAATCATTTGATTGAAAGACTATGAGAAAACTCATTAGTGAGCAGAAATAAATCCATGCATATATGGCCAATTAATTTATGACAAAGGAGCCAAGAATATACAATGAGGAAAGGACAGTCTCTTGGTGCTGGGAAAATTGCAAAATGCAAAAGAATGAAACTAGACCACTATCTTACAGCACATACAAAAATTATCTCAAAGTGGATTAAAGACTTGAGCATAAGACCTGAAACCATGAAACTTCTAGAAGAAGACATCAGCAGTAAACTCCTTGAGATATGTTTTGGCAATGGTTGTTTTTTGTTGTTGTTGTTGTTGTTTTTTAATAAATTTATTTATTTTATTTATTTATTTCTGGCTTCCTGGGGTCTTCGTTGCTGCACGCGGGCTTTCTCTAGTTGCGTTGAGTGGGGCTACTCTTTGTTGTGGTGTGCGGGCTTCTCATTGACGTGACTTCTCTTGTTGCAGAGCATGGGCTCTAGGTGCGTGGACTTCAGTAGTTGTGGCTCACGGGCTCTAGAGCACAGGCTCAGTAGTTGTGGTGCACGGGCTTAGTTGCTCCGCGGCATGTGGGATCTTCCCGGACCAGGGCTCGAACCCGTGTCGCCTGCATTGGCAGGCGGATTCTTAACCACTGCGCCACCAGGGAAGCCCTGGCAATGGTTTTTTGAATCTGACACCAAAAGCAAAAGCAACAAAAGCAAAAGTAAGTAAGTGGGACTACATCAAACTAAAAACATTCTGCACAGCAAAGGAAAGCATCAATAAAATGAAAAGGCAACCTACTGAATAGGAGGAAATAATTGCAAATTATATATCTGTTAAAGGGCTAATATCCAAAATATATAAAGAACTCATACAACTCAATACCAAAAAAAAAAAGTCTGATTAAAAAATGGGCAGATATGAATAGACATTTTTCCAAAGAAGACATACAAATAGCCAAAAGGTGTGTGAAAAGATGCTTAACATCATTAATCATCAGGGAAATGCAAATCAAAACCACGAGATAATACTTCACACCTGTTAGAATGGCTATTATCAAAAAGACAAGCAATAACAAGTGTTGGTGAGGATGTGGAGAAAAGGGAATCCTTGTGCACTGTTGGTGGGAATGTAAATAGGTACAACCACAATGGAAAACAGTATGGAGCCTCCCCTCAAAATTAAAAACAGAAATACCATATGATCGATCACATCCATTCCTGGGTATTTATCCAAAGGAAACAAAAACAGTAATTTGAAAAAATATATGCAGCCCCTTGTTTATTGCAGCATTATTTACAATAGCCAAGAAATGGAAACAATCTAAGTGTCCATCTATGGATAAACGGATAAAGTGATTATAGAATATTATTCAGCCATAAAAAAGAGTGACATCTTGCCATTTGGGACAACATGGATGGACCTTAAGGGCACTGTGCTAAGTGAAATAAGTCAGACAGAGAAAGGCAAATACTGTATGATCTCTCTTAAATGTGGAATCAAAACAACAACAACAAACCAATTTCACATATAGAGAGAACAGATTGGTGATTGCAAAAGGCAAGGGGTGGGAGATGGGAAAATGGGTGAATTTTTTGTTTAGTTTAAATAAATCAAATAAAAACTTTTTGAAAAAAGAAAACACATGTATTAAAAATTGCTTCTCCTACAGAAGCTGAACACACAAGACTGTCATAGGAAGTCAAAGGCCAAATGTTTACCAGGTACTTAGAGTGCAAGTGAGACAGGTCTATTCAAGGACCTGGTAGCAGGTTTATATCTTAATCTAAATCCATTATGCTGTACCTGGGCACATTCTTTATTGTTTAGACTTGAGTTATAAGGAAAAAACAAGACAGTTTGAATAGACACAGTTTGGAGTCTTGGTACAGCTTACTCTGCCTGTGATAACAGGCATATTTTTAACCTGTCTGAGACTCAGTATCCTCATCTAAAAAAATGGGAAGAATAATAAAACTTGCTTCATGGAGTTATTACAGGGATTATGTAAGGACACATCCGACTTGTCTAGCATGGATGTTGGCTCACAGTAGATCCCAGTAAATCTTATTTCTTCCTCTTAGCTTCTAAAAAGAAGGCTGGTTATGAAAATTTGTACACTTGAGCCATTATGTCTACATGTTTCCTTTATCATATCTCCCTGTTTTCTACTCAAGTCCTTGATGCTAGTAACATAATTTGGGAAGTAAAAATAAACCACTGAGAACAGACTCCAAAAAACAGATTTGTTAGAAATAAATTTAAAGTGCATCTCAGGCTATGATTTTCACATTGGTTCTAAATATATCAAATTTCTATTTATAATTTTCTCACAAAATGTGTTTTGGTATTTAAAGCGTATGATGAAAGTTTAAAGATGAAAATATTTTCAATTCTTTTTTGCATTTGCATGCATTGAAAGTTTAAAGATGAAAATATTTTCAATTTTTTTTTTCGCATTCGCATACAGGGGTAATTAATGGGAGATTCCAACTGGTCATGCTCCGTCTTTCCAGTTGAAATCAGAGGTGGTTGCCAGAACAGACCCTTGGTGGTTACAGGGCCAGAATTCCACCTTTGTCTTGGAAAGTTTACTAGGTCCATATAAAAGTCACACTAAATCATGCACTATAATTTAGTTTATATGTAATGTTGGAGGAAACCACAGTTTATACTAGTTAGAATTTTTTTTTTAAAAAGATGTCGAATCTACTTTCTGTTGTAAATTCCTAGTCAAAAGCCACAATTTTTGATCTTGGGCAACTGTGTATATAAGTTCGGCTTAATGAATACTGATGTTTTATTGATTGTTTAGGAAGGGAAGAAATACAGCCACAGGCGCATTATGAGGGGTTTGAAATCAACACTTACCTCATCTTGGATCTGTTGTTTCAACACTGTCTAATGCAGTTAGTCTCAGACATTCTACTGACTCTATTATGGAAATTATCCTACCAGTCTGAGTGGAGAGAAACAAAAAACAAAACACCCCTACCGATTCCATCTTTTGTGTACATTTACTTGAACATAAAAATAAAAGGCATAACTTTAGTTTATTTGACAAAAGCCTTCCCAGTTGTACTTTATTATATCCCATAATAGTTTCCTAGAGTGGCACTTCATAGATTATTAAAGCAAAGGGGATGGACGCTTTATGCACAGCTAATTGGGATTATGTTATTGATGTAAACCCTTCTTTAAAAAGAAACTTGATGCGAGTTGGTTTAACAAACATTGATACTCACCCAAGACGTATTTAGGCACCATACTATGCCCAGTGGGTATTCAGAGGAGGCAGATCCGGCCACCGTCCTTCATGAGGTTTTAGATTATTGGAAGAGAAAATAATATTTAGAAACAAGCTGTAAATCAAGAATGATGACTGAAAGATGAATCCTGGTTATTCATTAAACACAGTCTGCAGCCTCTGTGTTTACTGATTCCTGGTGAGGACTTGGAATGAGTGGATGGTTTGCATCCCTGAAGGTGTCTGATGGAAGTAGAGGCTGATTGAGTTAATTGGAAGGCAACATGAGAGGTCATCTTGTCTGGTCCCTGTCCCAGTGAAGGATGGCATAGAAACTCTCCCAGACAGATTGCAACCTGCTTTAATCAGCCACTGGCGTTATACCTACGCCTGTGCTGTGACCCCTAAAACTGGGAAGAGAAGTGAAAAACCCAGTCAGTCACCCAGAGGATGGACCACATTGTACAGAGGCAACGATTGTTTTCCTTTTGCATCTGGGTGGTCCAGTACCACAGAAAGATACCCTAACATTTCCATTTTAAGGGTATGCATATTATACTCAAAGTACTTCAGGTTTTCTTTTTTTTTAATTTTAAATTTAAGTTTCTGTTATAAAATCCTTTGCTTTTATATTTTTGGCATTTTCAACCAAAAAACATGGTTCTCTGAATGTTGTTGGTTTCCACTGATACTCCTATTAAGTTGGCGTGAGAGAGAGCCTTACCATAACTCACACCTTCTTGTTATTCATTTCCTCCCATAATTCATTTAACTAATTCTTTCAAGGCTTTTAGTTCCTCACGGGCAAACTCATTTAGTGATTCCCTCAAGTTTTACTTATCCTCAATGGAACTCAGTTACAAAGGGAGAGAACATGCAGCTGAAGAGAGGAAACATGATATAAAGGGAGGAGTCTTGGAATTAGGTGGTTAAGGTTCTATCCCTGGCTCTGCCTCTTCATGAGCTGTCAGACCTGGAAAAATCACTCAGTGTTCCTCTACCCTAGTTTCACCATTTGTAAAATAAGAAGATTGGACTAGGTCAGTGAGTTTCAATTTTTTCTGACTTCACTGCAGATTAGTAATTTGTTGTGTATGGCAGCCCGGTACACACATGCCTAGCAAGTGAAATAAAAGTTTCAAGAAATAATTCATCCTGTTCCTATATGTGATGCACTTGATTTCTGTTTTCTTTATTTTAAAGATATGCTGTTTGTGACTTACTACATTGATTTGAAGAACCAGTAATAGGTCATGTCATGAAGTTTAAAAACAGCAGATAGGATGATTTTTAAGGTTGCTTTAGCGTGAGCATTCCTCTTTTATTAATTGCAAGTTATAGGTCTCTTCTGTCACTGGACCTTCGCTATTACTGTCACCCCGCCTTTTGTGCTTCCCCTGCTTCCCTTTCTCACCTAATTCACTCCTGTTTATCCTTTAGATCTTAGTCCTAGTGTCATTCCATGACATCAGGGTCTAGGTGAGTTTTGGTTTACCATTGTATCCAGCTCAGTGCTTAATATATCATACAGTGATGAATGATGATAGATAATAAAGAGGATAATAGCAACATCCCCTTATATAGTACTTCCTATTTCAACAGACTTCTGCCTTATATGTATTAACTCATTTAATTATGACAACCCCAGTGGGGTGAGATACTATTATTATCCTCATTTTATAGATAAGGAAACTGAGGCATGAGATATTAGGGGACTTCATCAAAGTCCCATAAATAGTAAATGGTGATGCTGAGATTTGAACCCAGGCAGATTGGCTGCAGGGTGCTTGTTCCTAATCATTGAACTACATTGCCTTTATCATGCTTATTGAATGAGTACATGAACATGTATCCTGGGTTTATATTGTGATCTCTTTTGTTTGTGTATTTGGAAAAGTGTTGCACATTATAGAAGGTTAAATATTTTATAGCCCTACATAACAAATAATTGTGTCCATTTATTCACTATGTAATGTGCCAGATGCTCTACATTATCTCAATGCTCAAAACAACTATGCAACATAGGTATAAATTCCCATTTTCTGAGTAAAGAATAAGAGACTCAGAGGCAGGGTCTCAAATTTTCATCTGTCTGATCTCAGAGCCCATGCTTTTTTGCATTTTTCTTGTTTTGTAGAAGAGAGAGGACTTAATCTGGGCCTTCTTGAATGCATAGAGTTTAAATAAGGGGAGAAGGAAATGTTGAGCATTAAAAGTGAATTGAGATTTAGGAATTATACCATGAATAACCAATTAAAAATCGAATGAAAAAATTCTATTTCATAAAGCTTGAAAACACAAAATATTGAGGTATTACTTAAAAGGAAATGAGCAAGTGACATATATTTCTGAGGATTCCAAAAGAAGATTGGAATAAGTGGAGATCCTATGTCTCCAAATGGGAGCACTGAATATTGTAGCTATGTCAAGTCTTCTGCCACTAACTTTAAAAATTGATGCAATTCTAATAAAAGCTTCAATTTTTGAAACTAGTTTAAATAATTCTAAAGTTTATTTGTGAGAATAATCAAGAATTTTAAAAAAATAAGAGTACTGGTAGAATTTGTATGAACAGATGGTACAACCTATAGAATTACAATGTTTGTGAAAAAGGGAGTATTGGCATTTTAAGAGACAAGCAGACTAGAGCAGAAATTCCACATTTATATATCTAATAATATATGCATCTGATACGTGTTAGAAGTGACTTTATATAAATGAATGGGACAAAGAATGTTCATTCAATAGTCTGGGAGAATCGGTTCACGATTTAGAAAACATAAAGTTAGATCCCTACCTTGCACCAAATATCATGTTGGGTATCAGGAGTTGAATGCAAAAACCTGAATCCATTAAGTGAGCTATATATAATACAAGTGCTATAAAAACCATGTTTTCCTACAATATGGGGAAATTTTTACTATAGGTGAAGTGAATATTGCATATTTTAAAAGTATATACAGAGTTATCTTAATTTTTATAAATAAAGAGGGAAAGAAATACTGTAAGGCAATAGACCAGTGTGCAAATAGTGGTTAACACGGTGGACCAATAGATATTCTCTATTTTCTTCTTTATATTGGGTTGGCCAGAAAGTTCCTTTGGCTTTTTTTTTTTTTTTTTTTTTTTTTTTTGTGGCTGTGTTGGGTCTTCGTTTCTGTGCGAGGGCTTTCTCTAGTTGTGGCAAGCGGGGGCCACTCTTCATCGCAGTGCGCGGGCCTGTCACTGTCGCGGCCTCTCTTGTTGCGGAGCACAGGCTCCAGACGCACAGGCTCAGTAATTGTGGCTCACGGGCCCAGCTGCTCCGCGGCATGTGGGATCTTCCCAGACCAGGGCTCGAACCCGTGTCCCCTGCATTGGCAGGCAGATTCTCAACCACTGCGCCACCAGGGAAGCCCTCTTTGGCTTTTAAGTAAAAATAAAAGACACATTTTTCATTTTCACCAAGAACTTTATTGAACAATGTATTCACTGATTTGTTCCACTACTTTCTGCCATTTTCCAGGCAACTTCATAATTCCATCTTCCCAAAATTTTATTTCTTTTTGAGCAAAGAACTCTTCCAGGTGCCTTTTACAGTCTTCCAGGGAATTGAAATTTTTTCCATTAAGGGAATTTTGTAAAGACTGAAATAAATGGAAATCTGAAGGTGCAATGTCTGGTGATTACAGTGGATGAGTCAGAACTTCCCAGCCAAGCTGTAACAGTTTTTTCCTGGTCATCAAAGAAACATGCGGTCTTGCATTATCCTGATGGAAGATTATGCGTTTTCTGTTGACTAATTCCTTACACTTTTCTTCCAGTGCTGCTTTTAGTTGGTCTAATTGGGAGCAGTACTTGTTGGAATTAATCGTTTGGTTTTCTGGAAGGAGCTCATAATAGAGGACTCCCTTCCAATCCCACCATATACACAACATCACCTTCTTTGTATGAAGACCGGCCTTTGGTGTGGTTGGTGGTGGTTCACTTCGCTTGCCCCACGATCTCTTCTGTTCCACATTATTGTACAGTATCCACTTTTCATCGCCTGTCACAATATGTTTCAAAAACGGAATGTTTTCATTATGTTTAAGTAGAGAATAGCATGAGGAAATATGGTCAAGAAGGTTTTTTTCACTTAACTTATGTGGAACTCAAACATCAACGTGATGAACATAACCAAGCTGGTGCAAATGATTTTCAGTGCTTGATTTGGATATTTTGAGTATGTCGGCTATCTCCTGTGTGGTATAATGTTGATTGTTCTCAATTAATGTCTCTATTTGATCGCTTCCACTTCAGCTGGGCTACCTGACATTGTGGAGCATCGTCCAGCGACAAATCTCCAGCACAAAACTCTGCAAACCTCTTTTGACATGTTCGAGCAGTCATAGCACCTTCTCTGTACACTGCACAAATCATTTTTTGAGTTTCGGTTGTATTTTTTTTGACATTAGAAACCCTTTTTTGAGTGAGACAAGGCAAACATGGATGAAAATATTACAGGGTGAAGGAAGGCTGAGGAAACCAATGTAATTTCTTTTTCCTCTGTGGAAGAATGAGCAGCCCAAATGATGAACTGAAGCCACTCCAAGATTACTATTTATACTTAAGGCAATGTAAAAAGCGAGGTTTTAACCAAAAGGCCTGTATCTGGCATTAAAAAAAAATTACGTCTTTTGGATGGATCAGTTGCATTTTTACCTTTCTTGAAATAATAAAGCATAACATGCTGAAAACATTCCTTTTTTCTTCCATTTTCAATATTAAAATGGCTACACAAAAATTCACCACTTTTGATGTTTTTTTTTTAAACATCTTTATTGAAGTATAATTGCCTTACAATGGTGTGTTAGCTTCTGCTTTATAACAAAGTGAATCAGTTATACATATACAATATGTTCCCATATCTCTTCCCTCTTGCATCTCCCTCCCTCCCACCCTCCCCATCCCACCCCTCTAGGTGGTCACAAAGCACTGAGCTGATCTCCCCGTGCTATGCGGCTGCTTCCCACTAGCTATCTATCTTACATTTGGTAGTGTATGTATGTCCATGACACTCTCTCACCCTGTCACATCTCACCCCACCCCCTCTCCATATCCTCAAGTCCATTCTCTAGTAGGTCTGTGTCTTTATTCCCGTCTTGCCACTAGGTTCTTCATGGCCTTTTTTTTTTTTCCTTAGATTCCGTATATATGTGTTAGCATACTGTATTTGTTTTTCTCTTTCTGACTTACTTCACTCTGTATGACAGACTCTAACTCCATCCACCTCATTACAAATACCTCCATTTCATTTCTTTTTATGGCTGAGTAATATTCCATTGTATATATGTGCCACATCTTCTTTATCCATTCATCTGTCGATGGACATTTAGGTTGCTTCCATGTCCTGGCTATTGTAAATAGAGCTGCAACGAACATTTTGGTACATGACTCTTTTTGAACTATGGTTTTCTCAGGGTATATGCCCAGTAGTGGCATTGCTGGGTCGTATGGTAGTTCTATTTGTAGTTTTTTAAGGAACCTCCATACTGTTCTCCATAGTGGCTGGATCAATTTACGTTCCCACCAACAGTGCAGGAGTGTTCCCTTTCCTCCACACCCTCTCCAGCATTTATTGTTTCTAGATTTTTTGATGATGGCCATTCTGACCGGTGTGAGATGATATCTCATTGTAGTTTTGATTTGCATTTCTCTAATGATTAATGATGTTGAGCATTCTTTCATGTGTCTGTTGACAATCTGTATATCTTCTTTGGAGAAATGTCTATTTAGGTCTTCTGCCCATTTTTGGATTGGGTTGTTCGATTTTTGTTATTGAGCTGCATGAGCTGCTTGTAAATCTTGGAGATTAATCCTTTGTCAGTTGCTTCATTTGCAAATATTTTCTCCCATTCTGAGGGTGGTCTTTTGGTCTTGTTTATGGTTTCCTTTGCTGTGTAAAAGCTTTTAAGTTTCATTAGGTCCCATTTGTTTATTTGTGTTCTTATTTCCATTTCTCTGGGAGCTGGGTCAAAAAGAATCTTGCTGTGATGTATGTCATAGAGTGTTCTGCCTATGTTTTCCTCTAAGAGTTTGATAGTGTCTGGCCTTACACTTAGGTCTTTAATCCATTTTGAGTTTATTTTTGTGCATAGTGTCAGGGAGTGTTCTAATTTCATACTTTTACATGTATCTGTCCAATTTTCCCAGCACCACTTATTGAAGAGGCTGTCTTTTCTCCACTGTATATGCTTGCCTCCTTTATCAAAGATAAGGTGACCATAGGTGCGTGGGTTTATCTCTGGGCTTTCTATCCTGTTCCATTGATCTATGTTTCTGTTTTTGTGCCAGTACCAAACTGTCTTGATTACTGTAGCTTTGTAATATAGTCTGAAGTCAGGGAGCCTGATTCCCCCAGCTCCATTTTTCGTTCTCAAGATTGCTTTGGCTAATCGGGGTCTTTTGTGTTTCCATATAAATTGTGAAATTTTTTGTTCTAGTTCTGTGAAAAATGCCAGTGGTAGTTTGATAGGGATTGCATTGAATCTGTAGATTGCTTTGGGTAGTATACTCATTTTCACAATGTTGATTCTTCCAATCCAAGAACATGGTATATCTCTCCATCTATTTGTATCATCTTTAATTTCTTTCATCAGTGTCTTATAATTTTCTGCATACAGGTCTTTTGTCTCCTTAGGTAGGTTTATTCCTAGATATTTTATTCTTTTTGTTGCAGTGGTAAACGGGAGTGTTTTCTTAATTTCACTTTCAGATTTTTCATCATTAATGTATAGAAATGCAAGAGATTTCTGTGCATTAATTTTGTATCCTGCTACTTTACCAAATTCATTGATTAGCTCTAGGAGTTTTCTGGTAGCATCTTTAGGATTCTCTATGTATAGTATCATGTCATCTGCAAATAGTGACAGTTTTACTTCTTCTTTTCCGATTTGGATTCCTTTTATTTCTTTTTCTTCTCTGATTGCTGTGGCTAACACTTCCAAATCTATGTTGAATAATAGTGGTGAGAGTGGGCAACCTTGTCTTGTTCCTGATCTTAGTGGAAATGGTTTCAGTTTTTCACCATTGAGGACAATGTTGGCTGTGGGTTTGTCATATATGGCCTTTATTATGTTGAGGAAAGTTCCCTCTATGCCTACTTTCTGCAGGGCTTTTATCATAAATGGGTGTTGAATTTTGTCAAAAGCTTTCTCTGCATCTATTGAGATGATCATATGGTCTTTCTCCTTCAATTTGTTAATATGGTGTATCACATTGATTGATTTGCGTATATTGAAGAATCCTTGCATTCCTGGGGATTTTTTTTTTTTTTAATGCACGCTGATATGACAGCTGTCACAACACAGTCTAACAAAATTGTTTCGAATGAAGTTAAAGACAACTAATCACTACTACAGCCATCTTAGGAAAAAAACGAATGAACTTGTTGGCCAACCCAGTACTTTTCCCCCAACGTTTCTACAAAGGCTGTGATTTACTTTTGTAATTGGAAAAAAAATTTTTTTAAGGCAAATCCTAAGCCGTATCATAGGGTCTACAATGACAAGTATAACATATTTTGGGGTGGAAGGTGGGGCATTAGAAATGATACCCAGTGAAGGGGGAATTATGAAGGGAATATTTGAATTCTTCAATGGGGGAACTTTAATATGCTTTAAAGAGAAAAGCTCTTCTCTTAACTATGAACTCTACTATTTATCAAGAGTTTTACACACTATTTTCAATCAAAATTTATCTCTAATGTATATGATCTAAGATGATTATGTAGAAAGATGCAACTGTTTGAATTTAATCAACTGCCCTTTCTTTGGGGACCTAGGGATATACCTGTGAGATGACTTTCTCTTCTGAACATCTTTCTTTTAAACTGGTGGTTTTGCCTGAAGATACACTCCTAATCTTATTTGCCACTTACCTTAGATTTTTCAGTGTTTTAAAAACCCTAGGGCATTGCATGGAAAATTTAACGCCTGAAGGGGACACCTGGCACCTGCCAGGATCATTTTCCATTTCCTGCCAGGCACAAAGGAGAGAAGTTGTTGTGGGCTCCTGTAGCACTCTTCACTGGTTGATTTACAAGTGTCTCCTGACGTGTCATCAGGCAGCCAAGAGCCTTCAGTTCTTGGGACTACATTTAAATTACAGAAGAAGATGGAGAGCAGGTGATTTTCAGTGGAGGACCCTTATCTTCTCATTTTCTCTGTCCTGTGTTAATAGAGAAAGCCAAGGCTCAAGTTAGTTGGTTAGTCTAATACATGTATTTATATAGGTCCTTGAGAAAGCCTACTATAGAATCTATGAAGCAGGACCTTAGGTGTCGAGTTCTCTTTTGAGCTTGGTGTTATTTTCCTATAGAAATCCTCTAGACATATAAATATACACACACAAATACACTCTCACTCTCCAATGCTAAAATACCCTTTTTAATTTTTATAAATATAAAGTTATAGGCCTTATTAGCTTGGATTTCACTACAAATATCCAATCATCTTGCTTATGAGTTTCAGCCATTTTATGCCAATTTTATCTCAGGTGTGTGGTTGAAATTCACAAACAAAAATTTTCTCTGTAGTTCAGAAAAATGCTCAAAATGTTATAGAAATGTATTCCCCCCTTTTAGCATTTCAATGTAGATATTGTCATTTGTTAATATTTGTTAGTATTTATTAGTTACTATTTTTGTAAAAGTATGTATTATTTTATAATATTCTTTAATCCCTGCTCCACTGCTCTCTTTAAAGTTTCACACAGACACACACACAAACACACAATCTTTATACTTAACTAGGAGACAAATAAATCATGGATACAATGGCTGAACGTTAAACAGGAGTTCGAAGAAGTGAAAGTTAAGCCCGAGCTGGAAGAATCAAAGAAAACTTCAGGAGGAGGAGGAAGTTAAGCAGTAAATGGCAGAGGTTTGGGGTCAGACCTGACTTGACCGTTTACTGCCATAACTGTGTGATATTTGGTAAATGATTCAACTTTTTGAGTCTTAGTTCCTTTATCTGTAAAAAAAAAAAAAAAAAAAAAAAAAAAAAAAAAGAAGAAAGGAGTAATAATAATTTACGATCAAAGAGAAGCTATCTGTGAAGAGTCCTGCCCATTTTAATTATTTGTGTACTCCCTCTTCCCTTTCATGGCTTCATAATTGATTTTCCATAAATGATTCTTTTAACCATTGGATCAAAATAAAAAGATAAATGAAAACATTTCTCCTTTGTGAGGAACCAGATTCAATATATAGCTCAAGTCTAAGAGTAATGAAAATGTAGTGACTCAGTTAATCAGTCTGAGCATTCAAGAAGAAAAATCCAGGCTGACATTTGGTTTTTGTTTTCTTTTTTTGTTGTTGTTAATGCAGAATTTCCAGGTCTTGGTTACTGGATAGTCCTAACTGTTTTGGAGAATTGAGTTTAGTGGTATTTGTTCAGTCACACCCTAATGCAATCTTCAAGTGATCTTAGAAAGTGTAAGAAGGAAACAAATAAAAGAAGCTGCCCTAGAATCTAGAATTTTAGAACTGAAGGGACCCTGATTGATCATCTTGTTCAGCCCTCTAATTCCTACTGAGAAGTAAATAAATGCCAGAGAGCACGACTTGACCAAGGACACAAAGTCGGTTGGTCACTGTGTTAGAACTGGCACGCAGGTCTTTGAATTCTCAAACCATTGGTCTTAAGGCAGTACCGCATAAGGTATTTCACTCCAAGGTGGCATAAATTATTGCAGTGTTATAAATAAATAATCAACCATATCACTGTTATATGATTACTCTAAACATTTGGACCTTTATTCTTTAAATAACTCAACAAATTTATATAAAGTTTATATTTTGTTAGAGGATACAATACTATAGAATCTTAAAAATCAGTCTTTTTAACTGCCATAAATGGAACCTTTCTGTTCACCTGATTTTCCAAATTCTGTTAATGGTGCCAATATTCTACTACCTATCCTCAAAACTCCTGAGTTGTTGATTACCTCCAACTCCTACTCTCATATTTAATTAGGTATCCAAAGACTGTTAATTTGACATCTGAAATATATTTTCTCTCATTCTTTTTCTTTTCCACTGTTTCAACCTATTGCTGCCCTGCCTCCCAACCTGTATCTCTACCTTCAACTTATGTTTGTTTCAATTTACTTTACACATTAATTCCCAGAAATAATTTTAAATACCAGTATTGGCTCTCTGTTTCCAACCAAACAATATTTAGTACTTAAACCTAGCATTTAAGATGCTCTTTGACCTGATCTGAGCTGTTAAATCAAAAATAAAATGATTAACTATCACTACTGCAGCCTAATTTGAGTTGACATCTTACCTGAAGCTTGGAGGTTGAGCAGGAGACCTCTGGGAAGCAGTGAAGAAAGTTACAGAGTGAACATCTAAGTGAAGTCCCATGGTTTGAAGATCTCAGGTTATATTCAAGGACCTGAAAGTGGAGAAGAGAGAGGTAGGGTGGTACCAGCAGTTGAGGCTGGAGAGATGGGGACCCTGTCTTGGAAGTCCCTGTGGGCAACCTTTCCAGTTGAAGACCTAGGCTTGGTGAGGTTCAGGAAAGTGTCCCAGGCCTGTTGAGTTGTGCGACTGGGACTTGAATGCAGGTCTGTCTGACTGGCCCGTCCTCTTCTCCTGTGCCGGCAGCCTCCTTTACTCAGTCTGTCCTTCTGCCTTACAGGGTCCCTGTTTTCATCCCTCTGCGGTTTGGGAGGTGCACACATTTCCTTTGCGTATCCTAGTGCCTAGGAGATATTCCTGAATAACTGAACACGCTAATCCTTCTTTCCCATCCTCCCTCTATTGTGTCCTTGAAACCAAACCAGTTTAAATTCAGTATAAGATGACTTATGTTTGCTAACCTGATAGCGATTACTTTTTAGTGTGAAGTGCAGTTCTTGGCATCATTCTCACGGATTTAAGAATTACCCACTCTGCGTCACCACGTACATGTGCGGTATCGGGAAAGCTCAATGTAGAGTGTGACGGTCTCATCTCTGGTGTATCAAGGAGTAAGGCAAATGGAGTTTTTGTGGAATTCAGAATGACTTTTAAATTTGGTCCTGTATGCATAAATGTGTTTATTCATAGCAGCTGACAAATTCTTTTCTTCCCTCTTACCATCCTCCTCACAGCAACTGCAAGAAAATGATTTAATTATTTAAAATACTTGCTACATGCTTAAGAAAAAGTCAGGGAGGAGCTAAATAAAGAAATCATTTTTAACTTACAAATTTAGAGTGTGGAATTATTTCTACTACCTGGTAAGACTATAGTAAAAAATTCAGCCAATTGGATGTTTGCTTTCCTGGGAATAAAAGGACTAATTTGACTTACATTTTTTTCCCACTGAATTGACCACTGTTTATTAGATCATCACTGCAGTAACATTATGAGTTTTATAATAATTTCAGGAAAAGGAAAATAGCCCCTAGTATCTCAGTTTACAAAACTAAGCTATCTTCTGAGAAATGAGAAATTCTTAGAAAGCAAAGCTCAAAAACTATGTGTCAGTCACAGAATTTAAAATTCATGTCAGGTTCATCTGAGGAACTCACATTATAATATATACAGCACTTTGCAAACTTGAGGAGATTTGCTTTTCACTAAGAAGGAACAAAACCAAAAAAGATACACCCTGATGTGCAAAAGACGTTAACTGAGGTCCATGTGGTATTGTTCGGACCAGTAAGAATTTTTTTTTTTTTTAAACATCTTTATTGGACTATAATTGCTTTACAATGGTGTGTTAGTTTCTGCTTTATAACAAAGTGAATCTATTATACATATACATATGTTCCCATATCTCTTCCCTCTTTTGTCTCCCTCCCTCCCACCCTCCCTACCCCACCCCTCTAGGTGGTCACAAAGCACCGAGCTGATCTCCCTGTGCTATGCGGCTGCTTCCCACTAGCTGTCTGTTTTACATTTGGTAGTGTATATATGTCCATGCCACTCTCTCACCCTGTCACATCTTACCCCTCCCCCTCCCCATATCCTAAAGTCCATTCTCTAGTAGGTCTGTGTCTTTATTCCCGTCTTGCCACTAGGTTCTTCATGGCCTTTTTTTTTTTCCTTAGATTCCATATATATGTGTTACCATACTGTATTTGTTTTTCTCTTTCTGACTTGCTTCACTCTGTATGACAGACTCCAACTCCATCCACCTCACTACAAATACCTCCATTTCATTTCTTTTTATGGCTGAGTAATATTCCATTGTATATATGTGCCACATCTTCTTTATCCATTCATCTGTCGATGGACACTTAGGTTGCTTCCATGTCCTGGCTATTGTAAATAGAGCTGCAATGAACATTTTGGTACATGACTGTTTTTGAATTATGGTTTTCTCAGGGTATATGCCCAGTAGTGGGATTGCTGGGTCGTATGGTAGTTCTATTTTTAGTTTTTTAAGGAAACTCCATACTGTTCTCCACAGTGGCTGTATCAATTCACATTCCCACCAACAGTGCAAGAGGGTTCCCTTTTCTCCACACCCTCTCCAGCATTTATTGTTTGTAGATTTTTTGATGATGGCCATTCTGACCAGTGTGAGATGATATCTCATTGTAGTTTTGATTTGCCTTTCTCTAATGATTAATGATGTTGAGCATTCTTTCATGTGTCCATTGGCAATCTGTATATCTTCCTTGGAGAAATGTCTATTTAGGTCTTCTGCCCATTTTTGGATTGGGTTGTTTGTTTTTTTGTTATTGAGCTGCATGAGCTGCTTGTAAATCTTGGAGATTAATCCTTTGTCAGTTGCTTCATTTGCAAGTATTTTCTCCCATTCTGAGGGTTGTCTTTTGGTCTTGTTTATGGTTTCCTTTGCTGTGTAAAAGCTTTTAAGTTTCATTAGGTCCCATTTGTTTATTTGTGTTCTTATTTCCATTTCTCTAGGAGCTGGGTCAAAAAGGATCTTGCTGTGATGTATGTCATACAGTGTTCTGCCTATGTTTTCCTCTAAGAGTTTGATAGTCTCTGGCCTTACACTTAGGTCTTTAATCCATTTTGAGTTTATTTTTGTGCATGGTGTCAGGGAGTGTTCTAATTTCATACTTTTACATGTATCTGTCCAATTTTCCCAGCACCACTTATTGAAGAGGCTGTCTTTTCTCCACTGTATATGCTTGCCTCCTTTATCAAAGATAAGGTGACCATATGTGCGTGGGTTTATCTCTGGGCTTTCTATCCTGTTCCATTGATCTATGTTTCTGTTTTTGTGCCAGTACCAAACTGTCTTGATTACTGTAGCTTTGTAATATAGACTGAAGTCAGGGAGCCTGATTCCTCCAGCTCCATTTTTCGTTCTCAAGATTGCTTTGGCTAATCGGGGTCTTTTGTGTTTCCATATAAATTGTGAAATTTTTTGTTCTAGTTCTGTGAAAAATGCCAGTGGTAGTTTGATAGGGATTGCATTGAATCTGTAGATTGCTTTGGGTAGTAGAGTCATTTTCACAATGTTGATTCTTCCAATCCAAGAACATGGTATATTTCTCCATCTATTTGTATCATCTTTGATTTCTTTCATCAGTGTCTTATAATTTTCTGCATACAGGTCTTTTGTCTCCTTAGGTAGGTTTATTCCTAGATATTTTATTCTTTTTGTTGCAGTGGTAATCGGGAGTGTTTTCTTAATTTCACTTTCAGATATTTCATCGTTAGTGTATAGAAACGCAAGAGATTTCTGTGCATGAATTTTGTATCCTGCTACTTTACCAAATTCATTGATTAGCTCTAGTAGTTTTCTGGTAGCATCTTTAGGATTCTCTATGTATAGTATCATGTCATCTGCAAACAGTGACAGCTTTACTTCTTCTTTTCCAATTTGGATTCCTTTTATTTCTTTTTCTTCTCTGATTGCTGTGGCTAACACTTCCAAAACTATGTTGAATAATAGTGGTGAGAGTGGGCAACCTTGTCTTGTTCCTGATCTTAGTGGAAATGGTTTCAGTTTTTCACCATTGAGGACAATGTTGGCTGTGGGTTTGTCATATATGGCCTTTATTATGTTGAGGAAAGTTCCCTCTATGCCTACTTTCTGCAGGGCTTTTATCATAAATGGGTGTTGAATTTTGTCAAAAGCTTTCTCTGCATCTATTGAGATGATCATATGGTTTTTCTCCTTCAATTTGTTAATATGATGTATCACGTTGATTGATTTGCGTATATTGAAGAATCCTTGCATTCCTGGAATAAACCCCACTTGATCATGGTGTATGACCCTTTTAATGTGCTGTTGGATTCTGTTTGCTAGTGTTTTGTTGAGGATTTTTGCATCTATGTTCATCAGTGATATTGGCCTGTAGTTTTCTTTCTTTTTGACATCTTTGTCTGGTTTTGGTATCAGGGTGATGGTGCCCTCGTTGAATGATTTGGGGAGTGTTCCTCCCTCTGCAATATTTTGGAAGAGTTTGAGAAGGATAGGTGTTAGCTCTCCTCTAAATGTTTGATAGAATTCGCTTGTGAAGCCATCTGGTCATGGGCTTTTGTTTGTTGGAAGATTTTTAATCACAGTTTCAATTTCAGTGCTTGTGATTGGTCTGTTCATATTTTCTATTTCTTCCTGGTTCAGTCTCGGCAGGTTGTGCATTTCTAAGAATCTGTCCATTTCTTCCAGGTTGTCCATTTTATTGGCATAGAGTTGCTTGTAGTAATCTCTCGTGATCGTTTTTATTTCTGCAGTGTCAGTGGTTACTTCTCCTTTTTCATTTCTAATTCTATTGATTTGAGTCTTCTCCCTTTTCTCTTGATGAGTCTGGCTAATGGTTTATCACTTTTGTTTATCTTCTCAAAGAACCAGCTTTTAGTTCTGTTGCCCTTTGCTATTGTTTCCTTAATTTCTTTTTCATTTATTTCTGATCTGATCTTTATGATTTCTTTCCTTCTGCTAGCTTTGGGGTTTTTTTGTTCTTCTTTCTCTAATTGCTTTAGGTGCAAGGTTAAGTTGTTTATTCGAGATGTTTCCTGTTTCTCGATGTAGGCTTGTATTGCTGTAAACTTCCCTCTTAGAACTGCTTTTGCTGCATCCCATAGGTTTTGGGTCATCGTGTCTCCATTGTCATTTGTTTCTCGGTTTTTTTTTGATTTCCCCTTTGATTTCTTCAGTGATCACTTCGTTATTAAGTAGTGTATTGTGTAGCCTCCATGTTTGTATTTTTTACAGATCTTTTCCTGTAATTGATATCTAGTCTCATAGCGTTGTGGTCGGAAAAGATACTTGATACAATTTCAATTTTCTTAAATTTACCAAGGCTTGATTTGTGACCCAAGATATGATCTATCCTGGAGAATGTTCCATGAGCACTTGAGAAAAATGTGTATTCTGTTGTTTTTGGGTGGAATGTCCTATAAATATCAATTAAGTCCATCTTGTTTAATGTATCATTTAAAGCTTGTGTTTCCTTATTTATTTTCATTTTGGATGATCTGTCCATTGGTGAAAGTGGGGTGTTCAAGTCCCCTACTATGATTGTGTTACTGTCGATTTCTCCTTTTATGGCTGTTAGTATTTGCCTTATGTATTGAGGTGCTCCTATGTTGGGTGCATAAATATTTACAATTTTTATACCTTCTTCTTGGATCAATCCCTTGATCATTATATAGTGTCCTTCTTTGTCTCTTATAATAGTCTTTATTTTAAAGTCTATTTTGTCTGATATGAGAATTGCTACTCCAGCTTTCTTTTGATGTCCATTTGCATGGAATATCTTTTTCCATCCCCTCACTTTCAGTCTGTATGTGTCCGTAGGTCTGAAGTGGGTCTCTTGTAGACAGCATATATATGGGTCTTGTTTTTGTATCCATTCAGCCAGTCTGTGTCTTTTGGTGGGAGCATTTAATCCATTTACATTTAAGGTAATTATCGATATGTATGTTCCTATTCCCATTTTCTTAAATGTTTTGGGTTTGTTATTATAGGTGTTTTCCTTCTCTTGTGTTTCTTGCCTAGAGAAGTTCCTTTAGCATTTGTTGTAAAGCTGGTTTGGTGGTGCTGAACTCTCTCAGCTTTCGCTTGTCTGTAAAGGTTTTAATTTCTCCATCAAATCTGAATGAGATCCTTGCTGGATAGAGTAATCTTGGTTGTAGGTTTTTCTCCTTCATCACTTTAAGTATATCCTGCCATTCCCTTCTGGCTTGCAGAGTTTCTGCTGAAAGATCAGTTGTTAACCTTATGGGGATTGCCTTGTGTGTTATTTGTTGTTTTTCCCTTGCTGCTTTTAATATGTTTTCTTTATATTTAATTTTTGATAGTTTGATTAATGTGTGTCTTGGCATGTTTCTCCTTGGATTTATCCTGTATGGGACTCTCTGTGCTTCCAGGACTTGATTAACTATTTCCTTTCCCATATTAGGGAAGTTTTCAACTATAATCTCTTCAAATATTTTCTCAGTCCCTTTCTTTTTCTCTTCTTCTTCTGGGACCCCTATAATTCGAATGTTGGTGTGTTTAATGTTGTCCCAGAGGTCTCTGAGACTGTCCTCAGTTCTTTTCATTCTTTTTTCTTTATTCTGCTCTGCAGTAGTTATTTCCACTCTTTTATCTTCCAGGTCACTTATCCGTTCTTCTGCCTCAGTTATTCTGCTATTGATCCCGTCTAGAGTATTTTTAATTTCATTTATTGTGTTGTTCATCATTGTTTGTTTGCTCTTTAGTTCTTCTAGGTCCTTGTTAAACGTTTCTTGTATTTTCTCCATACTATTTCCAAGATTTTGGATCATCTTTACTATCATTATTCTGAATTCTTTTTTAGGTAGACTGCCTATTTCCTCTTCATTTGTTAGGTCTGGTGTGTTTTGACCCTGCTCCTTCATCTGCTGTGTGTTTTTCTGTCTTCTCATTTTGCTTCTCTTACTGTGTTTGAGGTCTCCTTCTCACAGCCTGCAGGTTTGTAGTTCCCGTTGTTTTTGGTATCTGTCCCCAGTGGCTAAGGTTGGTTCAGTGGGTTGTGTAGGCTTCCTGGTGGAGGGGACTAGTGCCTGTGTTCTGGTGGATGAGGCTGGATCTTGGCTTTCTGGTGGGCACGTCCACGTCTGGTGGTGTGTTTTGGGGTGTCTGTGGCCTTATTATGATTTTAGGCAGCCTCTCTGCTAATGGATGGGGCTGTGTTCCTGTCTTGCTAGTTGTTTGGCATAGGGTGTCCAGCACTGTAGCTTGCTGGTCATTGAGCGAAGCTGGGTCTTGATGTTGAGATGGAGATCTCTGAGAGATTTTCGCCGTTTGGTATTACGTGGAGGTGGGAGGTCTCTTGTGGACCAGTGTCCTGAAGTTGGCTCTCCCACCTCAGAGGCACAGCCGTGATGCCTGGCTGGAGCACCAAGAGCCTTTCATCCACACGGCTCAGAATAAAAGGGAGGAAAAATTAGAAAGAAAGAAAGAAAGAGGATAAAATAAAATAAAATAAAATAAAGCTTTTGGGAGGTCTGACGTCTTCTGCCAGCATTCAGTGGGTGTTCTGTAGGAGCAGTTCCGTGTGCAGATGTATTTCTAATGTATCTGTGGGAAGGAAGGTGATCTCCGCATCTTACTCTTCCGCCATCTTGCCCAGACCTCCGACCAATAAGAATTTACTGTGTGTTCCAGGGACAGAGATACTGTCAGGGTTTTCGATTTCATTAATGAAAACATAAAACTATCTTGCTATAAAATTTATGAGGCTGACTTCATCTCCCACCACACAAACTCTTAGCTATATGTTGTTAATTTCAAGCTATACACTAAAACACATCACAACTTTACAATCAGTGTTTTAAATGGATGGCTGACATACAGCCTTTAACAATGTTTAGCACTTTGTAGCAATACATTAACGCTAACTTTAGAAACGATAGCATAATGAGATTTTACAGGCAATTAAGTTGATGAGTCACTGTCAGCTTCCTACATTATTCTCTTAGATGATCAAGAAAGGCAGATATAGGAAGTGAGGGGCAAACTCTAGATCTTGTAAAATCTTAAGTGTCATTATGAGTTTGAAGTTTTAGGGAATAGAGAAATACCTTGTCTAAACAGCCTGAAAAGAAATCAGATAATTTCCTTTTAAATTTAGAAATGGTAATAGTGATCAGTCTTTTAGTTTGTCACCATGTACATACATTGATTTATGAAAAATATCTTATAGTGTCCATTGACTTGTGTGGCAATAGTTACTAGAGAGCCTTATGAACATTTACTTTAAAAGAAAAAAAAACAAAGTTGTATATATTTAATCTTTACTCACACTAATTGGAGTTTATAACTAGTCAAGGAAATAAATATTTTAACTAGTGAAAATTTAAATATTTTCCTTTAATAAGATGGTGTGGTGTTTCAGAATTAATATAAATCCATTACACATGAAGGTGGAAAAATATTGGGGGGAATCTAAGGAAGAGTATGTCTGTTAAGTTGGGGTATCCATATTAAAAGTATATCAGGAAACTGTTGTTTATAACTTTATCTCAATTATTGAATGCTCAGAAATATCTTACAGACTTGTAGGAGGTTGTAGTAGCATTAAAATAAAATCCTAGTATGTTAAATTCAGAACATTTGGGGATAGAGTAAATTTAAAAATATAAAATATTCATACACATCTAGCTCTTCCATATATCCCATGGATTGTGGAAAATTTCCAAATGCCTTAAGTTCTCATGGTCATTACTTTCTTTGAATCAATTTGGCTTTGGCATTTTCTGCCAATCCTATGCCTGCTGACCATACTCCTTTAGTAATGGAGACATGGAATTCCTCTTTTTTCTTTAAAGTGTGTGTGTGTGTGTGTGTGTGTGTGTGTGTGTGTGTTTGCATGTGAGCACACAGCAGAAGAGTTTACAGAGCAGCAATACAATCAACATAACCTGGAATATGACTATATATATATATATATTCAGCTATAGACTGAATGCTTGTGTTCCCTCCCCCACCATGTTCCTATGTTAAAACCCTACCCCCTAATGTGACGGTATTAGAGGTGGGCCTTTGGGAGGTAATTAGGATCAGATACCATCTTGAGGGTAGAGCCCTCATGAATAGGATTAGTGCCCTTCTAAGAGTCATAAGAGAGCTTGCTTCCTCTCTGCTTTCTGCCATATTGAGGATGTAAGAAAACAGCCACCTGCAACCCAGAAGAGAGGCTTCACCAGAACCTGTCCATGCTGGCATCCTGAGCCTGGAAGTCCAGACTCAGAGCTCTGAGAAATAAATTCCTGTTGTTTACCAGCCACCCAGTCTGTGGTACTTTGTTATAGTAGCCCAAACTGACTAAGACACTTAGATATCTATGTTTTGAAATTACAGATTATTCATGTCCTCAAGTTGGGAGATTCTGATTCATTAAGTCTGGATGGCACTGCAGAATCTGTACTTAAGAAGATAACTAAGATGGGAACAACTGCTCTGGGATGCCTAGTCTTCCTTTTCAGTTATCAAGTTCAGTGATGCAAAATAAATGAAACACAAGGATCTCTCCATATAGACCTAGGGACCTACCCTCAGTGTAGTTATTTCAGCCTTTTATCATTAAATTTCCCTCATCATTTGCCTCCTTTTTCATAAGCAACCATGCTGGTCTGCCCAGGACTGTCCAGGTTGTGATCCTACATCCTGAGAAACTCCTCAGTCCTGGACTAACCAGAGCCATTTGTCACCAGATAAGGTCTTTAAAGATATAACTGAATATTGTTGGTTTCTGTGACCATTCATCAGTATTTATTTATGAATTGTCTATTTTGTGGTTAAAACTATGGAAAGCTGAAAGGGCTGCTTTCATAGGTTACTTGGTGATATTCTGAACACACACAGTACTGTCCTAGGACACAGAGATAGGGAGAGGACAGTACCCCCATATCTGCATGGATCTTAGCTTAGATCACTCAACTAAGGCAGGTTGAAGGAGACAGTATACCTTTTGGCACCTCAGAGAGGTTCTTTGTTAGATCTGCCTTCTCTCTTTGTGTTCCTAAGCCTGCCAAATCCTCAATAGGAGGTTTTAAGAAAATAATAATGTGATTCCCTACAATGATAGCCTGGTTTTGGATCTTATGAGTTTGATATGGAAGCAGACTAAATAGAAATATGGTATGCAATTGGAAATGTGGGTTGGAAGTTAGATGACAGTAAAGTCCAGAAAGCTAGATTCCACAATGAATTAAATTGATACTATAAGTTGATCTAATGTTTTAGACTCTATAACTAAAATTTTGGATTCCAGTTTCTATTTCTAGACCCTAGCAATAGTAATAGTTGAGAATGAATGGATTCTGAGGTTGGGAAAAATAAAAGAGGACTCAATCTTGGGGAATGGAATGTTGAGTCATCAAAAAAGTCTGAAAAGGTGTGTTGAAAGGGAGGAGCAGAATTTAGCATCACAAAAGACTGCAGGGAATAGAGCACCAACAAACAGCATTTAAAGGGTCTGAGTGGAGCAAGTGATTGAGACCAGAGGAAAAAAGTTCAATGATCTGATTAATAAAAATGAATGAATTGAACACTACCATTTGTCTAGAAGAAAGTCACTGGTTTTGTCAGAGTGTAAAAACCCAAATATAAGACAACCATCTTAATTCACGTCTCTAAATTTAGAGGAAATATGCATTTTTGTGAAGAAAGGAAATATTTGTTGAACTTAAAGACTTTTATTAAAGTTTACTAACTGACATTTATGGGAAGATTTAAATTGCTTGCTTTTGGTCTCTCCCAGTGGTACCAGATGTATAAGGTTTGGGGGGATGTGGAAATGATAGATCCTTTTCTATCTCCTCAATAAGTCCTCAGTGTCCTATCTGTCGTTTTTTTTCTTGTGTGTCCAGCATTCTTGCCATCTACCCCATTTTCCTGGGGATTGAGAGAATATTGGAATTCAATATCTGAGACCTGGCAGTGGTTCCTGTGTCTGCTTTGTGTGTCCTAAGTGAATTTCACCTCCACAAACTGAGTTTCTTCATCTTCAAAATGAGAATGTTGGATTATAACTAATTATACACTATCTAACTTTTAACATTAATTTTATCTTCCATTTTTAATTCTATGTTTCTATTATATGTTAAATGATAAAGGCCAAGCTAAAGGTAATCTCCAATGCCAGTTCTCAGCCCTAAATATACCTAAAAACAGGTACAATTATTCTGAATGACATTCATTTTGAGAGCTGTACATCTTTTATCTAATGTACAGCAAGATGACTATAGTTAACAACACAGTGTTGTATACTTGAAAGTTTCTAAGCGATTGGATCTTAAAAGTTCTCACCACAAGGAATAAAAAAGGCACTATGTGAGGTGGTGGATATGTTAACTAACCTTTTGGAGGTAATCATTTCACAATATGTATGTATATTAAATCACCGTGTTGTATTTATTAAACTTACACAGTGTTATATGTCAATTATATATCAATAAGCTGGAAAAAATTAAACAATAAAAACAAGTAAAAAGTTGAGTTCAAGAAGAAAATAAATTGAATGATTCTTCTAAAGATAAGCAGTTCATTTAAGGAAATATTGTCATTTAATATTTACAAAAAGAGCTCCCAAACAGAGCACATTCTAAACAAGGACAGATGTGGGGTGGAGGAGGAGATCTTACTTTGGGCCACTTATTAAATGATGCCCTTGGAGCTGAAGTGGATGAAAAGAACAACAGTCTACACATTTTACTTAAAAGATCAAATCACTACCAAAATGCTAGGTAATTACCAGCATGTACAGTATCAGAGAGCTCATAAGGTAGAAATGAAGATAATGAAACTATATGTCTTTTATTTACTTTATATCTTTTTGTTGCTAATGAAATAGTTTCCGTTCTTTCACAATAAAACATTCAATACCCAGTTTAAAAACCTGACTCAGTAAGTATAGGACTAAAATAATCAGGAGTAAAATCAAATAGTTTTGTCTCATTTATGTGTGCCTCAAATGATGAAAATCTTAGCCCTCATGCCAAATTTTTAGTGAAATCTAACCCCAGTTGATGGTTTCCCTTTTCTTTTACAGGCCTGGAGCGAATTGCTCGGGATTCATCTTACGAACAGGAAGGAAAGGTCCAATTTGTAATTGATGCTGTGTATTCCATGGCTTATGCCCTGCACAATATGCACAAAGATCTCTGCCCTGGATACGTTGGCCTTTGCCCACGAATGAGTACCATTGATGGGAAAGAACTACTTGGTTATATTCGGGCTGTAAATTTTAACGGTAAGTCACAACTTTTTTTTTTTTAATCTAAATACTTTAGAAGTGACAGGGTGTGTTTTTTCTCCCTATATATAGAGTATACTCAAGCAGAGTGGAAAGCACAGGATTAGAAGCAGTTCCCCTTTTAATCAGAAGTGTGAGTTTTTCCACCTGCTTTTAAATCTCAAACATATCTTTTTTGGTGCTACCATTAATCTGCTCCTGAAAGAAGCAGAAGTTAAAAATAAGCTTCTGTCAATCAAAATATCACTATTTCAGAAGTAACTTAGGAGACTCATTTGGAACCCCTGCAACAGATTAGATTTCTTCGAAAATGTTTTGTTAATGCCGTTATTAAAGAAGGAATTGTAGACATTTTGTTTTGAAACCTATTTTAAGCATTTTAAACAGTAAGATGACTTGAGGAGAGTGGATGATTTGGAGTTGCTGTATATTTACATTCTAAGAGTGCTGTGTTAAGTTTCTGCATCTTGTTTTTCATTGTATTTCTTTCAATGATTGGGTCAATTTGAAGCAATGAGCTACATCGTGTAAGGTAGAACTACATACAATCAAGTGTAGATGAGATTTGCCTACTGCAGAAGCAGAAATGCTGCTTCTGTGAGCTGTCACAAGAAATTGGTACAGAATACGCTGGATTCATAGTGTTCGGCTGAGAATAGCCAAACTGCCTGTCTCAAGTGATGGAACTATTGAATTCTGCTGTTCTTTCATGAAAGTTGTAATGGTTGCTGCCCATGACTTTGACCATTATTTTCAAATGAAATGATAGAATGCTCTGAGCTGTCTAATTCTTTCTGTTTGGCTGTAATCCACACAATGGACATGCCTCTGAGCAGGACGCCCGGCGCTGCACTGTCCATCATAATACACTCCAGTGACCTCAGCTGCCAGCCTTTCTCAAAAAAGCACAAGGTCATCTTCAATTTAGAATTTAAGTGGAAACTTCTTCTTTTGCTTTGTTCAGGCAACGTGAGACACAATTTGGTTTACATTCAACACAAAGTATCCTCTTTTTCGCCAGAATTTTGGTGAAACATTATATAACATAGTTCCTTTTGTTAAAAATATAAATAGTAAGGGGAATTTGAAAATAATTTTCTTACAATTATTAAATGGAGCAAAAGAGGAGTGTTACAATACAAGTGTTACAATACAATACGTTATTTACCCTAACGTGATGGACTGTTGGGGAGCACTTTATTTATCCAAATTGTTAAGAAGTGGGAAGAGGAATGCAAATGAATATATTTTTTCATTAACTGAAGCTCATCCCCAGAAGACAGGGAAGTCTTTTAAAGAAACACTGGATTAAAGTATTTGAAAGTTGAATTACCAATTTCGCTCTTAACCATAGACCTACCCCTTCCTTAATGACTTTAATTATTATGCTATACTGTAATATAATGATGCTGTTAAAGACTACTGAAAAAGTCATAATGTCTAACGATTATTAAGACAATTTGCCTGTAGAGTCCAATGATTTTTGAGTTCTTCTGTCCACTTTTTATAGTTTTTTTCCCCTTCTACATTATCAGACTACTGTTGCTGTGATTGTTTTTTGGACTGATCCCTTCCATAATTTGCTTCTTTCAATCTACCACGGACACAGAAACACACATAAAATTTCATTAACTTAGTCAAGAGATATTTATTGAGCACATAGAATGTGGTAAGCATTATGATAGGTACTAAAGATATATTACTGGTAAAAAGAGTCAAAACAGACATGTTTCTTGGGGAACTTAGATATCAATCAAATAAACACACAAAGGTGTAATTATATAATCTGCAATGAGTATTGAAAGAAGAGGTGTGTTGGACTAAAAGTTTATAATAGGGAAATATGTCCCTATTCTAGGGAGTTAGAGACAGCTGGAATCTGGAGATGAGGGTCAGAGACAAGGATAAAGCACTAGACAGGACCAGATAGATCATGAGATATCTTACAGGTCATTCTTAAGATTTGTTCTTCATCTTGAAAGCAATAGGAACCCACTGAAGCATAATAGAACTGTGTCTGATACAAGAGTAAGTGCACTCCGGATGAAGATCATGGAAAATACATGAATTTTAGTGTATGAACTTAAAAGAGAATCTCTCTGAACTCCTTGGAGATTTATTTTGCAAATAGCTTGAAATTTTTCTGTGTTCCAATAGCTGGTAATAATAGTACGGTTATAATAATAGGGTAAGGGACCTGAGCATAAGCAGATTATCATGGGATATATAATTTGATTTTCAGTAATTTTCAGGATGTTTATCAATTTTTTGATTTCATTATTGGCTTACTGTTAGTATTCATTTATTATTAATACCTTGCCTGTTTCTGATAAAAAAAAAAGGCACATAGGGCTATTCAAGTAGAAGTACACCATCAAAACCATTGAAGGGGGAAGAAACAAATTTAGTAACCAGAATGAAGGACTACGTTAAGTTCTGAGCTTCCTAAGCAGCTAAAATATAAGGAGACATTCAATGGAATGTATGTTTCATTACATGAGAGAAGCAAACTTACCTATTTCTAAGGAGACAATGAATTTTCTTGCAGCTAATAAGCAATGTTATTTAACAAAATTTTACTTGGGAAGCCGGAGGGAAACAAAGGGCCTGCCTTTTAGGATTACTTTTATTTCTACCACTTGAACAAAATGCTATTTCTATAAATTTTTTAAATGCAAAGATTTATCAAAAGAAAAACATAAAATAAAGAAGAGTTCAGATTTTTCAGGTACTTAAGCAACAATGTCAATTCCTTACTCTGGTGTGGTCTGTAGGCAATAAAATATTAATACTGTACATCTTGTATAGAATCAAAGATTTTTCTGTTGCCGTGAGAACCTTATGCATCATAAAGAAAAAGTGTTGGACAGAATTGCAGAGATGTCTCCTTACTTCTCTGTAGTTGAGCAGGGCAGGATAGGCACAGCGGCATACTAATCAGGGTTGTTTGACTGTAGGTAACAGAAACCAACTTAAGCTTGCTTTAAGCTAAAAGGAACGATTTATGAGGGTGTGTCAAGAAACCCCATGGCAGACTATAGAAAGGTGTAAGAAAAGAAGTGGTTATAAGTACTAAAACCACTCAGAAATCCAAATATCCCTCTGTCTGCTTTGTTTGGTTCTCTTTATATTGGTTTTTTCTACGTCTAGGTCCACAGCGTAGGTAGCAGAAGACCATCTACATTTCTAGAATTTAGTTGCTGTTTGTTCAGGACATGTGCTAAGATTAACATATATGTATTTTAGGTCCCAGTTCTAACTTCTTGGAAACTTGAATCTCATTAGCTAAACTTAGGTTGGATGTCAGACCTGTTCCAAATTATCAGTGGCAAGGATCAAGTAACTACAAAGTTAGTTGTCATGAGGCACTCCCAGTGGGTGAAAGGGACATTTAGGAAGCTTCTATCATTGACTTAGGGGGAAAGTTTAAACAAAGTGAGCAGAGAGGTGAAAACCTGAGAAAGGGGTGATGCCGTGGTCTCTGAATCTCTTTGCTTCTCTAGGTGGGTGAATTTTTGTTAGGCTACAGGACACAGTTAAAATCATATAGAATTTGTGGGAATCTGAGAGAGGAATCAATTTTGGAATTATTTAATGCCAACAAACCTTCATGCTGTGATTGAATTCCCTGAATGAAGCAGCTTTCCTAAACTCACAGTGAGGTAGTGGTCTAACCATTTCACTGCTCAATATTCTAAGAAACATACGTAAACACTTGCCTGATTACAGAGACTGGTATAGAGATGGAATTTATCAGCACTTTCTTGTCTTTAGAAACCTTATTGATTTTAGGGACTTACTGCAAATTTTCCAAATATCCAATTTTGAGAGTCTCTGAACACTGCAGACGGTTTTAAAGCAAATTTCTTCACGTAAAGTACCTTTAAGCTATCTAAAAGAAATAAATACTGCTTAATATTAGGAAATGCATTACAAATGCACTAATAAGTCAAATAAGACAATGACAAATATAAGATTCTGTAAAAGCATTTGATTAAAATATAACCCTCATTTCTGTTACAAGTACAAAAACAAACTAGAAATGGAATAAATGTTTAACATGATAAGCACATCTCTCTCAGCCTATAACTGGTTATATATTTATAGTTATTCCTATTACAGAGGTGGATTAGTCCTATTAGCACTATTATTAATATTCTATAAATTTTAACCAATGTGATAAAACAACAAACAAAAATAACAGAGATTACTACTAAAAAGGTAAAAGTATTATGATTATTTTCAAATGATTTGATCTCAAGACAATAAATTGAAAACTAGAAGTACTTACTTTAAGATGATCAAATATAAAATTAATATTAAAACATTAAGAACTTTCCTACATACAATGTTAGAAATCATTGACAATTATGGGAAATGAGACTCTTTGCAAAAATATATAGAAAATATCTTGGAATAAATTGAACCAAAAAATATTAAAGACATATGAAGACAACTTTATTGAGAGACATCCTTTGTTTGTAGACAGAAAAACTAATTAGAGGAAACATGTTAATCTTTTCTGAATTAATCTGTATTCAGGCTTAGTATAGTTCCAACCAAAATGACAAAGGAGTATTTTCTGGAATTTGAAATAATATTTAAAATTTTAATTGTGAGAATAAATGAGTAAAAGTAACTAAAATGATTTTGAAGAAAAAAATATTCCTACCAAACGGTTAACATTTAAGCATAACGTTAATCTATAATAATGAATCCAGCATGGAACTATTACCAGAACAGACATATGGTAAATAGAACCAGATAGAAATAGCCAGAAATATCAATATATAATAATAAATAAATCAGTTTGTACATGTATTTGTATATACATACATATGAACTTATGATGTGATAAAGATGAGTTAGAATTCAGTGGGAAAGGAATTTTATTAATTGATTATCAATTTACAGTAAAATCAAGTGATCATGATTTCTCCCTATAAGAGAGTATAATCCATTTGGAATTTATTTTAGAGTTAGGTGAAAAGGAGAAGCAAAAAAAAAAAAAAAAAGAAGAGAAGATAGAAGATGGTTCATCTTTTAGATGGAAGGATTATACTAAAATAATCTAAACGCTGAGGTCTCTTCCAACTCTATATTCACTGCAGATTATTTTAAAGATAAAGGTAATTTTTAAAACATAGATGCCTATAAGTGTTCTTACTGTTGTTTTTTTTTAGTTATTTATTTTTTATGAATCATTCCTTTAGCCCACATACATTTTATTGAGAATCTTACAAAGTATCTAATAAAAAGGCTCTTTGCTAGGCATCAAAAATACAAAGATTAATAAAATTGTGGTTCTATCAGTTTTCAAATGTCATAGCTTAACACAGGAGAGACACAAACATGTTACCAACAATAAATCAATTTGATAAGTGATATGATAGAGGCATGGGCATGGCATGTACAAACCCAACATAAGGCTGAGATTAGGAAACTACATAAGGGGGGCTCAAAGAATACAACACAGAGAACAGGTGACATCTGATTTAAATTACAAATAGAAAGTGACATTTCTTTAGGTGGACAAGATGGGAAAAACTATTCATGGCAGACAAAACTGTTTAATAGTAGATGGAAGACAGGCAAGAGTGTGCGTTCTGAGAAAGTGAGCATCCACAGTGTAAGAATTCAAAGGAGTGACGTGGGAGCAGCCTGGAGATGAGACCAGCAACATGAACTTGGGCCTGGTTAGAAATCCCTGCGAAACTCTGATGTTTGAATGTGACACAGGGAACTGAAGCTTTCCGAGCAGGACAGTGAAGTGCTAGGATTTGTGCTTTAGAAAAATAACCATGGCAGCAATTTGCAGACAGGAGGGAGAGATTGAAGACAGGGATGACAAGTTAAGAGACGGTTCCAATCATCTCCAGGAGAGAAGAGTGCCTGAAGTGGGAAAATGGAAGTACAAATGGAATGTAAAGAAGTGAAAGAGGGAGGAAGGGAACAAAGAATCATTTCAGTGCTGGCTCTGTTCTAGGCACTGTGCTTTGATTAGAAGCCAGAAGGTTTTGAGAAATATCTTTACTTCCCCAAATGATCTTTCTTTGTAACTGTTTGTGACAACCCCATTACTAGAGCTAATTCATTATTTTTTTGTGTGCATAAATCATTTTTATTTAGTGTTTTCATTTTCTTTTTTAAATTAATTTTTATTGGAGTACAGTTGCTTTGCAGTGTTGTGTTAGTTTCTGCTGTACAGCAAAGTGAATCAGTGATACATATACATGTATCCACTCTTTTTTAGATTCCCTTCCCATTTAGGTCACCACAGAGCCCTGAGTAGAATGTTTTAGTATATATACCATTGATGAAATTGTCTTGACACTACTTTGTTTTATCCACCTTTATAAATAGAAAATGAGACATAAAATGCCAGTATATGGAAAAACTGACATAAAATGTCAACTATAGAATTTATGATGCATAATATCCTTGTGATTAGATATTACTTATTTGGTAAATAGAGATGAAGCAAAATCAAATGTGATGAAGTGGTTCTATGTTAACCTTAAAGATAAATATCTTTTTTGATAATTATCATATTTGAAATAAAATTTAGAAAATCATTATTAATAATTTGGAAGTACATTATATAATTTATTCTTGATTATAGAGGTTTGCAAGTCATGAAGTAATTCCTGGAAATATTTATACATTTTTTAAAAAGTGAACGGCATGTGTAGCGATATTGAATTTGTAGAGATAAATAAACAGACTGATTTGAAATTAGGTAGTATTTCAATTTCTGATTAAGGAAACTTCAGGCTGCTTATAAAATATTAATCCTACAAATGAAACCATCATGAAATTTAGCAGCACAATTATACCAGCCTCTGTTTTCTGAGTAAGTTGATAAACTGTGGGAGTTTTTTTTTTTTTTAATCTTTATTGGAGTATAATTGCTTTACAATGTTGTGTTAGTTTCTGCTGTATAACAAAGTGAATTGGCTATATGTATACATATATCCCCATATCCCCTCCCTCTTGCATATCCCTCCCACCCTCCCTATCCCACCCCTCTAGGTGGACACAAAGCACCGAGCTGATCTCTCTGTGCTATGTGGCTGCTTCCCACTAGCTATCTACTTTTCATTTGGTAGTGTATATATGTCAATGCTACTCTCTCACTTTGTCCCAGCTTACCCTTCCCCCTCCCCTTGTCCTCAAGTCCATTCTCTACATCTGCATCTTTATTCCTGGCCTGCCCCTAGGTTCATTAGAACCTTTGTTTTTTAGATTCCATATATACGTGTTAGCATACAGTATTTGTTTTTCTCTTTCTGACTTACTTTACTCTGTATGACAGACTCTAGGTCAGTCTACCTCACTACAAATAACTCAATTTCCTTTCTTTTTATAGCTGAGTAATATTCCATTGTATATATGTGCCACATCTTCTTCATCTAGTCATCTGTCGATGGACACTTAGGTTGATTCCATGTCCTGGCTATTGTAAATAGAGCTGCAATGAACATTGTGGTACATGACTCTTTTTGAATTATGCTTTTCTCAGGGTGTATGCCCAGTAGTGGGATTGCTGGGTCATATGGTAGTTCTATTTTTAGTTTTTTAAGGAACTTCCATACTGTTCTAAGTCTAATTTCTTTTATTGTCATGAAGAACAAGCGCTTTCACTTCCTCCCTTAATATATAAAGACTTATGTGTGGACCAAGATGGAGCCAGCATCCTTCGAAGCTTCAGGCAAATCAGTGGAGTTGCCTTAGCTCTTCCTTGGATCCTGCTCAACTTCACCCACTGCACTGGGTTTCTTTTACTCCTTCTTTATTCTTGTAATTCATGAACTTCATCATATGCCAAAAATTAGGGATAAATGATAAGCAAACCCCAGAAACAGATGGGGTGCCATAGGCTCACTAATTGTGGGTTAAGTGTGGGCATTGGGTTTAAACGGGGGATGCAGCAGTGAGCCTTGGATGAAGGATGGGGACAGAAATGAAGGAGCAGAGAGGATCTGAGGTGGTGGGGAGTTTCTGCAGGAGTTCACATTTAATGGTTTGTATTTATCATAGTGATCAGAAACACAGACTTTATACTCAGAGTTTGAATCCAGTTTCAGCACTCACTATTTTGTGATCTTGGTCAAGTAACAAAACCTCTTTAAATCTTTGTTTCCTCATCTATACAATGGGGATGTTAATAGTATATACATTTTAGAGTTCCTGTGAAATCTAAATATAAGGTGATAATATATAGAAAATACTTAATAAGAGATATACTGTATTATATGTGGAGGATACTTTATCAATAGAGAATTAATGAAGTTAGTACTTGGATCACCTTATAAAGGTGATGAGATGAGTGGGATGGGACTGAGAGCTTGAAAACAAGACACAAGTTGGAAAAGATGCTTCTTCCAGGGCACCAATCAACAAGGTTTCCCCAGCAGTGTCAACTTCTTAGATAAAGGAACAGAAACGTGAATATTTTTACAACCTTCTCAAAGTACATGGCAAAGTATATTACTGCTGATATTGGCATCTGATGAGTCTAGGGTAGATCAAATGGGGCTCATTCTCTCACTGCTTCTTCTGTTTCCTTCAAAATTATGTACTTTTTTAATGAAAGAAAGTATTTGTTAGAATAGCTCCCATGTTATTAAGGGTAATTATTTTCTAGTGATATTTTGCTTCAGAAAGAATCTACCTGAAAATTATAATAGAGACTAGATTATTTTTCTCTTTAAGGTTATTAACTCTTATAATTACATTAAAGTTTAATCAAGAAGTTTGTTTGAAAGTAAAGGATATGAATGAGAAAATTATTTTTAATTCAGGTGCCTAATTGTTACACTTTGGGGATTTGGGTTTTGAATGTATTAAATTTGGTCTTTTGAATGTATTAAAAAAAAAACATGACTATAAAATGACTTTTCTTTTGAACCATATAAACACCTTTGTAGCTAAGTTAAGGGAAAATTATCAAATATTTTTTTAAAAACTTATAGAGTGTATTTATGGCATTTATTTGTATATGTCATATACATTCATTCAACAAACGTTTATTGAATGTTTGTTATGTACCTGAACTGTGCTACTTGTATTTTGTCCCTCTTCCAGTTCTCATTTCTCCTTTTTCTTACTTCATATTCCTTTAGATATTAAACTTCTTTTCCTCTTCTTTTGTCCTCGTTTCTTGCCCAGTGTTTCTCTACTTGCTCTTGTGATCACTCAGTAATCAAGATAGTAGCAGTGGGTAAGAGTATAAGCTTTTGAGTTGAAACAGAGATGAACTAAAGTTGTAACTCTCGCACTTAGGTGGCGAGACCTTGGATAAGCCACTTAAATTTTGTAAACCTCTATGTTCTCACCTTTGCATGGGAGTAATAATCATACCTACCTTGTAGTGTTATTATGAGCATTTAATGAGATAATTCACAACTCCTGGCAATTGTGAATAATCAACGAATGACAACTATTATTTTTTCCTCTACCCCATGACAAGAGTAAATCTTCTGCATATGTTTATTGGGTTTCAAACATACACACATAAATACCCCCCCAAATACACACTCATTCACATACGTTCCCTTACACACCTTAGATTCCAAAGCATCTGATAAATTTCTTATAATCAGTAATATTGTGTTGTCTGAAATTAACTTCTTATTTCTTCAAGGCTTAACTCATCTATTCTCAAGGTTGAATAGGCTTTTTTGTTCACTTTTTCTCTCTTCTCTTTTAATCACCTCCTGAGCCCTTCATTTTTTATTAGCACTTTAGGGTGAGATATAGGAATAAGAGGACGTAAAGCCCATTCTAATCCATTTTGCCTTGAGTAAAATGATGTGATAGGTAAAGAGGTGGAGGCTGCTGCTTGAAATAGTGTTCACGGAATGTGTACGGGAATATAATACACCTCCTAGGTTAAGAAACTTGTTGGAAACTCACTTAGACATGGGCTATAAAAGAGACATCTATGACTTGTGCAAAGAATTTAGCTGAAGGTCATTGTTTGCAACGGGCTGAACTAGAGGAAACTGTTGTACCAGTGCACAGCCCACTTGAGTTGTCCGTGCCCACAGAACAGAGAAAACTGGACTCCGCATGATAGAATTATTTAATAGCCATAAGCCCTATCATTTAAAAAAGTAATTCAAATGAAAATGACAATGCACATTTTTTCAGGTAAAAGGGATGTGGTACAAGTCTCTCAGAAAGTTATTTATCAATTCCTACCTTACTTGTAATCCTTAATCCTGCTTAAGAAAGCTCTAAGTTTCCTCAGATCTTATGTTTTTCTTTGCCGGCTGTCTAGGATATATAGACGTCCCTATGATTTATATTAGCTTACTGAGAAATTCTAACCTGTTTAACAATACATCCAAAAGGCCATTCCTCCCAGCTCCTTTAAGCTCTCTTAACTTCCTTTTCATTCTTCTCTGTCCTTATATAAACCACAAGCTTATGTAAAAATGTATATGCCCTCATCTCAGTTCCTTCTTTGCTTCAGTCAGAACTTCACGAAATGAAGAACCATGTTTATGGCCTTTTTTAACTTAAAAAAAAGTATAACATATATATAGAAAAGTGCAATAAGTCTACAGCTCCATGAATTTTTACAAACTGAAAACACCTAACCCAGTATCCAGAACAGCCAATCAAACCCCCAAATCCGCAACTGGCACCTCAAAACCTTCCTGTGCTTTCTCAGTCAGTACCCATCTCTCTAGGAAGTCACTGTCCTAGCTCTGAACAACACAGACTAGGGTTGCCAGCCTTTGTGCTCATATAAATGAAATTACATAATCTGTACTCATTTATGCCTGGCTTCATTTCACTGTAATTTTTGATAAAGAGGAAGGAAAGCACATTCCCACCATTATCTCTCTCTATTACCATAAGATTCAATTACTTAATTTACTTTATTACATATTAAGAATTTAATTTTTAAAGCGTAATGAATTATTTTATGAAATAATAACATTTAATATCTATTAATGAGGTTTAAAATATATGAAACATTTACATTTTAATACAATACCTACAATTTCTTAGAAAGTGGTAAAAAATATTACTTTCAATAATATCCTCATCTTGGTCATGTTCCCATCATTTAAAAAAAATAATAGACTGTATTTTTTAGAGCCATTTTAGGTCCACAGCAAAGTTGAGTGGAAAGTACAGAGAGTTCCCATATAACCCCTGACCTCATACACACAGCTTCTCCCACTATCAATCAACATCCTGAATCAGAGTGGTACATGTGTTACAGTTGATTAACCTGCATTGACACATCATTATCATCCGAAGTCCATAGTTTACATTAGGGTTCTTGATGTGCATTCCATGGGTTTTGACAAATGTACAATTATATATATTTCACCTTCCAGGAAACAGCATTCTCATAACTGTTTCAATTTTAATCAACATCATGAAAAAATACTCCTAATTCCATCAGCCTCAGTCCTAGGCACTAAAGAGAAGGAAATTATGCTCTTCCAGCTGGTCCTCTAGGATAATTCCCAAATACCCAAAACATCAGTGTAGAACTTAGCAAAAGGATTTTAGCATGTAATCCTTTTATTTTACCAGGAAAGAAAACACATTTGCTTTCCTTACTTAGCTATCAATGACAATATGTCAGAGCTGTCACAAATTCTAGAGTCAATAAATTCTAGAGTGCTCAGAGGCATTTGAGAAAACTGCAGTGTTCTTGATTGCACGTTGCATCCATTTCTGGAAATAAGTGATATCTGATTTTTCTATCCCCATGTTTATCTTTTGAAATAATATTGGCCCTCTGTTAAAAAAAAAAAAAAAAAAAAAAGCTTCAGACTGACATTTCAAGAATTAGTTGAGTATATCTTTCTGATCCTACTAGATATGCTTTAACCCAAGCCAAGGAGAGAACTGATACTTTTTATATACAGAAACTAGCTTGTGGTGAAGGAGGGGGAAGTCATTTTTCCATTGTTAAACACTGTAATTAACTAGTAGTTTGGGGTGAGAAAGTTTTTCTTTTCTTCTTAAATCTGGTCTGTCTACATAGGCACAAACTATCAGATATTGTTAAAAAATAATGAGATTTTTATTGCAATGCTTGCATAATACTTTCTTTTTATACCTTTACGGGTGTGCTTCATCAGTTTGAACCATCTTAGCCTTTAAAGTTGGCTGTAAACACAAAATTTAAATGATACTACTTTGGGCAATTATATGCTAATATATGAATAAACAAATACGATTTCATGTTGGATTTTTTTTCTTTTCAGCATTACTTGAAGTCATCTTTTGGCTTTTGAGCATGATAGCAATCTACTTCACTGGTATTGAAGCAGAATATAACCAGTTCATAAATTTTCTCGCAACCTCCACACACAAAATGTTTATAGAAATAAAGTCACATATTTAGCAAACTCAAGGATGGTTTCAGCTGAGCACCTCTAAGTCCTGCAACAGATCTAAGTAGAAAGTGAATTTCTAATATCAAGAGCTTTTAAGTGCACGAGTGCGCACGCACACACACAGACACACACACACCCCTCTCTTTCTATAGAAATAGAGGAAGTGAATAAAAAATAGTAAAATGATATGATGGAAAGAAAGGATTTGTTTCCTTGCCAATGTCTAGGTAAATTTTCTAACTTTATGGAGACTGAGTAAGAGCAGAAATTTTGAATCGCTTCATATCTTTGAACAGGGACTTGGATAAACCAAATGACATTTGAGCTTGTGTTGACTTTGGCTGGCATTTACCAAAAATGTTTTCAGAGTCAGTTCACTACCTATATTATATTATTTTTTAATCTTAAGAATTGATAAGAACAAGAATCAGAAATGTACAGAGTTCTGTGATCAACATCCATCTTCTTTACTGCATTCTTAGACCACCATAATTTCGCCATGATGTGGTTACAGATTAGTGTAATGTGCTATTTTAAAATCTTAGCGATCTACTGCAGATTTTAGACCCTCCGTTCGGAAAGGCCCGGTTGTGAGTTTAGGTGATCTGTGGTCCCATTTGATAGCCCAGTGGCTGTGCTAGGAGATTCAACCTAACATAAAAAATGAACCCTGTGTATTTCAAGAGTTCTTTGAAATAATTCCTGACTAGCCTATCCATCTCTATCATTTGATTTGAATTAGTGATAAAATATTAAGTGCCATTATTCAGTGATAGTTCTCTAAGGTTTTAAATACATCCCTCTGTGGATAAGGGAATACGATTACTTAATCACTGTGATTAAAAAGACTTTTCACAGTTTCCTGGCAAAGACAATGATGTCACAAATACAAATAATTCTAGGGTGGGTTCAGATCGCTTCACTTAAAATGTACAGCAGGAAGGGTCAAATAAAATTAGCTATATGCTGTTTAGGAAAAAAAATAATTGCTGAAAACTTTTGTGTATTGTTTTCTGTCCTCATCATAGACTCTGAATTGTCAAAATCCTATTAGAATTTTAGGTAAAAAATAATCTTTTCTTTTGGGATTTATATTCAAACAAATGTGTACGTGTAAAGATGATAAGCCTCAATCATTCCCCAAGTTTTCTTATTTTGTATCTCACTGAAAGATTTCTTTTGATGATAAATTTATCCATATTAAGTCTTTTTAGTGCTAATTACCTTGAATTCCACCGTATTACAATTACAATCCCAGGCATCTTAATGCTTTTCACTTTAAAGTACTTTCATATATATTCTCTCATTAGCCCTAACAGTCTTATGTGGGAGGGCAAGTAAGTAGATGTTAATACGCCATTTGACTACAGAGATGTAAAAAAGTTAAGTAATATATTCAAGACTTCCAGATACTGAATCAAGGAATTGAGACTAAACCCAGAATTTTCAATTCTATGTTTAGTGCTCCAAGTTTCAAAGGAGCTGAGATAGGTTATTGCTTTGAAGGTAGCCTATTAAAATTGCTAAATCTGCATACATTCATCAAGTTATTCATTCAACAGATTACTACATGCCTACTATGTACTAGTAGTCTTTATCAGGAACTGGACCTGCAATGGTGAGTAAAAGACAGTCGCTGCCCTCAGGAAGATGCAGTTTAATAGGGCAAGCAGTCAATTAACAAACAACTACAAAATGTGAAGTATTACGATGTTAAAATAGAGAATATGGTGGAAAAGGGAGAGTGGGGCTGTAGGGAAGATTGTGAAATCATCACGAAGGTGGTGATATTTAAACTGAGACCTGAATTATGAGAAGGATAAGAGCCTAGGAAAAAACTGGTACAAAAGCCTCAAGACAGAATAGAGATTTGTGTCACTATCATGCTAAATGCTTCCCTTCTGTCTCTGGAGTCACAGACCTTTTCATTGAAAAGCATGCTATTTCCTGAAATTCTTGAAATGGCACATTATCTTGTAAACACTTTGTAGAGACCCATGGAAGCCCATGCAGCTATTCTCATAGGATTTATGATCCAGGTATGTCCTCCATGTGAGCCTGCACCACACCCCACTGTAGTTGGGAAGTACTGTTTTTAAAAATGTTGTCTTTGAAGTTCACGCTGTGAACATGATGCTACTGAACGCTGAAGAAATATTTTGTCTTGCAAATACTTCCCAGATTGTAACAGCAGCAGCAGGGAAGTATAGCATAGCAAACTACATCAGATAATAACTAGCCACGTTTTAATTTTCAAAGATTTTAACAACTGCTGTGGGCTTATAGGGAAAATAAACGCTCTCTACTCTGTATCATGGAATGCTCCCCAACCCCCAGGGAGGAGGAGGTTGATTTGGATGGGTCAGATGTGAAGTTTGCCTGAGAAGGGTCATCTTCTGGCTAAGAATGAGTGGCCAGGGCTGTCGTTGGAGCAGCCCCTGAAGGAAGAGCGATAGACAGGTGCTGGGACGCTCTCTAAACAGGCCAGGCCATCTAGCTTTTGCACTGTGGATGTGCTTTCTCACATGTGGCCACTGTCCAAAGATCATTGTTTTAGTCTGAGAAGGCCTGGGGCATGTTGGCTTAGTTCGACTCAAAATTGGGCCCTGCTTGTGTAACTGGTTCATTTTCCTAACTAATGTAGAGACAAGGAACTCTCCATTTTCTCCCCTGGTTTATGAAGTTCCGCCACAGAGTTTGAGGCCAAAGTCACAGCTAAGAAGCAAATCAAATCAAATCATAAAGTACTTTCTTCTGCCTTCTTTATGCATATGTTTCCTTGGAGGCCTCCATAGGAGGATTGGTTAAACCAAGACAGGACTTGGGTATTCCTAGTTTTTCTATCCAAATAATATATTCAATGCAAGTCCTTTAAAGAGTCCCAAATTGAATTTAGGATACAATAAAGTACATACATACATGCATAATGCAAGCACACATACCTGATATAGAAGGTTGTAATAGGTATAAGAAATATTATCATAAGACAATCTTTAATTGACCCCTCTCCATTGTAATATAAACCAGAAAATTAAGAATGCAATGATAACAAGAAAAAATAAAGAAGACACACAAAACTGAGAAGCAGAGGATGGCTTTTCTGTTGAGTTTTGAAATTACGGTTGAGTGCAATTCTTGCGTTTAAAATCCCAGTTTGGCATTTTATTCAATCACATTGGTTTCACTTCTTTTTTCTGGAATTTTCAATGGAAAATATGAGGCTGATACAAATGCTAACATTTATTGAGTCTGTTTGATGTTCCAGGTATACTTCTAAGCATTGTTTGTGTATTATCTCGTTTAATCCTCAAAACAATCTGAAGAAGTAGGAACAATTTTTATCCCTGTTCCTGCAGATGAGGAAACTGAAACACATATTTAGTTCACTTACCTAGTCAAGTGGTGGAACCAGGGTTTGAGCCCTTGAAGCCTTAGCTCAGAGTTGCACACCTAATTACTATGGTGATTACTGTGATTATGGTAATTACTACGTTAATTAAGGTATACCATTTCTAATGATAAGTACTATTGCAGAAGCAGGGGAAAACTTGTTAGTGAAAAAACCATGTGTCTAAAAGAGAAAACAAAGAAACTTTATAATTTTGATAGAACACTGGGACTCACAGAGTCAAGTTAGTTCTCTGTGACTACACAGATAATGTGAAACAAAGTGAAAATAGCAATTGAGCAGCAAAAACCAAAAGAAAGGTGTTTCCAAGAGTTGGAAGACAATAAATATAACAAATATGAAGTCAAGGTAAATCTTTTGAAAGCACATTACAATCATATATGAGTCTTGGATATTAACACCCATGGGTTTCTTGAGGCTGGGAAGTGGGCAGTAAGGTTCCTGCCAGCCCAGTAATTTTTACTTAGTGAGCTTCATTGAGGTAAAATATACAGACAGTAAAACCAACTAGTTTTAAGTGTACAATTTGATGTGTTTTTTATGAATATATACAATTGTATAACCACCACCACAGTCATGGTCTAGAACATTTTCATCACCTCAAATGCTTCTTCCTGCCTCTTTTCAGTCAACTCCTTCCCCACAATATCATTCCCTGGAAGCCAGTGGTCTCCTTTCTGTCAGTATGTTTTTGCTTTTTTAAAAATTAATATGAATGGATCATATATTTTGAAATTTTTGTGTCTGTTTTTTTCCACTTAGCAAAACGTTTTTTGAAATTTACCCATGATGTTGTATTTATCAGTAGCTCACTGCCTTTTTATTTTCATGAATATATCACAATTTGTTCATTCATCAGTTGATGGAATTTGGATTCTTTTCAGCTTTTTCCATTATGAAAAGAGCTTCTGGGAATATATAAGTACAACTCTTCGTGAGGACATATGCTTTTGTTTCTCCTGGGTAAACACTTGGGAATGGGATTGCTGGATTGTATGGGAAGAATATGTTTAACTTTATAAGAAACTGCCAAACTTTTTTTCTAAAGTGACTGTACCATTTTGCATCCCTAAGAGCAATGTATGAGGGTTTAAGTTACTCCATTCCTCTTCAACACTTAATATTGTCAGTCATTTTAATTTTAGCCATACTAGTGGGTATATAGTGATTTCTCACTGTGGCTCCAATCTGCGTTTCTGTGATCACTAATCATCTTTGTATATTTTTTCATATGCTTATTTGCCATTTTTATGTCTTCTTTGATTGTCTCTTCAAATCTTTTACTCATCTTAAAAATGAATTGTTTCATTTCTTGTTATTGAGTTGTAAAAGTTCTTTATTCATTCTAAAAGCAAGTTATTTTATATATGCATTTGTATATGTATACAAATATATATTTGTGTTATACAAATATTTTCTCTTTTTATTTTCATAATGTTGTCTTTTTTTTTTTTTTAAAGATTTATTTATTGATTGATTGATTGCTATGTTGGGTCCTCGTTTCTGTGCTAGGGCTTCCTGTAGTTGTGGCAAGCGGGGGCCACTCCTCATCGCGGTGTGCGGGCCTCTCACTATTGTGGCCTCTCCTGTTGCGGAGCACAGGCTCCAGACGCACAGGCTCAGTAGTTGTGGCTCACGGGCCCAGTTGCTCCGCAGCATGTGGGATCCTCCCAGACCAGGGCGCGAACCCGTGTCCCATGCATTAGCAGGCAGATTCTCAACCACTGCGCCACCAGGGAAGCCCCATAATGTTGTCTTTTGATAAACGTTTTTAATTTTGATGAAGGCCAACTTATCAACTTTTTCTTTTTCTGTCCTAGCTAAAAAAATCATGTCTAACTCAAGATTACAGAATTTTTCTCCTGGAAGTTTTATATTTTACATTTAAATATGATCAATAGAAATGCAATTTTAAAATATGGTATGAAGTAAGGGCTTGTTTCATTTTTTAAAATATGGATATCCAATTGTTCTCCTAACATTTTTTTTTGAAAAGCTACCTATCTCCTGTTGAATAACTTTATACTTTTGCTGAAAGTCATTTGAACACATATGCATGGGTCTATTTCTTGAATCGTGATCTTGTTCTATAAATTTATAAGCTTATGATTTTGCTAATACCACACTGTCTTGATTACTATAGCTTTATATTAGGTCTTGAAATAAGGTAGTACATAAATTCTCTTTGTTTTTATTTCTAAAAATTGCTTTTCTAGTCTATGCCTTATGCATCTATATATCAATTTTAAAATATATTTGTCAATTTCTAAAAAAAAAAAAAAAAAATCCCCTGCTCTGATTTTGATTGGAATTGCATTGAATCTGTAGGTCAGTTTGGAGACAACTGGCATCTTAACTACATTGTCTTCCCATCTGTGAACATGGTTTTTCTTTCCATTCATTTAGATATTTTAAAATTTCTCTCTACAATGTTTATAGTTTTCAGTGTAAAGGTATTGCACATATTTTGTTAAATTTACCTCTATTTCATATGTTAGATAGTCTTGTAAGTGCAGTTATTTTAAAATTTCCATTTCTAAATTATTGCTAGTAGAAAATTGATTTTTATATGTTCACTTTCTATAAAGCAACCTTTATTAACTCATATTTTAGCTATTTTTTGTAGTTTCCTTAGGCTTTTCTACATAAACAATCATGTTGTCTGCAAAAACAGTATTACTTCTTTCTTGCCAATATGTATGTGTTCAATTCTTCTTCTTGCTTTGTAGTATTAGCTAAGACCTTCAGTACAATGTTGAATAAAAGAGGTAAAAGCAAGTATCCTTCTCTTTTTCTCTGTCTTAGTCAGAAGTAATTCCATCTTTTACCATTTAGATGTGTGCCAACCTGGATAAATATAGAAAATATGAGTGATATAAACTAGCTGCAGAAGAGTATAACATATGATACAATAAAATATTATAAAACATAATATTATATAAACATTAATACATATTATATACTTTAAAAGACACAAACATGTATATAAAATGAATAAAAACATACATAGGAATGATAAATACCTGGGATAGTGGTTATCTCTGGAAAGCAAGGAGGAGAGGAAGAGGGGTTGGGAAAAGTTCATAATTCTTCAGTTGTATTTGTGTGGTTTTATTAATTGAAATAAAACTGAAGGAAAGAGAAAAGAACAGGTAATATTTACACAAAGGAAGGAAATAGGAAGAACTTCATAGGTCTTTAATTAGTGTCATTAGAAATGTAATCATAAAGAAATTGGAAAGAATACTGTAAATATTTTTGTTGGTGGGTAATGAAAAATAGGATTGGTTAATATGTTGGCATCAGAATATGGATATTAGTGAAAACCAAGTAGAATAATTTAGATTTGATAGTGTAGGCAAAAGGGAGCCATTGTAGTTTCTTGCTGTGTTACTAGGCCTTTATTTCTAGTAAATTACCATCAAATGGATTATTTGGTCTTGATTATAAAATCTTTATCAAAGCAAAAGAGTGAAAACAATAACAACAGCTGACTATAGACAAGTAATCTGTCTCTGAAAAAGTAACATCAATACATATGATTATCCTCTTGTAATCAAGTATAGTCATACTTTGAAGGTTAGCTTTTATCATTATTTTCTAATTCACAGGGGTTGGGATATTTTGAAAAATATGACACAATTCTTCTAAATTTTTCTTTTGATGTTTTCCATGGTGAGTTTAAAAGTGTATGTACCCCATCTATTTTAAATAATCACATTAAAACTCATATCGTAGTATTTTATGATAAGGGCCTCTTTGCCACTTCAAGAAGCAGTACTTCCTCAGCTTTCTTTAGGGAAATGAATGTGTGCAAATAGTAAGAGAATTTTCAAAAGATGTAAATTTACTATCTATTTCTGAGTTGCTAATGAATTACAATGAAGTATTAAGTAGAATATATACTGAATATATAAAATATATTCTGAATTGCTTTTTATTTTGAGGATGACATTTAATTTACTCTCTGGAAGGAGAAAAGCACAGGATAAGAGGAACAATCTTGTGAAAATTCAGTTTACAGGAAGAAACTCAATAATCATGAGTTAGGGAGAATAGGTTTATAAGCAGAGGTTGTACTATGGAATAGAATCAAAAAGGAATGAAATTTCACAGCTATGGTTTGCCATTACAAAAGTTAAAAAAATAGCTTTTCATATTTTATGCTTAGTGCTAATATTAGGGAAAAAAACCCAAAGCATACAAAGGTAATAATTACCATTAATGAGAATATGCAGTTTAGTGAATGATCTCAGTTTTGGACCATTTAGAGCTCTTTGTGGAAAATCCAAGTGAAGATATTTATGAGGCAGCTGGACACACGCACACAAAGGCACACAAAGACACATACACATGAGTTTCAATGCAGAAGAGAGATGGGAATAAATATATCGATATATCACTATATGGATAACAATGGAAACTGTAAATGCTCTGATGACAGACCCATGTCTTATGTTTTTGTTTTTTCCCATTGCACTTGACCTATAGCAGGAACTGAGAAATGGTTATTGAATAAATGACATAAAGATCATTGAATCTGTATAGTGAAAAATTCCAAACTCAACATAGTGAAAAATAACATTGCCAGAGAATTTGTATTTTTTTCTTTCAAATTATGTAGATTCCTAATGTATTTTCTAAATCGGCAGTGTTCTCAAACACTTTGGTCCCAGCATCTTTTACACTTAAAATTATTAAGAACCCCCAAAAAGCTTTTGTTTATATGCATTGTATCTATTGATTGGCCATATTAGAAATTTAGAGTTAAAAATTTTAAACATTTATTAGTTCATTTAAAAATAACAATAATAAACCGATTACATGTTGATGTAAATAACATTTTGATGAAAACAACTATTATAAAAGAAGAAAAAAAATTTCTGAGAAGAGTAGCATTGTTTTACATTTTTACAAATCTCCTTAATTTTATGGGTTAATAGAACGTAGCCTGCTGTCTCGTATCTTTTGCACTAAATCTGTTGCAATATGAAGTTTTGGGTGAAGAATATTAAAAAGTCCAGTTTCACACAGATACATAGTGACAGGGAAGATTATTTTAATAGCATTTTCACATTATCTTTGATACTACACCAAAACTTGACAAATATTTTTTCATAAAAGATAATTCCAATATAGAATCTGAGACTATAGCAATAACCTTAAAATCCATTGGTCTATGTGGTTGTTTGATTGCATCTTTTAACTAGGGAAGATTTTGAAATTTTTGGATAATATTGGTTCATTGGGTTTATATATCTGTTTCAAATGTTGGAACATTTTATTATATAATAACAAAACATAATGTTTGTTAATATCACCACCAATATAATCAGAAAAGTGATCAGAAAAGCCTGATTAGATTTGTGGAAGATATAAATTTTCCAAAATATTAATTTTCACTTGAAAGCTCAAGTTTCATCATTGGCCAAAATTTCTAAGTTTTTCTTTAGTTAACAGGTTTATTTTGTTCATTTTTGTGAAAAAAATCTTCCACACACACAAGTCTTAATAATTGTAGTTTATCTATCAGTAGGCTTTTCAAGTAAAAATCATGTGCCATCAAAAAGGTGGCTAGTTTGGCTCACAACTGAAATTATTGTTTAATGCTACCCCTGACCCCTCCCCAAGTCAAACATCATCTGTCAGTCTGTAACAGAAGTGCTTTATGTGCACTTTACATTTCATCATACAGGATATTAAGAAGATCTTTACTCCAATCAAGATTTTTAAAATCAGTAGATTTTACTGCTTCATCAAGGCTATTCTCAAGTGAAACTAGCAATTTTTCTTTAACTGTGAGTGTGTAGCAGTGGAAGATATACTGACACCTAGTATAGTTTGGCTCCTGTGCCTTCTTCATGGTAAGAGGTCAGCAGTTTTACCCACCATCACTTTCTGTTATCATCAGGGCAAATAACATGGCAGGAGAGGCAGATACAATTTTAATATTACTATGAAAACAGTTTTCACCTGGTGGATCACCTGAAAGGGAACACCAGGGCCCCATGGGCTACACTGGGAGACACTCTTCTGAATAATATTTCTCCATAAGTACTGTTGTGTGAAGGAGGAAGAAAAAACTATTGTAAAAATGTATAGGCAAACTATACTGTTACAGAAGCAGCTCAAATAATATTTCATTTGAAAATGTCAGTACCCTCACTTGGTATAATTTCTTTAAGGAATACCAAGGTAGAGAAAATGTTACGTTTAGCCATGGCTGGATTTCCTCTCCATTTTCACTCCAGGTATATATATTCTTTCTTCCTTCCTTCCTCCTTCCCCATGCTCCAACTTTCTTTCTCTTCCTTCCTTCCTTCCTTCCTTCCTTCCTTCCTTCCTTCCTTCCTTCCTTCCTTTCTTCCTTCCTTCCTCTCTCTCTCTCCCTCTCTCACTTTCTGTAAGATTATGATTGAAATCTAATTCAGTATAGTTTTAAAAACTTGTCAAAAGTGTCAGTGTAGGTTATGATATGAAAAGTGAATGACTTTAACAACACATGCACTGAAAATTAATTTCTGTTCCTGGGACATTACCCTGACATTCAAATATTTAAAAATGAAAATGGCAGAGGTTTTATTGGATCTGCATTACAGTACATTAAACTATAATATCTTTATACGGGAGAATGATTTTTTAAACTGCCGATTAGTTGCATCCTTTCACTGAAATTTTACTACATATGTCCCAGGCTCAGTTTTGCACTAGTCTATTTTTTTCAGATATTAAAGACTTCATGCTTTACTTTTCAGGGCACTGTTTCATTTAATGTCTGCCATACACTGAATTAAAGGCATCATGGCAGGGACCAAGTGATTGAGACAAGTTTTGCTGTGGGCTCCATCCATGGCCATGGCAATCTGCAGCGCCCCCATATTATTCCAGCAAATTTGTGTTGAATACCTACTATATGCAAGACAGTAGTTCAGCCTCTATGGGAAAAAATGAAGATATGTAAGATAAACTCCCATCAGGAAACTTGAAATCTAGTTGAAAGTCAAGTTTTATAAATTAAATTATTAAGATATATCAGAATGAATTAGTGACTAGAATTAATAATGAAGGTATACACAGGTAATTGTTTTGTAGGAGCCCAGTGCAGGGAAAGATGCATTCTGACTGAGAAACTTAGGGAAAGGAGAAATAGTATTTGGTCAGATCTTGTGTGAGTGTTATATTTGCTGGATGATGATGTGGTTTGTAGATTACATTCCAGGCAGAAAGAAGGGCAAGAGTGTAGACACTGAGGAACAAGATACTCAGCGTGTTTGATTAATGGCGAGTTGGCAGTAGGACACATTGGGAGAGGTAGCTGGGAAGGGTGGTCTTTTAAGTAGTGGTATGTGTGGTTTCGGTGGAGGCTGTGATAAGAAGCAGAGGTTCATCTTTGAAATGCTAACCCTACGTCTTTTTCTCAGATTTATTGAGATATAATTGCATAAGTTTAAGGTGTATAACATGATGATTTGATATATGTATATATTGCAAAATGATGACCACAATTAGGTTAATACATCTGTTGCCTCACATAGTTTTTTCTGTGTGTGTGTTGAGATCTTTTAGAATCTCTTTTAAGAAAAACTTTCAAATATACGCTACAGCACTGTTAACTATAGTCGCTTTGCTGTACATTACATCCCCAGGACTTACTCATTTTATAACTGGAAGTTTGTACCATTCAACCACCTTCACCTGTTTCTCCCCTCCCCTCAGCAACCACCAATCTACTTTCTGTTTCCATGAGTTTGTTTGTTTGTTTTAGATTCCACATATAAGTAAGATCTTATATTATTTGTCTTTCTCTTTCTGACGTATTCCGCTTAGCACCAAGTTTCATCCATGTTGTCATCTATGGCAGGATCTCATTTTTAAGGCTGAATAATATTCCATTGTATGTATATACCACATTTTTTCTATCCTGTCATCCATCAGTAGACACTTAGGTTGTTTCTGTGTCTTGGCTATTGCAAATAATGCTGCAATGAACGTGGAGGGTGCAGACATCTCTTTGAGATAGTGATTTCATTTCCTTCAGATATATACCCAGAAATGGAATTGCTGGATCACTTACTAGTTCTATTTTTAATTTTTTGAGGAACCTCCATACTATTTTTCACCTAGGTCTTCTTAAAGTCCCAAATCAAAGGAAACCAAACGATTCTGTTTTAGGACTATTTTACAGTCCTGAAACATGCCTTCAAACTGTCCTCCTTCCTTGTTTTTTCAGTCTTTCTGATGGTGTATGGGTTTCTGAGCACATTCAGTGTATATGGTTTCTTCTGACATTCAACCTGCGGATGAGGTTTAAAAATGAGAAAGTAATGTTTACAAATCCTTTACTGGGCCAGTTTCGTTGCAGAGGCTTAACTTAAATCCTTGCAGCAGTCCCAGTACGAATAGCAGTAATGCATGCGTTACCTCATTTACTCTTCCTCACGACTCTCTAAGGAGTCTCAGAATCCCAATTTATGAATGAGGAACTCAGTCTTAGAGAGAAGCAAGTGGCAGAGTTGGGATTTGAATCTACGCTTAACTGTCAAGCTGTACTGCTTCTGCAATCTCGTGGAAGTGGCTCCTATTATTATATTCCTTATGTATAAATAAGGAAACTAAAGCACAGAGAGATTAAATAATTTGCCGGTATTCATTTACTTTCACAAATGACAAGCTGGGATTTTAGCTTCTATTTGCTGTGCCCCCCAAGCCTTTGTTCTTTTCATGACATCATGCTGTCAGCTTGTGTTGGACTGGTCTGATTTCCCAAGGACATTTCAGTTCTCTCACATTTGGGACTAGATTTGCAAGAAAAAAAATCCTGGCCTGTTCTTAGGGTAAGTGGAAAGAGAGCAACTGATGCTTAGAAAATTGTGTGCCCTTGCAGGCGTATTAAGTGCATCTCTGAAGTCAGCAAAACTATTGTATGACAGTCCTCTCAACAGAAGACCAAATGTTTGGATGCTGATTTCTTCCACTTACAAATAGAGGTTGGTTTTTTTTTTCTTTTTTGAAAGTAGTCTAGCAGCCCCATTAGAATCACCTTGTGAACACTGAACACACACACACAGACACAAAACAAATATGTTCCTGGAATTCTGACTCATGAGGTATCAGGTGGTACCCAGTCAACTGTTTTCGAAAAGCTTCTTGGTTAAGGCAGTATAATGCAATGGTAAAAGGCTGGGTCTCTGGAGCCAGATTTCATTGGCTTTTTCCCAGCTATGAAGTTTTGGCAAGTTAGGTAGCCTTTCTGTGCCTTAATTCATCATCTCTATTTGAGATCCCCATATACTGTGATTATTATGTACAATCTGGTTTGAGAGACACTGGTCTAGAAGAAAGATATCAAGAGATGGGTGAGAAAATTCCATAAATCTAAGGTACTATTTCCCTAGTTATATGAAGAACAGGATATTATAATTGAATAAACCCAGGACAATTCTATTGTGGACCCCACCTATATTCAATGTACACTGTTCAAATATTATAGTAAAACAGCATAAGTTTCAACCTATTAAATTAAAATCAGGGTGATGTAGATGTATAGAATACACTGAAGTTCATTCTTAAAATGTTTACAGCACAAGGGCTTAGTAAGCACATTAATATTGTAATCCAATTGCATGAGGGGCGTTTGACCTGATTAAATGAACAACACAACAAATCTTAATTACCTCGCAGCATATATTTGTACACAATCACATACACAGCTTTTCCTGGCAGTGAATCTCTATTTAGCAACACTGTCATAGACCATTAGGACCTTGGAGCTCCTTAAACCCTGATGAATTGTTCCTTTTTATAGACAAAGACATTGAATCCCAGAAAGGTTAAGATGACTATCTAAAAACCTCACACCTTGTTAGTTGCCAAATCAAGGCGAGGGGTCAGATTTTAAAATCTTTTGTTCCAGTCCAAACTATAGTGAAACTAGTTTTCATTAAAGTAGTTCCAAGAATTCAGACCATTCACTATGCCAGACTGGCTGGGAGTTGCTCTGCTGTAAAAGAAAAAAAAACAAAAACAAAAACAGGCTGTGGAGTTCTCCAGACCTTAGTTGCAAGGCTCTCTCATTTACTGGATGTGTGGCTGGGGTATATTACTTAGTTTTACTGAGCTTCGGCTTCCTCTTTTCTGTGAATTCAGATTACAGTAAAATTGACCCTTGCCATTCACGGGTCTAGCACTCATATGTTTCTATATTTGAGAGCAACTTCCAAGTTCCATGATGTGTAGCAAACCATGTGCTTCGGAGCAGTGAATTCCTCGGCTAATGAGTGAGCATAATCAACTATGCAGATTTTCTCTTGAAGCAATACAAATCTCTATTTCTTTATAAAAAATGAGCCTGAAAAGAAAGTCAGCTACTGGTGACCATGCTGAAAAGGAAAATAAATGAGAGGAGATCTAATAAAGCGATGTTTCTTAGCAGATAGAAGGTTGGGGTATACTAAAGGGTAGAATGTCAAATTCTCTACTGAGTCAGATCCACGATATGACTAGTTCTGCCCTAAGGTCCATACAGAGAAGCTAGAGAAAGTGCTTCCTAAAACTGTTTTAGTAAATGCTGTCATCTTTGCAAAACAAAGAAAATCAAGCTTTAATGCAAATTGAAATGTAGGTTACACTGTGAAGAGATGAACAGGAAATAATTGAATTAAACATGAATGTGGTTTTAAAGACCAGAAGCTTGCATAAAAACGTCCATATTTGAAAATCTAGCTATTTGCAAGAGTATTGAATATTTTGCTAACAAATATAAGACTCTACTGTAACTACTTAATAAAGTAGTTATGAGGATCATGTGAGGTAAAAAATACATTTAACATATTGTCTAGCATATGCTATGTCAATATTAATAATAATAATAATTTCTCAAGTTAATCTGTACAAGTAAAGTTTTAACATTTGGCAAATATGTTTTATACTTACAATCATTTTCTATATAAAGGATTAATCAATTACCCTTATTGGTTTTATTTATCACTAACTCTTAACTTACCCCACTTTCAACTTCTCATTTTCATGGCAAAAGTTATTAAGATCTTATGTGCTTTACTGGAGGAAGATGTTAATCAGGTGGTAAATATTTAGCCTTACAATTTTTTTTAGTATTTTCGCTAAAATTTTCATTACCCACTATTACGGCTGGTTGACGTGCATGCCTGAAACAACATGAGGTGACAGGACTCCACTGTCAAAATCACCTGTGGCTAGAGGAATCTTTCAGCACACTTTCATGGTCTTTCAAATGAAGAATTGCTGAGTTCAAGTCAGAAATAATAGAGTTTTCCTTCCAAGCCTATGAAACAAAGAGGTAGTGTAAGTAATTTGTTCAAGGTCATGGAAGGAGTGCTTATTTGAGTCGAGATTTATAACTTGGGAGCCACATTTTGTGTCAACCATTAACACAAAGTTCCCTGTTTAGCAATAAAAGCTTAGGTTAAGAAAGAAAGGGTTTTTAAAGTATGCTTAAAGTACCTGCATTTTATTCAAGCATTTTTATTATTCAAGCGTTTTTAAACAGCCATTGATCTTTTTGGCAAAACTAATCCTGTTTGACTCGATAAGAGTTATATCCCAGTGCATAAAAAATGGCCCATGTTAACAGTCACAGGTCATATCAGCTTGTGGCATGGTGTTCAGTGGAGCAACTCCTGTGACTGATATTAGCTCAAGTCTTATGAAGCACTTTATTGTTCGGGAGCTAGGTAAACAGCATGCTAATTGTGTGGCTGGTTGTTTCATCATCCTTAATGTTGCCTAGCATTTATTTACACGAGCAGTTTGGAAAGGTGCTTTGGGATCTCTCAGGGTGAATAATGCTATATAAATGTAAGTCACCATAATTATTAAATATTTATAGCTGATATTAAATTAGAGTTAGAAACAAACATTAGTAAGAACTAAAAATATTTATACAAGGGGTTATGGGAGAATTACCAGTCTAAAAAGGGAATAGTGAGAGGAGATTTCACTAGGAAAATTGAGAGGAAAATTGAAAATTTAAAGCTCTTTGGAAGAATTAATCTAAAACACTAGTGTTAAATGTTAGGTGACTAAACAGAACACCATGATCTTAAAGGAAATATAAGATGAAATGAAGTGAGTATCACATATTTATTTACGCTCTAGTAGGATAAACTTTGCTTTGTGTGAATGGCATGTATCTGTACCAACATGATATTGAATAACTTCGGAAGGAAACTTCAAGTTGATTCACTCTAATTCCCAACTGCTGCTCCTGCTGTTGACACTATTTATTTTAAAATTTGACATCAGAGTAGAAACAAAAACAAAGTTTATCTTCTATTCCATTAAAACTGTTTGCAAAAGACTTAATTTCTGTTTGAAAAGGATGTTGTCAAAACATGCATTGTGGAATAATTATATGTGATAATAGTTATTTATTTTAAAATCAGTGATTGATATGGAGTATGTCTGCATCGTTCTTTTCTTCCTTTGATAAAGTATTAGGGAAATTGGTCCCCACTGCCCATTTCCCTCCTTAGCCTTCTGGAATCTGATTACTTCTCTTTTCCTTTTTCTTCCTACCACTGTTTCCTTCAGCTCTGATTTCCACATTGCTAAAGGCTCTGAACATTTGTCTTGTTCATACTAAATGACCTCTTTGAAGCATCTGAAACTACCTTCTTGGAGTTCTTCATCAACCTGTTTAGATCTCTTCTCCTCCTCATCTGTTCCTCTAGTAATTAAGTATTTGTAGTTTGCTTAATGCTCTCCTCTCAGTTTAGAGTTTCCCAGGGTTCTATGCTGGTACCTCTGTTCTTCTTTCTGAGTAAGATCCCACCTTCTGCCCCTGCCCCCCATAACCTTGACCACTCCCATGACTTCAACTACCTCTTTATACAGTTGAGTCCTGTATCTCTGACCAAGACCTTTCACTTATCCAGCTATATTCTGCATGAATCCACTTGGATTTTGAACTCACTAAGTTCAAAATTAAGTTTACCATCTCTCACTTCAAGTCTATTCCTTCACTTGAATTTCTCATCTTAGTTAAACGGCATTCACTTAGAACTCCAAATCAGAAATCCAGAACCAGTTTAGATTCCTTTCCCTATGTACAGTTTTTCACCAGTACTGAAATATATTCCAAATCTGTTCTCCCCCTTAGATCTCTCCTACCTTAATTGAAGCTGTTAAGATTTCTTCCCTGGATTATTGCAATGGCATTCCATTTCCCTCTCTCTAGTTGTCTCTCCTTTCAGTGTATCCTCCATAGAACAGCCAGAGGGCTTGTTTTCAAAGCACTTATCTCATGATATTTTTCTCTCTCTTAAAGTCATGCAATGGCTCCCTGCGGCTTTCAGCATCAAGGAAAATCCTTGGCTTAGCACATCACATCCTTCCTGAAAGTTTTTATTTTCTTTCTACCACATGTGCCCTTTACTCTGGCTATGCTGGACTTGTGATTCTGTAAATGAATCATACCATGTCACATCTTTGTGATGACTCATATGTCATTCCCATTTTCTGGAGTATTCTCCCTCCTGTCTTTGACATGTCACCTTTTCCTCATCCTATTTCCCAACTCAGTTCAAAGGTCACCTCTAGAAAGACTTCCCTGACTTGAGCCCATCCTCATAAGCATTAGATTGGTTTCCATGCTCCTCCTGCATGTCCCTTAATCAGTAGATAATACTCACTAAACTGTGGTTGAATTGCTAATTTACTTGTCTGCCTCTACCTAGACTATAATTTTCTTGAGGGCAGGAGTCATGACTTATTTGACTTTATATTATCATGGCTTGGTTCAGTGCTAAGTTAAGTACTGTTCAATAAATATTTCCTGAATAAATGAAGAAATTAATGGGCATTGGTAATGGCTCTTTTGTAAGTCTAGCCATTGGTCAAGAAAGGAATGGAAAAATTGAACGCCAGCGAATATTTAGTCTAGAGTTAAATTTAGCATGTGAGCAATTATCATTAGAGGGAAAATGAGAAAGACTATATTTTATTGCAGTGGTACTAAGTTGGGACATAATTCTGAATCTTTAAGAAACTTGACAACGTTGCTGTAATGATAGCATTTTCCAATCAGATAAATCTTTGGATATTTAGAAATATGAGCATGTTTGGTTTCTTATAGAAAAGCTATTTAGAATAGTGACGGACTTCAGTTTTTCATTTCTATTAAGATATTTTGGCATCATGTAGCCTCAGAGGATAAATAGTAGCAAAGGTTAGAAATGTCTAAGACACTTTATTCCCTAAATTATAATGAGAGAAGCACAAAATCATCCAGATTGCAGTTATAGACTCATAATGTTGATGCACATAATGAATGAATGACCTTGTCCAATTACAGGATGGATTGAACATATCAAACATGGAAATGAAAACGCTTTTGCTTGGTTCAGTAGGTTATGTTTACAAAGTCTAGAACATTTCTGATCCCTATTTTAGAGGGTTATGTTTATACAGTTTAAACAGTTGAAAATTTCAATAGGTGCATAGTTGTAAAGCTGTTGCACGTTTCCAGTTAGTGAGAAGAGCCCATAATATGTTCACATACGTTCACACATGTTGTAAATTAGGTTAAGTTTCCAATCTAACCCAGCATATTTTGGTGGAGTCCTTCCTGGCCCCTGGTTCCCCAATAGATCACAGAACTGCTGCTGCTATTACCCATACTGAGTAGAGCAATGCTTGATATGTGAAGATGTTCAGTTTGTGCTGAACCCCAAGTCTTTGGACCCAGAGCTTACATCAGCCTTCTGGAAGAACCTAACATTAACAATCTGTGCCCTTCTGTTTAACGTATTATATTCAGATACTGGGCTCTTCTGGTTCTTGAATCGAATTTAGCATTGGCATGGCTTCTTTCACATCCAGGGAAGGAAAGATAGTGCCCAGGTGTCCCTGTTTCTGCCTCCAGCTTTTTAGTGATACAGAGAACCCATTCCCTGCAGGTGCACAAATGGGATTCACGAGGTCTCCATCTGTCTCTTTATTCAGTGTCTCTCTTTGTTCTTGTGATTAGAGCTTTTGAATTATGGGTGCCATCTAAAAAAGGAATCTTTGCATTTTCTTGATTTGGGTATACTGTGAGGACGGGGTCTTTACAATACTAAACAGCTTTTTATTCTGAAAAATACATAATTCATCAGAATCTTGGTAATAACACGGTGTCCTTTGTAGATGAGGAAAATGACAACACTCTGTTTACTTGCTCAATTATTTTCTTAGGAAGAATTCTTAGATGTGTAATTGCTACCTTTAAGATTCTTGACAGATATTATCAAATTGCCCTTCATAGTTATACAGACAGTAGTAGTGGATAAGTTTACCTATCTTCCCATACATTCACCAAAATTGGGTATTATTATTTTTTTCATCTTTATCAATACTAGAGGTAAAATTTATTCTATTATTTTATTTTATTTTTATTTTTTTAACATCTTTATTGGAGTATAATTGCTTTACAATGGCGTGTTAGTTTCTGCTGTATAACAAAGTGAATCAGCTATACGTACACATATATCTTCATATCCCCTCCATTTTGCGTCTCCCTCCCACCCCTCTGGGTGGTCACAAAACACCAAGCTGATCTCCCCAGGCAATGCAGCTGCTTCCCACTAGCTGTCTATTTTACATTTCATAGTGTATATATGTCAATGCTACTCTCTCACTTCTCCCAGCTTACACTTCCCCCCTCCCCGTGTCCTCAAGTCCATTCTCTACATCTGAGTCTTTATTCCTGTCCTGCCCCTAGGTTCATCAGAACCTTTTTTTTTTTCATTTTACGTTCCATACATATGTGTTAGCATATGGTATTTGTTTTTCTCTTTGTGAGTTACTTCACTCTGTATCATAGACTCTAGGCCCATCCATCTCACTACAAATAACTCAATTTCGTTTCTTTTTATGGCTCAGTCATATTCCATTGTATATATGTGCCACATCCTCTTTCTCCATTCATCTGTCGATGGGCACTTAGGTTGCTTCCATGTGCTCACTATTGTAAATAGAGCTGCAATGAACATTGTGGTACATGACTCTTTTTGAATTATGGTTTTCTCGGGGTATTTGCCCAGTAGTGGGATTGCTGGGTCATATGGTAGTTCTATTTTTAGTTTCTTAAGGAACCTCCATACTGTTCCCCATAGTGGCTGTATCAATTTACATTCCCACCAACAGTGCAAGAGGGTTCCCTTTTCTCCACACCCTCTCCAGCATTTATTGTTTGTAGATTTTTTGATTATGGCCATTCTGACCAGTGTGAGGTGATACCTCACTGTAGTTTTGATTTGCATTTCTCTAATGATTACTGATGTTGAGCATCCTTTCATGTGTTTGTTGGCAATCTGTATATCTTCTTTGGAGAAATGTCTATTTAGGTCTTCTGCCCATTTTTGGATTGGGTTGTTTGTTTTTTTTGATACTGAGCTGAATGAGCTGCTTGTATATTTTGGATTAATCCTTTGTCAGCTGTTTCGTTTGCAAAAATTTTCTCCCATTCTGAGGGTTGTCTTTTCGTCTTTATGGTTTCCTTTTGCTATGCAAGAGCTTTTAAGTTTCATTAGGTCCCATTTGTTTATTTTTGTTTTTCTTTCCATTTCCCTAGGAGGTGGGTCAAAAAAGGATCTTGCTGTGATTTATGTCATAGAGTGTTCTGCCTATGTTTTCCTCTTAGAATTTTATAGTGTCTGGCCTTGCATTTAGATCTTTAATCCATTTTGAGTTTAGTTTTGTGTATGGTGTTAGGATGTTTTCTAATTTCATTCTTTTACATGTAGCTGCCCAGTTTTCCCAGCACCACTTACTGAAGAGGCTGTCTCTTCTCCATTGTATTTTCTTGCCTCCTTTATCAAAGAACAGGTGACCATATGTGTGTGGGTTTATTTCTGGTCTTTCTATCCTGTTCCATTGATCTATATTTCTGTTTTTGTACCAGTACCATACTGTCTTGATTACTGTAACTTTGTAGTATAGTCTGAAGTCAGGGAGCCTGATTCCTCCAGCTCTGTTTTTCTTTCTCAAAATTGCTTTGGCTATTCGGGGTCTTTTGTGTTTCCAAACAAACTGTGAAATTTTTTGTTCTAGTTCTGTGAAAAATGCCATGTAGTTTGATAGGGATTGCACTGAATCTGTAGATTGCTTAGAGTAGTATATAGTCATTTTCACAATGTTGATTATTCCATTCCAAGAACATGGTATATCTTTCCATCTGTTTGTATCATGTTTAATTTCTTTCATCAGTGTCTTATAGTTTTCTGCATACAGGTCTTTTGTCTCCTTAGGTAGGTTTATTGCTAGGTATTTTATTCTTTTTGTTGCAGTGGTAAATGGGAGTGTTTCCTTAATTTCTCTTTCAGATTTTTCATCATTAGTATATAGGAAAGCAAGAGATTTCTGTGCATTAATTTTGTATCCTGCAACTTTACCACATTCATTGATTAGCTCTAGTAGTTTTCTGGTAGCATCTTTAGGATTCTCTATTTATAGTATCATGTCATCTGCAAACAGTGACAGCTTTACTTCTATTTTTCTGATTTGGATTCCTTTTATTTCTTTTTCTTCTCTGATTGATGTGGCTAAAACTTCCAAAACTGTGTTGAATAGTAGTGGTGAGAGTGGGCATCCTTGACTTCTTCCTGATTTTAGAGGAAAGGGTTTCAGTTTTTCACCATTGAGAACGATGTTGAGTGTGGGTTTGTCATATATGGCTTTTATTATGTTGAAGTAGGTTCCCTCTATGCCTACTTTCTGGAGAGCTTTTATCATAAATAGGTGTTGAATTTTGTCAAAAGCTTTTTCTGCATCTATTGAGATTATCATGTGGTTTTTATCCTTCAGTTTGTTAATATGGTGTATCACATTGATTGATTTGCATTTATTGAAGAATCCTTGCATTCCTGGGATAAACCCCACTTGATCATGGTGTATGATCCTTTTAATGTGCTGTTGGATTCTGTTTGCCAGTATTTTGTTGAGGATTTTTGCATCTGTGTTCATCAGTGATATTGGTCTGTAGTTTTCTTTCTTTGTGACATCTTTGTCTGGTTTTGGTATCAGGGTGATGGTGGCCACGTAGAACGAGTTTGGGTGTGTTCCTCCCTCTGCTATATTTTGGAAGACTTTGAGAAGGATAGGTGTCAGTTCTTCTCTAAATGTTTGGTAGAATTCGCCTGTGAAGCCATCTGGTCCTGGGCTTTTGTTTGTTGGAAGATTTTTAATCACAGTTTTAATTTCAGTGCTTATGATTGGTCTGTTTATATTTTCTATTTCTTCCTGGTTCAGTCTCGGAAGGTTGTGCTTTTCTAAGAATTTGTCCATTTCTTCCACGTTGTCCATTTTATTGGCATATAGTTGCTTGTAGTAATCCCTCATGATTCCTTGTACTTCTGCAGTGTCAGTTGTTACTTCTCCCTTTCCATATCTAATTCTGTTGATTTGAGTCTTCTCCCTTTTTTTCTTGATGAGTTTGGCTAGTAGTTTATCATCTCAAAGAACCAGCTTTTAGTTTTATTGATCTTTGCTATTGTTTTCTTCATTTCTTTTTCATTTATTTCTGATCTGATCTTTATGATTTCTTTCCTTCTGCTAACTTTGGGGGTTTTTTTGTTCTTCTTTCTCTAATTGCTTTAGGTATAAGGTTAGGTTACTTATTTGAGATTTTTCTTGTTTCTTGAGGTAGGATCGTATTGCTAGAAACTTCCATCTTAGAACTGCTTTTGCTTCATCCCATAGGTATTGGGTCGTCGTGTTTTCATTGTCATTTGCTTCTAGGTACTTTTTGATTTCCTCTTTGATTTCTTCAGTGATATCTTGGTTATTTAGTAGTGTATTATTTAGCCTCCATGTGTTTGTATTTTTTACAGTTTTTTTCCTGTAATTGATATCTAGTCTCATAGCACTGTGGTCGGAAAGGATACTTGATACGATTTCAGTTTTCTTAAATTCACCAAGTCTTGATTTGTGACCCAAGATATGATCTATCCTGGGAATGTTCCATGAGCACTTGAGAAGAAAGTGTATTCTGTTGTTTTTCGATGGAATGGCCTATAACTATCAATTAAGTCCATCTTGTTTAATATATCATTTAAAGCTTGTGTTTCCTTATTTATTTTCAGTTTGGATGACCTGTCCATTGGTGAAAGTGGGGTGTTAAAGTCCCCTACTTTTATTGTGTTACTGTCTATTTCTCCTTTTATGGCTGTTAGCATTTGCCTTAGGTATTGAAGTGCTCCTATGTTGGGTGCATAAATATTTACAATTGTTATAGCTTCTTGGATTGATCTCTTGATCATTATGTAGTGTCCTTCTTTGCCTCTTGTAATTATCTTTATTTTAAAGTCTATTTTTTCTGATATGAAAATTGCTACTCCAGCTTTCTTTTGATTTCCATTTGCATGGAATATCTTTTTCCATCCCCTCACTTTCAGTCTGTATGTTTCCCTAGGTCTGAAGTGGGTCTATCGTAGACAACATATATATGGGTCTTGTTATTGTATCCATTCAGCCTGTCTGTCTTTTGGTTGGAGCATTTAATCCATTTGCCTTTAAGGTAATTATCCATATGTATGTTCCTCTTACCATTTTCTTAACTGTTTTGGATTTGTTATTGTATGTCTTTTCCTTCTCTTGTGTCTCCTGCCTAGGGAAGTTCCTTTAACATTTATTGTAAATCTGGTTCAGTGGTGCTGATTCAATGTGAATTTCGTCAGATGCCATTTTTTGTCACTGACATGAAAATATATTTTTGTTCTTTAATTTATTAGACATTAGGATCTTTATCTAATAAAAATATGCTTTTATCTGTGCAGCAAATACTCTTTATATATGATGTATTGTTCTTTTAATATATTACTAGGTCTAATATTATTTAATTTTTAGTAATTTATTGAAGAATTTTTGCATTCATATTTATAAATGAGATTTAGTTGTAGGAGTTTTTAAAATAAATCTTTTTCCTAACAAGTCCTTTTTTTAAATAGGAAGAAACACTGCTCATTGCCAAAGATATAGCCTGACATCATAATACATTATATATTATGATGTCAATTTCATGTGTATTATATATAATAATGTGAAGAAAATACTTTAACAAAGTAAAAGCAAGAAAAATCTGTACTCCATTGATCTTTTCTTTTCTCCCATTAGGACAATTCAGTCAGTGTTAGAAATATTCTTTAATAATTCTAATGTTTTTATTTTACTTTGTTCATCACAAAGACATTGCCCTTTATAGGTTAATTAGTGAAAGAGAAAAAAAAAAAGGACCATCACTAAGATAATTTAAACATAATTGATTTAGACTGAGTATGCCTTTAAAATAAACTGGATTATTCTTCACTCTTTTCTCTTAAGAAAAATCTTATTTCCATTTCTTGAGATTTTGGTTTAGAAGACAGTGATTCAGTGGAAACTAGAAAGCTCCTATGTGAAAAGACATAATTCCTCAGTTTAAAAAAATATAACAGTGATAAAGCAAAAAGAAAGTACTTTCCTCATACAACTATTTTTCATATGTAGATGTGCTATAATATATTTGACCAGGCTTTCAATTAGGCAGAAATTACTAACTCAAATGAACTGCATTAAGTAGGATGAGTCAATTTTTAAAATATATTTTATAAAGCTCTCTATATGCTATACTAATATTTTTTATGAAACAGAAGAAAAATATGTTTTCTTCTTTCATGATTCGTCACTGTAACTAGCTAGAGAGAATGACTTCACTAATATATCTTCCTTTAAGTTAGGGTATGTGTAGATTTTCCTACTACCTCTCAAAGTGGTACTTATACAAGATGTAAAGTTCAGGAGAATAAAAACAATTTGTTCATTGGAGTCTTTGAATTTTTCTTAGATAACTTAGAGATAGTTGCTATTGCTCTGAATAGATACAGAAGACTTAATTACATAATTTCTTAGATTTCTTAATGGGTCTTTTAATTTTTACAACAGATGTTCTTTTACAACTTGTCTTTTATCATCTTTAATAACCTGCCTGCAGTTTTTCAGTTACATTTTAAATTAGTTAATTTAAAATTATATTAAACATCTAATGTGGTGAAAAAACATATGATGATATTTGTTCTGGCTACAGACTAAATTTGGTTAATGACTGTATAAAAGGAATAACTGCTGACACATTAAACTAATTAGACTTTTGGTAGTACTTTTATTCTGAGGGATTGTCATTATGGTAGCTCCCTAGACTTTATACCCCATGGCAATTCTTCTCATATCAAATAAAATTAGTTCCCAAATAGGAAATGTATATTATCTCTTATTTAGAGGAAGCTTTACAGCGCTGCACTATAAAAACCTCATTTAAAACAGAAAACAAAACCAAAACACTCCATTCTTGACAGTACAAACGATGTACCTAATTGATTACTTTACCTAGAGCTATTTTCTATTTTCAGATATTTATTACAGAAAATGAGAAAATAATATATTCTCGTTGTCTCTGGGAAAGTATTTGTATTCATAATTTACATGAATATATATGCATTTATCACAATGCCATGATTATCATAACTATGGTACGTATCCTAGTGAAATATGCAAATCTAAATTTGAGTGTTTGTTTCTACTAACTTATTACTGGTGTGAAATTGTGGAATATGAGAGTATATTAAATGAAGAAATTTTAAGTAGAAGTTTTGGGATGCCTAGATATAGTCCATGTTGATAATAAAATGTCAGAGAATGCCTAAGTTCAAATGAGAAATTTCTGGAATGGATTTTATTTCTCTCCTGTTTACTGCCATTGGGAATATCCAGGCAATGTTCTTTCAATTTCTTCTTTTTTTTTAAGATTTTTTGATGTGGACAATTTTTAAAGTCTTTATTGAGTTTCTTACAATCTTGCTTCTGTTTCATGTTTTGGTTTTTTGGCCCCGAAGCACGTGGGATCTTAGCTCCCCAACCAGGGATCAAACCTTCACCCCCTGCATTGGAAGGTGAAGTCTCAACCACTGGACCACCAGGAAAGTCCCTCAGTTTCTTCTTATAACAAGTTTAGAAAATTAAGGGTTAAAGAAGTATTGGAAAGGGAAAGGTAGCTGGTGGAAATAGAAGTGGAGGAACCCATAAAGTCATTCTTCAAACTTCTGAGATGATTCAAACCCCAGGGTAAATATTTAGGTTAAGTTTAGGTCTATACTTAACCTAGTTACACAACAAGTTCTCAGGATATCCAGTGGTTCTTTCACATCTTGCTGATAATGGCCAAGGTATCAAACTAATCAAATGTGACCTCAATGTAATTAATCAATCCATATTAAGCCTTACCATCAGTACCTCAGGAGAGCACATGGTTAAAGAATGATCACTTCGTTTTTACCCTCACAAATTTCTTTCCAATTGACAAAGTTAGTTTAATATAAAAAATTAATCTAAAACCTCCATTATTTGAGGTCCCTTTAAACAAATAATTGTATTTGAAAACATATTCTTAAAATAATAGTTATAATTTAATTAAATTTATAACTTTTAGCCACGTTCATTAGTTAAATATTGTGGTGTTTATCAAATGATTATATACAAGAGGAGAGACATTGTACATCATTATCAAAAGGTGAATTTGATAACTAAATTAACTGCATAGCTATTACCCCCAAATGTGCATAGTTAATAGATAACCTAATCCCTTTTGTGCTCTGTATGTAAAATACCTCTGTTTCCTTAATTTTCTAATTTAATTAATAACCTGAACATTATACTACTTTTGATACTTTAGAATAGTATCTTTCTCCATATCAAGCTTCATATTTAAGCAGGAACCAACTATTGTTTTTCCATCATACTATTTCTTCCATTTTCTCTTCTCTTTTAAAACTTTTGTGATAACTTTGTATCCTGTCTCCCTCTTGCATGGATACACAGTTTAATGTCCCTTAGCTACTCCATTTTTCATACTCAAAAGTTTTCAACAGTTCTGCATTATTTACAAAAAGATTCATAAATTTCCTGGACTGACATCCAGAATCCTTCATGATCTACCCAAATTCACTTCCAAATTTACTTTCCAATAACTCTAAAGCGATTCTTGTATTTCCAATCCAACTGTATATTTACTGTTGCACAAATTGACCTTATAACTTCCCATATCTTGGATCTTTGCTTAGACATTTTCCAACTTCAAAAGTGCTCTTATTTTGTATTCTGTATCCATGTAAGCCTTAAGCTTTTTTTCAAATCTCTGCTCAAGCTATATAGCCTTCATTATTTTTTCTGCTTCTAAATCAGTGCTTGCCAATACCATTTCTTTGACACATATATGGTTTATGTGTGGATCTATTTCTAATCTTCTCAACTAGTTCCATAAGCCTTAGATCATGATCTGAACTGAATAGAAGAGACTCAAACATTTCTCTTACATTATTGCTTCCTTATTCGTAAGTCTTTTTACTTTTGATCCAGCTCTCAATTGGTCTAGCTATTCTGTTTTGTTTTTCCTACTGAACTTTCTCAGTACAAAGATTGTCTTCCTAAACTCTTACATATTTGAGACTATATTTCTCTTCCCTTAGCTTAGCTGGGTATAAACCCTTGAGTCTCGGACTTCTACTCCAGAACCTTTATATTTGTTACATTGTCTCCTGACATTTAATGTAGTGGAAATATCTTAGAACAATCTGATTTTCTTAACCTTAACTCTCTAGAAGGTCTTGTGTTTTGCCTTAAAGCTTGAGAGACTTTTACTTCCTTATCCTTGTAATTCCAAAAATAATGGCCAGAACATGTTTAGGTGTGAGTTGTTAGGGGTCCAGTGAGATTTCAGGGCCTGAATTCTTCTCTCTGAGATCTTGGATGAGGAAAAATCACAAAAGAAACAAAGTCATCACATGAAAACTGATGCATCACTTTCTTTAGGGCTAGTCCAGCACTCAGTATCCCCCAAATGTGGAATTTCTAAACTGGAATGCACAACTTATTGGGTGGGGCTTAGTGAGGTTATCTGCTTACTTGAGTCCACATATCCAGCCAGCCACAGGGATGATGGCATCCCCCAAAGTGCCAAGCTCCAGGAGTCCCCTACCACATGGCAGTGGGAAATGAGCACTTGGGCAGGCTTCTTCACTTTTAAGGCACAGGAACCCCCTTCTCCCATTAGTAAAAGAACGTCTTGGGTTCCCTCCAAACAGATGAGTGCCTGCTTTTTTGTGGAGAGCTCTGAAGTGGATGAAGAAAGTGGAAATGACCCTTTGCATGCTTAGGTCCCCTCCCCCCTTTTATTTAATATTGAACCTATTCTTCCATTGGTCGTTATTACATTCCTAAAGAGAACCTTGGGTTTCTTCCTTAGGAACTCCTAAAATTCTTAGCTTTGATTTTCGTTCTTTGTCCTCCATATTCATCATATTCATTCCAGTCACTTTCACCTCCTTGTCTCTTTTCTTTATATTCTGGAATAGCTTCTCAAGTCTGCTTTGATATTCTTAACAGGATTTTTTCTTCATGTCATTTCAGGCGCTTACTATCCTCTAATTTGAATTATAATAGAATGGCCACATATATATTTTTATGGTTCTTTATTTCTCTCATCTCCCTTTTCTCTCATACTATTGTCCTTTTATTCATCTTTAAAAATTCATTCCACAAAGTATTCATTAAACATGCACCGTTTACCAGGCATTGTTCTAGATACCAAGATACAGCAATGAATAATACAATTAATACCTGCTGAATGCTTACTCTGTTCCAGGTACTGTTTTAAATATTTGCTTATATCAACTCATTTAATCTACCCAATTACCCTATCATGTAGGTTTCATAGGTTGGGTTCCCTCAGAGGCACACCCTGAGGCTAGCATTTGAGTGGGACTAATTTAGGTGGGAAGGGATCTCGGGAAGGACTGGTAAGGTCATGAAGAACTGAGACGGGGAAGGAAAAGAGGAGAAGAAAGTCATTAGCGGGTGTATGGGCTGTGGTTGCAGAACTCTGGTGTAGAGCTGGCTTCCGTTGTTCCACCAAACAGGTGAGGAAGCTGAGATATTTATCTTCAGACTTTGATTCATCATAGTGTGGAGACCATTTTAACTCCTTGGCACTTCTGGCCTGCCCCACATGTAGACTGGGCATCCTCTCTGGGCCAGAGGATGCTTTTTTGGCTGAAGACTGTAGGTGCTGCAATGGGAGGCCATCTGAGGGCACAAGAATCCTAAGTGTTGAGGGAGTGAAGCACTAATACCGTTGGCTACAGTTAGTACCAAATGAGAAAGATGAAGCAAAGATGAAGCAAAGAACGGGTAAGTCACACAGCCAGGAAGTGGTAGCTCTGGGATTTGCACCCAGACCCTTAATCACTAGGATAGACTGCCCTTGTGCTCAAGTGCTGCAAAGACCACCTACTTTAAAGCAGGGTAAGGTAACGAAGAGTAAAGGAAGCTGCCGTTTCACAGGAAAAGCCTTTCTGAAGAGGGCACCTGTAGACCTGAATGAGGTGAGGAGGGGGTGAGCCTAGGGATAAGCTTAGGAAAGAACCTTCCAGCTTGGAAAGTGTCTGGAGTGTTTAAGGTACAGCAAGGAGACAGGGCGGCTGGAACAGGGTGAGTGCAGGGAAGAATGACGGCATCCGAGGGCCATATCATGTAGGGCCCAGAAGCCCACGTATGACTTCCTGGGCTTTTGGCTCCTATGTCATTAATGCTGTTCCTTCTTGTCTCCTGTTGAGTCTATCAGTTTTCTAAGATGTTCATCAAGTTCCTCTACTGAAATGTTTTCAAAGGTCTTCTCCTATGACTTTTCAGAATCAGGTTCTTTATCCTTGTGGATTTGGAGTGTTCTCCAGTGGCACCATGTATTTTTATCTACTTGTTTGTGCGTTTGTGTAACAGGGGCAACCTCTCCAGAGCCAGTGTGGGTGTGTTGCTTCTGTGTGATTCTTTCTCTACTCCTTTGCTTGGTCTTTCACAGACGGAGAAGACAGTGGAGGAATGCACAAAGCCCCAAGCCCAAGCCCTGTCCTAGTAGCAAGGAGGCTTTCCTTTTCTGTAACGTTACTGCTCTGCACTGGGATCTTGTTTTCTACTCCCACTGTGAGCCAGCCAGTTGCGGTCCATGTTTCTTCCAGAAGTAAAGGGAAATTAGTGGCAAACAGCATCACGAGCAGTACTGCAGGCAGGGGCACAGACAGGAGTTCTCTGGCAGGGTCTTGGATCTGTGAAGAGGATCCCTGATGGCAGGGGTGGGGTGGGGTGCAGGGCAGTAGTGGCAGACTTAGATTGTTCTTGTTGCTTCAGAAAGCAGTGGCTGTGCAGTAGACAGCTTCTCAACAATTACTGTCTTCCTGGCATTTCTTAAAATGATATTCACATGCACAACCCACTTTTCTGTGTGTCTACAGGGGTTCGTGCAATTCCTAACGTGCTAGAGGTGACTTCACCCTTTCTTTCCAAATTTGTGAATTGTGTCAGAATGCAAGCACTAATGTAATTTAGGTGTAATTGTGTTCAAGTGTCTATAAAATAATATTGGTAAGAAACGACTTTCTATACACCTCACAGCTGGTCTCAACGCCCAGCTACTCAGTTTCAGGTGGTCAAAAATCTATCATGTCTTAAAGGTTATGGAGTCTAGGAAGGCAAACATCAGAGGGAGGACCTTTGGTTCTTTGGCATAATTTCAGGTGAGTAGGCAGTCTCTCTCCTGGGCACCCCACTGGGAATACTTTTAAATCTACTTTAAGCCATTTAAAAATTCGCTTCAGATCCTGGAATTAGCCTTATTGTTAGTACTTTCTTTAGATGATATATTTGCTTTTCACTTTTTCTTAGTGTTCATAGTTATTTTAGTGGGAAATTAGAAAAGTGTATATGAAAGACATCTACCTAAATGACAATTTATTTCAGAGTTTTAACTTGTACCAATTTAATAAAGTTTTATTTTTCATTTAAATTGCTTTAGATTCAAAACCTATATTTAAACACCTATATTATTCTGAGGCAATAAAATTCTGAATCAGATATTGTTTCTGTATATAGCTCTCATATATTAACTTCTGAATAGCAACGGTTAGAGTTCTTTTAAAAGTATGTTCTTAATGTACCCTCATACGTCATACTCCAACCCACAGAATTTTATAGAATATTTTAAATACTATCTTATTGAACTTATGTATTGATACTCATTAACATTTAATTTTATATATGTCATTGTATATTTAACTGTTTAAATATTTTACTTGAATACATTTAGGTACTAGCTAAAATTACTTGATTTTTGTGATTCAATAATTATATATGTATGTATATATTTCTATAGTTATATTATTAAATAAAATATTTAACATATAAATATATATACATGTTTACTAATAGTATATATAGTATTTAAAATACTATTTGATAGATTTTATATTATTCAGTTATTGGAACATAATTAATAAAATACTGTGAAATGCTTTGGGGAAATCTTATTTTGTTAAGGAAGAAAAATGAGGTATGGAGAATATATACATTTATATTTTTAAATGCTTGACAGTATTTTTAATGAGCATTTTTTTAAGTGCTTGACAATATTTTTTAAGCCTGGTTTTGAGCCAGAGGGAGAATAAGTGACAGAAAAAACTGGTCCCGTGGGGAAATGGGTTCACCCTTCATGGGAAAAGGCTTGCAACTCAAAGAGTGGTGGTGGCCAGAAAGGGGAACTATTCATCTACACAGACACAGAGATGTGACAGAGAAGTACATTTAAATATCCAACATGGTAATTGGATGAGTCTGCCTCCTCAGCTTAAATTCTGAACTTCTAGGTTGTTCCCTGTCTCTATTCAGAAACCAGTGAACCTTCTGCCTCAGCCAGTGAATTAAACAAGGAGCGGGCCGTACTGAGTTCTTCTGGATTCCCCCTCCTCTTAGCCATATTATTAAGCAACATAGGGATTGCGGACCTTTAACAGGGGTGGGGTAAGGCTTGGAAGGGACAGACAGGGCCTCCTGCTGCTGTTCCTGAGGTCCTGAGCACCACCGTCAGGGGCCTATTGCATGTACTTTGCACCCCAAGTTTCAAAGAGAGATGCCCTGGATTGAAATATGCACGGCTCATATGTATTTATGCATGTGATAATTGACAATCTAGATTAAAGGTGGCACAGACAGCAGATCGCTCTCTTTGATTATTGAGTATAATGAGATTACTCTTAGAGAGGCCAACTTTGTTGAAGATGTAAATCTGGGGGTTTGTGACTCGCTTCAATCTGCCTGGCTGTTGATAACTTGTAGACTGTGCTTTGATGCTTTTAGAAAATCTCCAGTTGTCTTGAGCGAACATCTGCTCTTACTTCCTATACAATTCTTTTTCACAGCTTGTACCTCATCTGCGAGAATCCACAGACTATAGGCTGACATGAGGTACTGTTTCTAGCTACATGTAAGAATGTACATCAGTTTAAGTAACTTTGGATATCTTTTTATTTCATTTCCTTTTCTTCCCAAGCCTCGTTATATGCTGACATTGATTTTTCACTTCTTATTAAAGTGCTGCTTAAAATTTTGAAGATGGTTACAGGAGACTTGTATGAAAACAACCAAAATCCCCAATCATCTTTTTTCGAAAATAGACACTTATTATGCATATGTGCATATTTCCAGCTTCCCCTTTTCAGGCACATATTTTAAAATGTGCTTTAAGCAAACGTGTCTTTAAGTTATACACATTTACACTCATAAAGGAGGCAAAATAAATGAATCATCATGAAGCATCCCTGAGATACACATATTTGTTAGGATAACCAATTGTTGTAATAAGCAACACCAGAATCTCAGTGGGTTAACTTGATAAAGGTTGATTTCTTTTTTTTTTCTTATTAGTCATCAATTTTATACACATCAGTGTATACATGTCAATCCCAATCACCCAATTCATCACACCACCATCCCCACCCCCCCACAGTTTTCCCCCCTTGGTGTCCATACATTTGTTCTCTACATCTGTGTCTCAACTTCTGCCCTGCAAACCGGTTCATCTGTACCATTTTTCTAGGTTCCACATACATCCGTTAATATACAATATTTGTTTTTCTCTTTCTGACTTATTCAATCTGTATGACAGTCTCTAGATCCATCCACGTCTCAACAAATGACCCAATTTTTTCCTTTTTATGGCTGAGTAATATTCCATTGTATATATGTACCACAAGTTCTTTATCCATTTCTTTGTCAGTGGCCATTTAGGTTGCTTCCATGACCTGGCTATTGTAAATAGTGCTGTAATGAATGTTGGGGTGCATGTGTCTTTTTGAATTATGGTTTTCTCTGGGTATATGAAAGGTTGATTTCTTTATTGATGCTATGGTCCAGTACAGGTTAGTGAGGCTGAGGGAGGGCACTCTGCTCCATGCATTCATTTAGGGACTCAGATTCCTTTCACACAGTGACTTTGCCATCCCCTAGGGCCTCACCGTTCCCTTCTGGATCTTTGTACCTGTCTAATCAATAAGGGAAGAGAGAAAGCATGGCAGATCCAGCAGGAGGTCTTTCAGAGGCAAGCCTGGAAAGATCATGCAACACTTCTGTGCAAATTTCATTGACCGGAACTGTTGTCATGGCCACACCTCACTGCAAGGGATGCTGGGAAATGCCGTTGCCCACCCAGGAGGAAAGAGATACTCTCTGGGGAACAACAAGCTAGTCTGATTTGTCTCATTAAAGAGAACTCACTCTAGTGGCTGAGTTGGATCCCTTCCTCTAACCTGAGAGTAGGTCTAGTGAATGAAGGGTAGCTCCTAGCAGAGTAAACATAGGAACACATTCACAAAATCCCCTCCCACACACACCTGTTCAAACCTGTATACCCTCCATGTAAATGTGAATTCCTGGAGGCCAGAGGTGGTCTCTTATCTATAGGCCCTTCCTTTAGTAAAATTAACTGTTTTGGTGTTTATTTTTCTTTCTTGTTATCATTCCTGACCACTTGTGTTTTTTACCCTGACCCCAGTTTCTTCGATGCTCTCACTTTTCGCCCACTGCCCAGAACTTTGGTAGATGTTAGGAGAAAAACAATTTGATTAGATGATTTGCACTAAGATATAGTTAATTGTAAAATTCTATTTAACTCCCAAATGTAAAATCCACCTGACATTCTCATTCTTACTTCTTATTCAGATATATTATAGTGCCCCCTAGACCACTGTTTTCAGGGTAACTGTACTTGAAGTGGCCCACACCTGTGAGTCCAAAGTTGCCCAAGTGTTGCTGTTAATACAAACACTGGTTCCCTTCATCTCTTTGACCTGTTGTTATCCTCTTGTTAAAATGAGGCTCTTTTGGTTTCCCTCTGAGCATTAATAACTGCAAATTCCTGGGCCACTGTTCTGATTCGGTGGCATTCTGACTTCTAGCATCTGTGGGGCTCTTTAATGCTTGGCTTATTCTTTAACCCCGATTGGCTCTTGGAAATCCATTTCCCACCCCTGGTCTATTCTGGTGGCTGCCAGTCCCAGAGCTGGGGTAACTTTTCAACTGAAGTCAGTAGTTAACAACAAAAGGGAGTCATCAATTGATAGAAATTTAAATATTTATTTATTTTCTTTATTTTTTTTGGCTGTGTCGGGTCTTCGTTAAGGACGTGGGCTTCCCTCTAGTTGCAATGCGCAGGCTTCTCTCTAGTTGAGGCGCACGAGCTCAGTAGTTGTGGCATGCAGGCTTAGTTGCCCCATAGCATGTGGGATCTCAGTTCCCTGACCAGGGATCGAACCTGTGTCCCCTGCATTGGAAGGTGGATTCTTTACCACTGGACCACCAGGGAAGTTCCTGATAGAATTTTTTAAATGAAGAAATGTAAATGGTTTCATGAAGGGGCATAATTGTGAGGAATATCTCTCCCATGCTCCTTCACACCGTATCCTTGACTACCGCCAGCAGTGTTAGATCTGCTTTCATCTGTCACTTACCTAGCCCTAGATAAGGGCATAGGGAAAGGAGGGTTCTCACAGCTAGCGTTTCAATTTCTATCTCTTTCTGAGGAGACAGGGAAACAGTTCTTTTAATAAGGGGGCAAGTGTGCCCAAAGGAGGGCCTGCAAGATGGGCAGCCTGACCTAACTTTACTCATCCATACATCTTCCCAATTTCAATCTCCACATCCTTGTGAAAAGGAGACCTGACTCTTCACACACTTAGGCTACTAGAGACTTTTGCTGGAAAATGAAGGAAGTTCAGGTCCTAAATGTTCCAGGGATCTTCAGATAGATGTCAGAGATCATCGGTCCTACCTCGTTCTTCCTAAAACTAATTTCAGAAATTCCTCCCTCATTCTAATTTCCTTAGACCCTCATCTCCCCCACCAATCCCAGTCCTTAACCTGTTCTTTCATGCTATGAGGCTGTATCAGGGACCACTAATTGTGCATCAGTTTATTCTTTTTTCATCATGGGCACAGGCTAGACTGTATTTCCCAGCTTCCCTTGTATGTAAATGTTCCCATGCCCTGAGTTCCATCTTCTGCCTGAACTGACCTTTGCCATGTGATGTAATAGATTCACAGTTTCTGGGGATTAGGACGTGGACATCTTTGGGAGGGGACATTATTCAGTCTACAAAAAGCACTGTACCAAAAGTTGGGTGATAGCTCTATTCCTAAGGATTTTAAAGTCCACTTGAGAGAATAATTAATAAAGTAATGATGCTGTGATAGAGATGAATCACAAATTATTATTATAATATATTAGAAGACTGCTCAAAACAGACTGAAGACAAGAAGAGAGAAGATACTGTCATGGATGCATTATTAGTTGAGCTTGGTTTATTTAGTGAGAAAAGGTAGCATAAACTAAATATAAGCAGTGGCAAAGAGTTTGAAAATTATCTTGAAGGCCCTAAGAATCAACAAAGGCTTTTCAGATTGTACAGTGACATGAATAGTTTGTCATTTAAAAAGATCATCCTCATAGCCCTATGGAGGACTGATTGGAGAGAGATAAGCCTAGAAGTAGGAAGATCTAAAATGCTCTGACAAACATCCAAAGCGTGATGATGAGAGCAGTGGTAGTAGAGACGGAGCCTGGGGCATATTCGAGAACAACGCAGGGATAGATTCTACAGCACTTGGTAATTCTTGGCTAAAGGAAGGAGAAAGAAAATAGGATATAGGATAGCTCATTTTTTAAGGTGATGGAAGTGTAATAATTAAAATAAGTATAAGAGGAGGAGCAGGTCTGTAGAGAGAAAGTCTGTTTTTAGATGTGTTGCGTTGAATTTCCCATGGGGCATTCAGGTAGAGATCCAGTTGCAAATAAGATAAATAAGTGTGGTGCTCAGGAGCAAACTTAAGGAAATAGTTTAAATGCAGATTTGATGGTCCAGTGCCTTCTGATGGTTCATGATACCCAGTCAGAGGCATAATGTTGTCAGATACACATGGGTCAATTACCCACTCCGTCCGAAGGTGCTTCTCCTAAGGAAGGCTTGAGTACATTTAGACTTTCAAATCTACGATTATTAAGTTTGGGCCTAGCCCATTCCTCAGAAAAGCAAACAACAAAAAAATCAAAACAACGGTAAGCTCTACAAAATGAGGTGAGGTTTAGGACTGGAAAAGAAAAGAAGCTCCATTACTGATATTTTCTCTTTAAATGTTGGAGAATGGGGTAGAGGGCAAAAAGAGGAAATATTTGACAGTACAGTTTAATGAAGGTGTGGAAAAGTCTTGTTCACGAGCTTATCTCTAAATGAATGTTCATTAAATGAAAGTGAATCATCATTCAGAGGGGAGTGCATGACAGGACAAGTCCAAGTAGAGAGAGACAGAAAAAGAATGAGAGGAAGAAAATATATTAGGCCAATTGAATGGATTGTGAAAGTGAATTGATGATGTTGATATTTTGATGGACCTAGGAAACTATCTTTGAAGTCAATTCCAAAGAGGAATTCCAATGACCACAGCGCCAAGGAAGTGTTTAAACTTCCAAGGGGTCACAAAAGGACATGTTTCTTTAGATGCATTTATTATAGTAAAATTGGTACAAAAATCTGTTTCATTTCTTTATAACCTTAATATGTTCATTTTTTAAAAGCTTAAAGGAGAAAGCAGTGCTTTACTGATGGCTGCACTTTACTATTCTAAGGCAAAGCTCAGGGTATGAATGAGAATTGAAAAGATTTTTGATTGTATAGATTTGGGATCAGACCCAAAATTGTGTGCCTTTGAGTTTGATCACCATTCAAGCCAAGCTGAGGCTTCTGACATTGTGAAGAAACAGTGACAGATCAAAGGATAAAAAGAAAAATCACTGCAGATAAAATTCAGTTCACACATTTTAAAGGCAGGTATGTCCTATATACCATTGGGGTATAAGGTCAAGCTGTTAGTGCTGATGAGGTGGCAGCTCAAGAGAGCAGAAAACCTTTTATGTTTTGATGACAGTAGAATGACCAACACACTGATCTTTAATCCCTGTGTTTGCTAGAGGGAAAAAGTGAAGGAGGGCAGCAAAACAAACACTCACAAAGCAGTTTACCAAAAAGCCATTTGTAAGCTTTGCGTCTCCTCAAACTTTTCTTAGAGATGAAAATTCTACCCCCATCCAGTGAAAATGTTTCCCTTCATTTATAAAAATAAAGAAATACCTTTGGTCAAGGCAGTATTACTATATTATATATATTAAATTCAGTTTTATATAAGATAGTGATATGTTTTTCCTAATTTATATTGTAACCATCCATAGTTTTATGTTTTATCAGTATATTCCTTATAATCAAGAATTACAAAATCTTATAATTTTAACGGTGGTAGGATGTCTGAAAAATAATTTGGTTATCTTTCTATGTCATCCCTTTTAAATAATCATACAGTGACAGTTTTGGTTAAAAATCAAATTTTGCTTTCTTTATAGTCACATATAGTGCCCTTGTCAGGAAGTAATCTGTCATAAGAATGACAATGGCTCTACTCTCCAGCTACTTATTTCAGAGATAACTTTTCAGGATCAAGTGAGTTAAATGGAGGTAAGGAAGGATGAAAAAGAAGAGAGAAGGAGGGCCTTCAAGATGGCGGAGGAGTAAGACATGGAGATCACCTTCCTCCCCACAAATACATCAAAAATACATCCACATATGGAACAACTCCTACAGAACACCTACTAAATGCTGGCAAAAGACCTTAGACTTCCCAAAAGGCAGGAAAATCCCAATGTACCTGGGTAAGGCAAAAGAAAAAAGAAAAAACAGAGACAAAAGAATAGGGACGGGACCTGAACCTCTGGGAGGGAGCTGTGAAGGAGGAAAAGTTTCCATACACTAGGAAGCCCTTTCACTGGCAGAGACGAGGGTTGAGTGGGGGGGAAGCTTCAGAGCCATGGAGGAGAGCGCAGCAACAGGGGTGCAGTGGGCAAAGTGGAGAGATTCCCACACAGAGGATCGGTGCCAACCAGCATTCACCAGCCTGAGAGGCTTGTCTGCTCACCCACCGGAACAGGTGGGGGCTGGGAGCTGAGGCTCAGGCTTCGGAGGCAAGAGACCATTGTTACAGGGTGCACGAGGAGAGGGGATTCAGAGCACTGCCTGAAAGAGCTCCAGAGATGGACACAAGCTGTGGCTATCAGCATGGACACCAGAGACGGGCATGAAATGCTAAGGCTGCTGCTGCAGCCACCAAGAAGCCTGTGTGTAAGCACAGGGCACTCTCCACACCTCCCCTCCTGGGAGCTTGTACAGACCACCACTGCCAGGGTCCCGTGATCCAGAGACAACTTGGCTGGGAGAACACAGGGTGTGCCTCAGGCTGTTGCAACATCATGCTGGCCTCTGCGGCCACGGGCTCACTCCACATTCCGTACCCCTCCCTCCCCCCCAGCCTGAGTGAGCCAGAGCCCCCTAATCAGCTGTTCCTTTAACCCCCTCCTGTCTGAGCAAAGAACAGATGCCCTCAGGCGATCTACACACAGAGGCGGGGCCAAATCCAAAGCTGAACCCCGGGAGCTGTGCGAACAAAGAAGAGAAAGGGAAATCTCTCCCAGCAGCCTCAGGAGCAGCGGATTAAATCTCTACAATCAACTTGATGTACCCTGCATCTCTGGAATACCTGAATAGACAATGAATCATCCCAAAATTGAGGTGGTGGACTTTGGGAGCAACTGTAGACTTGGGGTTTGCTTTCTACATTGAATTTGTTTCTGGTTTTATGTCTATCTTACTTTAGTATTTAGAGCTTATTATCATTGGTAGATTAGCTTATTGATTTCGTTGCTCTTGTCCATTTTTTTTTGCACATATATATATTTTTTTCCTTTTTCTCTTTGTGTGACTGTGTATGTGTATACTTCTTTGTGTGATTTTGTCTGTATAGCTTTGCTTTTACCATTTATCCTAGGGTTCTGTATGTCAGTTTTTTTTGTTGTTGTTGTTTTTTGCATAATTTTTAGTGCTTGCTATCACTGGTGGATTTCTTTATTGGTTTGGTTGCTCTCTTCTTTCTTTCTATTTTTTTATTTTTAATAATTTTTTAAATTTTAATAATTTTATTTTATTTATTTATTATTTTTTTAATCTCCCTTTTCTTCTGAGCCATGTGGCAGACAGGGTCTTGGTGCTCCAGCCGGGTGTCAGGCCTGAGCCTCTTAGGTGGGAGAGCTGAGTTCAAGACATTGGTCCACCAAAGACCTCCCGGCTCTACGTAATATCAAATGACAAAAGCTTTCCCAGAGATCTCCATCTCAACGCTAAGACCCAGGTCCACTCAACCACCAGCAAGCTACAGTGCTGGACGCCACATGGCAATCAACTAGCAAGACAGGAACACCACACCACCCATTAGCAGAGAGGCTGCCTAAAATCATACTAAGTTCACAGACACCCCAAAACACAACACTGGATGCATCCTGCCCACCAGAAAGACAAGATCCAGCCTCATCCACCAGAACACAGGCACCAGATCCCTCCACCAGGAAGCCTACACAACCCACTGAACCAACCTTACCCACTGGGGGCAGACACCAAAAACAACAGGAACTATGAACCTGCAGCCTGCAAAAAGGAGACCCCAAATGCAATAAGTTAAGCAAAATGGGAAGACAGAGAAATATGCAGTAGAAGAAGGAGCAAGGTAAAAACCCACCAGACCAAACAAATGAAGAAGAAACAGGCAGTCTACCTGAAAAAGAATTCAGAGTAATGATGGTAAAAATGGTCCAAAATCTTGCTAATAGAATGGAGAAAATACAAGAAAAGTTTAAGAAGAACCTAGAAGAACTAAAGAGCAAACAAACAATGATGAACAACACAATAAATGAAATTAAAAATTCTCTACAAGGACTCAATAGCAGAATAACTGAGGCAGAAGAACAGATAAGTCACCTGGAAGATAAAATAGTGGAAATAACTACCACAGAGCAGAATAAAGAAAAAAGAATGAAAGGAATTGAGGACAGTCTCAGAGACCTCTGGGACAACATTAAACACACCAACATTCGAATTATAGGGATCCCAGAAGAAGAAAAGAAAAAGAAAGGGACTGAGAAAATATTTGAAGAGATTATAGTTGAAAACTTCCCTAATATGGGAAAGAAATAATCAGTCAAATCCAGGAAGCACAGAGAGTCCCATACAGGATAAATCCAAGGAGAAACACGCCAAGACACATATTAATCAAACTATCAAAAATTAAATACAAAGAAAAAATATTAAAAGCAGCAAGGGAAAAGCAACAAATAACGTACAAGGGAATCCCCATAAGGTTAACATCAGATTTCTCAGTAGAAACTCTGCAAGCCAGAAGGGTGTGGCAGGACATATTTAAAGTGATGAAAGAGAAAAACCTACAATCAAGATTACTCTACCCAGCAAGGATCTCATTCAGATTCGACGGAGAAATTGAAACCTTTAGAGACAAGCAAAAGCTAAGAGAATTCAGCACCACCAAACCAGCTTTACAACAAATGCTAAAGGAACTTCTCTAGGCAGGAAACACAAGAGAAGGAAAAGAACTGCAATAACAAAACCAAAACAATTAAGAAAATGGTAAAAGGAATATACATATTGATAATTACCTTAAATGTAAATGGATTAAATTCTCCAACCAAAAGACATAGACTGGCTGAATGCATACAAAAACAAGACCCGTATATGCTGTCTAGAAGAGACCCACTTCAGACCTAGGGACACCTACAGCCTGAAAGTGAGAGGATTGAAAAAGATATTTGACGCAAATGGACATCAAGAGAAAGCTGGAGTAACAATTCTCATATCAGACAAAATAGACTTTAAAATAAAGACTATTACAAGAGACAAAGAAGGACACTACATAATGATCAAGGGATCAATCCAAGAAGAGGATATAACAAATGTAAATAATTATGCACCCAAGTTAGGAGCACTTCAATTCATAAGGCAAATGTTAACAGCCATAAAAGGGGAAATTGACAGTAACACAATAATAGTACGGGATCTTAACACCCCACATCCACCAATGGACAGATCATCCAAAATGAAAATAAATAAGGAAACACAAGCTTTAAATGATACATTAAACAAAATGGACTTAACTGATATTTATAGGACATTCCATCCAAAAATGACAGAATCACTTTCTTCTCCATTGCTCATTTAACATTCTCCAGGAGAGCTCATATCTTGGGTCACAAATCAAGCCTTGGTAAATTTAAGAAAATTGAAATCATATCAAATATCTTTTTCACCACAAGACTATGAGACTAGATATCAAATACAGGAAAAAATCTGTGAAAAATACAAACACATGGAGGCTAAACAATACACTACTAAATAACCAAGAGATCACTGAAGAAATCAAAGAGGAAATCAAAAAATACCTAGAAACAATTGACAATGAGAACACAACGACCCAAAACCTACGGCATGCAGCAATAGCAGTTCTAAGAGTAAAGTTTATAGCAGTACAATCCTACCTCAAGTTTATAACAATACAGTCCTACCTAAACAAACAAGAAACATCACAAATAAACAACCTAACCTTACACCTAAAGCAATTAGAGATAGAAGAACAAAAAAAAAACCAAAGTTAGCAGAAGGAAAGAAATCATAAAGATCATATCAGAAATAAATGAAAAAGAAATGCAGGAAATGATAGCAAAGATCAATAAAACTAAAATCTGGTTCTTTGAGAAGATAAACAAAATGGATAACCCATTTGCCAGACTCATCAAGAAAAAAAGGGAGAAGCCTCAAATCAATAGAATTAGAAATGAAAAGGAGGAGTAACAACTGAAACTTGAAGAAATACAAAGGCTCATGAGGGATTACTACAAGCAACTATATGCCAATAAAACGGACAACCTGGAAGAAATGGACAAATTCTTAGAAAAGCACAACCTTCCGAGACTGAACCAGGCAGAAATAGAAAATATAAACAGACCAATCACAAGCACTGAAATTGAAACTGTGATTAAAAATCTTCCAACAAACAAAAGCTCAGGACCAGATGTATTCATGGCTAATTCTATCAAACATTTAGAGAAGAGCTAACACCTATCCTTCTCAAATTCTCCCTAAATATAGCAGAGGGAGGAATACTCCAAAACTCATTCTACGAGGCCACCATCACCCTGATACCAAAACCAGACAAAGATGTCACAAAAAAAGAAAACTACAGGCCAATATCACTGATGAACATAGATGCAAAAATCCTCAACAAAATACTAGCAAACAGAATCCAACAGCACATTAAAAGGATCATACACCATGATCAAGTGGGGTTTATCTCAGAAATGCAAGGATTCTTCAATATATGCAAATCAATCAATGTGATACACCATATTAACAAATTCAAGGAGAAGAAGTATATGATAATCTCAATAGATGCAGAAAAAGCTTTCAACAAAATTCAACACCCATTTATGATAAAAACCCTCCAGAAAGTAGGCATAGAGGGAACTTTCCTCAATAAAATAAAAGCCATACATGACAAACCCACAGCCAACACTGTCCTCAATGGTGAAAAACGGAAACCATTTCCACTAAGATCAGGAACAAGACAAGGTTGCCCACTCTCACCACTATTATTCAACAAAGTTTTGGAAGTTTTAGCCACAGCGTCAGAGAAAAAAAAGAAATAGAAAGAATCCAAATTGGAAAAGAAGACGTAAAACTGTCACTGTTTGCAGATGACATGATACTATACATAGAGAATCCTAAAGATGCTACCAGAAAGCTACTAGAGCTAATCAATGAATTTGGTAAAGTAGCAGGATACAAAATTAATGCACAGAAATCTCTTGCATTCCTATACACTAATGATGAAGTATCTGAAAGTGAAATTAAGAAAACAGTCCCATTTAACATTGCAACAAAAAGAATAAAATACCTAGGAATAAACCTACCTAACGAGACAAAAAACCTGTATGCAGAAAATTATAAGACACTGATGAAAGAAATTAAACATGATACAAACAGATGGAGAGATATACCATGTTGTTGGATTGGAAGAATCAACATTGTGAAAATGACTATACTGTCCAAAGCAATCTACAGATTCAATGTAATCCTTATCAAACTACCAATGACATTTTTCACAGAACTAGAACAAAAAACTTCACAATTTGTATGGAAACACAAAGACCCCAAATAGCCAAAGCAATCTTGAGGAAGAAGAACAGAGCTGGAGGAATCAGGCTCCCTGACTTCAGACTATACTACAAAGCTACAGTAATCAAGACAGTATGGTACTGGCACAAAAACAGAAATATAGATCAATGGAACAGGATAGAAAGCCCTGAAATAAACCCATGCACGTATGGTTTTCTTTTCTTTGATAAAGGAGGCAAGAAAATAGAATGGAGAAAAGACAGCCGCTTCAATAAGTGGTGCTGGGAAAACTGTACATCTACATGTAAAAGAATGAAATTTAAAAAAAAATAAGAATGAAATTAGAACACTCCCTGACACCATACACAAAACTAAACTCAAAATGGATTAAAGACGTAAATGTAAGGCCAGACACTATAAAACTCTTAGAGGAAAACATAGGCAGAACACTCTATGATATAAATCATAGCAAAATCCTTTTTGACCCACCTCGTAGAGAAATGGAAACAAAAATAAATAAATGGGACCTTAAGAAACTTAAAAGCTTTTGCACAGTAAAGGAAACCATAAACAAGATGAAAAGATAACCCTCAGAATGGGAGAAACTATTTGCCAGTGAAGCAACTGACAAAGGATTAATCTCCAAAATATACAAGCAGCTCATTCAGGTCAGTATCAAAAAAACAAACAACCCAAACCAAAAATGGGCAGAAACCTAAATAGACATTTCTCCAAAGAAGATATACAGATTGCCAACAAACACATGAAAGGATGCTCAACATCAGTAATCATTAGAGAAATGCAAATCAAAACTACAATGAGGTATCACGTCACACTGGTCAGAATGGCCATCATCAAAAAATCTACAATCATTAAATCCTGGAGAGGGTGTGGAGAAAAGTAAACCCTCTTGCACTGTTGGTGGGAATGTAAATTGACACAGTCACTATGGAGAACAGTATGGAGGTTCCTTTAAAAACTAAAAATAGAACTACCATATGACCCAGCTATCCCACTACTAGGCATATACCCTGAGAAAAGCATAATTCAAAAAGAGTCATGGACCAAAATGTTCATTGCAGCACTATTTACAATAGCCAGGACATGGAGGCAACCTAAGTGTCCATCGACAGATGATGAATGGAGAAAGATGTGGCACGTATATACAATGGAATATTACTCAACCATAAAAAGAAACGAAACTGAGTTATTTGTAGTGAGGTGGATGGGCCTAGAGTCTGTCATACAGAGTGAAGTAAGTCAGAAAGAGAAAAACAAATACCGTATGCTAACACACATATATGGAATCTAAAAAAAAAAAAAAAGGTTCTGAATAACTTAGGGGCAGGACAGGAATAAAGACACAGACGTAGAGAATGGACTTGAGGTCACAGGGAGGGGCAAGGGTACGCTGGGACGAGGTGAGAAAGTGGCGTGGACATATTTACACTACCAAATGTAAAATAGATAGCTAGTAGGAAGCAGCCGCATAGCACAGGGAGATCATCTCGGTGCTTTTTGTCCACCTAGAGGGGTGGGATAGGGAAGGTGGGAGGGAGATGCCAGAGGCAGGAGTTATGGGGATCTATGTATGCGTATAGCTGGTTCACTTTGTTATACAACAGAAACTAACACGCCATTGTAAAGCAATTATACTCCAATAAAGATGATGTCAAAAAAAAAAGAAATGTAAAATTTTTCAAATAATTTTCACATTATCAGAAATTTATGATGGAAAGAAATGTAGGGAAATTTGCTTGGTGAATTATAAGCACAAATTTATAGTTATTATAATTACAAGAAAATTTGAAAGAGTCCATAGTATTTGAAAAGATTTTAATCAGTGATGATGGCTTCTTGGAGGGTGAAAATGATTGTGAAATATTAATGTGCTAACCTATAAGTGTAAGTACAATTAAAATTATGCTTAGTTGGAAAAAAAAAAGAATTGTGAGTCCATATTCCTGAGGGAATAATACATTATGGAGAGATCGCTAACAAATAGCTTTTACAGTATTCTAGGCAAAATACTGTTAGAGTTTGATACATGTTTGGGGGAAAGATTAAGAAATTTGTTCTTTATCTCATCAGTCTGAGTTTATACACTGTTGTAATTTGACCCCATCTGTAGCCTCCATTTATTTGCTGCAAATTAATAGTCAAACTGCTCAAATGAATTGATTACATATGCAGTATCCTCACACTCATCTCCTATTAAATATGGAAACTGCATAATTTCACACTCATTACTTGTTAGAATCACAAGATACCTCCATACTACAAAATTCATTGAATTATTTTTTGTCATCTTATTTCACATCTAAACTGCATTTGACTAAGTTGACCAATGATTTATTCAACAAATGCACTTTTCATTCCATAAACACATATTGATCTTCTACTATGTAACATTCATTGCACTAATATGTTTCACTAGGTATACAAAAAAGACATGAGTCTAGTGGTTGAAACAGTCATATAAATAAATGAAAAATTTCAACTGAAATTAATTTTATGAAAATTACTGGGAACTCATTTTCTCAAGAGAATCAACATGTTTATCTCTTGACTCTCATCACATCATATTCTCCTACATCCCTGGCTGCTCTTGACATGTATCTACCTATCTATCTATCTGTCGATTATCGATCTATCTATCTATCATCTTCCATCCATCTATTCATCTATCTTATTCAAATCACAAAGAGTTCAAAGGTAATAGGGAATAAGAAATTGGAGGCAATGAGTATATAAGTAATGTGAAAGAGAAGAGACTGGGTGACAGGATTTTAAAAATGTTTTTAAAGGACAGTGGATATTTGATGTACCATAGAGAAGACAGGGGAAAGAGAAAGATTGAAGATGCAGGAAAAGAAGTTTACTGTTGATAGAATAAAGACATAGGCGAGATGAGAGACTATTAGTAAGGACAGAGGTGAATGGATGCTTCATTTTATAAAGAAAAACACCTCATATTCTATAACAAGAGGAAAGATATCAAAGTGCTAAATTTTTATTTTATAACTATAGTAATATGGTATGGTAAAAACATTAATGAGTAACATTAGGCAAATGTTGACTGCAGTAGAATTATAATTTAAATTAATAACATTAGAGCAAATTATTATTTTGAACTGGGCAAGCCCAAAACAGTAACAATTAGATTTTAATATATTTGCCTGTTCAAAAGATGAAGCTGGTCTATGAAAGTGTCTCATATTCAACCCTCTCTGCAACAATGCTGTGAACAGCTGAATTCAAAATACTCAAAACAAAACCCACCCACTCCCATTTTAACAAAGATTGTATTGACAGATTCATTTTTTCAACAATTTTCTCAATAATTCTTAAATATCTCAGATTTCATTATCAATTCTGAATTTTTTTTTGTATTTGTTGATTGGTTGGTTGGTTAATTAGCTAGGTAACAATAAACTCTATATTTATTTTTTCCTTCTTTTGTTTTATATCTGTTGTTTCCTTCTGTGCGTGCATACACTTGCATACACACACACACACACACACACACACACTGAATCCTTTCCTAATTTCTGAGGTTAGATGTTTGGTCCATTTATTTTCTTTCTTTATCCTTTAATGTATAACACATTTAAAGCTATGTATTTATCTCCAGGTATAGATTTTATTATAACAAGTTTATTTTTATATATAATGTAATTTCTCCTCAAAAATATTGTCTGTAAATATAATTTTATCTAATCTATGCAACAATAGTAGTTTAAGGTAGTTTAAGTAGTTTAAGCATTCTAACTCTTTCATCTCCAAAGGGTTAGAGTACTTTTATATATTTATTCTTTTGTTTCATCATAATCTAAGAACTTCCCTGAGTGATGTCTGCTTGTTTTCAAATTTATATGCAGCCTAGTTTATGATCATACTTTGCATTTTTTCTAAGGGAATTTAAAGTAATTATTCTTTCTACAGTAAAAACTACCTATATGTGAACATTTATAAACATGCTCATCAGATATGCTTATCAGAGACAAATGGTAATCACTTAGTAAGGTTACATTTCTTTATGCAACTGTTATTTATACATATTAATATATATCTTATTTTTGTTGTATTTTTTGCTTCTTGTATAGGTTCTCAATTCATACAGATTTATGACTATTATCTTTATGATGCTATATATCCTTACTTTAAAGGTATTTTTAATACAAGTAGGATGCATTTTAATTTTGTCTTTTAACTCAATCTGATAATATCTAACTTTTAATTCAGTGATAAACATAGTTTCATTGACCTAACATATGTTTGGTATTATTTGTTTATTATACGTCTTTTTAAATTTTTGTCATTTTTTTTTGTTTTTTATTATTTTCTTTATTTCTCTCTCATCATATGAATCGTATTTTTTTTAATTAATCTATTTATTTGTTCTTATTTTTGGCTGTGTTGGGTCTTCGTTGCTGTGCACGGACTTTCTCTATTTGCAGCGAGTGGGGGCTACTCTTCATTGCGGTGCGTGGGCTTCTCATTGTTGTGACTTCTCTTGTTGCGGAGCCCGGGCTCTAGGCGTGCAGGCTTCAGTAGTTGTGGCGCATGGGCTCAGTAGGTGTGGCTTGCAGGCTCTAGAGTGCAGGCTCAGTAGTTGTGGTGCACGGGCTTAGTTGCTCCGCGGCATGTGGGATCTTCCCAGACCAGGGCTTGAACCCATGTCCCCTGCATTGGCAGATGGATTCTTAACCACTGCACCATCAAGGAAGCCCCATGAATCATATTTAATTTTATTTTCCTATTGAGTACTAAATTTTATTGGTATGAAACTATTTGACTGTTGAACAAATAGGAGATCTAGATATTTTTAAATTATCAAAGTTAAGGGGAAGATCAGTACTGCTCTCCCCATTACATGAAAAAGATTTTAATTGTTAATTTTTATTGTACTCCTTTTCAATTAATACAGACTTGTGAATAATATTTTTCAGAAAGGGTATATATGAGGATATCTTTTTTTATTTTGACATATGCTTCCAAATTTGGGTGAGATGCAGCCTTCTTTGTATACATTCTGTATATCCTTGCCTGTTAGTATTAAATATTAGAGAGATGAATAAAAATTAATAATAAATATAAAAAAGACATGAAGAGAGAGAAAGAAAGAAGGAAGGAAAGAAGAGAGAGGGGGGAAGAGGGAAGGAGGACAGGGAAAGAAAGGGTATGTTTATGATGTAGAGATACATCCACTCCTTTTCTAGGGGTGTTATAAATTAGGAAGAAGTAAAAATTATGAATGTTGCTTTAAAAAATATCACATTGGAATTTAGAGAGAAGTAAAGGAAGAGAAAAAATAGAACTTGCTAAAGAAATCAGTAAACACCTTGTATTTCTTGATTTCCTTTTTAAAGACTCCGAGATTGCCTTTTATCCTAACAGCTGCTGCTTTGAAGAAAAGAAAAATCCACCCACTCCTCAAGTCTCTGTCTATTTGTAATTTCCCAGCTCCCTGGAAGCTTGGTGAATTGTGTGCATTTTTCCAGAGAAAGATTGCCCAGCTAAGTACTATCTTGGATCGCAGCCTGGGTAAACTTGAACTATCACAAGGCCTTCCCAATAACACACCTCTGTAAGTTCCCTCAGTGGTTCCAAGGCCCTTGTATCTTTCACACATGGTGACTGTCACAGACTATAATAGTGTAGTTTCATGGGAACGAACTGAAGGCTTGACGAAATCATTTACAAGCTTCTTTATGCCTCCTTTTCCTTTTAGAACCATACCTGAACTATGCCTCCCAGGTTACTGGTATTTGATTGCAGCAGAATTCCTATGGGATTAAAACCATTCATACTGATGAATACTTTATTGAATAAACATTTCAACTTTGACCACTTAAGTTTAGAAAATAAAATCTATATTTACTTTATGTTAAAAGAATTACTTTCAAAATATGCCTCTTTGTTGCAAGGGCCAATAAGTTAAAAATGAGTAATGCCTACTGTGACCATTTATTGACCGTGTGCCAAGAATTATGCAAAATGCTCAAATATATTATCTCATTTATTGTTTTATTCTTCACAGTAACTTTGTAAAGTGCATGTCACCCACTTTATGGGTAAAAAAAAATCTGAGGTTCACAGAGGTTAAGTAACTTTCCTAAAACCTCCTACCTTTTTTTTTTTATTTTTATTTTTATTTATTTATTTTTATTTTATGGCTGTGTTGGGTCTTTGTTTCTGTGCGAGGGCTTTCTCTAGTTGCTGGCAAGTGGGGGCCACTCTTCATCGCGGTGCGCGGGCCTCTCACTATCGCGGCCTCTCTTGTTGCGGAGCACAGGCTCCAGACGCGCAGGCTCAGCAATTGTGGCTCACGGGCCTAGTTGCTCCGCGGCACGTGGGATCTTCCCAGACCAGGGCTCGAACCCGTGTCCCCTGCATTGGCAGGCAGACTCTCAACCACTGCGCCACCAGGGAAGCCCAAACCTCCTACTTTTTAAGTGACTAGTCTAGGAATTGGACTCACATCTTTTGACTCCAAAAGCCAGGTATTTACATTCTCTCACAGCATATAATATTGATTATACGTTAATTTTCTTTTGAGGTGGAGAAAAGTAAGATGACCCTAGAGAGTTAAACATTTTCCTTGAGGAAGTAGGGAGTAAGATCATTTGCTTGGGAAGTGCAGCAAATTATGAAAAAGACTTAAGGCCACCTCCATGAGAAATGTCTTTGAGCATCTGTAAAAAGTTAATAATTGTGGTGAGAGCCCAAAGGAAAGTAGATGGCACAAATGTATAATGGTATAGTCACCAGAATCCTGTAGCTCTCAGTCAAGTCTGGACAGGGAAGAGGTAGAAAACATGAACAACAGAGCTGATTCCAGAGACAAACAATTCTAGAGATTGGAAATGGAAAGCAAATGGAAAATCTAAAGTTAGCATCTGGTTACGTCTACCTCTGACTCTCAGTGGCCATGATGACCTTGCAAAGTAGCCAATGGAGACTACCCTGACAAGTCCTGACCTCCACCTCTGACCAGCAGAGGAACTCAGCAGCACAGAGGCAGAGCTCAGCATCGCAAATTCTTTTACCTGATTCATGGCAGGTTGTGGAATTTCTGAATCAAAACCCAAAACCTCTGTGAATCAAATCTTTTCCCCTGTTCCAGAACCTGATTCTGAAATAGTCAGGTATGAACACATTTGGTCCTTGAAGAATGCATTTTTTTAAACTTCCCTATATGGAGCAAGTTTAGCCTTTCCTCTGGAAAAATGAGAAAATAGAAATAACTCACTGCAATTCTGAAAGGCCTCACTGTTCAAATTAAGGGATCCACTCAACTATGTTCTTGTGAAAGAGTTATTTCTAGAGATAGAAAACAGTTTTTAGATAATCATAAATTTTTGTTCTCAGCATGGTTTCTATGTAAAGAGATGTTTTCATAAAATTCTTCAGATATTAACCAAAAGAACTGCTAACTTAAGGTCTATTAATTTGATTAAATAATTGCTTTGTGAATTTTAATTTTTACAAACATGTAAATTGGTAATATATAATATGGGGTAAAATGTATTTTCAAATATTCGATGTCACAATCTTTGAAGTAGAAATAAAGGCTATATTGAAAATATGTAGAGAAAATTGTGTGTAGAGACAGCATGGTTATTGACCTGCTTTATTTTTCTCAATTGTCTCTTTTTGGGAAAACCTGTTCACAGCTGTGTGTCTCAGCCAAGTTTGACCTGCCCTCCCAGCATAAAGGAGGGCAACGGTTGGCTGTGTCTATGAACTCTTTTACCCCTGCCACTCATGTCCCTGGACGGCTCACACTAATGGTACATGCAGGCTCCTGTTTGTCCCACCAGCTTCCTAAGCCTGGACCTGTCAGTCACACTAAGGCTTTCCATTTCCGGTCCCTAGAATTATTTGTCTCCAGGATCAGGTCTGTTGTTCACACTTTCGACCTCTTCCCTGTCCAGAATTGGCTGAAAGCTATAGGATTCTGGTGACTACACCATTATACATTTGTGCCGTCCACTTTCCTTTAGGCTCTCACCACAATTATTAACTTTTTATACATGCCCAAAGACATCTTGGAAGTGGCCTTAAGTGTTTTTCGTAATCAGCTGCACTTCCCAAGCGAATGATCTCACTCCCTACTTCTTTAAGGAAAATGTGTAGACTCTCTAGGGTCTCCTGTAGTTACTTTTTTCCACCTCACAAAATTTTTAAAGAAACTATTATCTTTTTCCTGCTCCCCTTGACATGTTTATTGCCTCTCTTCTTTGATGGAGGAGGAGCTCAGTGGCCTTGTTTGGAGAATAACCCCTGCACTCATGTTCATGATCCTTCCTCTTCTCTCTCATGCTTTCCTCTCTCAATTGCTGCCATTTCTTTAGTCTGTCCCTCTTCACTGATACTTTGTCTTCTGCCTACAAATGTTCTCAAATATTCTGTCTGTGCATGAGAGTAGAGTGATACTTTAAAACACCCTCAGGGAGAATGAAGTTTCTTGGCTTTTGAAGTTTCTGGGCACAGATGGAATAAAAGATGCATTAGAAGTTTTGGACCAGAGGGAGGAGGTGCGAACCAACGTTCCGTAGGGGCATTTAAGAAGGGGTTGCTGCAAAAGTGGATAGGTCACATCATGAAGTCATACTTTCTAGCAGCACTCACCTTCGGGACTCTGAGAGAATGACATAGGCAGACACCACAGGGGAGTAAAAGGTATTATAGAAAAACTGTAGTTATTACAAGCCTAACTGATCTCTTTCTAAATTTCAGTGCATTTCTGTAGAGAAATAACTTAGCTGTCAAATACACTTCTCTGGGTAACTGCTTTATAACTCCAGATAGTTATGGAAAATACTGCTGCCAACATGATTTTTATATTAGGCCAATTAGACTGAAAAGTCAGGAGTCTAAGACGGACTATATATAAGGAAGGAAAAAAACTATTTTAAGAAAGAGATCAGGCTAGCCTTTTCGAAAGGAAAAATAAATACATTATTAAATTCGAATGCCTAAATTTAAATGTTTCCTAATCTAATTCAATTGTATCACATAGATTATTATTAAACACCTACTGTGTGTCTAGCTATGCTAGAGAATGCAAATGTCTGGCTTAAAGTTAGCCTTCTATAAGTGGATACTGTCATTATTGAATTACTTTTGCTAGTTTTCTGAGTTCCATAAGGCCAGGGGCTGTGCCTTTAATGTTTTGAAACCCCAATCCTAGTATAGACTAGGGTGTAGAAGAGACTAAATAAACGGTTGTTGAAGGAAAGAAAGACCACTAAGATGACGTATTTACTGGTACTCCATTTCCCCCAATACACACAGCTGATGGCAGTCACAGTTTGCTTGTAATGCACACCCCATGTACTATTAGAATACTCATTTTGTTTCCACTTTGCTTACAATTCTGACTCCTCTTTGAAATTCTAAAGGTGAATATAGGGACTTTAACTTTTAATTTTTGTAATGTCTAATACATAATAATAGCCATAGCCTCTTTGTAGAGATGAAAGTTAATCTGCCTTTGCTGCTCTGGTGAGACATTGTAGGTTCTTGACTATGGGAGGGTTGTGACGATAGTAATGTTTGGGGAAGATTTATCAAGTAATTGTGTAGAAATGGATTGTTATGAAGAAAGACTGGTGATAGGACTGCCAGGTAGGCATGAGGTAACAAGGACCAAGGTCTTAGTGAGTGTTTTACTGACTTTTGCAGTTGCTATGGCAGATATTGGGTATGGATGAAGCATACTGAATAACGGGAGTCTTTGGAAATAAGGACCTGAGGAAAATGCACATAATACTTTTTACAACCAGACTTAGAGTGGTTTGTACTCTCTCTGTCAGTTACTATTCATGTTAGTCTTTTCTTTAGTATGGAGTTTTAGAAAAGACAAAAGATCCTGTATCCTGAGAGAATGTTGACCTACTGTGATGATCAGTTTTATGTGTTAACTTGACTGGGTCACACAAGGAGTCAAGATATTTGGTCAAACATTATTCTTGGTGTTTCTATGAGGGTATTTTCAGACTTACATTTAAATTGGTAGACTGAGTAAAGCAGATTGCCTTCCCCAATGTTGATGAGCCATATCCAATCAGTTGAAGGCCTGACCTTCCCATGAGTAAGAGAGGATTTTTCCTGCCTGACTGCCTCTGAACTGGGACATTGGCTTTTACCTGCCTTCAGACTTGAACTGAAATATTGACTCTTCCTGTATCTTGAGCCTGACAGCCTTTAAACTGGAACTACACCAGTGGCTGTCTTGGGTCTCCAGCTTGCTGACTTGGGACTTGTTGAACTCCATAATTGTTGACTCATAAGTGCATGAGCCAATTCCTTATAAATCTCTTTAAATATATATATTGAAATACATATATATATATATATATATACACACACACACACACACACACACACACACACACACACACACACACCCTATTGGTTCTGTTTCTCTGGAGGGCCCTAACTAATCACCTTCTTTATACATTTTCCCAGTGTAATAGGTGATTTCTCTCAGGTTCACATGGATATTGAAACAAAAAGAAACAACACTTGATATCACTTGCATATTCTTTCTACTAAATATACTGTCAGTGACATTAAAATTAATACCAATCCTTGCAATTTTGTGTTCTCTCCTATCTTAAAATAATGGAACTTTTATCTAAAATTCATTTCCTAGTGATATATTTAATGATTGCTTGGATCTTCTTTACTTGCCTTAGGTTTTAACAAACTAGATGACATGTAAAATAATAAGTAGTTTGAAGTTAACACAGTGAAATTTCCTAAAAGAAACGGTCCTTTGGTTACTTACTGCCATTCCTAAATATGCCAAGATCTTTTTTTCTTTTTTTTATGATGAATACTTTCATCTTAAAGGTTGAACACTTAAACATTTTGGAGCTCTCCCATATTTTCAGATAGTGAAATCTTAAAAGTTTTGTATGTTTCAATGGCTGTGAATTAAAATAACATTGATGATAAAATGCTGGTTTTATATATATACATGTACATATACGTACATACATTCATATATACATACATATGTATATATACATAACATAGGTGTGTCAACACATATATCCGTATGTATTCTCCCTGTAAAGATTTCATGCATGCAAATATACTTAGGTGGAAATAAAGCATACTTTCAAAGAATGACTGATATAGCCAGTTTTCAATATATAGCAATTATGAAAACAGCTACCACCACAATGATGTTGATGATTATGATGATAAAACGTGCATATGGGATGGGCAAGTTTACACAACAACAAGGAGATTGGCATCATGGCACATCATAGCTAATGATGTTGTGAATGTATTTATAAAGAAGAGCAAGTCAGCTTCTCTAGGTAGTTATCAGAGAAAACTGAGAAGACTGGAGGTTACTGTCTCAGGGTCTGTGTTAGAAGTATGAAGCAAACACGTAGTAAGAGGCTTGTAGATGACCAGAGAGCCTGATTTAGTTTTTTGTTGATGGTAACTAGGCAGGAGAGGTCCAGACCTTACTGGATCTGAGGAAGTGTTCATGAATTTCAGAGAAAACACAGGGGAGGTGATAGTAGGGTTAATAGAGTGGAACTGCCTACGGTCTTTGATAATAGCCAATATAAGAAATAGGCGCTTGGATGTGCTGTGCTCAGAGGGCTTTTTCCTGACTCTTGTAATTTAAAAAATTTGACCTGGTTCAGATGAGGGTCTCCAGATGGAAAACTGTTCTTTTATAGACTCTTATTTACAACCTCTCCTTGACATAGGCTCTTAGATGGCCAGTTAGCATCTCAAATTCAAGTTGTGCAAAAAAAATTCTTGATGCCTTAAACACAAACTTATTCTATCCCAAGAGTTCCCATTTCAGTGAATTGTACCACATCTATCCTTTGATTCAGCTAAAAGCTGAGGATTCACCATTTTTTTAAAAATTTATTTATTTTATTTATTTTTGGCTGCATTGGGTATTCATTGCTGTGCATGGGCTTTCTCTAGTCGCGGTGAGTGGAGGCTACTCTTCATTGTGGTGCGTGGGCTTCTCGTTGCAGTGGCTTCTCTTGTTGTGGAGCATAGGCTCTAGGCGCATGGGCTTCAGTAGTTGTGGCACGAGGGCCCAGTAGTTGTGGCTCACGGGCTCTAGAGTGCAGGCTCAGTAGTTGTGGCACACGGGCTTAGGTGCTCTGCAGCATGTGGGATCTTCCCGGAGCAGGGCTCGAACCTGTGTCCCCTGCATTGGCAGATGGATTCTTAACCACTGCGCCACCACGGAAGCCCGAGGACTCATCTTTAATTCCTCCTTTCCCTCCCTGCTGCTGCTACTACTACCATTGCTATCACTACTCCTACTACTATCACCACCACTACTGCTGAAACAGCCCCATAACTAGTCTTCCTGCTTTCTTTTTCTACAAGGCATCCAGAGTAAGTTTTTAAAACTAGATCATGCCTGATTGAAACTCTTAATTGATTTTCCAATATACTTGGGAAAAAATCTGAACTTGATCTCACTGGCATAGACCTTATCTGCCTTCTACTATATCTCTTCGTTCCCATTCCCACCTGTTTGTTCCAACACTAATGACCTTTCTGTTCCTTGAATGTGCCAAGCCCTTTCCCAGCCTCACTACTCTTTGCACCTGCTGTTCTCTCTGCCTAGAATTCTTTTCCTGGTTTGTCACCTGCCTCCTTTTCATCCTTCATGTCCTTATCACTTGCTATTCTTCAACAGACAAGAGAAACCACTCCATTTTTAGCAGGAAGGAATCTCACACGATAGATGAGTGCTTACAGTTTTTTTGGGAAGGCTTGGGAAGAGCTCCAGATTGGACCTTCAGGAGTGAACCCAAGAACACCACCCCAGAACTGGTCCACCAGCACTGCCTCATCAGGAAGTGGGGGAATCAGGAAACCACTGTCCCAACTTCTGGCTTCAGGTTGTACCACTATCACCATGCCACAAGCAGGGCATGGGAGATGGGCTTGTCCAAAACACACCAGGGGATGCAGGCAGCCCACTTAAAATGATCACTGTCGTCTGGCAGACTCACTTCTTAGGTTGTCGCAGAGGGGTCCAGATTCCCTACCCTAGCCTCCTTGGTTACTCTCTTTGCTTCTGTCATCTCCAATGGCTGGGATTAAGTGGACTCTAAGCCATTTTCTACCGCTGGTGGTATTTCCAAGACTAAACAGAAGCATTTCTCACAAAACCGGACCATTTGAACTCAATTCTAGATCTTGTAATAAGAAAAATCAAAAGGAAGACTATAGTCTAAGGTTTTCCAATACCGTTTTAAACAGGCTACTCAGAAGTCACTGGGAGAGTTTACTAGAAACACAGATTTATTTTTTTAATTCCTTCCTGGAAATAATGAAGTCCTTGGTGAAGCTCAAGAATCTGTTCCTTATAAAAACCACCAGTGCCTCTGGTACATGGTTAGATTTGAGAACCAGGAGACTAGAAGTATCTTGAGGTCCTTTCCATATTTTGTATGAGAATTCACAAGTACCTTTTACATGTATAAGCAGTGGTATCAACTAGGATAAGAGCTATAAATGGGCCTGCAGTGTGAACTGCCAGGTCCACTGTGCTTCTACGGCTCTGCATTGCATGTGGTTGCAATTCAGGGCAGCCCAACCCAACACTCTGAGGCTGCAGCTGGGAGCAACTGTGACTAAACTGACTCCCATAATAGCTGACTCATTTCATTGCTTCCTGCTTCTCTTATTGTAGTTTAAAATGTTTGCCATGGAGAGCCTAGCGCACTGCCCAGTGCATTGCAAGTGCTTGGTAATTACTAGTTATATATACATGTTTATTAAAAGAAGGAAGGGAGGGAGGGAGGAAGGGATGGAGAGGGGGAGGAAGCAAGTAATGGGACAATGTGGGAAATACAGCATAGAAACAAATTTACTGTTCTTAGGTCAGGATGGAATTTTGACTTAGGAACATAAACACTTAAAGTCTCTGGAGAAGAAGACAACATTATTTTCTCCACTGTTTTGTGACTATCAAAAAATTAAATTTTGTTGCACTGATTTTTAGGCATCTGAGAGCTTAGGTAGCTGCTTTTTTTGGCTGAACATAACTTAAAAATAAATAATAGAGATTTTTATTTCATCAAATGTTGTGAGAATGGCCTTGGGCTGGGTGCACTCAACTGAGCCTGGAGTTCTAGAGGCCCCTTTACCACCCTTATCAAATTATGTAATTTATTTCTCTCAACTTTTTAAACTCTAAAATGTAGATTATGATAACTTTTTAATTATAGGATTCTTAAGAGAATCAATTGAGCTAACGAATGAGAACATGGTAAGAAATATTTAAAAGTGAGATCTAAAAAAGATTACTTGGCATTCTTGCAGAAATCGGTTTTCTTAAAAATCAATCATTAATTGCTAGAATGTAGAGGTATGAGGTATTTGATTCTGATACAGTCTTCAGCTTTATTTTCTTTGAATTGAATTCTTGTATTCCTGATTTCCTTTAAGTCCAACATGATTTCTTTCAAACACTGCACATGAAACGGCTTTTTATGTTCATTAGTGGTCCCAATATTGTGCAATTAACAGTTGTTTTGTCTGCTCTATACCAACCTCCCACATATTAAATCGATGTGTAAAGTCACGTGGGTGATTAAAAGGACCCTATGAACTATCTGAACAGTGTGTGCATTGGTTCTCATGTTCTTCTATTTCATTGTGGACCCAACACCAGTTCAGTTAATGTCCTCTATCCCCTTATGCAGCGATGCTTAGTTACCCTGAACAGATGTCACAGTGCCTGGAAAAAAAATCAGTTTTTCAATAGACGCAGATCTTATTTCTCTGAGGAATACTTTCCATCACTCTCCTTTGAGCCAATATTTATCATTGCCCTGAAACATATGCATTGCAGCTAGAAGGATACAACCATCTCAGGCAAGCAAGCCCCCAGAGGGCTTAGGGCACTTCTGGGGCACCCTGGCTCTTTATCTGGAGCCTGGTAATGATTTTTTGACACACATCGAAGGGAGAACCTCATCAGACACTGAAAATGGCACCCTGGAGTCTGCAAAAACCTTCCGACTGCTTCAGATGCAGAAACATAAAAGTCAAATTCAAAATGTAGTAGAAAAATGAAAGGAAATAGAGAGGAAAAAGGTGATTAAAAAGAAATGTATGAATTGCTTTTCTAGTTAGCCGTCTTTACAAAGTCATAGGGGGTGTGTTTTGTCCATTGAAGTCCAGAGTCCTTGGGCATCTAATGAAAATATCATGAATTTTCCAATTGCTTTCCATTTTAAAATTTTGAAAGCAAGGGGATTGACATTTAGCATCAATCCAGCAGATACAAAACAGCACGACAGAGCTCTTATAAGCTTATTTTTATTGAATTCGATCCTCATAAAAGCAGCACAGTTACACTTGAGGGACAGTATGGAAAATGGGTTTGCCCTGAATTTTGATAGCATTGTTGAATCTTTAAATCTACTATCATTTCGGTCATTGTATCATTAGTCTTTTCCTCTGAAGTCCTTTGATGGCAATCGTGTTTTACAGATGAACCCATTAATTCACTGGAACTTAAGTGATTATCTCTGCTTGGCAGTCAGGTGCAGGGATAAGGTTAGATAAAAGCCCCTCAGGTTCAGGTGATTGCTAAGCCTTGCGGGCAGCAGCCAGACCTTCAGAAATCATCCACCAGCTTCTCCCACCACATTTAAAAGAAAGTTTATTTCCCTTTACAGAAAAAGTGCTTCTAAAGATTTTAAGGATCAGGTTGCTGGAAATATATGCTTTTCTCCTCAGAAGCTATGATTATAATTTAGGGAGAATTCCTTGAAGTAAATATAAATGTATTCCAATCTGTGCAATACACACGTAATTAATAATTTGGTAAATATTTATTTGACTTGCTGATGTTCCAGGCACCATGGTAGGCTCCACTGGGGTCACAAAGATATGTAGCCCATAGAATCTGACCCCATTGATCAATTAATTCATTTCTTCATTGTTTTGTCCAGTGATTTATGATAGTCAATAACTGTTTGATAAATTAAAGAAAAGATAGCTTATCAGGTAAGGCTGGATGTTGTAGGAAGCATCAGATGGATAAAGTGTTAACAGGCAGATAAGTCTGGATCATTCCAGGTATAGAAAAATAACATGACACTTTTCCTTCCCAAATAGATCCCAGAGGTGGAAAAGCATTACTAAACATATACTTACATTTAGTGAGTAGCACATACCCTGATATGCCTGGAGTGTTTTGTGACATGGATGCAACTGAAAAATAATATTAATATAAGTTAAATACTGATAAAATAATAGAAAAGATAAGCATCCCTTTTGTTAATTTGCCTGCAAATTTATGTTTATTTGTTTACTTTTCCTTCAACGGGGGAAAATAGAGCAATTTATTATATCTCAATCTTTGTAACAAACTCCTCTAAATAAAATTACAACAAAGAGCAAGCCACTACATATACTTTAAAAATTCCCCTTCCATTTACCGTAGGAGAAAAACAACTCCTAAGATTAATTGTGAGGGTTCCACCAGAGTATTGCCTAATTAAAGATGACCAGAGAAGCACCAGCCTTGGAGACTCCTTTAATTTGACAGCCTGGATACTTAGCATGTTTGAGAAGTAGTTCTGCAATCCATTCCATTAGTATCAACCTCTGGAACTTAGCTCAAACAATGGTAGTGCACAAAGGAATAACTTGCTTCTCCGAATAACAGACATTTACTGCATTTGCTTGCATTGTTTTTCACCTTTTTAGTAGATATTTTATTACTAAAATAAAAGAACTGTTTTATGGAAAAATTGCTCTAAGGTGCAGACTGTGGTGAACTTGGGGATCCAGCCATTGCAGCCTTGAGTATAATTTTCACCTGAAGGTTGGGTAAGAGTGTTTTTGAAACGATGTGAGCAGCACTTAAGCACTGCTTCTATTATTTTCATCAAACAGTTTTTAATGCTTCTTTGTTCTTCCGTTGTTGAAGCTTCACATTAGTAACTGCTGATTGATGCTCAAAAGAGAGGGGGATTATGGGAGATAAGTATGGCATACTAATTCCTCTAAATTTGGGGATGGGAAAAAATGCAGAAAGATGTGAGGAAATGTTATAAACATTACAAAAGATAAAAAGAATGATCTGCAGAGGAATGATATGCTGATGTGTTATCCAGACAATAAAAGCTCTTTCCTTCACTGTCAGTTCCTAAGTGGAAACTCCCTTAGTTCTGAAGACCTTTACTAACTTACCTACATCAGTCCCCGTCTTCCTCTCCTTCCCTCCAGCCCCATCTCTCCCTGTGCTTCTCTGCCTTCCTGCTCCCAAAGCCCTCCCTCCATCGCCTGCCCTTTTTAACATCAGAAAGCAGATATGTTCAAGTTTCTTCTCTCATAAAAGAAGAGTAAAAAGAAATAAGAACACCTTCCTTGTGTTAAACCAACTAGGTGGAAGGACTTCTTTTCAATGTATACATATGTCCAATTATTACAATGTGCACTTTAAATATCTTATGATTTTATTTTTTAATTATACCTCAGTAAAGCTGGGGGGAAACCCACAAAACACACCTTCTGTAAACCTCCTGCCCAGCTGAGGACTATCCGATCTCTCTCAATCACAGCTTCCTTTAAGGAGCCAGGGCTCCCGGGTGTGGCCACTGCATCCTGTACCAGGATAGGTATTCCTGATTTTTCTTTTCCTCCAAGGTGGCTCCATGTGGTGGCATGCCACTGGTACTGATGCTGCCTTTATTTAATATTTTGATATTTTGTTCATGAATTTCTGCCTTAATTTGGGTTTAAATTTTTTTTCATTAATGTAGTATTTATTCTGATTACTGAGATTTTTTGCCCCTTAATATTTGCATCCAATTGAGTGCCTCACTCACCTCACCCTAGTCATGGCCCTGTGTTTCCGCTAGGACATTTGGTCGGTAACTCAGGATAGTTGTATCTACCTTGAGTCAAGTCTCCTCTCACACTGCTGCTCTCCATTTCTGTGAATGTCATCACGTTTTACCTGGTTGCCAAAGCCAGAAATCTAGGGCATCCTGGACCTGCCTTCACTCTTTCCCTTATCCCCATCTCCTTAACCATGTAATCAACAATCATATTTCGCCTCCTTAGCGCTTTAATATCTTTCTTCAGAGTAAGATAAGACCCTCATAATTTCTTTCCTGAATTGCTATAATCGTCCTCTATTCGTTTTGTATCGGTATGTCCCCCCATCCTTCCCCAGTTACATGGCTGCAGCCAGAGAAATCGTTCTAAAATGCAAATCTGATCATTCCCCTTGACTACTTAAAATCCTTCAGCACCTCTCCACAGCCTAGGATAGAATCCAGAATCCTTAGCAAGACATATAAGAACTTTAATCATTTGGCTCTATTGAACCCTTCATTTCCATCTTCTGCCACTAACCAACTAAGACCTTTGCTGGAGTACTTGCAGGGCCATAAGTGGGCTATTTCCTCACAGCTTTGAGCCTTCTAGTGTGCTATTCCATCTGCCTGAAATTTTCTTCCTTTAAAATTCAGTTCGTAGGTCACCTTCTCCAGGAAGTCTTCCAGCTGTTTACAGTCTGAGCTAGACATCCATTCCATCTACTCCCTATCATTTAGTGTTTGCCTCTCATAGCTTTTTTTTTTTTTTTTTAATTTATTCATTTATTTATTTATTTATTTATGGCTGTGTTGGGTCTTTGTTTCTGTGCGAGGGCTTTCTCCATTTGTGGCAAGCGGGGGCCACTCTTCATCGCGGTGCGCGGGCCTCTCACTATCGCGGCCTCTCTTGTTGCGGAGCACAGGCTCCAGACGCGCAGGCTCAGTAGTTTTGGCTCATGGGCCTAGTTGCTCCGCGGCATGTGGGAATCCTCCCAGACCAGGGATCGAACCCGTGTCCCCTGCATTGGCAGGCAGATTCTCAACCACTGCGCCACCAGGGAAGCCCCTCTCATAGCTTTTATACTACTTCCTAGACAGTCTGCTCACCATGCCATGAGCTCCTTGGGGGCAGGGACTATATCTTTTAACCCTTTGTCTCTAGTGCATGATATAGTTCTTGGCACAAAGTGGGTATTGCCCAAATTACAGAAGATATCACTCTGGCGGTCATTTTTCTTTTCTTATTTTATTTATAACATAAACAACATTTCCTTTAAAAATATTTTCATATATTACTAACCTTGTATTGGGGTAGTTCATGCTGTGTTGTATTGGCCTAGAATTTGTTATTCTTGAATATAGACACCTCAATCCCTCCCCTCCCTACCCTACTCTACACGCTCCTGGAAAAGTTACTCCATCCGGATAATCCTAGTAGGAACCGAGATCCTTAAAAATCATGACTTTCTCTGGGTGGGAGGGAGGGGACGCTGCCCTGCAGATGCTGGACCTGCCGGCACCATGGGTGCAGCTGCCCTGCTGCACCTGTGACATTGGGGCAGAGAGGGAACGGCTGTTTCTACACTGAGTGCTTAGAACAGTGGGCACTAAGATTGGTTTGTAGCAGGACATTGCAAAACAAACAAACAAACAAAAATCATGACTTTACATAGGAGATCCATGAGGCAAGACCAGGGGTGCAGGCAGAAGCTAGAGTTCAGCATCAGACAGGACCATACAAATTCTGTTTCTCATTCTTAAGCTTAGACCTCCAGATACAAGACTTTATCAAAGCAAGAGACCATTGTTGGCCAGCTTAAATGCCTCTGGCTTTGGAGCTGGACAGAAATTGCATGGACATCTAGTCCGGGCAAGGAACCTAGAGGGGCAAACATATCTCAAGGGTCTGATTGACCCAGATTAATACAATTTAATAGCAAATGTGTGACAGAATCATTAAATCTAACTAGGTTTGCCTAAGCAGAATCCAGATGAGACACAAAGATCTAAAAATAAAATAGTATATTTCAACACTCAAGAGCTTTCTTGATCACTTTAAGGCATGCTAAGAATTTTCCATAGATATGACAGTTACGAGGCAATTAATGGAATACTTTGCAAATCAATTGCAGAAAAAGGAGAAAAAAATGAGTAAGAAACAGCTAAAGTAAAAAATGAAACTGCTATAAATATAGATAATAGCTTCCATTAAAAGTGTCTTCCAACATTAGAAAGTTTAATCACAGTTACACGCAAATCATTGGTTACACTCTATTTCACAGCTATCCAGCTTGGGAAAATCTATGCACCATTAAACATGATAGGTTCAATGTTTTTTATAATATCTGGTCAGTAGTGGAAAATTTTGTTAGCTGATTTTATTAACAAGTTTCAGTTTCATTTAATTTTAACAATAACAATTAAAAAGCAAGTACAATTTTTTTTAAAATCCGTAGACAACCTTTAAGATAAGATTAGACTGGCCTATGAAGAAGTAGATCCTGGAATATAGTAGAATTGAATTTCTGGAAAAAAATAATGCGTTTTCCTATTTGAAAAAGACAAGTTTAACTTTTACCTCAAGCCGTACACCAATATAATTACAGTGAGATCAGATCAGGGTCTTATGTGTAGTAGCCAACCATAAATCAATTATTTAAAAAATGTAGATAATGCATATCTAATCTGTAGAAGAGGAGGAATTTTTCTAAACTTAAAGGAACTGAGGGAAAAAAATCACATAGGAAAATAATAGATTTAACTAAATAAAAAGCTTAAACACTATGAACAAAGTTAAGGAGAAATAGCGGGGAGAAATATTTGCTTCAAATATAAAAGAAAACATTAATATATTGGATATTTATAATGCTTATACAGATTTCTAACAACCTCCCTCAAAATCCTAAAATATCAATCAACAAACATATTCAAACAATTCACACAAGAAACTGCACTTGACTGTTTATGAAAACGATTAAGCTTTAGAAGTGATCGATGAAACATAATTTGAGACATCATTTTTCACCTACTGAATTAGAAAATATATGCAGGAGAAATATTTTGGGTTGATGAGAGGGCAAAGAGACGAGAGTGCTCTTTTATATGGCTGGCAAAGGATTAAATAGGTTCTAAAGTAAAGAAAACTTCCTGGAAAATATCTTGCCAGTTATTCTCTTCTTACACTTCGGTTCAGAAATACCTCTTCCAAGAGTTTTACGCTAACAATCTGAAGTAAAAAGTATTTGTGCGTGAAGATTTTTTTTTTTTTTTAATTATTATTTATTTATTTATTTGGCTGTGTTGGGTCTTCGTTTCTGTGCCAGGGCTTCCTCTAGTTGCAGCAAGCGTGGGCCACTCTTCATCACGGTGCACGGGCCTCTCACTATCGCGGCCTCTCTTGTTGTGGAGCACAGGCTCCAGACGCGCAGGCTCAGTAGTTGTGGCTCACGGGCCCAGTCGCTCCGCGGCATGTGGGATCCTCCCAGACCAGGGCTCGAACCCGCGTCCCCTGCATTAGCAGGCAGATTCCCAACCACTGCGCCACCAGGGAAGCCCGTGCGTGAAGATTTTTGTTAAGGCTTTTACTGTTAGAAAAAATACACAAATGGCAGTAAAATGGAATATAATATAGGCATTAATATTACAGTAGTTTAATGAAAAGAGAACATCCTTTTAAGTATAAAATGCAAATCCTATACATGGGGTGATGGATAGGACTTACATATACCAAAAGACTGAAAGAAGAATGCTGGTCTGTTAAAATGAGTGTGTATGGTTGGTAGCTTTATTATTAATTACTATTGTTTTCTGGTATTTTTCTCTATCTCCTTCATTTTCCAAAAGGGGCATTTATTATTTTCAAAATCAGGAAAATAAACATTGCTAATAAAAGGATTTGGTTGAAAATGCATCACAAGGGAATAATGTTAATATAACACTTCCTATTATTTACCAACCTTCAATAAATTAGCAGATTCTTTGTACCCATGTTGACAATTTGGTTTCCTGTCTCGTCACTTGTTATTCCAGTCAGTGACTACTGTGATCTTTAGGGGAGATACCATATCTAATTAACATTAGTGAAGTTTAAGGCAATTAGTAAGTTATTTACTTCTCCAGCCGACTCTTCCCTGTTGAGGGCTTGGGTAGTGGAGCAAGGGGAGGGGAACACCATTCTTTGTGATAATTTCATGAGGGGTAGTTAAAAAAACCAATCATTAGGCTACAAAAAGAATTTGCCCATAAAGTATGACCTACTAATTTTCTGATCTTGCATCTGTTTTACAAGGTTGATATTTGGAAGGCGATTATTTTACTTTTGTGGGATTTGACATTTGTTAGGAATCAACTCCTGAAAGAATAATGCAGTTAAAATAACCTTAACTAAATTCAGAGTTAGTAAGGAACTCTTCCATGGTAGGGAAGAGAAATATTGCAGCTTTTGTTGTTGTTGTTGTTAGGACAGTGTAAACTCCTATATTCTGCAGTTAGGAGAAACAATGGATGTAGTATTTGAGATTCTGAAATATTCTCAATTTATTGCTCAGGGCCACAGTATTTTCCCATTATGTGCTGCTGGAAGAGTTCACCCTTCCCAGGATGGCATATTGAACACACTTCCAAGTGGAGAGTTATACTGTGTCCTGAAGACAGACAGCTCCCTTCCCAACACTTTTAACACAGGTCACCCAATGTTGCCAGCGAGGACATAGAGAGTGGCCTTAGCAGTCACTATCCTTGGTGGGTGACAACTAGAGGCCTTTGGGGCTCAGCGATGAGGCATTTCCTCACCATTCTGTTTACCTCTTACTCTACAGCAAGTCTGTGTATCTGTCATTACTATAGAGTTTGACACAATTATAGCAAAACTTCAAAGATTGCAGTGTGAAAATTTAAATGCTGGTTCTCAGGGGTGTCTTCTGACTTTAAAGATACAGAGAGTGTTAGTTAGGCCTCCCACTCCTCTGTCAAGGCCCTCCTCCCAGGGTAAGCCTGACTCCCTCTTGTGATTAGGCAACATGGTCTTTTCCATCCCCGCCTTTCACTTCTGGCCCCATCTCCTCCCAGCCTGTTTCTCCCTCCCTCAGAGTACCAGGGCTCTTGTCTTCTCTCCATCCTACCCCACAACTGCCATGGAGAAAAAGCTTCCTACATTCCTTTACCCTGAGATCCAAATATTAGTTCATTTATAGTAAGATTTCCATCATTCTTGGTTCCATTTGCATTTAAAAGGCCCCAAGGGTCTGAGTAGTCTACAGGATTAAATTCTGATTGAGTAGAATCCCTTGACTTGTCTGCAGAGTCCTGTGGGGATTGGTGCCCCTTCCTATCCAGCTGGCTCTGTTCTTGAACAAGGACGCATGATGAAATTGATCAGCTCCACTCTTACTCTCCTGCTCTCATGCTCACCTTCTCCCTTCCCAGTCTCATCTCTACAGGTACACAGGCTGCATCTCAGTGGGCCCAAGTGGGATTTCATTTCTCCAGTATTGTTCATAACTGAAGTTTTGGTCCTTCTGGCCAGCGCTAGTAGTAGTAGCAATAAATTCAGAAGCATCTCCAACACAAGAATTTGTCTTTGCTTTGACTGCTTTATTTACACAATTAGAGCTTATCTTTTATAGTTTCCTCTGGCCAGCTTCTTTATAATAACCTGCTTTATAGAGAACCTCCCACCTCACAGTTCTCTGTCCATGTCATCTTAAACAGAGGAAAACAGACCCCCCCCCAAATGATATTCAATCAGCCCAACAATGGCGATAGACACATATATCCTCTCAGAGTTCAGTCATATAGCAAGAGTTCTACGCCTGATAATTCAGAGACTTCTCATATATTTGGTATATACATAAATTGTATGCATATATACAAATACAAAGAAGTATTGCGTTATTATTACAAGTGAAAATACAATCTACAATTGTTAGTGGGATGAATTTGCAGAGGTAGATCTACTTCTGGCCAGTCCCTCCCTTTTTGTAAATGTCCTTTCCAGCCACACTACCCCCAATCACACCCCACACACACTCTATTGTCATTCTCTATTTCATTATCTTGAGAGTGATTTTGTTGAGGCCAGAACCATGACTTATCATTCAGTTGGGAAACTGAAGCTCTTTGGTTTTATTCTACCCATAAGTAAATTTTCTTCTGTTAGTCATCTAAAATAGACCCTGTGCTAAGTATCTTAAACACAGTATCTTGTTCCGTCATCACAATAACTCATTACTGTAGTTGGCATAGTTCCTATTTTACAGGTAAGGATATCAAAACTAAGGATGGTTGTTACCTGTCTCAGGTCACTATTGTGCAGCAGGGCTCAAGGAGGATTCTATAGAATCACATGGTCAAGGAATAGGCTTTATTGGAGAATCTTACAAGCCGATGTCAGTAAGAGAAGAACATGCTCCTGAAGACTCAACATCCCACAGAGTGGTGGATAAGGAGCAGCCCCATGCTGGATACAGAGTGGGCTTATGTTCTAGTGGAAGAACATTACCCTAACTGCTCTCTCTTCTTATGAGGCCAGGGTATGAGCCGCTTGTCAAGATAGTGCAAATATATTGTTTTGGATGACAGGCAATCTGCATTTAGTTGTCAGCAATGTGAGAAAACCAGCTGCTCCAAATCTGGGCACCCTGGAACCCAGGGTGAAGTTGTAGCCCCTCTTCTGAGAACACTGTGGCCCTATCCCTTGGGAAAAGTGAGGGCTCCAGCTCTAGCTATTTTATTGTTCAGGTGATTGAAAGAGCATTTAGGGTTACTTTTTGAAAATTCTGCTTCATACCCCAGTCACACAGGTTGTAAGTGTGTGTGTATTAGACGAATGCAGAATTTAAACCCAGATCTCTGTGACTCCAAAGCTGATATGCTATCCATTGCCTATAATACTTATCAATCTTCTATTTTCTTCTTCTTTATCCACAACTTCCGAAACTCACTTTCATTGCCATCCAGCTCAGCTCTACTCCACCACAGGACAACCACACACCTGCCCTTAAATCTTTTTTTAAAACCACAGGGAATATTTATTTTAAGTGAAAATATCCTTCTAAATCTTAGAGACTCCTTTTACCTTTTCTCAATGATACCTAGTGTTCTATTGATCACTGAATAGACGATGAATAGACCTTTCTTGGGAAAGTTTCTTCATCCAAGAGTACTGCTCTCTCTTGCATTTATAGAGCAAGAGAGGAATCATAGTATTCGTTTGCCTTGAGACTCCCATTCTACCACCATCACTAGAAAATTACTCTTCTTTAAAAGTCCGTGCAGTCCTTATATATTAATGCCACTCTCCCCCAATTCTTGTTGGCATCATTTATTCCCATTTTAAATATTTATTTTTCTTGATAACTTCAATTGCTAAACATATAACTTCTCCCATTATCTCCTCATTAGTTTTGAAATTAATCTAAGCATCATATTGCGACGATTTTCTTAATCCTAATAAATTTTCCTTCCAACCCTGTTCAGCTACACATTGGCATGGGTATATTTAGGACCTCTGTATTATCTGGTGTGTTTTTTACGGTTCTCCAGGGAAACAGTACCAGTAGTATATGTAGAGAGAGGTTTATTTTAAGGAATTGGCTCACATGATTTCAAGGGCTGGCAGGTCCAAAATCTGTAGGGCAGGCCAGTGAGCAGAGACCTGGCAGGCTGAAAAGGGTTGAAGTTTATAGTCTGGAGTCCAAAGCCAGACTGGAGACAGAATTCCTTTCTTCTGTGGGGAATCTCAGTGTTTCCTCCTAAGGCTTTTTACTGATTGGATAAGACCTGCCCACATCATGAAGCATAATCTGCTTTACTCAAAGTCTACTGATTTATACATTAATCACAACTAAAAATTACCTCACAACAACATCTAGACCAGTGTTTGATCAAACAGCTAGACCCCATCCCATAGGCTGTTCAAGTTGACACAGAAAATTTAATATCTCATTTGGTATGGTTCTGCCTCTGAGATTATTAATGACACTCTCTTGATTTGATTTTCTTCCTGCTTCAGGGGCCACTCTTCAACTTTCTTGTCTCATTGTTCCTTTTTTTTTTTTTGGATAGCTCCTCTAAATATGGCTACCAAGATTTGATCCTTTGCTTTTCTATTACTCATTCTTTCTTCACAATCCCATATACTCCCAAAGTATCAGTATCATCTGTGACCCTTAGATTGTGTTCTCTTTCGCTTTGTTCTCACTTCCTTCTACTCATGAGAGCCCCTTTAATTTTCTGGAAAATATGAATGTATATTTTCAAGATTGACCTTCATATGACATTTTTAGAGTTCCCACTCCTCATAGGTTTAATTGGCAATTCTTCCTTTGTACTCTAACGGTACTCTGAATATATGTCTATCAGAGAACCTGCCACAAAGACTTTAATATATGTCTCCTATTGGATTTAGTGCAGAGAGTTAAAAGGCAAGCTACAGAATGGGATGGGACATTTACAATATACATAACAATCAAAGTGCTTGCATATATTCTGGAATACCTATTAAGAAAAAAAGTCCTACAAAGCAATGAGAAAAAGGCAGACAACCCAATAGGAAAAAAACCACAAAACAACCACGTAATTTGAATATATACTTCACAAATAAAAAAAGTTAAAATAATTTTAAATTCCATTAATAATCTAGGAAATTCAAGCTAAAACCACAATAAGGTAGTGATATCTACCTTATCTACCTTATCTACCTTTTGAGAATGGCTAAATTTGAACAAACTGAGACTATCAAGTATTGGTAAGGATGTAAAGCTATAAGGAGTATCATATACTGCTGGCAGGAGTGTAACTGGCTCAACCACTCTGTAAACCAAATAGGCATTTTCTGTTGTGTTTGAAGACATTCATACTGGCCAATCTACCAGTTCCATTCTTAGTTATATACTCAATGGAAATACACATCCATTTGTAGCAGGACATATATAAAACAATGTTTATAACCATAATGTGCATAATAGCCAAACCAGAAATAACCCAAATGTTCATCAATGCTAGCCTAAATACACAAATAATAGTGTCTCTATATAGTGAAATACTATTCAACAATGAAAACAAATGAATTACACATAACCATAACAGTGAAGGTAATTCTCATAAGCAAAATCAAAAGTAGCCAGATAGATAAACTGATTCCATTATATAAAGTTCAAATAGAGAAATAAAAATGTTTGATTTTATTTACATAAAGTTCAAAAAAAACCAGGCAAAACTAAACTAACAGGTTTAAAAATGCACATCATGCACATTTAGGTGGAAATGATAAGAAGTAAATCAAGGAAAATATTGTCAAAGTGGTTACCTTTAGACAAGAGGATAGATTCGTGATTGGGAGAAGGTACAGAAGGGTCAATGATGGTACACGGGGGTGGGGGGGAGCAGTTGTCTGAAACTGCCAACAGTGCTCTATCTCCTGACCCATGTGGTGATTACACAGTAATAGTTCATTGAAGTCTATGATTAGGCTTTGTTCAGTTTTCTGTATGTGTATTATATTTTATAGTGAAAATCTCTCTATATATAGATATATAAAGGTGAAAACAGGTAGAAGTGAGCTACTGGAATTGTAGGGTGATAGGCACCCTGATGGAGACGAGGCAAGCCAATGATTTCTGGCTCATTTGTCACATACTTTTGGCCTGAAGGAATTAGTACCACGTTAGTCCAGGTGTCATGCATTGTTTTCCACTGAGCTCACAGTAGAGAAAGGCAATCAGGGGTGACAGGAAAGTGCTGAGCTTTTAGACTTTAACAACCTGTGACTAACACAGTCAGGCTAACAAGAATACACAGAACACAAGTTGCATGGGCTCCCAATTCTCAAATGAGTAGAAAGAAAAAACCAAACAGGCTTTCCCAGACATTCCTTATCCACATAATCCTGAGAATCTGCAGTATTGGTCACATTTTACCATGAATCCATCCCTCTTGTCATGGATCTGTTTCCATATTCTGGAAAGCAGCAGAGCCTCTCCAGGTCAGACTATTCAGACGCTGCCCCCTGCACAGGACACTTAGTGGTTTTTGATGCCCTGGATGGAGTTGTGGTGCAGGTAAAGTCTGACAGGCCTACAGACAGGGGGACCACCAAGCCACCTTCTCCTGATAACTTCAGTGTGTTGCTTGAGGACGCCTCTGCCCCAGGTGCAGAGCTCTGCCCCTCTCCCTAAACCTCATCTATCAAAGTGAGGAGGAGGAGGATATTCTCTTCCATAGCGTCATGTCAGAAAGAAACAAGTCATAGCAAAAATCACTGGGAGCCAAGAGTGGTAATACACAAAATGGGCCACTTCCCCAAGCTGAGCCCGTGTGCCAGGAGGGACTCCAGCATCGGCCACCGTCTGCTGACACTACATCCACCCTCCCTCCAAGAATCAGGTGCTAAGTCCATAATCTCAGCCTAGATCATCCACTCCATTATGGTGGGTGTGCTCAAAAGGACTCCCTTTTTTTTTCTCTCTGATCTTCTCTTTATCTTCTTTCCCTCCATCATTGCCCCACTCCCATCCCTTTTCCTTCCTTCCCTTCTGCTCACCTTTCCTTCATCCACATATATTTACGTGCCAGGCACTGTGCTAGGCAACGTAGAACACAGTAGCAAAAGAATTCAACACGTTCCTTCTTTCACGAAGGTCACAATTTCCTGACTCCTGGCCTTAGTGTGGATTATCTAACAACCTCAGAAATGTTTTAATAACTATCTCACAGAAAAGGGAATGCAGTCCAAATTTATTTTCTTCCAGGGGGACTTTAATTTACTATTAACTCATAATTCATAGTAAAAAGAGCAATGGAAGAGAAGGACCCGCCCAATCACCTAAAGACCATAAGTCTTTCCAACAAAAGCAACTAATGTCTAGGCCCTTGCCTGGGCCAAAATACCTTGTTTGTGTAACATCTATCATATGTAACATATTTAAATGCTTGGCTTAATTAAGAAAGGAACATTGACTTTTTAAAAGTAAATACAAAACATACTTGACATTTGATAAGTTCTACAGATGAACAGTTAAGTAGAGATATGAGTGGAGGGAGAGAAGTATCAATAGAAAAGGGAGAAAAAGACACCTTAAAGAAGAGAAGAGAAAGGCTTACTAAGTTCTGAAATATTTTCACACTTTACATTGAGAGCTGAAGATTGTGATTACTTTATCTCTGCCCTTTGAAAGTCTAATTGTTTAACAGAAGCTTCAGTGCTCCAGCCGCTCTCATCTCAGACAATGACTTCACTGGGGATGAGTTAACCACAGCACCAAACAGGGTCCAATAGGAGATAAGGCGGCAGCACACACCAGACCAACGTTGACCTAAGGCTGGTTGAATTTAAATTAGGACCTTGCCTGGGTGTTTTTCAATCCCACAATAACCCAGCTGTGTTGGAGTGGAGAGTCGGATAAAACTGAATTAAGCAAACATGGAAATCCAATCTCTCCCCTGGGCAGGAGTCCCTGCTTTTCTTTTCACCATTCTTCTCACCACTGTGGTCTGATCCTTCAGTATATCCTAGGGCAGGGATCACACTCTTTTTCAGTAAAGGGCCAGATATCCCAGCCTTTCAGGCTAGACAGTTTTCTTTGCAACTACTCAGCTTTTTCATTGCAGCCCTGAAGCAGCCAGAGACAATATGTAAATGATGGGCGAGGCTGTGTTGCAACGAAACGTGTTTACTCCAACCGTGGCAGGCAAGAGGAGTGTGGACCATACTTTGCTGACCCCTGTCCTAGTGACTAAGACTGACAGCCTTGAGCCCCCTTAAAGCTGTCGTTTATGAGATTTATAAGCTTCACCAAGTCTCAACCTCTCTCGGCGGCTGTTTGCTCATCTGCTAATTGGGGATAGTAATGCCTGCCTTACAGTAGCGAGAGAATTAAAGCAAATCATTTATAAAAACTGTCCAAACACTGTGCCTGATTCATATTAAGTCTTCAGTAAAGGGAAGGTGTCTTTAATAGTCACTCACTAATTCATTTGTCCCTTCATTCATTCCATGAGTTGACATTTAGTGAGTGCCTATCATGAGTTACATATTTGGTAAGGTTGGGATACCAGAATAATGTCTATCCCTGATCTAAGGACTCACATAGTATAGGAGGGAAAATGAACATATGAATAAGCATTTATAGTGTAAGATCAGTGCTAAGGAAGATACCATAATTCAAAAATGCTCTGAAAACTAGGAAGGGTGCATCTAGTTTAGTTGTGAAGCTTCCTGGCTTTGAATGATGCTCTTTTCACTTAGAGCAGTTGCAAATTTCTCTCTCTGTATTGGGTTTGGAATAGCTCATAAAATCCAAGTAGAACATATTCATAAGTGGGGGGAAATGGAGGGTTACCCATGAGAATTGACTAAAAATAATGAATGCAGGGAATAAAGGAGAAAGGGAAAAAATAATCTCCAAGGTTAAAAAAATGTGTCTTTGTGGAATACCTGCCTGGATACTAAACCATTTTTGATTAGAAATATGGATTTGGGGAAAGGTCATCTTTCAAGCTAATGAGCCCCTGAACTTACCATCTGAGAGGGATCTTCCTGTATCTGCCTCTAAGAATATGTATCTAGCAATTGAAAGTAAAACACAGGTCAGCATGATGCCTGGAAATCTGGGTTCTTGGGAAAGAGACAAGGTCCCTGCTCCGTCATAAGTGATTGGTTCAGGAGGAAACTCCTGAAATCTCCAAATCTTTGAATCCCAGCCAAGCTTTTCTTTTCCTCGATAAGGAATAGATGCTCAGATAAAATGTATTCACAGTACTCTCCATCCCGTTTGTAATCTCACGTGAACATGTCACTGTGAGGGGTGCACCTGTAGCTGTGCAGTCATCGGGAGAGCAGCTCTGGTGGGCTCAACTCCCGTGATGGGCAGATGACTGCAAGTGGGGAGCAACTTTCAGGGGCTGTGGACGTAGATGATGGACCGCTGTCTGAAGGGGGCAAAGCTGGTGGAGAAGACAAGCCTGCTGCCACAGAGCAGTAGAGATCAACTTTGGTTAAGTAATGAAATATCTGATGGGGAACCCTAAGATAACGGTGTGGGCGTGTTGTCAGGGGCTGGTTGGTCTGCACAAGGATGTGCTGAAGATGAGGCATAATCAACATAGGGGTTAAGAAGTCAAAACACTGGCTGCCTAACCTTTTGTCTTCTCTACCTGCTCACTGTTCCTTCAAATATTTCTAAAGTACTTATGTATTAGTTCCAGAATCACTTCTCAATGAATTCTAAAGATAAGTGAGTTTTTTTCTTGTCCCAACCAACCATAGAAGCGAAAGAGGCAAAATATTGTACTGTAACTCAGACGCATGCATGTGTGTGTTTTTGTGTGTTTGTGTGTGTGTGTGTCTGTGTGAGGGTTTGTAGGAATTACTAAGGGTAAATTGATACCATAAAGAGGAACAAACATTGCAGGTGTCAGATGTCTGTGCTCTTTTGAAAAGCACTGAGGGTTTTGCTCATTACCATGAACGGTACCTGAATATTAAAAAAAAGTTAGAAGTAACAAATATTTACAGAATTGGTTATCCCCTTGCATCTTCCTAAGCAAAGCACACTGCTAATAATGTTAGTTGGCAGTACACCAGGGCAGATAGACAATGATAAAATGGGTTATATTAGTGGCAAATAGGTTACTGACAAGAGTTCTAAATCTAAAACACCCCTTCCTTAATTAGCTTATTAAATAGATTGTATTGTAAGGCACAGAAGAGCAAGACATCACTATCAGAAAGAAATAACTGGAAAAATATACATACAAATATTTAATGTATGTATATTTATTGCATTTCCTCAATTCTATTATGATTTATTACAAAATAACTTTGATTAAGAATCATTTTTTTCTGGACCTAATAAGTATTAAAGATACATAACAGCTAAAAAGCAAGTTCTAGTTATTTGGAAACTTCAGTATGTGGCAATGTATTTCTTTTTTTTAAATTTATTTTTGGCAGTGTTGGGTCTTCGTTTCTGTGCGAGGGCTTTCTCTAGTTGCAGCGAGCGGGGGCCACTCTTCATCGCGGTGCACGGGCCTCTCGCTATCGCGGCCTCTCTTGTTGCGGAGCACAGGCTCCAGACGCGCAGGCTCAGTAGTTGTGGCTCACGGGCCTAGTTGCTCTGCTGCATGTGGGATCTTCCCAGACCAGGGCTCGAACCCGTGTCCCCTGCATTGGCAGGCAGATTCTCAACCACTGCGCCACCAGGGAAGCCCGGCAATGTGTTTCTTGATCAAGGAAATGTGCGTTATATATATATTGTCGGCACTCTTGTTGAAGGATGAGCAGACTGGCCAGGCAAGACTAGAGGTGAGCTTATAAACTAAGTAGACAGTCTTCTACTGGCAATCTCATTGTCAATGGGCAATAAATAACCACCAGTAGGGAACTTGCCAGTGCATAGAAGAGGATGTGCCACTCATGCTATAAAAAACTTTGGTTCCAGTTCCAGTTGTGCCTCTTACTGGCTATGTGACCTGAGGCAAGCCTTCTATACAGTAAGTCCCATCTTTAATTAGACCCTCTGAGAGAAATAGCCCCTGGATGTATAGATGGGGTTTTATCACCCTATTTTTTACTCTTTCAGCATCTCCTATTTCTCGCTTATAGCAGTTATTACAATTATAATTCAGTTATTTGTATAATTATATATTAATTGCACAATCTAGTGTGGATCTCATTCATCACTCTCTCCAGCTTCTACCTCAGTGCCTGGCATATGGTTGATACTCCCATTATATTTATTGAGCAAAGAAAATTATTTCACTCTCTAGGCACCAGTGTTTCCATTAGCAAGATGAGAACATTATACTGAAAGATCTCGGCAGAGCCCTTTTCACCCTAAAATCCTTTGATGAATTTTATTTTAATGTATCGTCATTTAAAATTTTCTATCAGAGGAAATTCTAGGTTTTCATGATAAATTATTTGTTCATGCATCCAAAAATAAAAGTAGGGAAAGATTTCCTCTAATATGCATGTTATATGTGGTAATTTTAGAGGTATAAAAATTAGCTATTGAACTAATTTTTAAAAATGGGCTAGCAGAGTGTTCTCCATTGGACTATAAGCCCCTTGAGGGGAGGAATCATGCTTGACTCATCTTTTCAGTTCTAGTTTCTAACATAGACCCTGGCATGCAATCTCTATTGAATTAATAAGGGAGGTTGAGTGAATAAAGTAGTAGGAAAATAGAAAGAAACAACCAAGGTAATGGAGAGCTTTGTAGGCAGAAGTCTCAGGAATTTGAAGGAAAAACGGGACTAGATAAACGTACTCGGGTGGGAAGCATTAATGAGAATGATTTACAGAGTATCAGACACAGACATTTCTGAATTTAAAATCGGTTTTCAAATTGTTAGTTACAATCGTATTTTTTATCATCTGCATTTAAGACAGTGGAGGAGACCTAGTGCTTGATGGGAGGCCTCCCCACCCCCACTGTGAGTCAATTTTGAAAAACTCTTCCTATTCCTGAAATTGAGATACTAGATGCAACCATAGCCAGGACCTGAGTATCAGTCAAAAAGAAGGCAGCAGACGCACACTGAAGCCTGAGCACCTCTTAATGGAAGATCACTTACAAAATAATTGTTGATGGGGTTTTTTTTTTTCTTTTTTCGGGTTGTGTTTTTTGATAGAGTACTTCTAAAGAATGCTCTCAGTTTATCAGAAAGAGGAGACCCACTGCTTTAAAAGTGCCTTAAGAAGCTCAAATAAAGATATTTCCTTTGCACTATATTATTATTTTTCCTCCCCTTGCCTGGAGAATCTTTCAGAATCAACACATTTTTCCTCCCAACTTCACAGAAATGTAGCACTCAATGGCTCTTTAGGGATGAAAAGCTGGATTTACTCAAGAATTTTAATAGGACCAAAGATACTTCAATATCAGATTCCTCCATGATATTATTTGATTATTTTCCTTGAAATCGGGATACCAGTCTATATCTATTTATCAACTATTAACATGTAAAAGATACTACTTAAATATAAAAAACAAATAGGAAGAGCAGAAGTCAATATCTTTTTTTAGATCTATGTAGCGCCTATGCCCAGAAGCAGTTTTCAAAGAGAAATGATCAAATCACAATGTTAAATATGAAAGCTTAGTGTTGTGCATGTTTGGGTTTCATCAGTGTTGCTGCTTCAAACCAATGACACCCACTAATACATTTATCAAGGAAAAAATAAATCAGTGAGTCACTTAACTGGTTTAATTTTAATCATCCCTAAATTTCCCAGACTTATCCTTCCAGGGCATCCCACTTCCCACATTCATGTCATGACACCCATAGAAAGTGATGACATTTACATGGCTCCCTGGGACAAAAAGAAGAGGCTGTTTGAGCCTGAGGGGATTGGCCTGGAAGTTCCTTTCCTCTTCTCGTGCCAGGGCATGGACCTGAACGCTTGACCCACATCCATCCATGCATTTACAGCACATCAGTGACTTTAGATCTCTGGCTAGCAATGTGACCAGAACTCCGATTCATTTATTTTTTTCTTTTTCTGTTATTTGTCCTGACCCAGGTTTTGCACTCAGGTATGTACTAACCTAATGACAATTGCTAGATGACTTTCATCTATGTAATTTGGGTAAATGTTAAGCGGCTGTTCTCTTTGCCATGGTAACTTGCTCAGAAGAAATGATGTTTCCTCCTGTCTGGGGGACATGTGACCCTCTTGAGCTTGTCAGTTGCACCTCTCTCCTTTATTGTACTATTATATTAAATTCTAGTTATTTTTTATTTTTATATTGTGAGTTCTTGGGCGCCAGCAACTACATCTCATTATTTCCTCAGTATCTAACAGTGCACAGCACCTGGTAGATTTCCTAGAAATCTACATTTGATTCACTCAACAGTCTGGCTGAACATAACTGATGTGAAGCTGGCACCACTGAGATGCTTTGAATATAGATACAAACTTATAGTTACAAATTTGGGGACATAAGCACCCACTGCAGGAAGACAATGTACTTCCTTATTTAAATGAGAAAGAATCCCAAAGAGATCACAGAAAACGCTGTCACCTGCATTTAAGGATTATGACTAGGGAAAAACACACTGCCTTTTATATCCTTCAGTCATTATGACACAGACAACTATAAATCCCTCTGTTGCTATTGATATTTGGGGTTTATCAAATCTCTGGTAAGCAGTACAGTAGAGCTGGAATATGCATTTTGTTGAGTCTGAAGCATGAGTAGGAGAAGGAAGTAAATGGGAAGAGGCCGGCAAGTCAAAAGATGGAATAAGAATCGGAAGAGACTGAACTGTAGTGTGTGAGTTAGGTAGAAATGATGTTCAACCCGAGTGCAGTTTATAATGCACTGAACCAGTTAATAGACTTGAGGACAAAGGTCTATATTGATACATTTAAGTTCTTTATTCACTGTGCGGTATCAGGGAAGAAAGCTAATAGAATGCCAACTAAGATTAGGGGAAATATTAATAATATGTAACACTTCTCCAGAGCAGCTCATAAAACCAAAGACACTCTGAGTTGCAAAGTATCTTAGAGGTCATGCAGTCTACTTTTCCAGCTAATGTCCCTTTAAACTTTTATGTTTAAGACACACTTCTGAACGTTAGAAATTGGACGGTTTAAAGCACTCAAGGTAACATCTACCATGACAAATTTGACAAGCATGAGCTTGCCCTTTGATAAGAAAAAAAAAAAAAAAAAGCAACCCCCACTATGTGTTAACAGCTCACACGGGTCCACACTCCTCTTTATAAATACGATGGGAGGATGCGGGGCTATGGGTTCTTTTCTTGCTGATCCTGTCTTTGTAAGTTTCCCCAGCAATGCCTACTCTTTGTGTGACATTGTAGAATGTGTCCCCTGTCCTGCTACATATCATGGCTACCTTGAAGAGACGTACCTTGCAAGACAGCCCTGTATATCCTGCAAGTTCATTATCTCCCCTTTGAGGTCTTTTCCTTAAACTGTCCACAAAGGGCATGAACTCTGCTTCCAGCAGCAGGTATAGAGGGAGGCGGAAGTCTGACAGTCTACCCTTGCTGCTTCTCGTGGCCATATGTTGCTCTTGGATGGGTCCTGACCTCTGCCACCGTGATGCCCTTGCTGGTCTGGATGCTGTCACAGCCCAGTGGCACATAGTGCTGTTTACCTGTTACCTATTATTACTATTGTTATCATTATTATTTTAGTGATATTATATCATAAATACTGTTATATTATGAATATATTTATATAATTATTATATCAATAATTATGATTGTTGTTGTTGTTATTTCCATTATTATTTGTTCACAGTCCTTTACCTCAGTCCCTTGAGGTCTGATGTTTTTTGAAGTTCTTACTGGATTTTATTTAAAAGGCAATATGGACATATTATGTAATATCCCCAGTGGGGCATAGGGCAGAATCTCATAATTAGGTACATTAATATTTTTGCAAATAACCATGTGAATACTCACACTAAGTTGGAGTAGATAAAGACAGCCTCTCTCTCCTTATTTCAGGTTAGGATTTGGCAACAACTAAGTTAAACGTATTTTGGTTTTCTACCTTTTTGGATTTTGGAACTGCAAATAAAGAGCTGAAATTTTGTGTTATTATTATTGCTATTGTATTTGTTACTCTTTTTTAAAATGACTGTCACAATTTACTATCCTGATTATTCTCTGCCTGGCTCCCAGTTTGCCACTGTCTTGCTTAAGCTTGAGGTTCCTGGGTAGAACATGTTACCTTGGTTGTGATATGCTGGGCTCAGAGTAGAATTGATATATTACCCTCTTGATGTTGATATTAATGCTTTTGTGGCCAAGTCACTATACTATGACTTTCAGTTGACAAAACCTTTATTTCTTTTTCATATGTATTACTATATAATCTCACGTCCTCTCTTGTTGTTTTTGTCAACTGGTTTTTGGAAAATAAATTTCTCCCTGTGAAATTGTTTCTCCCCATGAAATTTAATTTTTAAGTCTTGGCCCATTTTCTCAGTCTGATGAGATAATTTTGGATCCTGACTCCGACATCTCAGTATCTGATACTGCCATGCGTCAGATGTAACTTTGATTAGCATGTCTTAATCCAATTTGGTGAGAAAAATATTGAAGAGGACAGTGCCAAGAGCAGAGTTAATGTTGCTCATTAGTGAACATTAGTCAACATTATTTGGAATAGTCATTCAGCCAATTAAAATCCATCAAATTGTATGACAATTTGTATTTCTACCCTGGTCTATAAGAATATCAAAAAGATCTTTTCTGAGGTCTAGTTAAAATCCACATTCCATCTGTTGACAGATATCCCATGGCAAGTACTAGAGTTGCCTGAAAAAAGAAGGAATGAAGGTGACTCTCACCTAGTTTAGTCTTTATAAAACCATGTTCCCTCTTAGTGGTTGCTTGTTCTCTCTCAAAGTCATCACAAAATCTGTACGGTAATCTGTCCCTCTGATTATCAAGTCTATATTCTTTGGTCAAGGTATAATAACATATTCCTTCTTTCCACTTTTGAAAATCAGAACATATGCTCATCTCAACTTTCATGGCACCACTTCCATTCTCCATAGATTCTCAAAGATGACTGAAAACAATTCAATGTGAAATACCTTTCTGATATATGTTAAAGATGACCATATCATTTATCATCCAAGTAAAGCTATTTTTAAAAGAGAAGGGAGGTCCATTAATAAGTATGCCAGAAAGGCAGGCATAAACTGGGACTATCTTAGGCAAACCAGGATGTTCACCAGTAAGTGAACATGGCTGAGAGTCTTTGATTCATTCAGAATTAGAAAGCACCTGTTATGGTCTCCTCGCCTGGCAAGCTTCATGCCGGCATTGTCCCTAACCATCTTTAATCAACAGTTGTCTTCCACTGCAGAAGAGAATAAATAGAGCAGCACCCCACTCTCTACCCCAGACATTCACTAATCATTCCCTCTGTGAGGAACAAAGACGTTTTCCTTTCTGGTCCTTCTGGATCTGAATGGCATGTAAAAAAAAAAGGAGGAGGAAGATGAGAAGGAGAATATATTTTCTGCCATATATATATTTTTTTTTTCAAGTCAGCTTATTATGTGCTTTTGCATTTCCGACTCTCTATTTTACAAATATTCTCTTCTTAACTCTTTGCCCTTCTATCAAGTGCACAGATTCTCATGAAATTTTATGTTATCATAGATTCCTATGGATCTTTTTAGATATGCCTTCCTGCCCTTTTCTTTTTCCTTTTTAAGAATTATTTGCAGAAGAAAAACTGAAATTTCCTTTTGAATAGCCTAACAAACCTCCTGAGCTTTTTTTTCCCTTCCAGAATCTCAGCCATGGTTTCATCCTTCCCTTTATCAGGACTTTTGGAATGCTCCCTTCCTGACTTTTATACATCTGGTTAAACTTAACATTCCTCTCACTAGCTCTCAGGAGCTTGAAGATGTCATAGACACTTTTTCCTATGGTTTTTGTCATTTTCACACTCCGAATCTACTTGACGGCCAGAATTAATTTGAAAAAATAGCACTTTTCCTCATCGTTTATTCTATGTTCAGCATAATTTATACATTTCTATTAAAAGATCCCTTTTCAGTTTTGTTTTCCTTTCAGCTTCCCAATCCCTGGAGTATGTAAAAAGTACCCAAAGAACCTATTACAAGATGTAAATTTAGAGTAATTTGGAAAGTCTTAAGGTATTTGTTGTGACATAAAAACCAAGTAGAGTAGGAATGTGGGCATGACATTTTAACAGTCAACAGTGATCTATCAAAACGTATGCTTTGCACACAGAACCCCCGAAACAGGAGATGGGGCCACTGTGACTTGGGAGCTTTCTCTCATTCAAAGGGCATATATTGATTTGAAGCAAGTTGATAGGGAGCTCCTTTTTTGTTCTTATATTTCTGTGGGGTGGATTTTAAGTTTACTTTCTTGGAAGGAGTAGTATGACAGTAACACTTCTGGCGCTGGTCTTCCCACTTCATTAGCTTGCTACTCCGCAGGAATGATGACTGACCAGATAGTGAGGCGGGTCAGACTCACAGCCACCAACCCATCCGCTGCAGGGCAGAGACACTACCAGGAAGAGCTGGCACTTGGACTGCCCATTCTCAGGCTCTGCAGGTGTTTGATGTCTTCTTGCTTGAGGTAATGGATGAAGCAGCATCAGCTCGGGTTGGCTGACCATAGTCCTGTGATGAATCAGGATTCCGTGGGTCCTGGGGCTAGGTTTGGGAAGGCTCAGTGTATTCTTCAATCTGGTCTTTACAAAGATGCTTTTAAAACCTGATTGTTTTTAAACAGTTGTTACTGACCTTTGTACACTTATACTCTACTGGACAGAACCCAGGAAGTGATGAGGGTTCAGGTAAATTTTAGACAGAAAAGTTCACCTTGGACTTTCCCTGCAAATATTAGAGGGAGCCCTAAAAGCGTTCTTTAGAGGAATGACATTTTCATATACTTTTGTTAATTTCCTCTTGGAGCCTTACCAGAAGTTTTGGCAGCTTGATTAGTCAAGGGCATTTTCTGAAAAAAGAATAATTATGGAGGGGTAATTGCACTAAAAGTAATTAAAACATTAGTCAGCCATACTGATTTTAATATTGTAGCAGTGTTGCCTTACTATTCAGGCAGATCAATGGACTTCAATAAAAAGTCTAGAAACGTATCCAAACACCTGTAGTCATTTAGTATATAATAGTGGTGGCATTTCAAATTAGTGGGACACAACATGCATTATTCAAAATATAGTGTTGGGACGAATTTGGAAACATTTAAATTTAAGTTCAGTTTTTATTGTATTCTGCAAAACAGTGTTCATTTGTAGTAGGGAGTTAAATAATCTCTAGAGTTCATTGGGTATTTATTATATGCCAGGCACTAGACCGTGTACATTACATGGATTATCCCACTTACTGCTTTTAAGTGTCCTACTAGGTAGATGCTACTATTAATCACATTTTATGATAAAGAAATTAAAGCAGAGATCAGATTACCCCTCAGATCAGTGGAGGCAGATTAGAGCACAGGGTTAAGGTAAGGGTTAGGCATAGCTTCCCAACTCCAAGCACCAAGCTCATTACACCTTGAAAGAACTACAAGACACCACTGGTGAATATGTATGTGTGGTTGTAGCATAGAGGAGATCTTTCAGAACTTGACAACAAAAACAAAAACCAGGAAGGAAAACATGTAACTACATACAAATTTAAAGCCTCCTATATGTCAGAAAATACCATAAATGACATAATGCCATAAATGAAATAAGACAAATCAATTTTAAATATGTATGACAGAGGATGGATTAATATATTTAATATAGAGAGCTCTTTTACAAAGCTTAATACCTCAGGGAATAAAATGGACTGTAGACTTGAAGGCAATACACACAAAAAATGCAAATAGTCCGAAACATGAAAAATGATCACTCTCATCAGTAATCAAATAATGCAAGTAAAACCAAGGACATTAATTCATAACTTTATTTGAAATAGTGGTACTTTGAAAATCTAACTTTTTAATTTCAGGAAATTTATTAAAAGTAATAGAATTTCATGCAGCCTTTAAAATAATGTTTTAAGATTATAATGAAATGGCAAAGTACACAATGTGTTGACAAGTAAAAAGGAAGTATTAGGGTCCCAGTTTTGTTCATAAACAAGGCACAGATGTAACAAAAGAATAAAGCCGTGTATGTAATGCACCAAACTGTTGAAAGTGGTCATCTCTAAGTGGAGGGTTTAAGGTTGAATAGTTCTCTTTTTTTAATCTTTTCCCCTATTTTCCAAATATTCTGTAATGTATATCTGTCATATTTATATCCAGGAAAAAAATATATATACACACATACTTTGTGAACTAAGGACTGAAATCCAGGGCCACTTCAGAGTATTATTTTCCTTTTCTAGTTATTTTTAGTTCACAAAACTCAATCACATACACTTTCCCATTTAACAGAAACTCAACCCCAGGTAGGTTCCCACTACCACTTGTAATAGCTTAATTTTCTATTCCACAGATTTGGGGAATAAAAGAATTATTTTCCAAAAAATTCATTATTGGAATTCCTGGCCTTCCTTCTTTACTTAAATGGATTCCTCCCCTCCAATTCATGAGAGCACATCATCCATGGCTCCCCTTTTGTAAAGAATCAAAGTATTTTACTACAGTTGATCTAGAAGGCAGCCTTCATATTATACAAAGCAGTCTAGTAACCCAGTGCCCAGGTATGAAGCATCAGATAGACTGTGGGCAGAGCTAACAGGTGATATTTGTGCTTCAAATGTATCATCCCCAAACTTCCTGGATTAGATGACACTCTCTTGGGTCCGACAGTTTCCAGTTCTGTCCTCTGCTCATCCAGTCCTGCTCATTGGTTCCAGTTGCTACTTCCGGTCCTTCTTTGTAATTCATTTTACTTCCTCCCTCATGTCCAAGAGCAGGCCATTCTCTTTGTATTCTCTCTGGTCCCTGGAAAGGCATGCCTTATCCTTTCTGGAATCTGGGTTCACCACATTGAACTTCCACTGGGAACGGCCTTCTGTGGCTCAGTGAGCCTTAACTCAGCCCGTGGCTTGTGAACTGCCTGCTAACATTGTGTGGTCTCGGCCATATTATGCCGTCACCTCCATTGAGCTGAATCTCACCTGTGCTTCCTACCGGCTTCTCTTTACTTTCCCGCCTTTGTTTCTCCTTTTGAGCGCATGCACCCCTTAAAAGCTCTAGTTCCACTCAATTCTTTCTCAGCAGACAGACAGTTCTAGCCTCCAGGTCATCAAGCTATTGTTTCTTCTCAAAAAATCAATATAACCAATAGCACCTCTTGACTTAATTTTAGGTCGTTGTTTCCTGCCTGAGAGAAAGATCTATAGACAGATCTATAACGAAGATCAGGGAGAAGTTTTTCCCACTGGCTGCAGCCCTTCCTTCCAGCACCCTTGCTGTCACCCTGTGTAGGTGCTTCTTCTGTTGGTTTTACCCATCTCACCCCACTCTGGACTGGATGTTTGGTTCACTAATTAAATGACTACATTCAAGGGTTCTGATGCATTCCCAGCTCAGACACTATTGCATTATGTGTACACATACATATCAGTTTTATTGAATGTATAACTCCTCACTGTTAGGTTAAGCGAATATTTCCCCCCCTATAGCTAGTGGTCCTGTGGTCTGTGGAGTTCACGAGTTCTGAAATTCACAGATGCTGAGGATGATAGATGCCTGGAACTATTATCCATGCTCTCTGATTCAAAGTTTTATATTCATAAAAACATTAATTGCCCTAATAATTAGTAAATGTTAGAAAATGTTAGTAAAATTCTACTAATACAGTGCAGTTCTTATCTTGTTTATAAGGAATTGTGTGTAACATTATTTTGAAAAAAAAAAAAAAGTAGAGTTTTACTGCTAAGAAATTATCTCAATGCCACTGGTCTATTTAATGTCAAGAAAACATTTTAGGCTGATTTTTATTTCCCCAAAT